>NC_069662.1:11702500-12327500 GCF_027244095.1 Hemicordylus capensis
TACAACTCCCAGAAACCCCAGCCAAAGGCCATTGCAGCTGAGGATGCTGGGACTTGTAGTGAACGACATCAGGGATCCCTGTTAGAAGGAACAGTGATAATGGGTGGCTGTTTCCCTTTACCCGCAAGTCACTACAGCCGTGATCTTCCTCTATTTTTTTTAACAAGGGCCATTTTGGGCAAAAACAAACCAACCAAAAACCCACCCTCTACTAAAAGAGACATTTCCCACCACATGAGCTCCATGTGGTGCTGCATTTTCCCCAACACTGGGAGTGGAGCGAGGTGGGCTCTTTAAGAGAAGCAGAACCCTGTCAAGATCCAACACAGGGAGTGCTGGGAAGTGTAGTCTCTTCCTGCACTTTCCCCATAGAGCTCCATGAGGAAAGTGCTAGGGAGGACAGACTACACTTCCCAGAGGTCTGTGTGCACGTTCCAGGATGACACAGAGGCACAAGAGTGCTCCCGTTCCCTTAAAGGAGCCCCACTGGAGCTGGGCAAGGCACAGTACTGGCTCAGTGGGAACAGGCACCTCCACAGGGTGCCAGGAGCGGCAGTGGGTGGGTGGGTTATGCAGAGTATTCTGCTTCACAATAAGTCAGGGGGCTGTAGTTGTTGTAGTTGTTATTATTATTATTTTACATTTATATCCCGCTCTTCCTCCAAGGAGCCCAGAGCGGTGTACTACATACTTGAGTTTCTCCTCACAACAACCCTGTGAAGTAGGTTAGGCTGAGAGAGAAGTGACTGGCCCAGAGTCACCCAGCTAGTTTCATGGCTGAATGGGGATTGGAACTCGGGTCTCCCCAGTCCTAGTCCAGCACTCTAACCACTACACCACGCTGGCTCTCAATGGGAGCTGCCACTGGCTCCCAGGTCTTGCAACAGAGAGCCCTGCACTAGAGTGAGGGCAGGAAGCCTTGCCCTCCCTCTGAGTAGGCTTGAGACATCTTTATGTAGAATTATGATATCAAAAATATTGGAACGTGCTCCGTGCTGAAACAAGAGCCTCCTCATCTCCGACAGCTTTGAAAAGGGCTGTCAAGACACATCTATTCATCCAGACTTTTAATTAAACTTTTAGAATCCATTATTGTTTTTAAAGTGTTTTAATGGTTTAATTTTGTATTCATCTGTGTTGTTCTACTGTAAACTGTCCAGAGTTGTGAGTCGAAGGCACTACATAAATATGCTTTCTTTTTTTTAAAGGAACATACCGCTTTTCAACAACAAAAGCTCTCAACAAAAGCACTTTACATAGCAAAAGGGATGAGAAGATGGTTTCCCATCCCAAAGGGCTCACAATCTAAAAAGAAACACAGAGGAAACGCCAGCAACAGCCAGGATTGGGGTGGGCTGGAAAGGGGATCAGGGGAATAGGATTGGAATAGGGAAAATAGGGGGGAATAGGATTGGGGTGGTCTGAATAGGGGCAATTGCTCTCTCTTCCAGCTCAACACAAGAGCCACCACTTTAGAAGGCACCTCTTTGCTCCGTTAACAGGGGTTGATATGTATGCCATATGGGATATGGAGCCATGCTTCATTGTTTCCTGGTGACATAGATATTTAAAATTTATTTATTTAAAATATTTTTACCCAGCCCCTCCAATACACTACTGCTCGGGGCGGCTCACAATATTAATGAAAGAGACACAAAATGAAGCCATACAAAGTTAATAAAGTGAAAAAGTCAAAAGACCCAACTAAAACCACATCTAAAAGCGACACATTTTAAGCACTTCACATTAAAAGTTATACATAAAAAGCTATAAACGAAGACACCTACCAAATATAAGCAGTGGACAAAACATCTAAAAGCCTCTCCAAAAAGATGTCTTTAACTGTGTGTATGTTTTTGCTGTATTTAAACCCCAAAATTGTTTTAAAGGTAAAGAAATAAAGGTGCCTAGAAGCTCTTCGGAGCATGATGGCTGCCATGTCTGGGATCACAAACAGGCAGTAGTGACAGGGAGTACATTCCAGAGCCCTGGGAGAGCCACGGAGAAGGCCCGACAAAATTGACGGACTTAATGATTGTGAAAGGGTTGCGTTATTGGACTTCTCTTTATCCCCTTCACAAATCAAATAACACAGAGCAGGGACAGGGCTGCCTGAGACAAATAAAGGTTTTATTCCATAACTCGACGTCTGAATATCCTAGTCTAGGCACCACAGTTCAGTTTCAAGGCACCACGGCTCCCTGGCACCTGGGATTGGCCAAGCGCTGGTATACAATGTGCCTTGTATGCATGCAGCACAGATCTGTACACATGCACAGTTATTCTCACATTATGTCCAGCGCATGTACAGGAGGACACTTCCTATCTGCAGCCTGCATTTGAGGCAGGGTGGATATGATTTAAATCAAAAGCAGGGTGGATAAAAATAAAAAAAATCTGATTTAAATAAAAAAAAATCCGATTTAAATAAAAAAAATCTGATTTTTTTTATTTAAATCGGATTTTTTTTATTTTTATCCACCCTGCTAGTGATTTAAATCGTGATTTAAATCAGTTTGATTTAAATCAAATCCACCCTGAAAATTTTGAGGGGCCATGTATCAGGCTCATTTTAAAAGTAAACACATGCACAGTCATTCACATGCATGGGTGCAGCGTAATGTCTCAACAGGGCTTTCAACACACACTGATCTCCTTTTCTCTGCCAAATATACAGAACGTTATATCATCCCAAGGGAGGGCTAAGGATACCCAGTAATTTCCTGATGCAGCCCAGCCTGCTTGCTCTCTATCTATCTGATTTTGTTTGATAAAATCTTGGTCCTAAAAACAGACATGTAGGGTGTGACCTTGTTTGGAGGAAGCTCTCTAAGCTGGAAATGTCCAAACAGCTTGAAAATGGTGACACACACAGCTTTCCAGGGGTAAAGGTGGTGTCATTTCATGCCTTCTGGTGCTGCAGAGTTCCCCATCCCAAGCTGAGAGAGCATCGCAGGGGTTTGGGAGGACAATGTGAATGGGGGGTAGGGTAGGGTGAGTGAGAGCGAGATCCTATTTCTGTTTGGATTGCAGGAAGGTCAAAAGTGGAGGCAGGCCAGAGCAGGAGCACAGCCAGTTTTGCCTCCTGCGTGCCTTTGTGTTGACATTTCTTTCCTCTGTGTGGAAGGCTGGAATGGGGAAAAGCAAAGCAATCTGGAAAAAAATCTGTTCCAAAATGAGTGATTAGGGGGTGGACTGGAGCCAAAGAAATGCAAGTATGTGCTATAAAATGGTAAAAGGAATAGGGGTTAGCAGGGGTTCTCAGGCTTGTTGGACTACAACTCCAATCATCCTGTTGGCCATTATGGCTGGGGATGATGGGAGTTGTTGTCCAACATCTGGGCCCTAAGTTTGAGAATCCCTGGGTCGACAGTTAGACCAGGGGAGATCTTTGTCTTCAAATCCTCATGAGCTGGTTTTATAGAATCATACTAGAGTTGGAACATAAGAACAGCCCTGCTGGATCAGACCCAAGGCCTATCTAGTCCAGAATCCTGTTCCCTACAGTGGTCCATCAGATGCCTCTGAGAAGCCCAGAGGTAAGAGGCGAGGGCATGCCCTCTCTCTTGCTGTTGCTCCCCTGCAACTGGTATTTAGAGGCATCTTGCCATCTAGGAGGCAGACTAGGAAGGAACCTTAGGGGTCTTCTAATGCAACCCCCTGCTTTAGTAAGGGTCAGGCTACAGGCAAGGGGTTCAGATTCGTGCCAAACCATGATCTGCATTATGGCATAAGCCTGGCCTAGCCTTAAGGCTGTGCGCTTCCTCTTTCCCTCATGCTGAGCAATTACGGCCTCCGTTGATTATTCGAGGCAAACCAGTTTGCTGGTTCAGATGATATCATGGTTTGTGTTTGCCCTGCAAATCAGGGCTGTAAACCACAATCAAATCCTGGTTTATAGTACAGTCCATACTCAAGGGGAGGAGGGAAAGGGAAAGGACAGAGGGAGCACAGGAGACTGAGGTTTGCTCCAAGCTACTGTAGGGTTGATGTTAAGAAAGATATTGGGGGGTGGAGGGAAAGCTCCAGGAGTTCCTCTCAGAGTTTGCAACTCTATTTGAGGCTTGTACACATAGGAACATAGGAAACTGCCATATACTGAGTCAGACCATTGGTCTATCTAGCTCAGTATTGTCTTCACAGACTGGCAGCGGCTTCTCCAAGGTTGCAGGCAGGAATCTCTCTCAGCCTATCTTGGAGAAGCCAGAGAGGGAACTTGAAACCTTCTGCTCTTCCCAGAGCAGCTTCATCCCCTGAGGGGAATATCTTGCAGTGCTGACACATCAAGTCTCCCATTCAGATGCAACCAGGGCAGACCTTGCTTAGCTATGGGGACAAGTCATGCTTGCTACCACAAGACCAGTTCTCCTCCTTATAACTATGTCTGAGCCACCCCAAGGTGTGTTCGAGGGGGACACACTCAGTCCATACGGAGTGATGAGGAGGCTCAAAATGTCAGGCCAGTTCTCTGCATAAACTGAGTGCATGCCCCACAGAATTACCCAGAACCCTTTGCAATGTTCAGGGGCTTCCATGACAGACACTTCTGGGTTATTCTGTGTGGAACGTTTTCCTTGATAAAAATACTGTCCACATACTACAGAAACATAAAATACTGTTAGAATTTCAATGCCCTGAAGCTGAGATGACACTTTATTTTATTGATTTTTATTTTATACCGCATCTTTCACAATAGCCCCAAGGCAGCTAACATAATGATATACAATTGTGACATATGATGATCATGTTATATTATTATATATTTATCAGACGGAACTGTCATGAAGTTTTATTTTAAAAGGTAAGTGGGGGGGGGAGATTCCTCAGAGCGCATTCTCTCTTTTCTATTTCCGTCACACTTTAAATATTTATCTGCCTCATCTAAATCAATTTATAACATCTGATTTCACCCCTTGTTGTGGCACTGGCTGATAAGGGATTAGCAAATATTAATAGCCTGGAGTTGCGCTTCTGCCTGCAACCTCACTGCTCGTGTGTGAGTGTGGTTTGGATGTTTCACCTGCCCTTTCCACAGAGTTTCGGGAAGCAATAATTCGGATTGGTTTATAAAAGCTTTCAGAAACTAAACCATACATTTTGCATAGAACATGGATCTGTCTGTCCAACGTCCTGGTTCAGCCAGCAGGCAGCCACATGCTTCCGGAAACCTGCAAACAGGGCTTTGAAGGTCTACTCTAACCCCAGCCCTTGATTGTCCCAGAAACTGGCATTTGGTCTCACACTGCCTCCGAACATGGAAGATCCATTTGTTTAAAACAAACCTGCCACTAAAAGAGCCCCTGGCTCAAAATTATTTGCAGTGGGACGTCAAGAGCCAAATGTTGCACACGTTAGGCAGAGATAACAGATCTGCTACAAGGTGGAACAACTAAGAGCCTACACAGGCTTTTCCTGGGGCTACCACATCCGGATCCTGCGGATAAACCTCAAATGCTGAGTAACTCAAGGCCTATCTATGCTACCATCTTATGAAGGCCGGCTTATCATTCAGTGAACAGCAACTGTGGTGCTAGAGCCGCCATTTTGATTCTCCCACAATGCCCTCAACATGGCACTGTTCTGGACAGTCTGAGAGCCAGCGTGGTGTAGTGGTTAGAGTGCTGGACTAGGACCGGGGAGACCTGAGTTCAAATCCCCATTGAGCCATGAAACTAGCTGGGTGAATTTGGGCCAGTCACTTCTCTCTCAGCCTAACCTACTTCACAGGGTTGTTGTGAGGAGAAACTCAAGTATGTAGTACACCGCTCTGGGCTCCTTAGAGGAAGAGCGGGATATAACATGTAAATAATAATGATAATATTGGCTCCAGGAGATACTGTACCATCCTGGATGTTCTTGCATATTCCTATTTTTAAGCTCTTTGCCAACCGCAAATGGTTCAGCACGCTAGTTATAAATCTTGACTCCCTCTGAACAAACAAGGGCATTTCCTTTTTATTTGATTAAAAAAACAAAAAAACAAAGGGCTCTGCTCTGGCTTCTGGAAACTTCTGGGCCTGTTGTCTCCCGAGTGCAGACAAAGATTCAAGGGCGGCAGTGAGCAACGTTTTTGTTTGTTAGCTACTTTGTATTTCTTGTGAGTGAGATTAGGGTGGTTAGAAAACATAAAAGCAGCAAAACAGGAAGCAGTTACTCTGGAAAGAGGAGGTCCATCTTCCTTGGTGGTGTAAATATTTAGTTGCTAACTGGGCCAAAAAAAAAAAGGGGGGGGCACCTTTTGAAGTGGTGGATTTCTTACATTTAGCAGGGAGAGAGAAACTGTCCCTATTCAACCCAGCAAAGAGTCTCAATGTCCACCTTCTGCTTCTTTGTAGATTGTGAACCTTTTGAGAACAGGAAAGGGAGAACAGTGATTATTATTATTATTTAAATCACTGACTTCAACCAGTCCACCTTACTTCCGTTTACTTCTGCAACTGTGCCTACCTCACTGAGGATCTGGATGCAAACCTTCAAGGTCAGACTCCTTGGCAAATCTGAGTCAGAACATCATTCTGGAAATTAAACCTTGTCGCAAACTTTGTGAATGATGCAGGTCAGAAATGCAGCTCTCTCGGGCCATTAAGAACATAAAATGAGCAATAATAAGACAAACATAAGAGCAAAGGTCCTTCAAGTCCAGCATCCTGAAGGGGCCAATCTGATGCTTCCAGGGAGCGCACAAGAAGGGGATGAAAGCAGCAGTCCTCCAAAGTTGCTTTACCCTCAATCTACCAGTATTTAAAGGTATACTGTTCCTGAACATAGAGGTTCCATTTAACTGTCATGGCTAGGAGTTGTTGGTAGTGCTCCTCTTCCATGTATTTTTCTAGTCTCCATTTAATGCTCTCTTAGAAGACCACCTTTAAATCCTGTGGCAGTGAATTCCATTTATTAATCCTGCTTTGTGCACAGAAGTACACTCTTTTGTCTGTCCTGAATGTACTGCCAATGAATTTCACTGGATAACACCAAGTTCTGGGATTATGATAGAGGAAGAAAAGCTCTACCCACTTTCTCCACACCATGCATAATTTTGTAATCCTCTGCCATGTCCTCACATAGATATCTTTCCCCCTAAACAAAAAAGCCACAAATACTTTAGCCTTTCCTCAAAAGGAAGGTGCTCCAACCCCCTGCCCCCAATCATCTGGGTTGTCATTTTCTGTTTTCTAGCTCTATATCCTCCCGGAGATGAGGCAACCTAAACTGTATAAAGTGTGCCGTCAAGTCTATTTCGACTCCTGGTGGTGCCCACAGAGCCCTGTGGTTTCTTTGGCAGAATACAGGAGGGGTTTGCCATGTTCCAAATGCAGCTGAACCATAGATTTATATAAAGGCATTATGATGCTGCCCGTTTTATTTTCAATCCCTCTCTTCATAATCCCTAGCATGGAATTTGCCCTTTTCACTGCCGCTGCACAGCAAGTGGATGTTTTCATTAAGCAGACCAAAGAACCCTGAGATCTTTTTCCTGGAAAGAATGCCAGCTCAGACCATATATAGGGTTTGGGGTTTTTTGGTGGGTTTTTTTGCATATACAAAAATGGGCTCTGAACTGGCTGTGACAACTCAGGAAATACACCATGCACTCCTTAAAAATCTTGTATCTTAATTCAGGGGTTCTCAAGCTTGGATCCCAGATGTTGCTGGACTATAACTCCCATCAACCCCAACCAAAGGCCACTGTGGTTATGGATGATGGGAATTGTAGCTGAAGGGCCAGTCACTTCTCTCTCAGCCTAGCCTACTTCACAGGGTTGTTGTAAAAGAGAAACTTAAGTATGAAGTACACTGCTCTGGTCTCTTTGGAGATAGAGCGGGATATAAATGTTGTAACAACAACAACATTTGAAGTCTCAAAGTTGAGAAGCCCTGTTTTCATTTGCTGTTCAAAGGCAAGCAGGCAGGCATTATTTTTAAGGACAATATATTTATCTGGAATGCACTTCCTGCTGAAATAAGAGCTTCTCCATCTCTGACAGCTTTTAAAAAGCCTCTAAAGACTTATTTTTCCACCCAAGCTTTTTAACTCCTGTGATTTTAAGTTGTTTTAAGGTTTTTATTTTTAATTTGTTTTATGTTGTTGTAAACTGCCCAGAGACGGAAATTTGGGGTGGTATACTAATTTGATAGATAGATAGATAGATAGATAGATAGATAGATAGATAGACAGATAGATATCTGTTCCCTAACCCTAGCATTTAAAATAAGGCGGTACAGACAATGAAGAAAATACACTGAGCTCCATTTGGAAATGAAGATGCATGTTGACACCTCTCTAGCTTCTCTGTGCTGCCACTACCAACCACGACCACAGCCGTGTGGGAACTAAATATTCCGTTTAAATCTGCTCAGCTGACAAGCACAAATGGAAATATTTAGCACTGGGTGGAGAGCAGGAGGGGGAGAAGAGGAGGATCCAGAGACAGAAAAACAGAATTAACAGCAGGCAAGATGGTGGGAGCGTGCAAACTGGGGAGAGTTTCCGCGGTTGGGACCTGGTTGGGACCTGGGGGTGGTTCACAAGCGAAGAATAAGGCTGGGAGTGGAAAAGAGGCACCATTCGCTGCTGTTGCCAGGGAGGGAAAGAGTCCAGCAACTGTAAGATGGAATGCAGAAGTAAGAAAGCAGGGCCAAGAAAGAGCTCAGCAGAGGAGTAAGGAAGGAAGGAAGGAAGGAAGGAAGATCTTGCTGGCCCCCTCTGCTCCGTCCCTTTGCTTATGCCACACCTGTTCTGCTTCTCCTTCCTACAGGCTTCAGGGAGCACTGAACCAGACAGGAAAAACCTAGAAACACACATTCACCCTCCTTTGATAGGTCCCTGCTGTTCTTCACTGCCTGCTGCTTCTCCCCTCCTCCCCGCACCATGCCCAGCTCTGCCGCATGGCTACAGCACAGGCGTTTATTAGCCTTTCTTCTCCCCCCTCTCCAAAAGTCTTCCTCCAACCGGAGACGAGGGGGGTCCCACAGCCCCTGCCTCTCAGGAAACTCCTCCAAAGTGACCCTCCCCCAATACAGTTGTCCTAAACCCGCCCTGTAAACTTACAGTCCCTATTTTTAACCATAAGGATAAAATAAGACACTAGTACTACTGAGACCCTCCAGAAACCTCACTATCCACCAAGGACGGCTTAACTGCATAATAACCCACAATACACTGCAGCAGCCCCTACGAAGCTCCTGACCCGCTCTGACCCTATACACGGAAGAGAACACCCTATATATCCATTGCAGATCTATCCAGGCTCTCTCGAACGCGGCCTTCTAAAAAGCCCCAGCGCAGAAATCCTACAAATGTAGGGCCCCTTTAATCTTTCCCATAACTCCCTCCTTGCCTCTGACCCCACTCTGGCCCTATTGACCCTATATTGAGGAGTTCCTCCCACCCCAGCGTCTCCCCCTCCAGCCTTGTCCCAATGAAACCCCTCCAGTGCCTCTACAAATCTCATAAGGCAGCAGAGACCGGGAAAACTCCCCCTACCATAGACCACACCAAACGTCGTCCCTCATGCAGGCTTTCTAGCACCCATAGTGACTATCTATGGGCCCAAGTGCTACTAAGAGAAATCCACAGCTTATGGGAACACCTTGGTTTGGCGAAACCCCACAGCTGCTGCAGAAACCCTAAAACATGGGGAGGCACCAATACAGGCAAGTACCCCCCTTCTACTTATCGCCTACAGCCCCCCTCCAAGTACCATGCATGCCCCCCAGGCCCTATATGCCATCGACTATAGCCCAACTTCATCGACACCCATTACACCCTATAGGGCGCCCCCCCCCGGCCCGCCCCCAGGACCCACGAATATATTCAAAGTCAGTGGCCGTATCTAGGCAACCAACAACTTGACAAGCCCCACCCATTCCCTACGGAACCCCATCGCAATAATAAAGCCCTCCCCCAACACAAATGCAAGCTGACTCGACCCCCCACGAGCTGGCTGCAAAGAATCAGCAATCAGCAGGCCCGCAAAAGCCCCATGGCCATGGGCATCCCGGAGGGGGAAACACACACACACACACACACACACACACACACACTTGAGCCTTCCAGAAACCCCATTATCTCTGCACTACTCCTATGGGGCACCGAGGCGCTACCTGTCCAAGAACGCCATGCAGCAAAGCTGGGACTTCACCCTACAAGCCGAGGACCCGACGAGCCTCACACGCTGTGGGGCTGTGTGCCCCCACCGGGCCATAGCCCCTCTGCCCTACAAGAAGTCCGCGGCGCAGAAGGCGCCCGCGCTTGATCCAGGAGGAGCCGCTCCAAAAAGGCCCCCAAGGAGCCGTTCTCCACCACGACGCCCCCGCCGGGCACGCCCTACTTCCAGCGAGAATCGAGCCCCACCCCTCCTCCCCGATCAGACCCTAGTGGGCGCCCCCTATGTCGGGCCCGCAACGCTTGGCCGGCAGGCAGCTCCCCCCGGCCCGGCGCATCGCAGCGGCGAGCCCGCCCCGTCGCGGGCGCCGGCGCTCACCTTGACTTTCTGCAGGCGGGTCAGCTGCAGCTCGTGGACGAAGGGGTTGGGGGCCGCGTCGGCGACAGCCGCAGCCGCAGCAGCAGCAGCCTCCTCCGGGCCCCCCCGGCTCGAGCCCCCCTCCATGGCCGTGCCCCCCTTCCAGGCTCCCCTTCTTCCAGCCTGGGACTGGTCCCCAAGGCCGAAGGCCGGAGCCCGGGGCCTGGGGGGGAAGGAGCAGAAGGATGGAGGGAGGAGGGAGGAGGAGGGATGGACGGGCGGCCGGGCGGGCGGCGACTGGCTGGCTGGCTGGACGGACGCCCTGGCACCGGAGCACGGCAGGAGGGAGCCAGGATGCTAACTTGCTAAGGAGTGGGGAGGCGGGACCACAGCGCGGTCGTCACGGCGCCACCAGAGCGAGGGGACGGACTTTCGGTTTGGAGGAACCGGATGGAGACAGTGGCGAGGTGGTGTGGCGGGGAAGGGGGTGGGGGGCGGAGAAGACTGGAGCTGGAGCATCCTCCTGCAGCGCTGCATCCTTCCCATCCCTGCATCCCATCCCTGCATCCCATCCATCCCATCAGGAAAAAGGGATGCGCAGAACAGAGCAGAAGGAAGAGACAGCTCCGTCTGCGCTCCCTCCTTCCTTCTCCCCCACGCCCCTCTCCCTCTCTCTTGCCCTGCGGTCTTTCACACACCCACCCACCCCTCTTTTCCTTTATGCTCGAGGTAGGACCATGCAGGGGGGGAATAGGAGGGCGCCGCCGGGAGACCTGAGCACACAGTCATTTGGTGACTCAGCCCTTCTCATGCTCAAATGGCAGGAAGCTGCCCACAATCTCTTGAGCGGTGCCCAGCCCAGTCAAGATTACACGCCAGTTTATTTTGTTTTTTTTATTTAAGACATTTTTATGCCGCCCCAAACTCACATCTCTGGGCGGTTCGCAACAAAGTTAACACTTCCTCTTCGCCCATGGGCAAAAGGCTTTGCAGTTGTCATCACAGACTCCACCCTTCACAACAGCCCGGTGAGGTAGGCAGGGCATGGCATGGCAAACAAGCTTGTTTTTCGTCGGCACTCCAAGGACAATTTGTTTGTAAAGAAATAATATCTTAAATGATGTATACATAATGATGATGATTAAACGTAATTATTATCCATCATCCTCATGACAAATAAGCATCAGGAAGCCATTTAATGCACACAGTGTTCTATGGAATAACTAGAGCCAATAAAAGACAGGTACGTGCCCAGAGGAGTTTGCAGCCTGAGATTCTGCCAGGCTGGAAAAGCTGATTGCCATGATGACTTGAATGCATTATGCAATGTTTGCATTTAGTGGGGTTGTTATTTTGCATCCTTCATTTCATCTTGCTTTCAGCTAGTCACTGGGCAGGAATTTGTAGGTTCACTCCCTACATATCTTTGGAGACTTCATGGCCCACACATTTTCAGACTGTGTGTGTGTGTGTGTGTGGATGTGTGTGTGTGTGTGTGTGTGTGTGTGTGTGTGTGTGTGTGGCACTTGCTCATAAGGGCTAGAACCTTTTTTAAAAGGAAAAACATTTATTTATTTATTTATTTATTTGCAGGGAAGCGAAAATGTATCATATTTATTTACTTACAGTAAAGTAATGATTACTTTAAGATGCTTAATTATGTGCACTTGTGCTGAATGATTAAAAGAAAACACAACCCTCATAGAAATCCTATGAACCAAAGGGAAAACGGAGGCTATGGCACTGGGAATATTGGGAATTTTTCTCAGGATGCTGCTCTTCTTTAGTGATATATCTGGTAAGAAATTGTCTTGAATTTCACAGGAGTATCCACATAATTTCCCAGCTACCATTTCCCAAAATGGTACAATTCACTGCTTGTTTTATAAAATGAGAAGCAACAGGGCTTAGGTCTGCCTGGAAGGTTCAGCTCTCTCCTGGAAGCTCTTTCTCATAAACTCTGTATGTGTGTGAAGGAGGGGAGGTGCTCAGATGTGTGTACTTGGTAGTTAAAGAACGGCACCTGGCAACCCATCTTTTCGCCCAAGCTTTCTCAGCTCCCTAAAAAATTTTCGCCCAAGCTTTCTCAGCTCTCCTAAAAAAATCAAAGACCGTAAATAAAGTATGATGATGAGCTCCTTAAAAAAAAATTGGGTTTTAATCTCTGGTTTGTTTTTAAATTGTTAAATTGTTTTTAAGTTTTTTGTATATGTTTTAACTCTTTTTATGCTATTGTTAATCACCCAGAGATGAAAGTTTGGGGCGGTGTACAAATTTGATATAATAATAACAACAACAACAACAACAACAAACAGCCTATATTCTGCGACGATATCTATAACAATTGACAATAAAATTCTGGCATCCCAGGTCTTTGGGAAGGACTCGATGTCTGGATAAAACAAACCAGTCAATAACACCTGTCTGACTGTGTAAACAAGAAATAATAATAATAATAGAAAAAGTTGTAGAAAATGAAGATGCAAAAATATTATGGGACTTCCGACTACAAACAGACAAACATCTGCCACACAATACACCAGATATAACTGTAGTCAAGAAGAAAGAAAAACAAGTCAAAATAATCAACATAGCAATACCAGGGGATAGCAGAATAGAAGAAAAAGAAATAGGGGGGGGGGGAATCACAAAATACAAAGATCTACAAATTGAAATTGAAAGGCTGTGGCAGAAAAAGACCAAAAATAACCCCAGTGGTAATTGGCGCCCTGGGTGCAGTTCCAAAACAACTTGAAGAGCACCTCAACACCATCGGGGCCACAGAAATCACCATCAGCCAATTACAAAAAGCAACTTTACTGGGAACAGCCTATATTCTGCAACGATATCTATAATAACAACAGCAAGAATATTCATGATAAAATTCAGCCATCCCAGGTCCTTGGGAAGGACTCGACGTCTGGATAAAACAAACCAGTCAATAACACCTGTCTGACTGTGTAAAGAAATAATAATAATATGGTCAGAGGACCTTTCAACACAAGGGTCTAGGCTGAGCCCTGGCAGGCAGACAGGCTTCTGGGGAAACCCTATGAAGCTGGGTTTCAAACTAAATTCTGCCCTTCCTGCCACAGACAGCTCTCTGCCCTGCTTGTTCTTTATCCCACCCACTTCCTCTGCCTGCTTGAACAATCCTCCAGACTTCTAACTGAATCACATTTCCTGTTCTGGCCAGGGCTTAATGTGTGCTAGCCCAGCCAAGGTCTAGCAGCCATTTTCGACCACAAGACTCAGCCCTGGATCAACATGTGAAGTAATTAAAAAGGTGTTTCTCTGATCATGCACAGAGTGGATTTCTGTCTGTCTCAGTGATGACAGCTTGGACTGTATTTCATCAATAAATTGAAAGAAGGACTGTCAGGGAGATCTGGTAGGATCTCCAGAAGTGCTTGAAACGAGACATTTTTCTTCTTAGAAATTAAACAGTGAATTGTGATTTTTGCTAAGCAGGGTCTGCCCTGGTTTGACTTTGAATGGGAGACCACATGTGTGAGCACTGTAAGATATTCCCCTTAGGGGATGGGGCCGCTCTGGGAAAGAGCATCTACATGCTTGTATGCAGAAGGTTCCAAGTTCCCTCCCTGGCAGCATCTCCAAGATAGAGCTGAGAGAGACTCCTGCCTGCAACTTTGGAGAAGCCGCTGCAAGTCTGTGCAGACAATACTGAGCTAGATGGACCAAGGGTCTGACTCAGTATATGACAGCTTCCTATGTTCCTGTTCCTAGAGGGAAAATTGTTTCCCTTGATAGGCTTAGATTTTTATTGCAGGGAGGGAGGGTATTTTTTTTTTGAAGCATCCAGAAATTACCTGCAGTCTAAAGGGGTGAGGTAATGAGGTTGATTCTAGCCTCAGGCCTATTTTTCATCACAGTGTACACTGGGGCTCAAATGGTATTATTAACAATGCATTGCCCCTGACGAAGGTTGTAACAAAACAGAGTCCTATAATTGCACATACAAATAGCATCGTTGAATCAATAAAACCATAAAAAGGAGCCCTCCGGGAAATGGCCTGAAGGCAGATGATGCTGTTACCATGTTAATACTAAATAGATCTCAACTCTGGTAAGTGTCAGAGACTGACTGGAAACTATTCCGAGCTTCCTGGAGGAAAAGTTTATAAATAATATTTTATTTAGTTTGGGGTTTTAAACATCCAGTGATAAGGATCAGCCACAAATGCACACAGTTCAGTTGTTCAAGCCAAGTGAACAGGCTTGACACATGCAACCCAATCCTATGCATGTTTACTCAGAAGTAAACCCACTGATTTCAATGGGGCTTACTGCCTGATAAAATTGAAATGGATGAGTTCAGAGTCTCTGCAGAAACCCCCCTCCTGGGCTGTGGAATGCGCTCTCAGCAGATATCCATAGTTTGGGCTCATTATTGGCCCAAAACGTATTTTTTTGGCCTGGCCTTCGAAGGTTTTTAAATTGTTCTTAAATATTTGTAATTGGTTTAAAATGGTTCTGAACTGTTTTAAATTTGTTTTTATATTGTTTTAATCTGTTTGTTTTAAATGGTGTTTGTTTTTGTTTTTTTACTTGCTGTGCACCACCTAGAGTTTCTGGATGGAGTAGTATATAAATGTAACGAATGAACAAACAAACAAAATAATTCATTTCTGGGTAGTTTTTCTACCAATAGACTTAACATGGGACTGGGACAGAAGCCACCCCACCATAGAAAGCCCATTCATTTTGGGGTAGTTTTCTACCCTGTGTCATATCTATATATTTAATTCTCCTAGATGTACCCGTCACTAATCCCATGTGTGGCAGCTCTCGCGAGAGTTCACGAGCAAGCTGACGATGAGCGATGATTGGGTGGCCAGCCACCAAGGGAGGAGAAGCAGCGGCCCAGTGAGTGGCCGGCTACTGGTGGGGGCGGGGAGAGAAGCGGCAGCCTGGCAAACGGCCAGCCGTCGGGGGAGGACTAGGGGCGCAGATGCTCTGTGCCTGGTCAGCTAGTTTTTATTAATAACAAGTATAATAACTGGTGAGAGGCCATACATGTGGATATATCGTGTACCAGAGTGCAGGTAAGAGTTTGAGAAAAAAAAGCATAGCTGGGAGTGCAGTGGTTTGCTGGTTTATGCACCTTTACACAGCTGGGGGTAGGATTTACCAATGCACCAAGCACAACAGTGCATTGTGGGATTCCTGGAGGCCGGGTGTCCTTCCCCCGGCTTCTCTCTTGCCATGCTGCTCTCTGCAATGGCAATCATGTGCAAGTGTGGCATGGTGAGTGGGGAACATAGGAACATAGGAAGCTGCCATATACTGAGTCAGACCCTTGGCCCATCTAGCTCAGTATTGTCTTCACAGACTGGCAGCGGCTTCTCCAAAGTTGCAGGCAGGAGTCTCTCTCAGCCCTGTCTTGGAGATGCTACCAGGGAGGGAACTTGGAACCTAGATGCTCTTCCCAGAGCGGCTCCATCCCCTGAGGGGAATCTCTTCCAGTGCTCACACTCCTAGTCTCCCCTTCATATGCATCCAGGGCAGACCCTGCTTAGCTAAGGGGACGAGTCATGCTTGCCACCGCAAGACCAGCTCTCCTCCCTCCAGATTTCTGTCCCAACAAGCAGCTCTTAGCTTGGGTTGCACCCCTGTCCTTCTGATAAATATGCTACTCTGCATATTGCAGCAGCAGCAATCATGTGGGGGAAGGTAGGAGATCAATCCTACTCTCTACCCCTGCCCTCCCCGGCCCTGGGACAAATTGTCCTGTGAATGACTTTACTGTTTCTGTGGAGAAGTCCCGTCCTCCTAGGTGTGTTGGATACTGGGCCCTCTTTTACACAAAGAACAATGCCGCCCCAATGCTCCCCTCACTGTCCTTCTAAGGCGTCGTTGATATCCAGAAAAAACCACACACCACTGCTTTGCTTGTTTCACCAGCTTTCCATTATGCCCACTAGGTTCTCATGTGCAACCAAACGCTCCAGCACCCCCGCCTTGGCTCGGAGGCTTCTGACATTTGCATATAAACACCTAGATATTGTGTTCCTTTCCAAATGTCCGTAGCTTGTGCCTTCCCCCCTGTGGCCTTTTGCTCTCTTTGACCAGCTGTCATACCCTAACCCATATGCTCGTTTCCAAATGCTATCCTACACCCTCGTGGGTACTCTGGCACATTGACACCGTCATTCCTCAGGGATGAGTTCCCCCAGATGGATGCTGCCCAGCTCCCTGTCGGCTTTCTCCTCTATTGTCAGTTTAAAAGCTGCTCTGTGTACCTTTTTGGATGTTAGGTGCCAGCAGTCTCTTTCCATTGCCGTTCCAGTGGAGCCTGTCCATTCTGTACAGGCTTGGGTTGTCCCAAATTGCTCCCCAGTGTCAAAGAAATCCAAGCCCTCCCCCCAACACCACTATCTCATCGACACATAAGAACAGCCCTGCAGGATGAGGCCCAATGCCTAGCATCGTGTTTCACACAGTGGCCCACCAGATGCCACTGGAAGCCTACAAGCAGGAGTTGAGGCCATGCCCTCTCTCCTGCTATTGCTCCCCTGCAACTCCCCTGCACATCAAGACCCCTAAGCTTTGCCTGTCTAACTGGTGCTGAGCATGCAAACAGGTAGCATTTCTGAGACCTTGGAGGTGGACTTTAGTCCAGCCCCAAAGGCCATGGTGGCTAGGGTTAATAAGAACATAAGGAGATAAGAAACAGCCCTGCTGGACCAGGCCTAAGGCCCCTCTAGTCCATCTTACTAGCTGAACTTATTCTGCCCACTCCCAGAAGCCTCTCTGGTTGCAGCTGCATCTCCAGGCTTGGAGACTGCACTTTTGATGTGCTCAGGAGATGCACCGTAATGTGAGCTGCCAGTTTATGTTATACATGGGGACAAGTTGCTGAGTAGGCAGTGGACTGGTCACCCCTAGATTTAGGCTGCAAAAACACAATTGCAAAGGGAGTTAGATTCACACCCCCTCTCCTATGTGGGGGTTAGGGTTAGGGTTAGCAGACTCCAGAACTAGCTAAGCAGACTCCAGAACTAGCTAGCTACGGCATGTTATCTGGCATCCGAGGTCATTTTGGATTTAGGATGAACTCTAAAATTCTCCTCATTCTCTTGCAAGAGAGGTAACACCCAATGCTGATGACACAATTAGGCCATGAAGGGAAGGCAGATAAGACAAGTGAAACAGCAGACTCCATTACAATACGGATGAGTTAGTGACGTAACTTTGAAGAGGTGCCCATCAAAATTTTTGATAGAACTATTGGGAAGCCCTTCCCAGAACAGGATACTGCTGGACGCACCTTGAATACAATAGGTGATACACACACCTTCCCACCCAGGAAGGACGATCAGAAACAATGCATTCCGAAATGGATTCCCCTATTCAGCAGAGCATGACAAAAGCAAAGTGCACCCAAGGCGCATTTTGGGATGTAAGTATCCCTAACCCCATGACTCATGTATTATTATTGGACATTCCTCTCACTGAACTCTTTTAACTGGACTCTACTCAAACCCATAGGAACTCCCGTACAGTGGTGTTTTCTCTCTGCTATTGCTATCACACCTTCTGTTGTACGTGTCCGTGTTTATTGGGAAATTTTATTCCCTGCTGCATTGCTTTTGTAAATCATAAGCCCAACATTCTCTAATAAAAGTCAATACACCTGGGACTTCAATGCAACAAGAACTCCAGCAGACCACCTTGGTGTGCCCCTCTCTAGTGAGGCAACCTGAGCTGAAATCACTACCTGGAACGGCCCATGTCCCAACCCAAACAGCTTACTTAGCAGGAAGCTGCGTCCAGCGAGCAGGAAGCCTAGCAGAAAGCCTAGCCTGGGTCCACCGAGAATCCATTCTCATGGTCATCCCTCCACACTAATTCCTACAACTCTCCTGCCTTCCACTTCGCCTCCCCAGATGGATGCGAGGCTCTAGCTGCCCGAGTCGGATCTTCGTGAGGACAGGTGATACAGCCTCTTGCTCGGCTCCTTCAGGGCTGAATCTATCCCTTTCTCTTATTTCTGAAACCTTGCCCCTCTATCTTAAAATACCTCTCTCTAGCCCACCTGGGGATTTACACGTAATTTGGAACTTTGAGCTAAATGTGCCTTACAATAGTTAGTTTCTAAACATATTTGTATTGCTTTACAGTAGGGCCACCTAGTAATTTAGTCTTCTTATTTCGCTTTCAATAAACTCCACTTTGATTTAATTCAAACCTCTCTCTCAAGCCGATTTCCTTGAGTTCCTACGCTGGCACAAATTAAGGTTCATTGGAACTGTCTCCCCTTTTGAGCTGAATTCCCCACATTCACCTGAACTACAAGATGCCGGCCAATCACCCTCGAGGCAGTTCCATCAACATCCAGCACCCTGTTTCACACAGTGGCCCACCAGATGCCCCTGGAAAGCCACACAACCCGGAGATGGGCATGTCCTCTCTTTTACTGTTTTTCCCCTGCAACTGGTATTTAGAGGCATCTTGCCTCCGTGGCTGGAGGTGGCCTCAGACCTTGCTGGAGGCTGGAGGTGGCCTCAGACCAGTAGCCCTTGATAAACTCCATGAATTTGTCTAAGCCTCTCTTAAAGTCATCCAGGATGGTGGCTGTCACCACATCCCATGGCAGAGAATTCCATAGATTAATTATGCACTGTGTGAATAAGTACTTCCTTGTGTTGGTCCTAAATTTCCTGGCCATCCATTTCATGGGAAGACACCTGGTTCTGGTGTTATGAGAGAAGGAGAAAAATTTATCTCTTTCAACATTCTCCGCACACCATTGATGCGAGTTGTAGTCCAACAAAATTTTTGGATTTAAGGTTAGGAACCCCTTGCTACCCCTTGAAGTCATTCCTGTATTTGTAGTATTAGTATTAGCATTAGTATTATTAGTAATGATAGTCATGATGACAAGAATGATAATGATGATGGTAGCAATCATCATCATCATCATCATCATCATCATGAACCCCATAACAAATTGTTCTCTGGGTGGTTCACAACATAGCATTAAAATATGAAATAAATATACAGAACACATTTAATCACAGACCAAACCAGGGATGGTGGTGGTGGTTGTGGTTTACGAAATAGAACACAAAGCAATTAAAAAACTTATTTAAAATCAGTTTTAGAAATCAAGTTTAAAAATCAAACTTTAAGAGGCCTGAGTGAACAAAAAGGTCATTACCTGGCGTCTAAAAGAACAAAGTGATGAAGCCAAGTGAACCTCACTGGGGAGGCTGTTCCATGAATGGGATGCAACCACTGAAAAGGCCCTCTCCCTAGTAGCCACCGGCCTCACTTCAATAGGCAGGGGCACCCGGAGTAGGGCCTCTGAAGAAGATCTCAAAGTCTGAGTTGGGACATATGGGGCAAGGCGCTAGGGGCAAGTAGTAGTAAACACTCATCTGCTGTCTTGTAACGTGTGAACCAGATCACAGGGCTTGCAACCCATGTAATCAACAAGTTCTAAGCCTTCATTCATCTTAGCCATGCATCCAATCCAATTGCCTCTATTGATCAGGGATAATCTCTACATTTTCTGCCCCCCTGGTAAACCACAGTCCATATTTTGTCCCCATTTGGAATGCCATCTTTGGTTTTAATTTTTGGTTCCTCTGAGTTGCTAGAGCAGTCATACATCAGCATCCAAATCTTGCTGGAGGGTCTGTAGAATTTAAAAACACTGAGGTGGACACACCTCTTCTCTAGTGCACAGGTGTTTCAACGTGGGTGCTGTTGGGCAACAGTGCGCATGAACACTAAGTTTGTTTGTTTGTTTGTTTGTTTACATTTTATATCCTGCTCTTCCTCCAAGGAGCCCAGAGCGGTGTACTTCATACTTAAGTTTCTTTTCACAACAACCCTGTGAAGTAGGTTAGGCTGAGAGAGAAGTGACTGGCCCAGAGTCACCCAGCAAGTCTCATGGCTGAATGGGGATTTGAACTCGGGTCTCCCCGGTCCTAGTCCAGCACTCTAACCACTACACCACACAGTTGCCCCTCGATACAATCTGCTGTTTTCTGCACTGCAGCTGCTGAATGATACACTGTGTAAAAGATCTGTTGTTATTATTATTATTATTATTATTATTATTATTATTATTTTGCATATATATCCCGCTCTTCCTCCATGGAGCCCAGAGCGGTATACTACATACTTAAGTTTCTCCTCAAAACAACACAGTGAAGTAGGTTAGGCTGAGAGAGAAGTGACTGGCCCAGAGTCACCCAGTTAGTATCATGGCTGAATGGGGATTTGAACTCAGGTCATCCCGGTCCTAGTCCAGCACTCTAGCCACTACACCATGCTGGCTCCTGTTCACGCTGTTGAAAATGCATTTACGATAATTATGTTTTTTCTTGAACAAGCAGCACAGAAATATACTCATGGCTTCTAAATTAGTGAAGGACATATCACTGGGTTCTTAATTAGGGCAGACAGGCTGTTGTGGGGGCTGTGAATACAGCAGGCACAGCAATATAAACAAATGGACATCTCCAGCAGTAATCCCAGACATGAAAATAAAGGTGCCCCACTCTCTCTTTTCATTCGTGAAATGGGGATGCATTTGTAGGGAGAAATAAAATAATGCGGCTTTATCTATACAAGCATCTATGCTTCCTTGTCTTTAAAGTGCAGTGGAGATAATTGCATGCTATTTAAAGGACACGTACAGATTTAATGTACTTAATTACAAGACCTTGATGTGTTTAACTTCTTTACATGCATGCCCCAACGCAGGGCAATCATTCACCGGCTTCCAAAACACACCCAGGATGGGGAAACGGTGAGCCTTTAAGCAAGGGCAAAGGCATGGTCTAAGGGCACACGATACAGCCCTGTCCTGAAGCTAAGCAGGCCTTGGTGTGGTCAGTGGCTAGATGAGAGACCCATGTATGCGACCTTCAGGGATAGGGCCATAGCTCAGTGGCAGAACATCTGCTTTGCATGCAGAAGGTCCCAGGTTCAAGACCTGGCAGTATCTCCAGGTAGGGCTGGGATAGTCTCTTGCCTGGAACCTTGGAGAGCTGCCGGTCAGTGTAGACCAGGGCTGCACCACGTCAACCCTCCGGCACATAAGGAACTACAACTCCCAGCATCCCTGACTATTGACTATCCCTTCCTACTGTGGTTGGGAATGATGGGAGCTGTAGTCCAAAGCCACCGGGAGGGCCAACGTTGTACAGCCCTGGTACAGACAATCCTAAGCATGATGGACCACCAATGGTCTCACTCGGCAGAAGGCCGCTTCCTATATTCCTGTCAAAGGAGGGACATTTGTTGGAGGTGAGGCCCTTCCTCTGGAAAGGAAAGTCCCTCTGTGCACATTGTGGCTGACTGCTCTTCTCCCTAGGCACAGGGCTTACTAGGCCTCCGTCTTGGCACTGGAGACAGGCGGAGCCCTTTCTCTTGCTTAGCCCTGGGTGGAGGTTAGGGAGGGCTAGCAGGATTGCTTGGCTGGCAGCTGGACTTTGATTACTAGAAATGGAGCAACTGGTTTTTCCGGCTGGGGTGACGTCCAGAGGCGAGGCTAATTGGTCCCTATCTTCCTTTCCAAGAGCTTCCTTCTTTGGACATTCTTAGCAGCTGGTTCTCTCTGCTTCCAGCTCACTGCCCTGTGATTAGTCAATAGATCGTTGTTTTGTTTATTTGTGGGGAAACTGAGGCAAAGAGGATGAGAGCAGGGGAGAGAGAGAGAGGAGAGCGCTTGCAGAATCCCCAAGCCTGGTCAGGCTGCCCGGCAGGGGAGCTGAGGGGCAAAAAGGCAAAGAATCCCCCTCTTGGTCCCTGTCTGCCTACCCACAGCTGCCATAGACTCCAAACTGCACCCATTTACCAGGGAGAGTCTCTGCTTCCTGCCAAATGACTGTTAATTAATTGCTATGCCCTATTTCCAAAGATGCCTTGTTAACATTCCGTGGGTGTGATTGGCCAGCATTTTCATTCCACAAATCCCAAACCCCACACTTCCCTCCTCCTCTGCTTGCTTCTAACATAACTGGAGCTTCTCAACACAGATGGGGAGGGGAGCGAGAAGATCGGAGGGGTTTATCATCATCATCATCATCATCATCATCATCATCATCATCATCATCATTTCTTGTTTACACAGTCAGACAGGTGTTATTGACTGGCTTGTTTTATCCAGACATCGAGTCCTTCCCAAGGACCTGGGATGGCTGAATTTTATCATCAATATTCTTCTTGTTATTATTATAGATATCGTCGCAGAATATAGGCTGTTCCCAGTAATGTTGCTTTTTGTAATTGGCTGATGGTGATTTCTGTGGCCCCTATGGTGTTAAGGTGCTCTTCAAGGTCTTTTGGAACTGCACCCAGGGCGCCAATTACCACTGGGATTATTTTGGTCTTTTTCTGCCACAGCCTTTCAATTTCAATTTGTAGATCTTTGTATTTTGTGATCCCCCCCCCCTATTTCTTTTTCTTCTATTCTGCTATCCCCTGGTATTGCTATGTCAATTATTTTGACTTGCTTTTCTTTCTTCTTGACTACAGTTATATCTTGTGTACTGTGTGGCAGATGTTTGTCTGTTTGTAGTCGGAAGTCCCATAATATTTTTGCATATTCATTTTCTTCAATTTTTTCAATTTGATGGTCCCACCAATTTTTGGCTACAGGTAGCTTGTATTTTTTGCAGATGTTCCAGTGTATCATCCCTGCTACCTTGTCATGCTTTTGTTTGTAGTCAGTCTGTGCGATCTTTTTACAACAGCTGATATTATTATTATTATTATTATTATTGAAATTAAATTAAATTAAATTAAATTAATAATAATAACAACAACAACAACAACAACAACAACAACATCTATTGGATGCACCTAAGGCTGTAAGAAGCTTAAAGATATTGATAAGATAGATAATCTATCTATAGATTAGATAGATAGATCGATTAGATAGATAGATAGATTATATCCAAGATCTTTGGAACAATGATCTTGAATACCCTATCTTATTAAATCAATGGTGGGTTGCTTTGAAGGCAGTGAAACATGCCTCTTTGGGTCTCAAAATGAGGCTAATACAGCAGAAACATTTATTCCATGCTTATTAGACACCTCAGAGAATGTTTAACAAGGGATGGTCTCAGACTTCTAGATGTTGGAGGTGTAATCTATATGAGGGTACACTTACACATATTGGTTGGCTCTGTCCAGTGATTGTGTCATTTTGGCTTGAAATCCACATGATGCTGCAGCAATCATTGCCTGTCAAGGATGTTCATGTTTTGTTGGGTACATCCCCAGCATATAGAATCTAGCATTACATTATTATGTTAAAGTTATGCTTAAAGGATTGCCTTGCCTTCCTAGTTATATTAGATTAGATTAGATTAGATTAGATTAACATATAATGTAATTATATAGATTAACATATAATATAATATAATATAATATAATATAATATAATATAATATAATTAATTGCTATCCTTGATTAAGTTATATGCTCTGTTGCAATCTTATTGAAATAGAAATAAACAAATAAACAAACAAACATTCAAGAATCAACATTTTAAAGGGTGGCTCTTTGCTCAGTTAGCAGGAAACACGGCACTCCATCCTGGGGTTTCCCCACCTTGGGTTATTGGACTATTGAACTCCTATCACACACACACACACACACACACACACACACACACACACACACACACACCCCATGTTGCTGGACTATATCTCCCATCATCCCCAGTTACATTGGCCACTGGCCCTTTTGGCTGGAGATGGTGGCAGTTGTAGTCCAACAACTTCTGGGCATTTTCTGGACTACGAGATTTGAAACAGTTAAAGCATTGTAAAGTGTTACGGAATAGTGCAATGGTTTAAAACCGAGAGTAAAGGGTTGTTTAATGCTTTGTTGTATGCTGGTGGCCGTTCATATTTCCATCCACTGCTGCGTGTTTTCCAGGCAGGAGGTGTCCATATACTCTTTGAAACACATTTATATGCCCCTCCTCCTGCTGCATTTGGGCCAATGGAGTCGCGGGGTGGAGGGGAGATTGACATGTCGACCTCTTTTTTAAAAAAATTCTTGTATGCTTTGTGCTAATCCACCAACGTACGTGTGTGTGTGTGTGTGTGTGTGTGTGTGTGTGTGTGTGTGTTCCAAAACAATGTATTTCATCATTCCAGCCTTGCACAAGTGATTCTGGTGATTAACAAAAACCAATCCAATAGCAGAGGCCATAATAATAGGAAGAGGAGGCGGAGACGAGGCAACCTGTGAGGGTGAGCAATCTGAAGATGCAGACCTGGCGGGGTGGTGTGGTGGTGAGTGGTGGTGCTTTCAATTCCAGCCAAACCCGGTAGCCTCAAAGCTGGCGGGGACTGCAGCCAGCCCTCCAGGCATGCAGAGGAGAGGCGGCCGGGCCGGGCTGGGCTGGGCTGGGCTGGGCTGTGTTGTGTTCCCCCCCTTGCCTGCCTTCCCGGTGCTGGTTGGCCCTTCTTACTCCAGCTGGCCGGGCTGGGTTGCACTCCATCTCTGCCCAGCAGTGGCAGCAGAGGAGCAAGCAATGGGGAGCAGCGGGGAGGGACAGAGGGCGTGATCAGTGGCTGCAGCTGCTCTCAGCCATCCTCCTCGGCCCCTTTCCCTGCCTCCTGCCGGGTGGACATAGGAACATAGGAAGCTGCCATATACTGAGTCAGACCATTGGTCTATCTAGCTCAGTATTGTCTACACAGACTGGCAGCGGCTTCTTCAAGGTTGCAGGCAGGAGTCTCTCCCAGCCCTATCTTGGAGATGCTGCCAGGGAGGGAACATGAAACCTTCTGCTCTTCCCAGAGTGGCTCCATCCCTTAAAGGGAACATCTTGCAGTGCTCACACTTCTAGTCTCCCTTTCATATGCAACCAGGGTGGACCCTGCTTAGCTATGGGGACAAGTCATGCTTCCTGCCACAAGACCAGCTCTCCTCTCCAGGGCTGCCAGGGCTGGCTCAGCAACCCGGCTGGGGATGAGCTTCCAGCCACTCTGAGCGCCCCGATTCCCAGCTGGGAATGGAGTGCTTGCTCTGCCACGACCTCGCTTAGGGATGGCTAAGAGGGAGGGGGGTCTGCCATCCTGCCTACCCCACCCCAACCCATAACGCCACTAGCTCTTTCAGCTTCTGCCTGCCCCGAGTGCAAGAAGAGAGAGATTTTTTACTTATTTTTAAAAATCATTTTACATGAGAAGCAACATTATTTCACGAACGGGAGGAATGGGGCTGTAAAAATCACCGCACTGTGATTTGAACCATCCATACCACCAAGCCCTGCAACAATGGGGCAAGCCTCTGAAAAATGGGGGGAAATCACAACATCCTGCAACGCATTTACAACCTTGTAGGGATGCAGCACAGCAATACAATCTGAAACAGGGCACGGGAAATACGCAGCGCAGTGAGTGCGATGTCAAAACACTGGCAATTCGGAGGGGTGCTTATGGGACACGTGGCAGTGTGTAATCTGGGAAATGCCCTGGAGACCCAAAGTTGGGAACCTCTGCTCTGGAGCTGCACAGCATTGTCCTACCAGCTGTTGTTGGACTACAACTCCCATTATCCCCAGCCAGTGTTCCCTCTAACAGGGGTTCCCAGATGTGGTTGACTACTACTCCCAGAATCCCCAGCTGCAGTGGCCTTTGCATGGGGATTCTGGGAGTTGTAGTCAACCACATCTGGCAGTCCCTGTTGGAGGGAACACTGTCCCCAGCCACAATGACCCAAAGTCAGGGATGATGGGAGTTGTAGTCCAACAATAGATGGAGAACCAACATTATACAGCTTTGCCCTGCCCTATCAACTGTCTTCCACTTGCAGATTGGTATCTCTGGAGAGCTTCTGCATTGCTGCTGTGCCCCGTACCCTCTCTCTCTGCCAGCAAAGATGTTAGCATTGTGTTTCTTGCTGGTGCTAGGCCCCAGAATCCAGGGAATCCCATCTCCTGGTTTCCTTCTCTGCCTGACCTTCTTTGACCCTCTCTGTTCTATCTTTGGCTTGCTGGGTCCGCTGAACAGAGAGCTGGGCTGGAATCAGTTGCAGCGGTGTTCGCATCAGCCTGAAGTTTCATGACTGCCTGGGAGGCTTGGGTTACAGCCCAGGGAGTAACCCTGACTGCCCTGGGGACAGGAATTGGAGCCAGGGCAGTCCTGAAGAACATCTGTCCTGTGGCCAGGACAATATCCAAAGGGTTCCGTCAGCCACACAGAAATATATGGGGTGCTCTAAGAGAGGGAGTTAGTGAGAGATTAGCCCTGATCAGTAAACAGGACCAGAACCTCCATGTTCAGAGGCCCTGAATACCAGATGAATACCACTGAATACCAGATGAATACCACTGAATACCAGATGCCTGAAACAAAGAACAGGGAGAGGGCGGTTGCTTTCATTCTTTGCTTGTGAACTTCCGTCGGCATCTGGCTGGCCACAGAACGCTGGATTAGAGGGACCTTCAGTCTGACTAGCAAAGCAAGTCTGCAGACTGCAGGGCTCACAATCTGAGAGATGCATTTACTCCATCTGAAACAGTGGAATTATTGCTGACCCCCCCCCCCAACACTGTGCTTTGAAAGATCTACAGAGATTGCAACTATGAAGCCACCCTTGTTCTTCTGCTATTTCTGGGTTCTCATTTGAATTGACTTGCACATGAACTCTTGCAAAGCTTAGGTGACTTGCCCGAATCAATTCTCAATGGTCTTGAGCTTTTGCTAGGATCTCCAGAATAGGCTACTGAGAAGAGAAATGCAGTTCCACCTTGGAGGGCTTTTGTAAGGATTACTGAAATAATGTATGTGCATTTTGATCACTTGAAATATGCTATATATGTATTACCTATCTGAGCTGCTTAGCTCTTACAAAGCTTTCCCCCCTCCTAATTGCCAATCAAATGATTTAAGATTTTAAGAAACCTTAGTGAAGACTCCTTATCAGCTTAGTTGCTTCTCATCGGAAACTAACGAGAAATCAAAGATGTATCCTAATGCATGGGAGCAGGGGCGGGGTCGGTGGGTCGGAAGGAATCCTAGAAAGGCTTGCGGATTTTGGTATGTGTCTTTCGGATAACTAAATTGGTGTCCTTTGCTGCCCCCTGGTGTCCATTATCTGGAATGTCTCTATAATTTTTAATGTGGTTTGCACTGTTCCTGTGGTTATCACAATATATCCTTTAACTAACTTTAAACACCACACATTGATACGTTTTCTTTCCTACCAAAACATTTCAAGGGTCAAAAGTGGTTTATGGCAGGTCATATCTGCATTCTGGAGTCTTTGACATGGATTTTTATATTTGATTTTTGAAAAGGAAAAAAAAATCTAGCAACGACAATAACATTTGACACACGTTTGTTGCAAGGCTACTGCTTCTGGATATCTTTACTGGTGACAATGTTTGCTCAGAAATATTTAGAGTATGTGCATGGGTAAAATGATCCGGTTTGAATGCAGATTTTCACTTGTAAGCCTTTTGCCTGTGAAGCACTTATTTGTAAGGATGGTCTACCTTGCAGTTTGGAGACCTGACTTCTGGACACATTCGTGGTTTCTGCTCTGTAATGTTACTGATACCTTATTTGTTACAATTGCTACTATTATGAGATGAAAGCAAAGACAAAGCAGTAGCTGCACAGCAGGATCATGTATTTCTAATATGTTTTGAAGGCAACTGGGACTTCTCACAGGACTGCCTGCCTCCCAAACGTCAAAGCAGATTGCCTCTCTCATGATATTAGAACCTGGGTTCTTCCATTGACGCTTAAAGTTAGGAGAGTCAGGACAGACGAAAGGAAGTATTTCTTTTACGCATCATGTACTTAAACAGTGGAACTCACTGCCGCTGGATGTGATAATGGTATTACAAAAACAGCCTGTTTGGGGGCTACAAGCAGCACCCCTCTGTAGACAATACTGAGCTAGACGGACCAATGGTCAGTATATGGCAGCTTCCTATTTTCCTATGATCCTTAGCGTCTTGCTCAATTTTGAGTACCGTTGACAGGCTTTTATTAAAAGTGTTTCAGCTGAGGAGGACCAAAGAGTTACAAGCTGCCCTCACTTAGGTGCGTCTTGAGGCAACAAGGTGCAAAGGCAAAGGCAAAGGCAAATGCAGACTACAGCCCTTTTATACACTTTCAAACCGTACTGTCAGGGGTTTCAAATGGAATTCTCCACTGGTCAAGAATCCAAGTCATGTAGTTTAGACAGTAGTAAGAGGAGGTTTAACTAAACATAAACATGTTTTTAAGTTTCCTTGCAGGCTTCTGCTGATGGAGCAGAAACTGTTTTTACCAGAGACTGTTTACCAAGACCTTTGCTCCTTAGCTCACCCCTCTTATTGTTTTTTGGACACGTACATGTTACAGTCAGGTCAAGACCAGGCTTTTTGGGTGGGTGGGGTTCTGTCTTTTTCATTTGCTTCCACACAGGAGGCTCTTGTTTCCTGTGGGTTCTCCCATTGGATTTTCAGCTATTCATCTTCAGGCTATAGACACCCAATTCCCATTATTATATGGATGAATTTCGGCTATTCACAGTTCCTGCGAATACATTTCATACTTCCAGTGTCATTTCCAGAGTCATTTCCAGCATGGAGAGAGCAGGGAGTCATCTTGGGGCCTTCCTCCTGGTATTTAGAGGATTTCCCAGCAGGCATTTTTGGCCAAATTAAGAGGATTTGAGGGTTGGGGGGGGGGGTCTGACTGGAGGAGCTGGAGGATTTGAGGCATCCTCCGTGACTCCTCTTATTTCTGCTTCCCCACCCCCATTTTTTAAAAAGCACTTTAAGATGTGCTGAGGAACCTAACCCCAAGATCCAGATCAGCACAGGGTTTCCAATATCATGGTTTCAGCGTTCGTGGTTGTAGGTGGGAATGTAACCCCTGTGATGAACGAGGGAGGATATCCTGTATTGTTATAGAGTCTACTCACTGTTTGGTTCCCCCAACCCAACACAAAAGGGAGGCTGTTTATTGAAGAGGAACAGAACTCAGACTGACTAGGGAAATGAAAGGAACTAGGAGAAGTATCGAACGGGAGGAGTCTTCAACTTCATATTGTTTGTTTGTTTGTTTGTTTAAATTCTATACTGAATTTCTTATTTATTTATTCAATTTCTATATACTGAATTTCTATATTCTATAAATCTCTAGGCCGTGTACAGATTAAAACATAATATAAAACATTTAAAATGCATACAAACAGATTAAAAAATCACAATAGATAATAAAAACACATTACAATTTAAAATTTAAATTTCAGTTAAAAGCCTGGGAAAACTGGTACGTCTTCAGGGTCCTCCTAAAAGCAAACAGAGAAGGAGGTGCTCTTATTTCAGCAGGGAGCGAGTTCCAAAGCCCTGGGGTAGCCACAGAAAAGGCCCAGTCCCAAGTTGCCACCAAACGAGTTGGCAGCAACCGTAACCGGACCTCTCCAGATGATCTTAGTAGGCGACAGGGTTCATGACAAAGAAGGCACTCTCTTAAGTACCTTGGGCCTCTATTTATAAGTGACTAACTTACTTACACACAATAAGGCTGTTCACACATTCAAGAACTGGGTAGGACAAGTGTCCTACCCAGTTTTGGGACCTGTGTGCACTCCCAATTTTCAATTATGTGGGAGTAAATAACTAGGTAGGAGGAGGGAGAAGATATCGTGTGGGAGAAAGGAGCTGAGCAGGACAGCACTATCCTACCCAGATTTCATACCAAGGTAGGTGGGAAAGCTGTCCTATCCAGCTTCTGCCTTCTACACAATCACTGCTCCCTCTTCCTACCTAGTTGCAGACAGAGTAGCACCCTGAAGTGAATTTTGGGTCATGACTACTTATAATTCAAAACAGTTATCACTCATAATATGACCTTCTTCAATGTGCAATTGAAAAATTAAAAGTTTAAACATTCAAAAGTTTAAAAACATTCAAAAGTTTTTCATGTTTTTAAACTTTTGAATGTTTTAAACTTTTAACTTTCAATTGCCCATTACAGAAGGTCATTGAAAAAAGCTTTGAAGTATGGAAATGTGTATCTCATCGCACTTATATTATCATAATATGCTTCAAGCAAGCACCTAGAGCACCTTTCTTATGACGCAAGGCTACAACACCTGGGGCTTTTTAGTTTAGAAAAATGACGACTGTGGGGAGACATGATAGAGGTCTATAAAATCATGCGTGGTGTGGAGAAAGTGGATAGAGAGAAATTCTTCTCCCTCTCCCATAACACTAGAACCAGGGGTCATCCCATGAAATTGATTGCCAGGAAATCTAGGACCAGCCAATGGAGGTATTTCCTCACACAACGCATAATCAACTTGTGGAATTCTCTGCCACAAGATGTGGTGACAGCCAACAAACTGGAAGGCTTTATGAGGGGTCTGGATAACTTCATGGAGGAGAGGTCAATGGCTAATCGCTGGAGGGCTATTGGCCACCTCGGGCCTCAGAGGCAGGACGTCTCTGAGTGCCAGTTGCAGGGGAGTAACAGCAGGAGAGAGGGCATGCCCTTAGCTCCTGCCTGTGGCTTCCAGCGGCATCTGGTGGGCTACTGTGCGAAACAGGATGCTGGACTAGATGGGCTTCCTTGGGCCTGACCCAGCAGGGCTGTCTTTACGTTCTTACGTACAGCTGTGGCAAATGGTCACAAACCTGGTCCTGCATCACCACTTACATTTCATGGCCTTTTGGCCTGACTCTATTCAACATATCTGCTCAATCGCCACGTGTTTGTGTGTGTATGGATGGATCTAGGCATAGGTGACAAGAGCTGTCTGCCAACTAACATAAGAGGACACTTTCTGCATCGGATGAAGGAGGCTTTAGTCTATGGAACCTTCTGCCACAATAAACCTTTTAGCCTTAAAGGTGCCACAAGATTCTCCTTGTCTCTTACAGACTAAGGGTCATCCCATCTGGATCCAGTGTGGAAGGGCTGTGATGGGAATTGCTATCTTTCCCCCCCCCTCCCCTATGAGGTACCGAATTAGGCTTAGCGGAGATCTAATCCTATCCCCCTGCATCACGACCCCAATTTAAATAATTCCCTTGAAAACTACTAAAAGCCCTAAAATGTTGCTATTTGCCCCAATGTATGGGCTCGTTTTTGGTGCCTATGTCACCCTCCCTAGGTAGCAGCTTCAAGGGGAGGTTGAGTCAGAGGCCCCAACTTTGGGTCTGTAGATGTGTTGGACTGCAATTTCCATAATCCTGAGTCATAATGATTGAAGGTTGCCCCATGGCATAGGATTTTTTTTAAAAAAAAATTCAGACTCTGTATGGTATAGGGAGATGTAGCTTGAAACCCAGTGTCGGGAAAAGACACCCTGTCTGTGAGGTGTTACGGTTTTTGCCTTATTTATTACCTGGACTCCTTTTCCTTTGCTGCAGGACAGATATTCAATAGGTATAGGTTTTCTGGCCTCTAAGAATTTCTGCCTGTCATGTATCTGTTGAAGGGATAAGAGCTCAGCCAAATACATACATACATACATACATACTGACTTCCTCTCTTTTCTGGCTCAATCTATGTGCCTCTAAAAATAACCTATGCAAGCAAAGGTTCAGTAGGTAATGCTGCATCCCATCACTGTGTCTGGAGATGAGGAAGAGCTTCACCGGTTGAATTTCCACTCATCGCACAGACATTTAAGCAAACCTGCTACAAACACACACACACACACACACACACACACACACACACACACACACACACTTGCAGTGGGGACCTTAATCATTTTAAATGAATGAAACATTCAAATTAGAAAACAGCAAGTCAGAGAGGGCTACAGTGCCTTTCACATTTCTGCGATGAGCAGAAATTCAACAGGGGAAGCTTTTCCTAGCAAGCCGCTGCCGTGATGGGAAGTTCTGTTTGCTGAAGTTCTGCTTACTAGGGCCGTTTTTAAAGGCAGAAGAAAGAAAAGAAGAAAAGTTACGACTTCTCCGTATCTTGATAGGCTCCTGTCCCTTCAACTGTTAGCTACATCAATACAGAGTTTGGCATGAATTCTGCATTCAACTGAAATCCTTCATGGACAGAAATGTATCCAGGAATCCTTGGCCTTGAAGGAATGAATGTGACGAAGTACTGTGAGATAAAAGAAGAAGAGGAATCTCTCTCAGGAGGGAGGGAAAGAGAGAGAGCGGGAGAGCAAGGAAGGAGGGTGTGGGTAGCTAGCAATATTTATCTCACAGAAACATAGGACGCTGCCTTCAGAGCATTGGTCCATCTAGCTCAATATTGTCTATACCAGGGCTGCTCAACTTCTGCCCTCGTGCAGATGTTGGCCTACAACTCCCACAATTCCTGGCTATTGTCCACTGTGGCTGGGCATTATGGGAGTTGTAGTTCAAAAACAGCTGGGCGGGGGGCTAAGTTGAGCAGGCCTGGTCTATACTATAGTTTCGCCAAGATTCCAAGCAGGAATTTTTCTTGGTCCTGCTTGGAAATGCCAGGGATTGAACCTGGGGCCTTTCTGCATGCCAAGCAGATGCTCTACCACTAAACGATGGCCCCGTTGCCCGGACATCCACCGAAATCAAAGAGGTGAAACTTTTTAGGTCACCTCATCTCAAGGCCAGGAAAAACCTAACCTGCTGAATTTGGGGCACAGAAATTCAGACCTGCCAGAGAAGATGGCATCCTTAGCTCAGACCTCTAAGTCTTTCCAGAGATACCTCCACCCTCAACCATCTGATATTTCATTTCAAAAGAAGGCAACGGTATAGGCTGGGGTTGCCAACTGGCCAGAAAAACCACCCTCCTGGCCTGCTCCCGTGCCTGCAACAGCAACTTGGTTGGGAGAATTCCCCAGGAGAAGCTTTTCAGTGTGTGGAGCTAATAAGCACCCTCATCTGCTAAAGTCTGCAGAACAAGTTGCTGTTCAAGCCACTGGAACAGAGACAGGTTATAAAGCTGGCAGCAGCTTTAGCTGAGCTCAGCATTACCTGACACTGAGGTCCTTCTTGGATGAGGATGGGCTGGATATGAAGGTTCCATGGGCGGAGCAAGTCACTTTGCCCATGCTCAGAGGCATTGCTGTCCTTATTATTGCTTCATAGGGCTCAGTCTATATTGCTGAGCAGTTGGTGTTTTAGAAGGGCATATGCAGCTAAGAATTTCAATGCAACTAGCCTATTATAGCATCTTTGTGCAGTGGTAGCCACAGCCTTTGAAGTTTAAATGATGTGTTGTATGCTATTTTGCTTGTTAAAAATTCAGGCATGGGGCAGTAGAAGGCCCCAGGTTCAATCCTTGGCAGCATCTCCAGGTAGGGTTGTGTAAGACTTCAGGTTGAAACCTTGGAGAGATGCTGCCAGCCAGTGCAGACAACACTAAGTTAGATAATAGAACTCTGTATCAGGCAGCTTCCTGCAATCCTATCAGGTATATTTCCTAATCCACATGCTCTCCCAAGAAGGAACAAGTTAGCTTGATTTCTGAAGGCACTATCTGGTCAACGCTAACTTCCCTGCTAGCTGAGCAAGAGGCACCTTCCCAAAGTGGTGATTCTCTTACATTCAGCTGGGGGAGAGCAACAGGCTCTATCCAGCCCCAGCACAGCATCCCTCCAATGGCTGCTGCTGGTGGTGTCTACCTTGTGTTTCTTTTTCGATTGTGAGCCTTTTTGGGACCGGGGACCATCTTATTTATTTATGGTTTCTATGTAAACCACTCAGAGTGGTCTGCTGAAAAGTGGTATACAGATATCTGTAGTAGAAGTAGCAGCAGCAAAGAGGACCACCAAGATCAATAGCCTTGCATCAAATCCAAATCCAGGGACTGAAAAAGATGGAAGATAAGGGCTATTGAAAAGGCGAGGAGATGCAGTCTTCGTTTTGTGCCTTTCTTCAGACTTGAACATGAGCTGCACTACGTAGGAATCTCAGATGGCCTCCCAGCACAGCCCCAGCCAAACCCAGATCTGCATTCACAGCAAAGATGCTACGTGATGGACCTTCAGCCCATTGTACCGACCTTTTTAAAGACCCTAGGTTCAAATCAGACACTGTACCAGCTGACAGGTGGACTGCAGAAATATGGCTGGAAGAAAAAGAAGGTTGGTTCTGGAAGGAAGCCCAGTTTCAGCATCCAGGGAACTTGTTAAAACAGCAGCTGATTTTTCAGGTGTTGAGAATGTCTCCCAAGGGAGAACTCAGAGGATGTATATTTATGTATTTGACTTAACTGAATTTAACATATTTATATACCACCCAAAACTAATATCTCTGGGCGGTTTACAATAAAACAATACAAATTATAGTTTTTTTCAAGACCCTTTTTAAATACGCAGATAAAACAAAACAAAACAGATGTTGAAATAGCAAACATTTTGACGTTACACATCTGCTTCAGTGCTATGCACTGGTGGCTGAAATGTGCTCTTAAAAACCAATAACTCAGCGTTTCAGCCACCACTACATAGCACTGAAGCGGATGTGTAACATCCAAACTTTTGCTATTTTAACATGGTTTTTAAAAAATCTGCGCATTAAAAAGAGGTCTTGAAAAAAGCCTTGGAAGAAAAAAAAATTCTGGAGAATGAGTATTCCATTGCCATCATACTGTCTTAATACAAATTAAAATTAAATTAAAACATTAAAACATTAAAATAATTTAAAATTGAACACGATGCTAAAAACTCGTAACTGTAAGTCTAATTAGTAGCCTGGGTGAACACATGTCTTAGCTACCTTTTAAAAAGTTGTCAGAGATGGGGAGGCATTATTTTGGCAGGGAACACATTCCAAAGTCTCAGGGTGGCCATGGAGAAGGCCTGTCCCTGAGTAGCCACCAGACGAGCTAGCGGCAAATGCAGATGGATCTCTCTGGATGATCTCAATGACTGGACTTTTCAGTTAAATTTCTCTTTCTTAGTGGTGTGTACCTTGGCTCACTTCCTTGAGTTGCTTCTGTCATGGCTTACCATCCAAGGTCACCCAGTGAAGCAAGCTGGTTTTGTGGTAGCAAGCATGAATTATTCTGTTCCTTAGCAGGGTCTGCCTTGGTTTGCATTTGGATGAGAGACTGTATGTGAACACTGTAAGATGTTCCCCTTAGGGCAGGGGTAGGCCAACCTGGCCCTCTGACTGTGGTTGAACTACAACTCCCAGAATTCCCGGCCACAATGGCTGGAGGGCCAAGTTTGCCCACTCTTGGCTTAGGAGATTGGGCTATAGCTCAGTGGTAGAGCATCCTCTTGGCATGCAGAAGGTCCTGGGTTCAGTCCCTGGCAGCATCTTCAGGTAGGGCTGGGAGAAGCTCCTGCCTGAAACCTTGGAGTGCTTCTGCCAATCAGTGTAGACAATACTGAGCTGGACAGACTGTGGTATAAGACAGGTTCCTGTGTTCCTATGGATGCAGGTGGGATGCCAAAACAAATTTTTACTACAGAGTCTGCTAGACAACATTGGCTTCCTGGTAGTGATTAGTTTATTTAATAATGTTTTCATACCCCCAGCTTCCTATCCCAGAAGAGACCTCAGTTGAGCAACAAAACCATCATAAAAATATGATCAACTATCCAGCTGGGCCTTGACTGACGATCAAGCTCTCCGTCTCTGACTTTGTTTTTGTCTACAACAGCCCAACTGGATCAGGCCCAAGGCCCATCTAGTCCAGCATCCCGTTTCACACAGTGGCCCACCGGATGCTTCTGAGAAGAACACAGACAAGAGCTGAGGGCATGCCTTCTCTCCTGCTGTTGCTCCCCTGCAACCGGTATCTTGCCTCTGAGGCTGGCGGTGTCCTATAGCCCTCAAACTAGTAGCCCCTGATAGACCTGTCCTCCATGAATTTGTCTATACACAAACTAACACATGATCAGGGGTTCTGGGACATTTGTCCCCCCTCATCCAATTATAGCCACACTCCTGCTGCTACTGGTGCCCCTGGTGGCGCAGTGGTAAAACTGCCGCCCTGTAACCAGAAAGTTACAAGTTCGATCCTGACCAAGGGGCTCAAGGTTGACTCAGCCTTCCATCCTTCTGAGGTCGATAAAATGAGAACCCAGAATGTTGGAGGGCAATATGCTAAATCATTGTAAACCGCTTAGAGAGCTTCCAGCTATAGAGTGGTATATAAATGTAAGTGCTATTGCTATTGCTATTGCTATTGCTACTTAGTAAAGAAAAACTAGGGCCAAAGAACACTATTAACGTAATTTCTTAAGGCAGTTCACACAATCGTAATTAGGGTAGTAGAAGCCTCTTATCCCAGTGTGGGAACTGAGTGCCCTCCTGTTTTCTGATCGTGTGTGAGTTAAAAGCAAGGTAAGAGGTGCCATTCGTGATTGTGTGCTAAGCAGCAGCTGAGGCAGAGGACTCCCTCCAACCCAGCAGCTGTACCCAGCTCTTTAACAAGGTAAGAGGCTAAGCACTCCTACCTAGCTGCAGCTTAGTACATAATAACTGCTGGAACCTCCGACCTTGTTCTTAACTCGCACACAATCAGAAAATGGGAACGCACTCAGCTCGCGAACGAGGGTAGGAGGCTTCTCCTACCCTAAGTATGATCGTGTGAACTGCCTTCATCTTTGGCTCTCAGGGAAGAGGGAAGGATAAGGCTGTAACTCAGTGGTACTGCTCTGCATGCTGAAGGTCCCGGGTTCAATCCCTGACATCTCCAGGTAGGGCTGGGAAAGACTCCTCTGCCTCAACCTTTGGGGAGCCGCTGCCAGTTGGAGCAGACAATACTGAGCTGGATGGACCAAGGATCTGACTCTGCTTAAGGTAGCTTCCTGTGTTCCTGAGTACTGTTAGAGGTGGAACCAAAGCTGAGTGGCAGAGCATGTGCTCTGCATGAAGAAGGTCCCAGATTCAATTCTTGGCATCTTGCTAAGGGAGAAACTCTTGCCCTGGGAGAAACTGCTGCCTGAAACTCTAAAGAGCTGCTGCAAGTCAGTATAGACAATGCTGGATTAGATGGACCAATGGTCTGACTTGGCAGAAGGCAGCTTCCTCTCTTCCTAAAAAACAGGACATAAATCCTTATACATTATGAGGCTATTCTCCTGATGGGGGACAACTGGGGAAGGCCAGCCCTGTTTCCCCCCATCATGAGAACCACTGGGCTGGCGGGCGAGCCCAGTAGTTCGACGGTGGCTACCCTGCCAAAGTAGCCCACTCCTTAAACAAGGTTATCGGAGTGAGCGCTCCACTAACCCCATTTTCCTAATAGTGAGTCACCACGGTGACTCGCGAGAGGATGCCTGACCAGCAGGCTACAACAAGTCTCCCGGTCTTGGGGGTCTCCCCAGAATGCCCTGCACACTCATGAGGGGCATTCTGTGACTTCTGGGGGCCAGGCAACCCCGATCCCCACAGCCCCAACCAGCTCCATCATGGAGTTGGTTATCATGTGGGTGGCCGATCGGGACACCCGGGGAGGGCTGTATGATCATCTGCTGGGATAGCAGGCTGGACCCACACTCCCTGCCAAGCCCCATCCAACTCTCCACACTGCTCATGTGGAGACCCTCTATTTTTGATTAGCTCTTCATGCTCCTCACGTTATTGCCCCCTCTTATTTTGCCCCCCAAATTGTTTGTTTCCCCAGCAACCTCCTCATGGCTTGCTTGATCTCCTTGTTCCTAAGGGTGTAGATCATGGGGTTCATCAAGGGGAAAACCACAGTGTGGAAAACAGCCACCACCTTGTCGAGAGGAAAATCCTGGAAAGGTCGACAATAGATGTAGATGGCAGGACCGAACATGATGAAGATGATGATGATGTGGGTGACACAGGTGGAGGAGGCTTTACTCTTCCCTTGGCTGGACCCTGTCCTCACCTTAACCAGCAGGGCCCCATAGGAGATGAGGAGGAGGATGAAACACATCAGGGTGGCCAGGCCACTGTTGAAGAACATGATGAACTCCAAGTCATAGGTGTCTGTGCAAGCCAACTTCACAATCTGGGTGATGTCACAGAAGAAATTGTCCAGCTTGTTGGGTCCACAGAAAGGGAGAGGAACAATAAGGATGATCTGGATAATGGAGTGCATGAACCCTAGACACCAGGACAACCCAACCAAAGCACAACAGACTGCCCTGGTGATGAGATTGGCATAGCGCAATGGGTGGCAAATGGCCACATAGCGATCGATGGCCATGCCAATGAGAAGGAAGACCTCAGATCCCCCCAGCAAGTGGAGGAAGAAGATCTGGGCCATGCAGCCCTTGTAGGAGATGGTTTTGCGGCTGGAGAAGAAATCAGCAAGCATCTTGGGAGGGGTGACAGAGCAGTAGCAGATGTCCAGGAAGGCCAGGTTGGCCAAGAAGAAGTACATGGGGGAACCCAATCTACGGTCACTCCGGATGGTCAGAATGATGAGGATGTTCCCTGGCAAGATTAGAGAGTAGAAGAGAAGGAAGAGGAAGAAGAGGAAGAGCTGGGCCCCTCGTGCCTGGGAGAGACCCAGCAGCTCAAACTCCTTCACCATTGACTGGTTGCCCTGCAACATCCTGGGACGACCTTTTCCTGCAACACAGACACAAGTTGATGAAGGGAGTACATTACTCTATTAAAAAAGCAAAGTGAGTGCAGCAAGCCGTCCCTGGGTGGCCAGATTGGCCGCCAACACAATTGCCGGCTCCATCACGGAGCTGGCAGTGGCAGCGAAGATCGGGGGCTAGCTGGCCCCTGGAAGTTCCAGGGTACCCCATGTGAGTGCACAGGGCATTCAACTAACCTCATTTAAGGGGAGGGGTAATTTTGGTAGTTTGCTGCCAGAAGCTGCATGGCCGCTGTGGCAGCAGATGACCAGGAGAAACTGGGCTAGGCTCCCTTAGCCCAATCTCTCCTGGTTGTGGGGATACATAGCTTCCCTGCCTGATTCCTATATGAACAGCCCTGCTGGATCAGGCCCAAAGCCTATCTAGTCCAGCATCCTGTTTCACACAGTGGCCCACCAGTGGCCCCTGAGAAGCCACAAGCAGGAGATGATGGCACGCCCCCTCTCTTGTGGTTGCTTTCCCGCAACTGGTAGCCTACTGCCATCAGGACTAGTAGACATTTGTCGACCTGTCCTCCATGAATTTGTCTAAGCCTTTTAAAGCCATCCAAGCTGGTGGCCAGCAGTACATCCTGGGGCAGAGAATTTCATAGATTAATTGTATGCTGCATGAAACAGTCCTTCTGTTGACCCTAAATCTCCTGGCAATAAGTTCCATGGGATGACCTCTGGTTGTAGAGTTATGGGAGAGGGAGAAAAATTTCTCTCTAGCCATTCTCTCCACACCAAGCGTTATCTTCTAGAATTCTCTTCATGTCTCCCCTTAATCGCCTTTTTTCTTAACGAAAATGCCAAATGTTGTGGCCTTAACTCTTAAGGAAGGTGCTCTAGCCCCCTGATCATCTGGGTTGCTGTTGTCCCTCTTCTTAACCTTTTCCAGTTCAACGGCATCCTTTTTTAGTTATTTTCCCAAGCCAAAGCAAGTTCCAGGGGCCAGCCTTTTGCAGTCATGGGGGAACAGTGTTCCTTCTAACAGGGATTTCCAGATGTTGTTGACTACAACTCCCAGAATCCTTATCTATCTTGGCTTTTGGTTGGGGATTCTGGGAGTTGTAGTCAACAACATCTTGGAATCCCTGCCAGAGGGAACACTGACTGATAGGGGAATTCTCACATTCAGGTGTGAGGGAGGGCAGGTGGGTGGGTGAGGAAGAAGCCCTTCAAAGCTAACCTACCCCACAGATGATCATCTTGTGGTGCTGGGCATGTGGATCATGTGCTCAGACACTCTGTGGCTGCCCCTGACAGTGGGGAGGTGCAGGGGCCGGGATGCATCGTCCCGGCCCCTGGAAATCCTACATAGGAACATAGGAAGCTGCCATATACTGAGTCAGACCATTGGTCTATCTAGCTCAGTATTGTCTTCACAGACTGGCAGCAGCTTCTCCAAGGTTGCAGGCAGGAAACAGCATGGTGCATTGTGGGGAACCGCCCAGTGATGGGAGGGCATTTGTCAGTTTTGCAGCACCAGCTGTAAGCAGCCGGAACTGCACATGGCCAGGTAAACAGGGTTAAGGGAGTGTTTGCTCCCTTCACCTCATTTATGAGGCGGGCTCTCTAGGTGGGTTTGCTGCCAGGATCGAGATATCGCCGGGAGCCAGTTGGCTCCTGCAGGGTCTCACAGGCAGCCAAAGCCAGGCATAGCTATCCTGTCCTAGGAGCCCCTAGTGGCGCAGTGGTAAAACTGCCGCCCTATAACCAGAAGGTTGCAAGTTCGATCCTGACCAAGGGCTCAAGGTTGACTCAGCCTTCCATCCTTCCGAGGTCGGTAAAATGAGTACCCAGAATGTTGGGGGGCAATATGCTAAATCATTGTAAACCGCTTAGAGAGCTTCCAGCTATAGAGCGGTATATAAACGTAAGTGCTATTGCTATTGCTAGTCCAGGCTTGGATGTTCATGAGAACATCCTCATGGTTTCCTTATGAGGAGCGTCTACTGGTGGACTTAGGGGTTTTTGTTTTGTTTTGATTTTTGAGTAATACAGGTTCCTGTGTGAAATATATGAGCTGAGCAGACAAACCAACACACAGAGACAATGCTAGTCTGTAATACAGCAACTGTTCCAAACAAATACAAATGTTTTAAAAATTGTTTTTGTATTGTATTTTGTATTTTCTCCCCCCCCCCCTTTTTTTGGTCTGTTATTATTTAAGGTGTGTTTTTATCTTATGTTTTAATGTTGTGTTGTAAGCCACCCAGAGAACAATTTCTTATGGGGCGGCTAACAAATAAAGTTGATTATTATTATTTCTTGTTTACACAGTCAGACAGGGGTTATTGACTGGTTTGTTTTATCCAGACATCGAGTTCTTCCCAAGGACCTGGGATGCCTGAATTTTATTGTCAATGTTCCCCCCCCATGTTTAAATTTTTATTGATTTTAACAATATCTAAACATTCACATCACATTAAACAAATATTGACTTCCCGCTCACACCTCATCGTGAATCACCAACTATAGAATTAGCCCTTGCTATAATAGTAATTTAAAACATATATCTTAAACCTTACAAACTCGATTTTGATCTACCCAACCTGCTATCATTACTAAATTTCAAACCCTGTTGTAAAATCAATATTAGGGAAATAGTTCTTTAAGTATAATAAAAAGAATTTTATTGTCAATGTTGTTGCTGTTGTTATAGATATCGTCGCAGAATATAGGCTGTTCCCAGTAAAGCTGCTTTTTGTAATTGGCTGATGGTGATTTCTGTGGCCCCTATGGTGTTGAGGTGCTCTTCAAGGTCTTTTGGAACTGCACCCAGGGCGCCAATTTTTAAATTATTCTTAATCATATTATATTAATTAATACAATTATATTAATATAATAATAATAATATATAATATAATATAATATAATATAATATAATGTTATGTCATATACTTAAAGAGAAAAATGACAATTGACCTATTTAGAAAGCCAGTTACAGTGATACGAGAGAGCTCAGCAACAGTTCTTAAGTCAGAGATAGGACCTCTTCTCATGACCCCTGCTAACTTGGCAAAGAGGCACCTTTTAACGTGATGATTCTCTTCATTTAGCAGGGGGAGAGCAACTGGCCCTCTCCACCCCCAGCACAGTACCTCCAGTGACTGTTGCTGGTGTGTGTCTTAAGTTTCTTTTTAGAATGTGAGCCCTTTGGGGACAGGGATCCATCTTATTTATTTGTTGTTTCTCTGTGTAAACTGCCCTGAGCCATTTTTGGAAGGGCGGTATAGAAATCAAATAAATAAATAAATAATAAAAATAAATATATATTTAGCTGGCATTATAGGGTGCCAATATAAAATAAAAGGCTATGGAGTTTTGTAATATGTCACTTGCAGTAATTTCCTCCTTCTCATAATCATGTGTAGTACATTAGCTTCTACATAAACACAATGTGCCTACTTTTGCTAGACCACATTTCTGAAGTTGGTAAATGGTCCTCTGTCCAAAATTTGACCATTAATATTCTTGCTGAAGTAACTGTTACACTAATATCCAATATTCTTGGGATGTACGATACAGTACATACATCAATAAAACTACCAGAGGGGAACATACTGATGCTTCTACTTTTCTCTGCCTCTTGCTTTCTTCATGCAATCATTCCCTAGTCCTTTCCCCCCTACAGGTGTTCAGAACATATTTGCCGCATCATAGTGAAATGCAGTTGATGCCTCTGAATACCAGTTGCTGGGGAGCAACAGCAGGAGAGAGGGCATGCCTTCATCTCTTGCCCATGGGTTTCCCAAAGGCCTCTGGTGGGCCACTGTGGGAAACAGGATGCTAGACTAGAAGGCCTTGGGCTGAATCCAGTAGGGCTGTTCTTATTTCTTATGTAACTGCAGATAGGGTTGCCAGTGCCACATCTGTCAGAGAAAATTCCTGGACACAACTGTCAAAAGTGGGGAGTAAATTCCCAACTCTGCCTTTTAAACTGGGATTGGAAAGACCGCTGGACAGAGGCGTCCATTGGACATCATCCCAAACCTGAGGCAACCATACCAGAGGTTCAGGTTTGTGATAGTCCAAATGCGGGAACCTTTGGTTCTGCAAGAAATGTGACACGAGGTTTCTGACCCCCAACCTGAATTTGAACCATAGGTTGCACTCCAGTTTTGCTGCTGAAACCTAAGGTCAGATAGTGGCATCGTGTTGTCCGAAGGCTGAAACTGGAGTTCAGAGTAGGAAGCTCCCCATTCTCCCCTTCTCTGACTGGCTGCCATGACTGACCTTTATGAGAAGGAAGAAGCCCGCACAGGCAAACCCTCCCCGCTTTTAGGTCCCCAAACTCCAGATCGGGATCATTTGGGAGTGCGGTGGGTGGGATGGGGGCAAACCGCGGTTCTGTGGACCTGTGGTTTGCCATTACATGCTAAAGCAGCCAGTAGAAAGGTCTCTCTCTATCAATATAGTAAGCCCAGAGCCCACCCCCAGTAATTCTAGAGATGATTCAGAAAGGAGGGGCAGGGGTTTACTGAGCCAGCCTAGGCAGTCAGCAGCACTGGCGTCAGAGAAAGGGTGAGAATACAGGTCTTCTAAACATTGACATCATGTGGCTACAGTGCTTGGAGAGAAGCACCAAAAATAAAAATAAAAATGGGTAGAATTGGTTAAAGCAACCTTCCTGCTCAAATTCCTGGACATTTCTTACCCAGGATGACATTTTTCCTACATCCTGGACAGGATGTCCAGTTACTGTCCAGGCCAATCCCGGAGGAGAAGTGGCCAGGAGGGGAAAAGTTGAACATCCATTCTGGCCTCCTGCATCCCCACTGCAAATCTCTCCTCAGCTTGCTGGTTCATGCACTGCTTGTGAGCTTTTAAGGAGCAGAAGCCCAACAGCAGCTGAAGACAGAGTGGTGGACCAGAGGAGGTTTACAGCTTTCCACGCAGAGGTGCAAAACGCAAGGTCAATAGGTTTCCTCTCCTCCTTTACCTGGTCACTTTAGGTGGGGAAGGTTAAATATATGCCTCTCACCTGAACATTCATATCAGGGCAGAAAGGAATTCCTCTAAATGAGGAGCAGCCAGGCCTGAAAAATGATGTGAGGGACATCAGCCATGATGTAAAGGACATAAGCCAGTGTGGTATAGTGGTTAGTGTTGGACTAGGACCGAGGTGACCTGAGTTCAAATCCCCATTCAGCCTGAGTTCAAATCCTCATTCAGAGTCACTCCCTGGGTGACTCTGGGCCAATCGCATATCTCTCAGCCTAACCTACCTCACAGGGTTGTTGTGAGGAGAAACATAACCTTGTACACCACTCTGGGCTCCTCAGAGGAAGAGAGGGATATAAATGTGAAATGAATAAGAATAAGAATCATAAATGTGTCTGCTCACACAATCGAAAACTGGCTAGGACAAGCATCCGACCTAGTTATGGGAGCTGTGCATGCTCCCAGATTTCAGTTTTGTGGGAGTAAACAACTAGGTAGGGGAAGGGAGAAGTGATTGTGTGGAAGACAGGAGATGGGTGGGACAGCGTCATCCTACCCAGCTTCCAAACCCAGCATTTCACCAAGCCAGGAGGAAAAGCTGTCCTACCCTTGCCTCACACACAATAAGGCTCTACACACGATCCGTGCAAAGAGCCGAAAGAGGTTCTGCCGGGAGACCGGACCCGCTCTCCCGGCAGATGATCAACCACCCCTCCCTGGGTGGGTGGATCGCCCACCCAGATGAGCGGCAGCTTTGCATGGGCACTTCTGCACCCGGCTGTAGCTCATCTGATAGTTCCAGGGGCCAGGCAAAGGGAAGCGCACCCCCCCCCCCCGAGCAATGCTCTGTGTGAGTGTGCGGAGCATTCCTGGGGTCCTCCCTCCCCTCTCCCCCCTCCCTGAGCATGTGGCAGACAACCAAAAATCCAGGCTTAACGGAGCGCTTGTTCCATTAACTTCGTTTAAGAGCTTCATTTAACACGAGCAGCAGAAACCAGGTCAGTCTCCCTTTTCCTGGTTTTTGCTGCTCAGGAGAATTGCCTCAATAGCTTCTCCCTTCTCCTACCTAGTTTCTTGCTCATAAGAAGAGCCTTGCTGGATCAGGCCCAAGGCCTCTCTAGTCCAGCACCCTGTTTCCTACAGTGGCCCACCAGATGCCTCTGAGAAGCCCACAGGCAAGAGGTGAGGGGACGCCCCATCTCCAGGTAGGGTTGTGCTCCTACGCAACCAAAAATTGGGTAGCACACACAGTTCCCAAACTTGGGTAGGACACATGCGATGGATGGGGCCAGAGCTCAGTGGTCGAGCATCTGCTGGCCTGCAGAAGGCCTCAGGTTCAATCCCTGGCAGCATCTCCAGGTAGGGCTGGGAAAGCCGCCTGCCTGAAGCGTTGGAGAACTGCTGCCAGCCAGTGTAGACAGTGTTGCACTAGATGGAGCAATGGCCTGACTCAGTATAAGGCATCTTCCTATGGTCCTATGCTTCCTATGTAATGTCAGAAGATAAAATTCTTCTGACAGTGGACACTCGGTGAAGCACAGGGTGGCTTGCGAGGACCAAAGGTGTTTCCTGGCTGATGTGGAAGGCACCCCAATGGTGCCTAGTTCTCATCCAAAAGAAAAAATCGGGGAGATGGGGAGATGCAAACTCAGGGATATTAGAAAAATGATGAGGGACAGATTTAAAAATCTTAAGTTCAGGTCAGACTCACTTCTGGCTCCCAAGCGGACACTTTAGACACACAGTTAGAACAAGAACTGTAAGACAGGAAACACTGACTTACCATCCAGTCTTTTGCTGGGGAAAGAAATGCTCCCAGAGACAGCCACGGCTCTCCAAACATGTTAACACCAAACCACTCCTGGCCCAATTAAGGTGCATTGAATATAGGAGAGCAGACCTGTTCAGGGGTTAGCCCTGGAATCAAGCCCAGCCTGGTGCTCAGGGACATGGTTAAAAATAAATAAAGCAATGGCTGAGTTTGCAAATTGCAAGTGATGGCAGCATCTCCCGGGGAGCGGCGGGTGTGTGTGTGTGTGGGGCGGGGGGGAGACAGGAAATTGAACCAGGAACATAGATTTATTTTCCCGCATCCTGTGGCTTGTCTCACTTCCTTGAGGCATCTCTCATGTGACTTCCCCAGCCACAAACATTATGCAGAGAGTTCCTACACAAAATGGGATTTGAAGAACCCACTCGTTTTAACTCCAGTATTACTAGATGTACTGAGTTCCTTGTAGCTTTGGATCATAAAAACCATAACCATGTAAACTGTGGTCCTTGGAGGAAGAGTGGGGAATATATGTAAAAGTAAGGAAGCAAGTAATCAATCAAACAATCAGTCAAACAAACAAATATGTGACTTTATTTCACCTTTACACATAGGATGCGGAGTAATGCAGAATTTTGCCCAAACTGGAAATCCTGGATTCTGGCAGGGGCAGAGTTATTTCCAGACTAGATTTGGCACCTAACCAATTCCTGTGGTTTGTTCTTTTTAAATTTTCTTCTGGAATGAGCATTTGAGATTAGGCTTCATGCATCCTGGCGATGTCTCCAGGGCACACTAGGCTTCAGTATACATTCCTGGAGGTGATTCTAGGTTGAATTGCAGCATCCATTCTAGACCCACCATTCCTCCATCAGCCCTGACTTTTTTAGTGGACTAGATCTGCCATAACCTTCTCAAGTGGAACCCATCTCAAATGTGATCTGCAGAAACTTTCAGCATTCTTGTGCCTTCCAGTGAAATAATTGGGCTTTCCTGATGTTGAGAAGCCATCTGAAGTTCAATGCTCCGCTGACATCTTTGCAGACTACCACTTTTCTGCTTTTTTACACACCGTGGTTCAGAGGATTGGATAGGTAGAGCTGTAAATGCAGATGGCCATGCCATGTGGCAAGAGATGAGATCATAATTGCATGACATTTGGTCTCTGCTCGCAGGAAATAAAATTGGGGGCTAGATTGCACAGCTTGCATTTTGTTGGGCTTGTTGCTATAGTGCTGGAATACATTTTCTTAGGTCCCTTTCAATACATTTGCTTAGAGCATGATTCAGACACATAACAAGCCCTTTTCGGTCCCATTGATTTAATGGTAAAAGTCAAGTTGATTTTGACTCCTGGCGCCCACAGAGCCCTGTGGTTCTCTTTGGTGGAATAGAGGAGGGGTTTACCATTGCCTCCTCCCGTGCAGTATGACATGATGCCTTTCAGCATCTTCCTATATTGCTGCTGCCCAATATAGTAGCAGCCTTCTGCTTGTTAGTCAAGCGTTTCCCAATGCGCCACTCAAGGTGGCCTCTGATTTACATTAGAAAAATCCTGCTGCATCATAGGAACATAGGAAACTGCCATATACTGAGTCAGACCATTGGTCTATCTAGCTCAGTATTATCTTCACAGACTGGCAGCGGCTTCTCCAAGCTTGCAGGCAGGAATCTCTCTCAGCCCTATCTTGGAGAAGCCAGGGAGGGAACTTGAAACCTTCTGCTCTTCCCAGAGCGGCTTCATCCCCTAAGGGGAATATCTTGCAGTGCTGACACATCAAGTCTCCCATTCAGATGCAACCAGGGCAGACCCTGCTTAGCTATGGGGACAAGTCATGCCTGCTACCACAAGACCAGCTCTCCTCTCCATCAGGTGCAAGCATATCTAGTCCAGCATCCTGTTTCTCACAGTGGCCCACCAGATGCCTCTGAGAAGCCCACAGGCAAGAGGTGAGGGCATGCCTTTAACTAGTATTTAGAGGCCCCTTGCTTATGAGGCTGGAGGTGGCACATAGTCACCAGACTAGTAGCCATTCATATAGCCATTGATATAGCTGTCCTCCATGAATTGGCAATCACCACATCAGATAGCACAAATTCCACAGATTAATTATGAGCTGTGTGAAAAAGTACTTCCTTTGGTTGGTCCTAAATTTCCTAGCCATAAGTTTCATGGGATGACCCCTGGTTCTAGTGTTGTGTGCGTGAGAGAAATTATCTCTGTCCACTCTTGCTATTCCATGCATAATCTTATTTACCTCTGTCATGTCTCCCCATAGTCGCCTCTTGTCCAAACTAAAAAGCCCCAGATGCTGTAGCCTTGCCTCACAAGGAAGGTGCTCCAGGCCCCTGATCAGCCTGGTTGCCCTCTTCTGCACCTTTTCCAGTTCCACAATGTCCTTCTTAAGATACGGTGATGAGAACTGTACACAATACTCCAAATGTGACTGCACCATTGATTTGTACAGGGGCATTATAATATTAGCATTTTTATTTTCAGTCCCCTTCCTAAAGGTCATTCTGGATGGTCAGAATGATGAGGATGTTCCCTGGCAAGATTAGAGAGTAGAAGAGAAGGAAGAGGAAGATGAGGAAGAGCTGGTCTGGAGAGAACCAACAGCTCAAACTCCTTAACTATGGATGGGTTCTCTTGCAGCATCCTGGGATGACCTTTTCCCTACAGGAAACACAAAAAATTGCAAATAATAAATGACTACAATTCAAAACCAAAGTATGTTTTGCATTTCCTTCTTCCCCAAGCCCAAGGAAGTTACAGGGGCCAGCCCTCTGAAGAGTCATTTTTGTTGTGAAGAGAGAGTGTATGGATTCTTCTGAGGCTGTGATCTGTAACACTAATGTATGTATCAAATATTAATGGGGCAGCACAGAAATAACCAGTCAATCAGTGCTATGTATAAAGCAGCATCAGCACAAGGTGTAAGCGGGTCCGACATATTCCATAGCAGATCTAGGGCTGAATTTTGACATAATGAGGCCCTAAGCTCTGTCAAGCTTTAAAGGTCACATAGCATTAGGAAAAATATATATTACTAGCTGACCCTGCACAGAGCTTCTGTGCGGTCGTGCAATGAGCCTGTGGCATCCTTCCCCCCCACAACTCGCTCACTCGCTCTCCCCCCCCACAGCTCTCACTCTCCCCCCCACAACTCTAACTCTCTCCCCCCAACTCCCTTGCACTCTCTCCCCCCAACTCTCTCTTACTCTCTCCCCTCCCCACACACCTTTCACTCACTCTCTCTCCCCACCAACTCTCTCACTCGCTCCCCCCCCCACAACTCTCTCGCTTGCCTGTGTCAACCTGTCATTGTCCAACTGTCCTTCAGTCTCCATTTCCCCTCTGGCAGGTGTGGCGGGCGGGCAATAGCAACACGTTCTGAGGAAGCCAACCACCAGCCGCCCCCTTCTGCCAAATTTGCTGGCGCTTGCTGATGTGGCCCAACTCAAACTCCCTCCCCAATATAGTACCAGCGGTGATTTGAAGTGGCAACCTTCTGCTTGTTAGTCAAGCATTTCCCCGCTGCGCCATGGCTACTCACGATTAAAAAAAAACAGGTTTGTGGAGCGCCCGCTCCACAAACCCGTTTTTAGGGGAGGGGTACTTAGGCGGGTTAACCGCCAGGAGGCAACTGGGCTCACCTGTGAGCCCGGTGGCTCCCACGATCAGCCAAAATCAGGCTAGGCTCCCCTAGCCCGATTTCGGCTGATCATGGGAATAGCCTCCCTGCGTGGTTTGGAAGGGCCAGGGTTTGCAGGCTTTTCCCTTGGCTGCCAGTTCTGGCCTTCCTGGACTTTCCTTCCTTCCCTGAAGCAGACTGTAATGTCTGAATGGTGCTGGGCCTTTTCAGTACCGGTGGTACCTGGCCGCCTAGGCGTGGAAGGAGGCCAGCGGTGGCCTGGGTTCAACCTGCCGCCACAGGCCCCCTAGCCCCGCTCCCTGCATCAGCATCTGATGCAAGAGCGGTTAGCCACGCCCCCACATCTGACGTCAGATGCAGGAGGCGTGTCAGGGACCGGAGGCCCGGGTTCTTTGAACCCGTTTGCTCAATGGTGGCTCTGCGCCTGTGGCTGTCAGTCCTTGGGTTATTCTCTCTCTCCACCCCTGCCAGTCTTGTTGGTTCCCTCATGGCAGCAACAGCCAGTGAGGAGACTTGCAGTGTCAACATTGCTCCTGGGTACATGAGATCCCTCAGGCTTCTCATGCCCGGTCTGCAACTACCTTTTGCAGGCTGAAGTCCAGTTAAGCATGTTCCAGTCAAACTGGAACTAAATCCCCTTCAAAACACTGCTCTCTCCCTATTCCGACTTGCAAAGTCAATGAACCTACTTGTGAGTGAACTCCTCAGGCTCCATTCTCCAACTACACACAGAGAGAGGGAGGGAGGGAGAAGGAGAGAAGGAGATGTGCACAGTGAGAGAGACCAAGGAAGAAAATGCACACTCAGAAAGGGAGAAAGAGCAAACAAAGTTGCTCTTATTTTCGTAGCATAAAACTGCTAAGACATAGACAGGAACACAGGAAGCTGCCTTATGCTTAGTCAGATGGGACCTGATACTGATGGCCCAGCCAGCTCAGATACTGATGGTCCATCTAATTCAGTATTGTCTACAGTGACCTGCAGCGGCTTCTCCAAGGTTCCAGGCAGGAGTCTCTCCCAGCCCTACCTGGAGATGCTGCCAGGGATTGAACTTGGGACCTTCTGCATGCAAAGCAGATGCTATCATCAAGGCTTTAGCTTCTCTCCTCTCATAGCATAACAATCAAAATTCAAGAAGATTCTGAGCTGGTTCAGACCAGGGATTCTCAACGTTGGGTCCTCAGATGTTATTGGACTTCAACTCCCAAAATTCACAACCAAAGGCCACTGGGGCAGGGGATTATGGCAGTTGAAGTCCAAAAACATCTGGGGACCCAACGTTGAGAATCCCTGGTTCAGACTGTCACTCAGAGGGCCTTCTCTTCCGGTTTTCGGAAACAATGGTTGCTGCCACCTTCTCCTGCCCTGCAGGGAAAGGGGGAAATGGCACAGGCAGAAGGTGCTTTGTGAGCATCCTCTGAGCGTTTGCAAGCATTTGCGCTGAATGCTCACAAGCATCTGCAAGTGTTCAGCTGGAATGCCTGCAGTGCTCTTGAATCCCTAGACAGGGCCATGCAAGAGCTGTTAGTGTACATAATAAAAATCCAGACCTGAAGTGTGTGTCCTCACCAAGTGTGTGTGTGTCCTTCACATCAGTTGCTGGAGGTGGGGCTTGAAAGAACTGCTCTCTTGTCCAGGCAGGTCATGGGCAGAAGGCAGGTCTCCTTTAATTTATACCAGTCCAGTCCAATCCAAAAGCCTATGTTTGCTCAGCAGCTTCCTCATGGCATGTTTGATCTCCTTGTTCCTCAGGGTGTAGATCATAGGGTTCAACAATGGGAAGACTGTGCTGTGGAAAATGGCTACCAGTTTGTCAACAGGGGAGTCCTGGAACGGGCGGCAGTACATGAAGATGGCGGGGCCAAACATGACCACAACAATGATGATGTGGGTGACACAGGTGGAGGCGGCTTTGCTCTTCCCTTCCTTGGAGCCCATCCTCACCTTGACCAACAGGATCATGTAGGAGATGATGAGGAGGGTGAAGCTGATGAGGGCAGACAGGCCGCTGTTGATGAACATGAAGAATTCCAAGTCGTAGGTGTCTGTGCAAGCCAATTTCACAATCTGGGTGATGTCACAGAAGAAATTGTCCAGCTTGTTGGGACCACAGAATGGGAGCGGGACAATAAGGATGACCTGGATGATGGAGTGCACAAATCCCAGGCACCAGAATAGCACCATCATGGTGCTGCAGATTGGTCTGCTCACCACACTGGCATAATGCAAGGGGTGGCAAATAGCCACATATCGGTCAATGGCCATGCCAAGGAGGAGGAAGACCTCAGATCCCCCAAGCCAGTGGAGGAAGAAAAGCTGGGCCATGCAGCCCCTGTAGGAGATGGTGTTGCTGTTGTAGAAGAAATCAGCAAGCATCTTGGGAGGGGTGACGGAGCAGTAGCAGATATCCAGGAAGGCCAGGTTGGCCAAGAAGAAGTACATGGGGGAACCCAATCGAGGGTCACTCCGGATGGTCACAATGATGAGGATGTTTCCCGGCAAGATCAGAGAGTAGAAGAGAAGGAAGAGGGAGAAGAGGAAGAGCTGGACCTCTCGTGCCTGGGAGAGACCCAGCAGCACAAACTCCTTCACCATGGACCGGTTCCCATGCTCCATTTTGCAGATGGTGCCTCCTGCAATATAGTAAGGATTGGGGAGAGAAAGGTGTGGGTATGAGCAACACCAAAGTGAGCCTTACAGTCTTCGCAGTGTGTACAATCATGCAGGATTCACTTCCTGTGGTGTTTTTAAACCATCCTTTATATTATTTCTGATGAAATGAGTATGGAGAGTAAACTGTGTTGAGTTGTCTGAGTATGAAGGGGTTACATCTCATACTAAGCATAGCTGAAAGAGACAAGCCCTCCTATTGAGTTTGGGAAAACCCCTTATTTATTTATTTTTTTAAATTACAGAGAAAAAAGAAATTCAATCTCTTGAAATCAAAGCATACATAGTTTAATGCCAAAAATCAATAGTCAGGATAAAGTAAAAAGAGAAATAAAAAAATAACAAAATAACAAGAAAGACAACTTCCACCAACTGGATTTCAGTTACGAAATCAGAGATCACAAATCAAAACCAGATCTCAGAAACAAACAATGACCTTGTTGAACATTATATTTTATGAAAGGTTCCCAAGTTAATAAAAAAGGATTCTGATGGAGAGTTATTCACATAAGCCGAGTCTTTGGAAACAGAGGCATAGTCCCATAATTTAATAAACCAATCAGCTAAAGAGGGGATTATAGAAGAATGCCAATTGGATGCATAAAGAATCCTCGCTTCCGTGATCATATATAAAGAAAATTCAGTATACTTCCCTGGAATATAAGATTTTGTCAAACTCAAAAGAAAGATTTCTGGTAGGAAAGGAAATTTGATACCTAAAATTTGCTCCATTTTACAATGTATTTGTTTACAAAATGATTGGGTGGTATCGCATGTCCACCACATATGATAAAACATCCCTATGAGGTCGTTACATTTCCAACACTCTTTTGGGAAACTATCAATTTTATGAATGGTCATAGGAGTCACATACCATCAAAAAAAACTTTTTATACCAATTCTCCCGCAAATTATTGCTGAGGGTAGAGTTAATACCTTCCTTCCATTGATATTCCCAATCTCTAAAATCAACTGTTTTATTTATATTAAAATAAATAATTTTATTATCTCAGCCTAACCTACTGCACAGGGTTAGCATGAGGAGAAACTTAAGTATGTAGTACACCGCTCTGGGCTCCTTGGAGGAAGAGCGGGATATAAAATGTGAAAATATAAAATAAAATAAATATTCTGCATCCTTCTAATCATGCACACACCTTTACTTGTTCTGTTTCAGTATCATATTTCAGTAACAATTTGAACTGTACCAAGCCAATGATCAGGATTTGTTTTTGAATTAATTTTTCAAAATCAGTCAAATCCCGAAGTTTCCCTCCTTGTCGATATAGGGAAATCCCCTTATGGAGAAGAGAAGAGCAGTTAAAATCTTTGGAGAGTGACAGCTGGAACTAGCAGCTGACAAAGAGAAGATGAGGCTGTTCTCATGAGCAGCCAAGACGGGGCTAGGGCAGCAAAGCCCTGCCCGTGAGAACCTGCAGGAGCCAAATGCTTCCCGGCGGCACCTCGGCGGCAAACCCGTCAGAGAAGTCTGCCTCTTAAATGAACTTAAGGGAGTGAGCACTCCCATAACCGCGTTTACTCGATCATGTGTCAGTGCCAGCTGCTTGCAGCCGATGCTGAAGCACTGATACGTGCCCACCCATTATTGGGGGAATCTTCACAATGCACCACTTACTTGCACGGTGCATTGTGGGATCTCCAGGGTCTGGAACAGTCGTTCCGGCCTCCAGATCTCAGAGCTGCAGGAACGCAGCGCTGCTTCTCAATCGTCTGGGGGGGGGGAGGTGAGTAAAACAAGCCTTCCCCTCCCCACTTGCCTGCCACCTGGCCCACCCAGTCATGAGAATGACCCTGGTGTCTGTCACACAGCCTGGTAGGAAGGCTGGGAAGGGAAGAGAACCAAGTCAGGTTTTAAGTTAAAAAATAAAATAAAGGTAAAGTGAATTAGTTATATGAACTTGGAAAGGAAACAGTTGTAAAACCAAGACTCATGAAAGTGTTGTTTATGTCTGAAGTGGATAAAGAGATACTGTTATGTTAAAACATCAGTGCTGTAACTAAGCACGCAAGCCACCCGACTGCCTATGTAGAGAATCAAGTGATTTTCCAAATTTGCTCTTAATAAACTTTATTTTCATCCAACTTCAAAGAAACGGAGTGTGACTTTGTCCATGCCCCTCATGCTCACAATACTACGCTTCCGGTACAGAAGAGCCACAATTATGCAAATCCTGTTTATACACCTATTTAAGGTGGCAACGAAGAAAGGTAACGCTGGGAGAAATTAAAAAATAAATAGTGTTAAATCCCTGCTAACCCCTGCTAACTTGGCAAAGAGGCACCTTTTTAATGTGGTGATTCTCTTTATTTAGCAGGGGGAGAGCAACTGGCCCTCTCCACCCCCAGCACAGTACCTCCAGTGACTGTTGCTGGTGTCTATCTGATGTTTCTTTTTAGATTGTAAGCCCTTTGGGGACAGGGATCCATCTTATTCATTTACTGTTTCTCTGTGTAAACCACCCTGAGCCATTTTTGGAAGAGCGGTATAGAAATCAAATTAATAATAATAAAAATAAAATAAAAATAAAATAAACACTAACAAGGGATCCCAAAAAACCCTCTCATGACATCATTGTTCAAGATGTATGTAATTAAAGTTAAATTTATTCTCATCTTTATATAATCACTTTCTTGCCAATTAGTTGGCTTGTTCACTTGAGCGCTGGCAGGGTAGGAGAAGCACCCAGCCTGGGTCAGAGAGCTGAATGAGCTCCTGATTTTCTGTTGTGTGCTTGCAAACATTAAGGTAGGAGGTGGGGAGAATGAGCGTGTGCAAGGCAGCAGCTTGGTAGGATGACTTTCCCCCTTACCTCAGTAAAAGGTTGGCAACAGAAAGTGGGTGGGGCAAGCCCATCCCACCTGCTGCCGCCTCACACACAATCACTCTCCCCTCCTCCTACCTTAATACGTGCACGCACATGACTGAAAATCAGGAGTGCGTCTGGTTCTCCTTCCCTGCTGGTTGGTCATATGCATGAGCCTCATTCCTTTAATCATAGCTCAAAGAGCCCCTGGTTGCGCAGTGGTAAAACTGCCGCCCTGTAACCAGAAGGTTACAAGTTCGATCCTGACCAGGGGCTCAAGGTTGACTCAGCCTTCCATCCTTCCGAGGTCGGTAAAATGAGTACCCAGAATGTTGGGGGCAATATGCTAAATCATTGTAAACCGCTTAGAGAGCTCCGGCTATAGAGCGGTATATAAATGTAAGTGCTATTGCTATTGCTAAGTGCTAAATGTTTGCTATGTTATGGTTGCTGGCCAACCCGTCCTGTACTAGAGAAATTGCTTGTTAATGGTCTAGGATGTTTGGTTGATGTTTCATCAGTGGGGGCCAATAGTTAGCTGATGGTTAGATGTGGATCTCTCCCCAGTGTTTAAAATAAGGAGAAAACTAGGAGAAAGAGATCTTGGGAGAGGGAAGGAAACAGAAGTAATGGGTCTGTGTGAGAAAGAAACAGCAGCTGGCAGTTTTGAAGAAATAGGAACAAAGATGGTGCAGTTTTAGAGCTGACTATTACCAGGGTATCTGCTAATAGTGTATTTGCTTTTGCTCTGCTCTGCTTGTTTGTCTCCACTGCAGCCAAAGTACGATCAGGTCTACAATCAGGTCTAGTATCGAGTGAGGCTGATCAGCACGAATCTACTCAACTCCTCCTGTACTCATTTAAAGACTGGTTTTTTTGTTTTTTGCTTCACTTAAAATCCAGCCTGATGTAAAATGCTGGAGAACTTGAAAACTTGTTTAAGATTTTGTGACTTTGGGTTCTAATAAAGACACCTCTAGATTGTAGTTCTATGTTACACATTTCTCAAATCAGGGACATAGCAAGGTTGGAGTGGGCCCAGAGACAAGATTTTAAAATGCCCCCGCCCCCTTGAAGCTCAGCTCATGAAGTAAATAAATCTTAAATGAGTCTGAATAGTGGTAACAAAAAGCATAGTAAAATTTCTATCTATCTATCTATCTATCTATCTATCTATCTATCTATCTATCTATCTATCTATCTATCTATCTATCTATCTCCTGTGTGCCACAATAGAACTTCATCCTAAGTTTTTAAAAAGGTTTTGTAAACTGTGGACAATGCAAGTCCTTTAATGGTATGAGAGAAAGACATGCTGTTCTGGTAGCTCCAGGTCTTAACACTCACATCAATTTCGGAGGATGAATACAATTCAAGGAAGCCCGGGTGGATGCGCGGCTGGGGGAGTCAGTCATGTGACTTGCCTCTGGGGGGTCCCCCAAGGCAGTGGGCCCCCAGACAACTGTCTCCCCTTCCCCTATTCTAGTTATGCCCCTGTCTCAAATCTCACTCACTCTTTTTGTCAGGTATTTCTCTGGCGTGTAAAATGTGCATCTGTTTTTACACAACTGCTGTTGGAAACAGAAAAGATGAATGTCACATACAGTGTGGACATGAGCCTTCCTTCCTTCCTTCCTTCCTTCCTCCCCCCCCATATATTTGTATTGCTTAGCTCCATTCCCTACATTCTGAACATTCTGCCCATTACAGCAAATATTCACCCTTGAAAACCAGTGTGATGGAGCTTTGCTGCTCTGAAAGAAAGAGCATTGTGGGGGGAAAAGGAGACATTTTAAAGTTAATAATAACACTGAAACATGGAGAGAGCTAGAAGGCTTACCGACTGCAGTAAAGGACACTCAAGGAAAGAACACAAGAGATGAGGAAACAGAGGAAGGAATTGGAGAGTGAATGTCACTTACCATTCGCATCCTCTGATGGAAATAGGATAGGGAGCCCCACCCCACCTCCCATTCAATCCATCTACAGATCTCCTCATGTTTATGCCTTCTCTGGGTCCAGAAAGTGTGGCTGATTACTTTGCACTCATGATGCTCCTGGAGGTCAGCCCAGTTCCTAACCTGGGGACCTTGTTAAAAAGTAGAAATGAGTTTGGCAAGATGCATATGCCCCTAGAGAGAGCTGGATTAAGGAAAGAATGAATGACATCATTTTGCCACAGGAATCTGTGGTCCAAGTTCAGAAATTGTTAGCTTAGTGCCAGGGGCAGACTTACTTTAGTTTTGTATGGCCTGATTTTTGTGTGTGTGTGTACATTTGTTGTTTACTCAGATCCCCTAGATTGACTGACTTGCACTAAATTTAAAGAAAGAGTACATATTCAGGATATCTTAACCTCTAAGGCACACATACTATTCAGTTAATGTATCAGTTATTTGCTACGTGTCTTGCTTAAGAGAGTGCATTGTTGGATCAAAGCAAGGAGAAGTTCATTGTCGGATCAAAGCAAGCCCCGTTCGAAGTCCAGCATCAGGGGCAGCCCGACCATATAGGAGAACCAGGTGATTGTCTAGGGTGCCAAGTTTTAAGGGGTGTCAAATTATTTTTTCCTCTATTTAATATTCTAAGTAAATAAAAATTGTAGATAGAACATTTTGGAGATTTTTTTTCTTTTACCTGAAACACTGCAAAAGGCATACTTTCATTAAGCTTTCAGTTATGAAGATAGAAAGCCAGCAGGGGAGGGTGCACTTCCCAGTGTACTGCACAGAGTGTCACATGTATGACTATAACCTTTGATAACTTGGCAAAGAGGCACCTTTTTAATGTAGTGATTCTCTTTATTTAGCAGGGGGAGAGCAACTGGCCCTATCCACCCCCAGCACAGTACCTCCAGTGACTGTTGCTGGTGTCTATCTTATGTTTCTTTTAGATTGTGAGCCCTTTGGGGACAGGGATCCATCTCATTTATTTATTATTTCTCTGTGTGAACTACTCTGAGCCATTTTTGGAAGGGCAGTATAGAGATTGAAATAATAATAATAATAATAATAATAATAATAGAAAAAGACCAAAATAATCCCAGTGGTAATTGGCGCCCTGGGTGCAGTCCCAAAAGACCTTGAAGAGCACCTCAACACCATAGGGGCCACAGAAATCACCATCAGCCAATTACAAAAAGCAGCTTTACTGGGAACAGCCTATATTCTGCAACAATATCTATAACAACAGCAACAACATTGACAATAAAATTCTGGCATCCCAGGTCCTTGGGAAGGACTCGATGTCTGGATAAAACAAACCAGTCAATAACACCTGTCTGACTGTGTAAAATAATAATAATAATGATAATAATAATTTTATGGGACTTCCGACTACAAACAGAAACCATCTGCTCTACATGGATGATCTGAAGTTGTATGGAAAGTCCCAGTCAGAAATTGAATCACTGTTAAACACTGTCCGTATATTCAGTAGCGATATAGCAATGGAGTTTGGACTAGACAAGTGTGCTGCATTAACAATGAACAGAGGAAAAATGAGAAAAACAGAAGGAATAGAACTGCACAATGGAAGCAAGATCAAGAACCTGGAAGAGAAGGAACATTACAAATACTTGGGCATTCTCCAGGCTGATAACATTGCACATGGTAAAGTTAAAAGAAAAATGGGAAGTGAATATATCAGGAGAGTTAGAAAAATCCTCAAGTCCAAACTCAATGGCGGGAACACCGTACAAGCCATAAACACCATACAAGCCATAAACACCATACAAGCCATAAACACACTGTTATCAGATACAGTGCAGGAATAATAGACTGGACCCAGGCAGAGCTAAAGATGCTAGATCGTAAGACCAGGAAAATCATGACCATCAATCATGCTCTGCACCCCCGCAATGATGTAGATAGGCTATACCTCCCTCACAGCTCAGGTGGAAGAGGAATGCTGCAAGTCCATCAAACAGTAGAGGAGGAGAAAAGAGGACTTGAAGAACATATCAAGGACAGTGAAGAAGCTGCACTTCAAATGGTCAAGAACGAGAAACTATTCAACACCAATGAAACAAAGCAGGCCTACAAGAAAGAACAAGTCAAGAACCAGGCAGAAAAATGGAGAAATAAGCCACTGCATGGTCAATATTCGCACAATATAAGTGGAAAATCAGACATCACCAAGACCTGGCAATGGCTTAAGAATGGCAACTTGAAGAAAAAAACAGAGGGTTTAATACTGGCTGCACAAGAACAGGCACTAAGAACAAATGCAATAAGAGCAAAAGTCGAAAAGTCAACAACAAACAGCAAGTGCCGCCTTTGTAAAGAAGCAGATGAAACCGTGGACCACCTCATCAGCTTTTGTAAAAAGATCGCACAGACTGACTACAAACAAAGGCATGACAAGGTAGCCAGGATGATACACTGGAACATCTGCAAAAAATACAAGCTACCTGTAGCCAAAGATTGGTGGGACCATAAAATTGAAAAAGTGGTAGAAAATGAAGATGTAAAAATATTATGGGACTTCCGACTACAAACAGACAAACATCTGCTACACAATCACTGTAGTCGAGAAGAAAGAAAAACAGGTTAAAATAATTGACATAGCAATACCAGGGGATAGCAGAATAGAAGAAAAAGACCAAAATAATCCCAGTGGTAATTGGCGCCCTAGGTGCAGTTCCAAAACAACTTGAAAAGCACCTCAACACCATAGGGGCCACAGAAATCACCATCAGCCAATTACAAAAGGCAGCTTTACTGGGAACAGCCTATATTCTGTGACGATATCTATAATAACAGCAAGAATATTGATAATAAAATTCAGCCATCCCAGGTCCTTGGGAAGGACTCGATGTCTAGATAAAACAAACCAGTCAATAACACCTGTCTGATTGTGTAAATAAATAATAATAATATTTGCTCCATGGGCAGAAGTCATGGCTGTGTGCTTGGTGCAAGAAGCTCCTGGCTCTCAGGGAACAAGTTTGTTCCCTCGAGACCAAGGTGGAGGATCTGGAGAAGCTCAGAGAGACAGAGAGGCATGTGCATGAGACCTTCAGGGATGTGGTAGAGGAATCCCACTCCAAAGCTGATAGCAATTCTGTTTTCAGGGAGAATGAAGGTCTCAGGGAAGGAGGACTTCAGTCTGAGGAAGAGGGAAATGCTCTTTTAGAAGAGACCCCTTCCGTGGATGATGAGCCCATATCCTCTTGCACAGGGGATACTCCACCGGGCCTCCTTGGAGTGGGCAATTCAATCATCAGAGGTATAGAGAGATGGATTTGTGACCAGTGTGTTGCCTGCACAGTGACTTGCCTGCTTGGTGTGAAGGTTTCAGACATCATGTCACATCTAGATAGGCTGTTAGGCAGTTGCTGGGGAGGAGACAGCTGTTGTGGTGCATATCAGCACCAACGATGTGGTGAAATGTAGTCGGTCCTGGAAGCCAAATTTAGGCTGATAGGTAGCATAAGAAGTACAAGACCCTCAAGGTAGCATTCTCAGAAGAATGTTCCTGTTCCATGTGCCAGTTCAGCGAGACAGGCAGAGCCAAGGGGTCTCAATGCATGGATGAGACATTGGTGCCAGAAGGAGGGGTTTAGATTTGTTAGGTGCTGGGATACATTTTGGGGCAAGCAAAGCCTGTACAAAAGGGATGAGCTGCACTTGAATCAAGATGGAACCAGAGTGCTGGTGCTTAAAATAAAAAAGTTTGCAGAGCAGCTTTTAAAATGATGTGTGGGGACTAGCTAACAGGAGCTGGGCAGTATCCAGATCGGCAAATGCCATCCTGTAAGGTGCAAGGGTGTAAAGCATTCAGATAAAACAGAAAGGGACAGGATTGATAATTTGGAGTTCTTTGAGAGTATCAACAAGTGTGTGGATCAAGGTGATCCAGTTGACATAGTACACCTGAACTTCGAAAAAGCTTTCGACAAAGTTCCTCATCAAAGACTCCTGAGAAAACTAAGCAGTCATGCGATAAGGGGACAAGTACATGTGTGGATTGCTGACTGGTTGAAGGACAGGAAACAGAGGGTAGGTATAAATGGAGAGTTTTCACAATGGAGGGAAGTAAGAAGTGGGATCCCCCAGGGATCTGTACTCGGACTGGTGCTTTTTAATTTATTCATAAATGATCTAGAAGCAGGGGTAAGCAGCGAGGTGGCCAGATTTGCAGATGACATCAAACCCTTTTGGATAGGGAAATCCAAAACAGATTGTGAGGAGCTCCAAAAGGGTCTCTCCAAACTGGGTGATTGGGTGACAAAATGGCAAATGCAGTTCAATGCTGGCAAGTGTAAAGTGATGCACATTGGGACAAAAAAACCCCAACCACATATATGTTGATGGGATCTGAACTGTCGGTGATTGACGAGGAGAGGGACCTTGGGGTCATTGTGGACAGCTCATTGAACACGTTGACTCAATGTGTGGCAGCTGTGAAAAAGGCCAATTCCATGCTAGGGATCGTTAGGAAGGGGGTTGAAAATAAAACTGCTAATATTATAATGCTCTTATACAAAACTATGGTGCAGCCACACTTGGAGTACTGTGTACCATTCTGGTCACCACAACTAAAGAATGGCATTGTAGAACTGGAAAAGGTACAGAAGAGGGCAATCAAGATGATCAGGGGCCTAGAGCACCTTTCTTATGAGGCAAGGCTACACCACCCGGGGCTTTTTAGTTTAGAAAAAAGACTACTGCGGGGAGACATGATAGAGGTATTATAAAATCATGCATGGAGTGGAGAAAGTGGATAGAGAGAAATTCTTCTCCCTCTCGCATAACATTAGAACCAGGGATCATCCCATGAAATTGATTGCCAGGAAATTTAGGACCAGCAAATGGAGATACTTTTTCATACAACGCATAATCAACTTGTGGAATTCTCTGCCATAAGATGTGGTGACAGCCAACAACCTGGTTCCCCCAGTTTCCCCAAAGGATTTGCTTCACACCTTTGGCTGCAGGATTTATTCATGGGTGCTACTCCAGGTTCAGAATGACTGTCTTTGGCTCATCATCCATCCTCCTCTCATGGCTCATCCTCTGTCCCTGAAGCTCATCCCCACCTCTCTTTGGAACTCGGAGTGCCACTCCTCCTCTGCAGGCATGGGCCAGTGAGCAACCATTGCCTCCTTCCTTAAAACCGGATCTGCTCCTTGATTGGAGGCTCGCCCAACTGGGCTCCACCCTTTTGTCTCTGGTCCAAATATGCTCTCGCCACTCTAGGTTCTCACCCTATCGTATCCGTATTTGTACCTATTGAATACAGATACAAATACAAATACGACGAATATTCATATACCGCTTTTCAACAAAAGTTCCCAAAGTGGTTTACATAGATGTAAATAAATAAAATGGCTCCCTGTCCCTAAAGGGCTCACAATCACAAAAAAGAAACATAAGATAGACATCAGCAACAGCCACTGGAGGGATGCTGTGATGGATAGGGCCAGTTGCTCTCCCCTTGCCAATAAAGAGAATTGCCACTTTTAAAAGGTGCCTCTTTGCTCAGTTAGCAGGGGATAAGCTGCTGTGATGTAAGCAAGAAGTTTCTTTTTTGTGTCTCCAAGAGGCCAGTCCTCCTGCTGGAATGGTGGGAATCTCTGCAGAAACCTCTCCCGGTGAGTTACTGCACATGCAATGACATCATCCATGTATTCAACACTCAGCTACTGGGCAGTTTACCCTATACAGTATGATTGTGTTAGGATAAATACAAATTCAGATCTTGCCCAGGGCTGCCCTCTACGGTGCTTTGCTACAGGAGTACTGAAAATATCTATGTGCCCTGAGAGGAGGCCAAGAAAGGAGGTGCCCAGGACTGGGAGCTCTTTTCTTCTTTTCTTAAAAAGTCCATCAATGGCCTGAGATAATAATACTTTGTAAATCTTTGTAAACCAACTTGTTGGGTTGGTTTAAAAAAAAATATTGCAAACTGCTTTGGATGCTTTTGTCAAGGCAGAAAAGCAGTTTTAAAATGCAACAAACAAATAAATACACCTCTGTTGTGAACCTGACACATAGTGTTAATTTAACAAACAATATAAATGGGACCATCTGTAGCAAACTCTATTCTTTATTCTACTTCATGAGTGAAAGTTAAGACTACCATACCAGTTTATGGCCACAAAGATAAGTCATTACACATATATTTATAAGAAGTGCTCTAGATCAGGGTTTCTTAACCTTGGGCCCCCAGATGTTGATGGACTACAACTCCCATCATCCTCAGCCACAAAGGCCATGTCTGGGGATGATGGGAGTTCTAGTACAACAACATCTGGAGGCCCAAGGTTAAAAATTCCTGGTCTAGATGGGAGTGGAGATCCTCATATTGTCCTTTATTTGAAAACCGTCTGGTGCCTTGTACCACTCTGTTGGCTGCTTATTTCTCATCTGCCCCTTGGCTATACAATACCCAAATTATACAACTGGTAATAGTGACACTGAATTAAGTTTTGGCTTGCATGGAAGGCAGTTTCTTTTGTGTCTCCAAGAGGCTATCTCCCCTGCTGGAATGGTGGGAATCTCAGCAGAAACGTGTCCAGAACATCTTATCAACAGCCTTCCAATGGCAGTTTTCATCTGCTTGTTCTTCAGAGCATAGATGGTGGGGTTTAGCAAGGGGGTGATGGTGGTGTAGAAGATGGAGAGCACTTTATCAATGGTAGCGTAGGTATAGGGGCGCAGGTAGATAAATATACAGGGCCCGAAGAACATGGTGACCACTAAGAGGTGAGAAGTACATGTGGAGACAGCCTTGGAGGTTCCTTCAGAGGGAGCCCGGGAGTAGACTGCAGAGAGAATGAGTCCATAGGAGATAAGTAAAGTGATGAAACACACCAGTGACAAGATGCCACTGTTGGCCATCATCATGACCTCCAGGGGATAGATATCAACACAAGCCAACTTGATGACCAAGGGAATGTCACAGAAGAAGCTATTCACATGGTTTGGCCCACAGAAAGGGATGTTGATGATGAAGCCCAACTGCACACTGGTGTGGAGGAGTCCACTGGCCCAGGAGGCCAGCACAAACCCCACACAATGGTTCCGGCTCATGAGTGAGGAGTAGTGGAGAGGATGACAGATGGCCACATATCGGTCATAAGCCATAACCATCAGCAGGAGCATCTCACTGCCTCCAAAGAGGTGGACGGAGAAGATTTGTGCCATGCAGCCCTGGAAGGAGATGGCTTGGTGTTGGGCAAAGAAATCAAAGAGGAACCTGGGGGTGGTAAAAGAGGACATGCAGAGGTCCAAAAACGCCAGATGACTCAGCAGAAAGAACATGGGGGAATCTAAAAGGCAGTGGTCCTGGGAAATTGCCACGAGGATGAGAAGGTTGCTGAAGAGGGTAGCCACAGGAGGAAGGAGAGCACAAATAAGAAGAGCTTGATTTCCTGGGACTGGGAGAGGCCTAGGAGCACAAACTCGGTCACCACAGTCCTGTTTTCCCACGCCATTTGCTTGCCTGTCAGCAGCAGCAGCAATAACAACAACAGCAACAAAAACCTGGAGGGGAGAAAGGAGAGAGTAATGAGATACTTCCCTCATGGCAGCCACACAGTTTATCTAAACAAAGCCTCTTTATCTCTGTATCAGGCACTGACAATGACAGATGATGTTCCCAAAGCTAGTGGTGTCCACCTCACACGGGCTTTTTGGAACAACATTGTGGGTACTGCATTCTCAGGTTTGTCTTCACCTCCCAAAGGAACCACTCATCCTCCCAAATACAGCTATCTGTTCTTAGTGACATCTAGCAAAGTCTAATCTTCTCTGTAAATGGGAATATAACTGAGCAGATGTTACAAGAATAATGTTGCTTGGGGAAAGTGAAGAGATGGTCACGTCTCTATGTTTTTGTGTAGCTCGGTAGTTTGGTGGGGAACTTTGTGTACTTTCAAAATGGGAAATTTGCCTGCTCTGCTTACAGCAAAAGTGGAATGTACTTTGAATCGCACTCACTTTCAGGATGGAAGAGAATATAGCCAGCGCTTTTTCCTGGGGCAAGTATTTGCAAAGAGAAAACAGTTCCTGGATTTGTTTTAGGAGCTTGTTCAGAGCACAGAAGCATATTCAGGTAGCCTCTATGTTGCTGTATGTACAGGAGAAGGAGGACATCATGATAGATTTAAAAACTGTCCCGTTCCCCACTTCTGAGTGATAAGACCTAGGGTTTACACTAACTGTTTTGTCCCCAAACCCTACTTAGCAAAACTGGTCTGAGCTGCCTCCCACCCTTCAAATATAACACTGTAGGAAGATAGCCAAGCCACTGATTCTGCCTCAGGTCCCCAAAGAGAGCAGGTTTATGCCAAGGATGCATCAGCTCCAGACAAAACACAGTGCTTCTTCTTTGTCAGATTCTCTCTAGCTGTCTGTGGTTAATCACAATTTGGATTGGGGCCCTGGTGCAGGTGCAAATGGTTACGAGTAGTCCAGTGTAAATCACTCACATACACACACACACACACACACACACACACACACACACACCACCACCACCACCACCACCACCACCACTGCAAAAAGATCACACACTTCCCCATACATTGCCACAAGTTTAATATATTTATCCCCCAAGCAGCAGGTTTTGTATCTCAAATTCCAGGGGCTATCTACTCTATAAAGCAACTGAGATCGGAATGCTGATTTTTCTGGAATTTGGAGAATGCAGTTATTCCCCACAGCTTGACACTATCTATTTCTGAAGTAATTGGCAGCATTTCCATTAGTCTGCCTGTTGGCTAATGCCTGAAACACTCTTAAGGGTCAAAGCCATCTTCTGTCATCTCGGAGTACACTTATGCCTGCCTGCCTTTGTAACACACCATTGTCTCTGATGGTCATATGGTGGCTGCATGCAGTATTACAATCATATTTTGAGAGGAGAGCTGGTCTGGTGGTAGCAAGCATGACTTGTCCCCTTAGCTAAGCAGGGTCTGCCCTGGTTGTATCTGAATGGGAGACTAGAAGTGTGAGCACTGCAAGATATTCCCTTCATGGGATGGAGCCGCTCTGGGAAGAGCAGAAGGTTCCAAGTTCCCTCCCTGGCTTCTCCAAGATAGGGCTGAGAGAGATTCCTGCCTGCAAGCTTGGAGAAGCCGCTGCCAGTCTGTGAAGACAATACTGAGCTAGATAGACCAATGGTCTGACTCAGTATATGGCAGTTTCCTATGTTTCCTATATTGTAAGCATGTGGAACAGTCTCCCCACTGCTTGTGATTCTGTCCTATCTGTGAGTGGTCCAGCAACGCAAATGCTTTCCATTGTGCCATAGCAACACCATATGGGGCACGGCTTTTAGAGAGAGAAGGTAAGGAAGGAAGGCAGGGAGAGACAACCAGAGAGCTACTTTTGGTTAGTCTGCAATACATCACATCTCTCACAAGCTCAGAGAACTTTTTTTTTTGTTTTGTTCATTCATTCATTCATTCGATTTCTATACTGCCCTTCCAAAAATGGCTCAGGGTGGTTTACACAGAGAAATAATAAATAAATAAGATGGCTCCCTGTCCCCAAAGGGCTCACAATCTAAAATAAAACCATAAGATAGTCACCAGCAGCAGTCACTGGAGGTTCTGTGCTAGGGGTGGATAGGGCCAGTTACTCTCCCCCTGCTAAATAAAGAGAATCACCACGTTAAAAACGTGCCTCTTTGCCAAGTTAGCAGGGGTTAACTGCTAACAGATAACAGCAGGGGTTGTTGAAAATGAAAGCGATCTTTGCGTAAGAGAAAGAAATGAGCTCAATCTTTGCGTAAGAGAAAGAAATGAGCTCGTGTGTGCCTCATGGCAAAATTTAACACTTGGTTTAAATTTAACAGTTGGCTTATTGTAAGCCCCTCTGAGCAGCAGTGTGAGGGGGCGGGATATAAATATTCCAAGTAAATAAATAGGTTAAAAAAAACACTACAATACAATACAATACAATACAATACAATACAATAGAAATACATAAGTAAACATGACCCCAACTGATTTTTCAGCTACCTGCAAACTCCAGCAGAAGTGCGTCAAGGTATCCTGGAGCAACCTCTTTGCAAATTCAGCTGAAAGCTGAGCATCAGAATGGAACCGCTTTATATTGGCACATCTTCTGCCTACACATGGTGTGCAGATGGAGATGATATATCTGCTCACTGGGCGGGTTGAATGGAGGAAGCAGCAAATCAAGACAGAAAGAAGTGGGGGAAAAATCCACTGTTCATTGGAGGGGGCAGCGTTAGCTGGTGCTTTATCTACTCCGAGGGGGTAAATGTCATTACATTACTTTACATTAAATGTTTTTACATTATAAACATTAGATGTTTTAAATGTAAACCACCCTGAGCCATTTTTGGAAGGGCAGCATAGAAATCGAATAAAAACGAATGAATTAATGAATTAATGAAAAAAAAATATTGCCACTAGGGTAAGGTATCTTCAAGGGTGTGTGTGTGTGTGTGTTTGTTTTCTGGATTACTTTTATCAATAGTTAGCAGGGATGCCAAAAATAAGGAAGAAACAGCAGTGATTTTTGTTTCTGAATGGGTGATTCCGCATCCCCCACCATAAAAATAACCTCAAACTTTACTGGTCAGGAAGGAAGGAGGGAGGGAAGGAGGGAGAGAGGGGGAAAAGGAAGGAGGGAGAGAGGGAAGAAAGGAAGGAAGGAAGGTTGCATAGGATAATAAATGGCTGACAAGATTAGGTAGAAAACAGAGAGACAGAGAAGCATGACACTATAATATATATATAGAGAGAAGACAACGGTTGGTTTAGAAGATGGATGGGTGGACGCAGGTAGTGAGATTCCTTGAGGCAGGACTTATTGAGGCTCTACCTGGGAAAGGTGAATCTCAAGGGCTCAGCCTTGGCACCTCTGAAAATAATAATTAACCTCTGAACATGTAGAGAAAGAAACACTCAATTCTTGTAATTTATCTGCAGAAAGGAGCAGGGGGAAATCCACATTCCCTTCTTCTATATAAAGCATAAAGTACTTTTCCCTCTTCACAGAAAGAGCCCCTCACACTGCCTTGCCTTGCTCTGTGGAGATCGCCATAGGACCCCAGAGAGTCACGGCAGAGACACCCTACTTCTCTTCTTCTCAAGGGACCTCATTAAAAAGTTAGCACTGTAGGTCACAGGCAGTGCAGATGACCTCTGGGGTGGGAGGGGAGACAGAGAGCCCGCAGTCGTCCTCAATGTGGATCCAGGGGCGTAGCAAGGTTGGCGTGGGCCCAGAGACAAGTTTTTAAAATGCGCCCCCCCCCCAAAGCTCAGCTCATGAAGTAAAGAAATCTTAAATGAGGCTGAATAGTGGTAACAAAAAGCATACCTATGGGTCAGAATAAAACATCATCCTAAATTATTTTTTTAAAGGTTTTATAAATTGTGGACGATGCAAGTCATTTAATGGTACTAGAGAAAGACATGCTGTTCTGGTAGCTCCAGGTCTTAACATTCACATCAATTTTGGGAGGATGAATACAACTGAAGGAAGCCCGGGCGGGTGCGCGGCTGGGGGAGTCAGTCATGTGACTTGCCTATGGGGCCCCCCAAGGCAGAGGGCCCCCAGACAACTGTCTACTCTGGCCCTATTATAGTTACGCCCCTGTGTGGATCCCAGTTCAATAGGAATGTATTAGCAGAATAAGCCACATAAGTGCTATCTAACGGTGCTTCCAGTTTTAGAGCATAAGGGAGGCACCCAGAAGATTCACCACCAGCAAGTCGCGTGGAGTATGTATTGGTCCCTATATCGAAATCTGCTAGTTCAAGAAGACCACAAGAAGGATCACAGCTTAACCCCTTCTGGGATTCCTGACTTCTGCAGTGACATACCCCCCACTTCCTTCACTTCCTGGTCAATAAAACAATTCTGAAGTAGATGCATAGGAGACTTGGGACATGGTCTTGTTTTACTGCTCAGAGTATAGCAGAAGATCCATGTCTTCTCTGTTAGTATCCTTGTAGGGGGGACACTTAAGCAACTTCAGCTCTCATCCCAGGGCAAAGTTTTGTTGGGACAATGACCCTGGAGAACAGTGGTAGGATCAGAAAACATATATTGAGCAGGGGCACAGGAGGGTGCAAAGTACAATGATTTGGAGGGTGAACTTTGTCCCACTTGTTAGGTTTCTGAAAGAGCAAGAACAGGACATTTCACCAGAATGCTCTCATCTGAAACATAAATGGAAGTGAGCTCGTGGGAAGCTGTTCTTCATATTGCAATAAATGTGAGTTTTAGTCATGATTGCTAGACTGGGGATTAAGAACCTAAGAACAGCCCTGCTGGATCAGGCCCAAGGCCCATCTAGTCCAGCATCCTGTTTTGCACAGTGGCCCACCAGATGCCGCTGGAAGCCACAGGCAGGAGTTGAGGGCATGCCCTCTCTCCCACTGTTACTCCCCTGCAACTGGGGATTCTCATCTTTGGGTCCCTAGATGTGCTGGACTACAACTCTCATCATCCTTTGCACCATTATGGTTGGGGATGATGGCAAATGAAAAAGGAGGAAACAACTAAGGCCTCTGGGATAAACTTTATTCCTGGCCCAATGCACTTCATAGGAACATAAGAAGCTGCCTTCTACTGAGTCAGACCATCGGTCCATCCAGCTCAGTCTTATCTACACAGTGGTAGCGACTCTCCCAAGTTGCAGGCAGCAGTCTCTCCGGGCCATACCTGGAGATGCCAGGGACTGACCTGGAACCTTCTGTTCTTCCACTGAGCTACGACCCTATCCCCTAAGGGCCATGTCTTACAGTGCTCACATGTAGTCTCCCATCTCAATGCAAACCAAGGCAGACCTTGCTTAGCAAAGGGGACAGTTCATGTGTGCTACCATAAGACAAGCTCTCCTCTCTGATGGAGGAGGGCAAGGCCTTTATCAAGGGCTCTTGTTCCAATATTTCTCAGTGGTCAGAAGAAAAGACGTCCATTGTAGCGAAATTCTAATAAAAAGACCTGGTCTTTGTATTAGAGTTTAGCTAGTAGATGTCTTTTCATACTCTCTTCTGACCACTGAGAGATATTGGGACAAGCCCTTGATAAAGGCCTTGCTGAAACACATTGGGCCAATCATGAAATTCACCCCAAAGGCATATGAAGTTTTTCTTCCTTCTTCCTTTTGTTTTGTGCCTCCCTCTTTCCTTTTCTGGGCATGATGGGAGTTGTAATCCAACATCTGGGAATTCAAGGTTGGGAACCCCTTTGCTAGACCATAGCTCCAGAGGCCCACCTGGAGCTTTCTCCCACAGGGACTTTACCCCAAATCTCCACTGGAAGGGAGGGTGTTTGTTCTTACTGAAGCCAGATTCCTGCCAAGGTCCGTTTGATGTCTTTGGAAGCACCCCACACACAAATTGGACTTTTTCTTCCATGTTTCACTTCATCCCAATTTATGTGCGAGTTTTTAAAATCAGAGTTTTTGGAGATAAATCAAAGCAGGCGCTGACACATGTCTTCACATTAACACGATAAGAGCAAGTCACACCTATGAAATGCAAATACTGTCAATTTCATGGGATGACCCCTGGTTCTAGTGTTATGCAAAAGAGAGAGAGAGAAATTTCTCTCTATCCACTTTCTCCACACCATGGATGATTTTATGGACCTCTGTCATGTCTCCATACAGTCATCTTCTTCCTAACCTAATAGCCCCAGGTGATGTAACCTTGCCACAAAAGGAAGGTGCTCTAGGCCCCTGATAATCTTGGTTGCCATCTTCTGCACCTTTTCCAGTTCTACTGTGTCGACACTTTCAACAAGCTGTCCACCATGACCCCAAGATCCTTCTCCTGGTCAGTCACCAACAGCTCAGATCCCATCAGCGTATATGTGTAGTTGGGTTTTTTTGCCCCAATATGCACCACTTTACACTTGCCAACACTGAACTGCATTTAACATTTTCTCACCCACTCACCCATTTTGGAGAGATCCTTTTGGATCTCTTCACAATCTGTTTTTGATTTTACTTCCTGAAAGAGATTGGTATCATTTGCAAATTTGGCCACCTCTCTGCTTACCCCTACTTCTAGATCATTTATGAATAAATTAAAAAGCACTGGTCCCAGCACAGATCCCTGGGGGACCCCACATCTTACTTCCCTCCATTGTGAAAACTCTCCATTTATCCCTACTCTCTGTTTCCTGTCCTTCAACCAGTTAGCAATCCACACATGTACTTGTCCCCTTATCCCATGACTGCTAAGTTTTCTCAGGTGTCTTTGATGAGGAACTTTGTCAAAAGCTTTTGGGAAGTCCGGTATACTATGTCAACCAGATCACCTTTATCCACACAGAAGTCTCCTTCCCCTTTATAGCTTCCTTAACATTACCTGTTAGCCATGCTGGTATCCTCCTGGTCTTGGTGATACCTTTCCTCCTTTTGGGTATAAAATCTAACTGGGCTTCTAGTATTGTGCTTTTAAGTGAATTCCATGAATTCTGAAGTGACTCTCTTGATTTTCCTTTTCATTTTAAACCAAACTCCTCATTTGAGAGAAATGTCCTCTTCTGAAATTCAAAGTGTCTGTGTTAGAGTTTCCTGGTGAGTCGCTCCTCGCATGTATTCTGAATTTGATCACCTTATTGCCACTGTTCCCTAAAGGGTTGATGAAACTAACATCACGTACCAGTTACTGGGTGCCACTCAGGATTAAGTCCAAGGTCGCCTTCTCTCTGGTTGGTTCCAAGACCAACTGTTCTAGGGCACAGTCATTCAGCATATCTAGAAATCTTACCTCTTGGTCATGACCTGACTGTGAATTTACCCAGTCTATTTGTGGGTAATTGAAGTCACCCATTATTACTGCCACACCTCTCCTTGACGCTTCCCTGATTTCCTTCTGCAACTCCCAGTCACTGTCAGCATTTTGATCCAGAGGGCGATAGCATGTCCCCAGTAGCACGTTCCCTTTCAGGCCTTGTATTGTCACCCAATTATGTCAGTTGCTGAGGCTATTCACATGATCAGCTAAAATCGGGCTAGAGAAGCCTAGCCTGATTTTGGCTGATCGTGGGAGCCACCGGGCTCGCAGGTGAGCCTGGTTGCCTCCCGGTGGTTAACCCGCCTAAGTACCCCTCCCCTAAAACTGGGTTTGTGGAGCGAGCACTCTGCAAACCCATTTTTAAAAATCATGAGTAGCCGCGGTCGGCCCCCGCTCCCCCCAGCCCCCGCCGGCTCCTTCACGGAGCCAGCAATCGTGTGGTGGTCGATCGGGCCGCCCAGGGCTCCTGCCCTGCTTGTGTGCAGGGCACGCGGGTTTAGCCCACTCTCCCCACACACTCTTGCAAACCGGGTCTCACTGATTGTGAGACCCAGCTCGCTATCTCTTTCTTGCTGTATTCTCTACAAAGTAGGAGAGGAGATATTATTGGCATTTTTATCCTACCTTCCAGTAGGCTTATGAGATCACCTGGCATTCTGTGTGTCCATATTTGTGTCCCTGCCATGAACTTTGCAATGCCTGGATCAATTTGAACCAAATCAGGTTCAGTTGTAGGAACACATAGGGATGCCCCAATGGCATCATTTGTGATGATGTCACCCACTGCATTCAAGATGGTGGCTGTGTAAATGTTTGAGGCACAAGTGGGCTAACTTGTAGACCATCTAACCAATTTGAATCAGATTATGTACAGTTGTAGTAAGTGATATATAGGGACACCTCAATGGCATAATATCTGATGATGTCATACACCCTGATTCAAGATGGCGGACGCGTAAACTTTTGAGGAGCAATTGGGCTAACTTGTGGAGTGTCTAACTGATTTGAACCAAATTTGCTCCTGCTGTAGGGACACATAAGGATGCCCCAATGGCATAGTCAGTGATGATGTCATCCACCCCAATTCAATATGTAGAATGTGCAAACATTTGTGTTGCAAGTGGGCTAACTTGTGAACCACCTAACCAATTTGAACCAAATATACTACAGCAGCAGGAACACACAGGGATGTCCCAATGGCATAGTTTGTTATGATGTCATCCATCCCAATTCAACATGGCAGGTGCACGAACCTTTGAGGTATACATAGGCTAACTTGTGGACTATTTAACCAATTTGAACTGAATTAGGAACAGTTGCAGTGAGTGACACACAGGGACACCTCAATGGCATAATATGGGATGATGTCCTCCACCCCAATTCAAGATGGCAGATGCATAAACTTTTGAGGTGTAAGTGGGCTAACTTAACTGCCTAACTGTTTTGAACTAAACATGCTACAGCTGTAGGAACACATAGGGATGCCCCAGTGGCATAGTTTGTGATGATATCATCCACCCCAATCCAAGATGGTGGATGTATAAACATTTGAGGCACAAGTGGGTTAACTTGTGGACCGTCTAACCGATTTGAATCAAATTAGGTACAGTTGTAGTGAGTGACACGTAGCGACACTTCAGTGGTGTAGTCTGTGATGATATAATCCAAGATGGCAGGTGTGTGAATGTTTGAGGTGCAAGAAGTCTAACTTGTGGACCACCTAAATGATTTGAACTCAATTTAGTCCAGTTGTAGGGACAGTGAAAGGAAAGTAGGAAGATTAGTTCTTACTAGAATAACTTGTTGTTTTAAATGTACTAATAGAACTTATGACATGTGGGTTGCTGTGGCTGATGTTAGATCTTTGAGAACAATCTGTGCCCTGGGTGGGGTGGTGAGTTTACCTCACATGATTTTTGCATTGTTTTCCACGCACATTTTTAAAAGGACCTTTCAATTATTCTCTCCTCTCCCAACACTATTTTCCAGGGATTGTTTAACTATTCCCTCATTGTATGGAAGCAAGACCCACTGAGTTAAATGGAGTTTATTTTCTTCTAGGTATGCACATAGAATGGCAGGTTTAGTTATCAAAATGCTGCTGGAAAAGGCAAGTGAACTCCAGCTCAGCATCCTCTTTCTCACAATGCTCAGCTATATGCTTCCAGACAGCTTCAAAGAAGTGCAGCAAGAAAATCCCAGAAACCATTCCCACCCAGTGCCAAATAAGTATTATTGTGGTGTAGGCTGCCCTTGGAACATGGAAGTCCTACATTAGAGCCCAACTGCCAGTGAATATGGAGGCTTCATTTCTTAAGTATGGCCAAGAGAAGCTTCCATATTCACTGGCAGTTTAGCTGTGCTGGAGAACCTGCAAATTCAAGAGCAGTGTACACCAGAATGATGGTTTCTTGGTGCTGGGTGGGAATGATTCGTAGGATTTCCTTGAGGCTCCTTCTTTGGAACTTCCTAGCATGGGGTCCTTGGTCCCTATATTTTACTCAGAAGTAAGCTCCAGTGGGATCAATGAACTTGCTTTCTTGTGACTTATTCCAACCTTTGCTGAGGGGCTTTGCTTCTCTACTTTGTTAGGGGTGAAAGAAATGGGGCAGGGAAATAAAATAAATGTCCATTAAAGGAATGGAGGGGAAAGAACAGTTTTTTAACTATACAGGTGCCCAGAAGGCTCATAGACTGTCCTTATCAGGCACCTATGTTCAGAACTAGGACTAGAAACCATAACTCACTAGAAATTGGCAGGATATACTCCTCCCAACTTTGGCTTCAGAATTCTCAGTGGGCAGACTCATTTCAGTTATGCGATCAGCTAACTTAGCTAATGTGATGGATTTGCATCACATTTAGAGAAATGGTTGCCCTTGTCCTCAAGTTGATGTGTGCACGATTTCAGAGGGATTGGATGGATACATTTGATTTTATAAGCAATAAAATGTTAAGGGCTTATAATGGCGGAATGTTGAAAAGACTTTTCATCTTAACTCTTCATCTTAACCATACTGGCATGACTGTGCCAATATAATTGTTGGAAGCCACTTTGGTAGCCAACTGACTGAAACATGGGATAAAAATGGAAGAAGAAATACAATTAGAGGGATTTCTGGCCTAATGCTACTATGATGACAACAATGAAGAATATTTATATACCAACTTTCAACAAAATGGTTCCTCAAAGTGGTTTACATAGAAAAAGAATGGATGGATGGATGGATGGATGGATGGATGGATGGATAAGTAAGATGGTACAGCAACACTATTCTTATGTTCTGAGTAGAATTATAGAGTTGAAAGGGGCTTAAAGGTCTTTTAGTCCACCCCTGTTAAGTACAAGGGGGTTATCCTAAACACTTCACACAAATAAAAAAATATATTTAATGCTGGCTGGCTTATTTCAGCTGGCTTTTTGATATTAAGTACTGATAGGCATATTCCCTCTTGTTGGTTTTCCTTTTTTATTATTGCCTTGTTTTATTTTATTGTGGATTTTTATGTTGCAAACTCCAATGATATAGGTTTCTATGAATATAAAAATGATTTTACATGAATAAATTAGGGAGAAAATGCTGTTGAAACCCCACCCATCTAAACATTTAATAAATCTGAAACTATAAATATATCCAATTAAATGCAGATGAAAATTCAAATTAGAATACATTAGAATTGGAAAAGGAAACAATAAACCAGGCCTTACAGCATTACTGTGTCCTGTATTTTTCTTAATTTCCCTCCACAATTATATATTTCTTCAGCAGTCTCCCCATAGCAACTTTGATCTCCTTGTTCCTCAGGGTGTAGATCATGGGGTTCATCAAGGGAAAGACCACCGTGTGGAAAAATGCCACCACCTTATCAAAGGGAAAGTCTTGGAAAGGCCGGCAGTAGATGTAGATGGCAGGGCCAAACATGATGAAGACGATAATGATGTGGGTGATACATGTAGATGAAGCCTTGCTCTTCCCTTGGCTGCAGCCCATCCTCACTTTGACCAGCAGGGCTCCATAGGAGGTGAGGAGGAGGATGAAGCATGCAGCACTGACCAGGCCGCTACTGACAAACATGACAAACTCTAGCATATAAGTGTTGGTGCAGGCTCGCTTGATGATCTGGGTGATGTCGCAGAAGAAGTTATCCAGCATATTGGGACCACAGAATGGGAGCTGGATGATGAGAATGACCTGAATGATGGAATGCATGAAGCCTCCAACCCATGAAGTTACCACCAAAGCCCAGGAGACACATTTGGTCACTATGGTAGTATAGCGCAGGGGGTGGCAGATCGCCACATACCGATCGATAGCCATGGCAATAAGTAAAAACATCTCAGCTCCACCCAGAAAGTGGATAAAAAATATCTGAAGCATGCACTGTAGATAGGAGATGGTTGTGCGGCCAGAGAAGAGGTTGGCCATCATCTTTGGAGGTGTGACGCAGCTGTAGCAGATGTCCAACAAGGCCAGGTTGGCCAGGAAGAAAAACATGGGGGATCCCAATGAGGGATCATTCCAAATTATCCCAATGATCAGGAAGTTCCCGGGTAGGATGATCACATAGAAGAGTAGGAGGAGAGCAGAGAGGAACATCTGCAGTTCCCAGCTGTGAGATAGCCCCTGGAGAATGAATTCTGTCACGACGGTATGATTTCCATGTCCCATCCTTACATGGTCCAGTGCTGCAATATTACAATGGCAATGAAGTGAATCTTATTTTGATCTTATTTTTGTACAGCATTTTTATACTTCATTATATATCCAAACCAATTGGTAAATTTGTTGGAGTTTGGAGGGGATAGATTATTCATCTGCCCCATCCACAGCTGAAGTGCACAAGTAGGAAGAGCACTGCAAATTAAGACTGTTTGGAGAAATGAAGTTCGAAGGAAAGTAGTTCATTTAGGAAATACATCTGATAGATCGTGAGCCTACGTGCCTAGCTGCTTATATGAAGAGAGGGGTGGGGGTGGAGGAGGAAGATGGAAGTCTGTCTCTCAGGTGAGAGAATGAATCCAGAGACCATCCATCTAACAAAGGAGCATCAGGACAGAGACAGAGAATGGTCAGAGGAGATTCCCTTACTCACTATCTCTACCCCAATGCCCCTAATGGTCAATAGAGTTGCTGGTGTTTCAGGAGCTGAATCTCCAACAAAATTCGTCAGGAGAAGGGTAACTGTGAGGTTCAGATTCCTTTCAGGCTTAGGACATTTTTAAAAAAACATTTATATCCCGCTTTTCCGCTGAGCAGCTCAAGCAGTGTACATGGTTATGTTTATCCTCACATGTCTGGACCAACTAGTTTTCATGCAGGCGAGGAACCTTCTGTCTCTTGAAAACCAACATACTGGATAAGTACATTGGACAGAAAGTTGGGATTGGTATCAGCTCCACCATGAGTGGACACTCAATGGCAAACCTTGATTCGTAGATCTGTAATGTGTGGAGTGGCTCTCACATCCTTATAACAACATGCAATACTGGGAAAGTTTGGCTTTCCCCCAGTACTATAGTGCACATGACTCTCAAAGAGAAAAATAATCTCAGACTGGTACAATCTGGAGGATTTTATTTTCCAGGGGAAGTGTCTAAATCTGAACAGTGGTATAATCTATTAAAGGCAATATATAAATTGAACAATAAAGAAATAAAAACAAATAAAAGCATATCTCTTAAGAGACAATTTTGTAGCAAGGCAGGAAGGCAGGCTTTCGTTTGTAAACCATGTTGGAAATTGCAATGGTGGTGCGATTATTCACAGCCAGAAAGCAAAGGGTTAATCCCGATTTAGTCCTGAAGGGATGTGGGGGTTTCCAAATGTAAATGGATTCTCTGCATACCTGCTTCTGGGTCATGTAGGCAGCTAGGCACACAGACAGACACAGACAAAGATTTCTCTCTTCATCCAAATATGTAACTCAGCTAGGTTTTTCTTATTTTAAGTAAAGTTCCTTAAACTTATGAATTATGGTTCAGAGTAGTTTCTTCAGAACCCAACTCTGCAAATAAGGGAAAGACTTTTAAACCTAGAACTTCTGACGGAGATTTTAAAAAAAATCTTAGCTCTAGGTTCACCTTCCTCCTTGTTCTGTAGTATTCAGCTTCTGAAACTGAACATCCTTTTTACACTTCACTTACTGAGTCCACAAGTTGGCCAACTTCCACTAAATATATTGTTATGACTTCTGATTGGCCATTTCTTTTTTGAAGAGTGCTGGCTGGCAAGTAAACCAGGATTTATGAGTAGAAGCTAATAAAGGGGGAAGGTCTCCTCGTAACTAGGAATCTCTCTTTTGAATATTTGGAATGAGATATTCATCAGAGCTGGAATAGGTGGATTTCTTCCATTAGAAGAAGGAAGCTGAGAAAGAGCAAGAAGCAGTTTGCAGATATGAGAGAGAGAGAGAGAGAGAGAATGATAATTTTTAGTTGGAATTGTTTTGAATTGAAGCTGCTCTCAGGGCAAATAGGAGTGCCTGATTTCCTTCACTATGCACTGCTTGTATATTCATAAATATAACATATTTTCTGAATCCTACACCAAGTTCATGAAGATGTAACTGATTGTGCAGTTTATACTATGCAACAAATCTCTGCATGATTTATTTATTTTTTTACATAATATTGATAAGTTAATTTTGTTATGGTTTATGGCCGAACAAATAAAACTTACTATACTATATACTATATTGTACAATATTTAAAATAGTAAATATATTTTTTCGTGTAAGCTCTGCATTAATTAAAGTGGACTGGATTAGATGTAAAAACAGGAAGAGAAGATGTGGGAAGAAGAAAGAAAGAAAGAAAGAAAGAAAGAAAGAAAGAAAGAAAGAAAGAAAGAAAGAAAGAAAGAAAGAAAGAAATGTTTGGTAGTCCAGAAAGCAGTGTCCATGAGATGAGAAGAGAGAGTGAAGACAGGCTCTGTTCTCACAGTCACAAGGATCCTGGTTACAAAATTAATCAACTACAAAATTAATACAACTAGCACTATCCTTATTAAATGCTACAGCTGATACGTCAGCTACATCCATTTCTGGAGGTAAATGACCTTAAGTGGTACATATGCTGGTAACCTCCAGGCTTGACTACTGTGATGCACTATGCATGGGGCTGCCTTTATACATAGTCCGGAAATTACAATTGCGGCAACCAAATTGCAGCAGCCAGATTGGTCTCTGGGTCAACACGAAGGGACCACATAACACTGGTTTTAAAAGAACTGCACTGGCTGCCAATATATTTCCAGGTGTAATACAAAGTGCTGGTGATTACTTTAAAAGCCCTTAACAGCTTGGGTCCAGGGTATTTAAGAGAACACTTCCTTTGTCACGAACCCTGCTGCTTGTTACGATCTTCTGGAGAGGTCCGGTTATAGTTGCCATGGGCTTGTTTGGTGGCAACCCGGGACCAGGCTTTTGCTGTGGCTGCCCCGAGGCTTCGGAATATGCTCCCTGCTGAAATAAGAGCATCACCTTCTCTGTTTGTTTTCAGAAAGACCCTCAAGAGTCACCTGTTCTCACAGGCTTTTAATTAGAATTAATTTTAGTAATTTGTTTTAATATTTTTTTAATGCTACTGTTTTTATTATGTTTGCTTTATGCTACTGTTTTTATTGTTTTGTGTATTTTAGCAGCAGGTGGTGTAGTGGTTAGAGTGCTGGACTAGGACTAGGACCAGGGAGACCTGAGGTCAAATCCCCATTCAGCCATGATACTTGTTGGGTGACTCTGGGCCAGTCACTTCTCTCTCAGCCTAACCTACTTCACAGGGTTGTTGTGATGAGAAACTTAAGTATGTAGTACACTGCTCTGGGCTCCTTGGAGGAAGATCGGGATATAAAATGTAAAAATAAAATAAATGAAATGAAATAATCTGTGTTGATTCCTAAATCATAGGAAGCTGCCATATACCAAGTCAGACCATTGGTCTATCTAGCTCAGTATTGTCTACACAGACTGGCAGCGGCTTCTCCAAGGCTGCCGGCAGGAATCTCTCTCAGCCCTATCTTGGAGATGCCAGGGAAGGAACTTGGAGCCTAGATGTTCTTCCCAGAGTGGGTCCATCCCATGAGGGGAATATCTCACAGTGCTCACACTTCTAGTCTCCCTTTCGTATGCAACCAGGGTGGATCCTGCTTAGCTTAAGGGGTCAAGTCATGCCTGCTACTACAAGACCAGCTCTCTTCCCATGTAAATATTGTTTTAAATTTTGTACACTGCCTAGAGATGTACATATAAGGCAGTATAAAATATGATAGATAGATAGATAGATAGATAGATGCTGGTTAGCTGTAGAGGTTTGGCTAGGATTGCCCTGAATTCCTGCATTCTCACAATCAGCTCCAAAAGGCTCGCTGATCCTGATTCTCTTTTTAAAAAGGATCATTGTGATTGTGAGAATGCAGCCACAGTCTTCCTTCCATCTAGAGTTGCATCCCTGAGTCAGTAGCACTGCAGTCCTTGAGGTTCAAGGAGGATGAGAAGAGAGTCTAGGGAGAAACAAAGGAAGGAAAATAAAAGAAAATGGATGCTGGGAACTGGAGATGAAACAGCCACTTACCACTTGCTGTCTTTTCTGACCAGGGGTGTAGTGGAGGGGAACGCACCGGGACAGAACGCTGGTACTTCTCAGCTTCTCTGGCTGTTGTGGTGGGCATGGCCGTGGGGGCTGTCATGGAGACCGCCTGCACTTCTGAATTTGCAACGACATCACTGCTTCTGACCCTGAGAGGAGCCAGCAGCAAAGAGTGTTATCTAAGTACGTATTGTGCCCTGGTGCAAAACTCCTTCCATTGATTCCCAAGGCCCTCATTAAGTAGTTAGCACCAAACTAAGTTTCCATTTCAGTTCTACTTCAAAATTAAGGAATAGACCAAACATTTTGTATTTGTTCCCCCATTTATTGATTTAAGAGTTCCTCTCCATTCTGTCCCATTTGTTCTTGTTTCTTGGATGCCACAGGCAACAAGCAACAGGGCTGGTTATTTCTGTCATGTTAAGTTTGTGACCTACCCAGAATACAGTATTTACCCAAATCCAAGACAAATTTCCTCCCAATTTTTTTCCTGTTAAATATGGCCAGGGCAGAGGGCATCTTAAATTCAGAGTCCTCTTTCTTTTGGGCAAATTACAGGTATAACTTGTATGTCACCTTCTATTTGGGTAACCACCTAATGGTGCAGCGGTGAAATGACTTGACTAGCAAGCTGGGGGTTGCCGGTTCGAATCCCTGCTGGTATGTTTCCCAGACTATGGGAAACATCTATATCGGGCAGCAGTGATATAGGAAGATGCTGAAAGGCATCATCTCATACTGCACGGGAGATGGCAATGGTAAACCCCTCCTGTATTCTGCCAAAGACAACCACAGGGCTCTGTGGTCGCCAGGAGCCAACATTGACTTGACAGCACACTTTACCTATCTATTTGGGTAAATATCGTATCTGGTTTTCTGTGGTCATTGTTGGCAACTGAGGGCAGAACTACCCCACATATCTGTCTTTCAGTTGATTGCTTTGACTGGTAGATCTCAAATGCAGTTTGGGATGTAGCTTTATTTGCACCTTAATTTGATTATGTTTTATTTTTAGCTACTTTGGATGCCAGCTGGCTAAAAAACTGAATAAGAAATGAAAGGTTTGGAAAACTCAGTTTGCTTCAAGTAAGAAAGGAGTACTTTTCACATAGATCTCTTACAAGATTTTCAAACAGTATAGATGGCTCTGAGGAGGGCCTCTTTGGCCAAAATGCATTCAACTTTCAATAAAATATATAGTACTGTACATTTACAAGCTTCTTGAGATCTGTTCTCTCTTTTTGTTGACCTTCTGTAGGGTGGCCCTCAGGAGATGATTTCCCACAATGCTGAGGGAGAAATGGAAGAAGGAAAGCAAAGCAAAGGATGAGAGCAAGAGAAAGGCAGGGTCTCTGGAAAGTCTGATTGGTGTGTGCTTTTTCTCAGGAACAAATTGCAAACATATATTTCAAATGCAACATTACATTTGCCCTACAGGAATTAATTCTTCAATTCACATGGTATAAAATTTAATTTATTTTTTTCCCATTTGCTGAAAAATAGTTTCATATTTAAAATTTGTGTTCAACATCTGCTTATCAGTTCAGATGCAAGCGACCCTCTGAAAGGTTAAGTGTGGGAACCATCCCATTCCATGTGCAGGATAGGTACACGATGCTCCCACTCCCCCAAGAGGCCCCCCAATATGCACAGACAAGTGAAAGTCCACAGCTGTATTTCCTTCTGTGCATGGAAACCTGCACAGTATCCCAATAACACTGGGCCCACAGAAAGGGAGTGGGACAATGAGAATGACCTGGAGTGTGGAGTGCACAAAGCCTGCAGCCCATGACCCTAGCACTAAAGTCCAGCAAACCATTCTGGTCACTACAATACCATAGTGCAGTGGATAGCAGATGGCCACATACCAGTCAACAGCCATTGCTATAATGACACAGACCTCGGCCGCACCCAGGAAGTGGATGAAAAATATCCGAGCTATGCAGGCCCTGTAGGAGATGGCTGTGCAGCCAAAGAGATTGGCCATCATCTTTGGCGGTGTGATGCAGCCGTAGCAAATGTCCAGCAGAGCCAGGTTGGCCAGAAAGAAAAACATGGGAGATCCTAGACGGGGATCATTCCAAATGGTCACAATGATCAGGATGTTCCCAGGTAGGATGATGCTGTAGAAGAGGAGCAGGAGGGCAGTGAGGAAGAGCTGCAGCTCCCAGATCTGTGATAACCCTTTCAGAATGAACTCAGTCATTACTGTATGATTGCTGTATTCCATCCTCAGGTGTGCAGCCCTGCAGTGGAATAACGGCAGTGATGTGAAACAGAAACAGCAGCCCTGTTTCCCTGCCACTGTTTATAGCAATAGCAATAGCAATAGCACTTACATTTATATACCGCTCTATAGCCGGAGCTCTCTAAGCGGTTTACAATGATTTTAGCATATTGCCCCCAACATGTTAACCCATTTGTTATACATTTATATACCTTGTTGTACATCCAACCTATGGCAGCAGCGATACAGGAAGATGCAGAAAGGCATCATTTCATACTGTGCAGGAGATGGCAATGGTAAAACCCTCCAGCATTCGACCAAATATGGCCACAGGGATCTGTGGTCACACAACTTTATGACACACTTTACCTTTAGGTCCAACCGGTGGTTGCATTTTCCAGGGGAAGTGTTCGTGGTCCTGCTCAGTTTCAGGATTAGGTAGGGCTGCCAACCACTGGTGTAGATGTAGATTCAGATGTCCAGGTGCTCTTCATGACAGCCCCCATAGCCACACCTCCCCTACAGCCACACCCCATCCAAGAGTGGGCCATGCTGCTTCTGAGCCACTGGACAGCTTGTCCTTACTTTCTGAAAACACTGGGGCTGTTCAGTTCCTCCTAAGGAGTCAGTCATCACTGCTGCGTTGCTACTTCCATTATTCCCCCCAAAAGTAGTGATGCAGCAGTGATGACCTTCTCTTTAGGAGGCACTGAACAGGCAATGTGTTTGCAAGCAGTGAGGACAAACCACAAAACCATGCAGTCTGGGATACATTGATGGTGGCGGGGTGGGCGGGAGGGCGATGCTTGCTGTCTGCAATGTTGCAAAGAGTGAAATCAGGTGTATATTTTATTCTACTGCAAACTTATAAAATTCCCAGCATGTCCCTGAAAGATGTATGCCCTATTCACATGTTAGGTTCAACACCCATCTCTCTCTCTCTCTCTCTCTCTCTCTCTCTCTCTCTCTCTCTCTCACACACACACACACACACACACACACACACACACACACACACACACACACACACACACTCAAAACTGCCAAGCAATAGACAGAAGGAAAAACTACCACTCGCTCAGTCACCTTGCCCAACCAAGGAAGATTAGAGACAAGTCTGTAATTAGCTAACTCTGAGGGATCCAATGCAGGTTTCTTCAAATAAGGTCTAATAATAGCCTCCTTAAGACAAGGGGGCTTTGTAGTGCCACAGAGGGACAGCTCAATATTATTGATTGATTGATTCATTCATTCATAGTATTTATTGATTTTTGTTTGTTTGTTTGTTTGTTTGATTCATTCATTTATTATATGTGTGCACTGCCCCAAAACCTACTTCTCTGGGAGGTTTGCCACAACTAGAGATGTGCACCAACTGAGGTTCATGAACAGGTTTGGCGCCATGGTGAGGGGAGAGGGCAGTCCTCAGGCAGTTTCCTGGAAAAATGGTGGGGGTGGAGGAGCAGGTAAGGACCTGCTTACCTGGTATTTAATTGAACCAATCCCTGTCCCACCCATGGCTGCCCAAGCCAATTCGGGCATGCCCATCCCTAGTCCAGGCCAATCCTGGAAAATTGCAAGACAATCTTTTCTTTCTTTTGTCCTCACAATTGTCCTGTGAAGTAGGTGAGACCGACTAGCCTCAAGTCACCCAATAAGCTTCACAACTGAGCAAGGGTTTGAACAGGGGTCGCTTCAGCCCTAATCTTATTATAGTCCTGAAGGCCCTATATGGTTTGGGCCCAAAGTACTGCTTTCTCTCACACAGCCTATATGCTGAGATCATTGACTTGGGGTCTCAGTTGAGCCCCTAACTGCTGAAGCCTCTCCCAGTGCCATAAGACCACATGAACCCCCACTCATTCTGATTGTAGTTGCTCCTTGAAGGCCTTTTTATTTCAGTACCACACCATGTTTCTCATCATCCCAAGCACCTCACTACAGCATGCTTATCATTGTTCCAAGCATCCACCTTTGTGGAATAACCAGCCAGAACTGCTAAAATGGGAAAGAATGGGGACCTATTTTGTTGGGGTAGGTGGGTTATGGCAGGATGAAACAATTGCAAATGAAGGTTTTATGATATTGAAACAATATTGGAATTTTAGCCTCCATGTTGGTTTTATTGGATACCTAAAGTTACTTTCTAAAACCATAAACATCTGACAGCATGTCTACCAAATCTCAGGCTTTTATTTCTGCTTGAATGATTCCGATGATCCTAAACATTTAATATTGTGGTGCCATATTGGATTTCTTGTCACCATATTGAATTTTTTGGTTGCCCCAATTTACTTTCTAAAACCACACATATCTGACAATATTTCTGCCAGATTTCATGCTTGTAAGCCAAAGTGCACAATAATGTCCATTAGTAGATGACTCCTTATAGTGTGCAGCTTCTTCCATTGTCCTCAAGGCCCTAATTAAGTACTTGGAAGCAAATCAACTTTACATTTTAGTTTTATCTCATGGATAAAGAATAGACAATACACCTTGAATTTTCTTCCCCATTTATTGATATAGGAGTTCTTTCCCTTTTTGTTCCATTTCTTCCTCTTGTATCTTGGATGCCACAGGCCACAAGCCACAGGGTTAATTATCTCTGTCATGCCCTGTTAGGATTCACTGAGGGGACATCTCTATTTGCAGTCACTTGCAGGAAAAAGTGTAGGCTTTAGAATGGCTGCTTTGTGTGCCAATTTCCCCAGGGATAAATTACAAAAAATATATATTTGAAGCACTAACTTGCTGAACAGCTGTTAATTCTTCAATCTAAAATGGTACAAAATTAGTTTGAATTTCTTTCCATTTGCTGAAAAATACTTTCCTGTTTATGGCTTGTGGTCAACATCTTCTTATCAGAGCCAAGCAAGACTCTGTGAGTTCAGCTGTCCTGATCAAAGCATCCCTTTCCCTATGCAGAATACGTGTCCCATGATGCACTCACAGCCCCAAGAGATTTTCAATGTGCACAAACAAGAGCAAGACCATGGCTGCTGCTGCTGCACTTCCTCCTCCTCCTCTTCCTCCTCCACCACGTTCCATGCATGGAAACCTGAACAAGATCTCAATAAACACTGACAGCAAAGGGATCTAGTAGTGGGTCTGCAGATCTGTTTCTGAAAGTTCATAGGGACACAGGAGGCTGCCTTATATACCTAGTCAGACCCTTGGTCCATTTATTCAACATTGTCTATACAGACTGGCAGCAGCTTTTCCAAAGTTACAGGCAGGAGTCTCTCTCTCAGCCTCATCTTGGAGATGCCAAGGAGGGAACATGAGACCTTCTGTGGGCAAGCATGCTGGTGCTCTTCCCAGAGTGGCACCATTCCCAGAAGGGAATGTCGTACAATACTCACACATGTCTCTGATTCAAATGCAATCCACAGTGGACCCTGCTTAGCAAAGGGGACAATTTGTGCTTGCTACCACAAAACCAGCTCTTCTGGTCTTGTGACAGCAATACTGGGGGTTACACTGCCCCTTAAGGAACAAGAACACAGTCTGAACTGTTGGAAATATGACTCCAGAGTCATAAACTCTCAGCACCAACCAGTCATATTGGCCACTAGGGACATTAGGAGCAGTGGTAGTGCATGTAGGATTGCCCCTTTGTTCTCTCTGTACTCTGTCAATCTTGGCTCCCAGTCTGCCCTGATTGGTAGACTGTAGACTGATACTCTTAGGACACTCCCTTCTTTGTTCTCTCTGTTCCTCCTTCCACCATGAGATCGCTAGTACAGGGTGCAGGCCTTTCTCTCCAAGTTTGTAGCTTCTTCAAATAAACCTTTACTTGTTTTAGAACTGAAGGAATTGTCTCCAGATCTCCTCAAGGAGCTCAGTTCTCATCAAACTGGGTTTCTCTGCTAAATAAGAGGTTGATCCAAACTCCCCGCTACATGGACATACTTCTGGATCCTAGCCTTTCTCTCAGACTGAGGCAGTGCCTGGGAGTGCTTTTTACCAGATTCAGCTGAGGCGCCAGCTGTATCCATTTCTGGAAGAGGATTTCCTTAAAACTGTGGTGTATGTGCTGGTAGCATCTAGGCTTGACTACTGCATTGTGCTCCACGTACTGCAATGTACTCTATGTATCTTTGAATGCAGTCTGGAAGCTTCAGTTAATATTGAATTCGGTAGCCAGGTTGGTCTCTGGGACAACTTGAAGCACCATATAATTCCTGTTTTAAAATCACTGCCCTGGCTGCTGCTATGTTTTTGAGTGAAATACCAAGTGCTGGTGATTACCTATAAAGCCCTAAATAGCTCAGGCCTAGGTTAGCCAAGAGAGCTGCCGCATTTGCCCATAACGCAAAACTGCAGTTGAATAGGCCTGCGGTTCCGCGGATGTTACGTCCGAATGCGGGGAAATGGAATCTGGAGCGGTGACAAAACTGAGGGTTCAGAATTGGAACTCCAATATGAACGTTCAGGTTATAGTGAGTTTCATTGCCGCAACCTGAGGTTTGAGGCAGCCTTTGGTATGTCCGAATTCAGAACCGTAGGCTGCTTCCCCTGGAACCAGAATTGAGGGAGGAAGCTCCTCCCTCAGCTCCAGAGTGATTGGCTGTGTGGGCTGTCCTTCAGTAAATAATGAAGCCAGCTCCCCCACCTCTCTGAAGTCTTGCTTACTGCAAATAGACTGCTCTTCTGAACTCCCAAATTTGGACAGGAAAGCGGGGTGAGGAAGGCACAGAACTGTGGGTCCACTGGACCAGCAGTTCTGTATTACATGTGAATGTGACCAGCGTCTTCTTCTGCACAATTCTCACTGCTTATTAAGGTCATGTAGGGAGGTCCACCTGCAGTTGCAGCTGGAAAATCTGGCAGCAATTTTGGGTCAGGTCTTCTCTGTAGCTGCCCCTGAGCTTTGGAATACACTCCCTGGTGCGGTATTGTGTTTAACATCTATGGTGGTCTTTTAAAAAGCCTTAAAAGCATATTTCCTCGACCAGGCTTTTGCTGGATTCCATTAATTGCTTATAATGGATATACACCTCCTTGAGAGATCTTTTTTGTGATTTAGTATTTAAATGTAATAAACACATACATACTTAAATACATAAATAAATACTAAACTTATGGCAATATGTACCAGGACAATGCAATGCAAAGAGCTGATCTGCCTGTCCACAGTGGCTTTGTGCATCTAGATGAAGAATGGAATTGTTCTTGCAGGTGGCTGCATTTGATAATACTTGTAGGTGGAGGGGATGGTGTTAAAATCCAACCCACCCAAAACATTTCATAAATCTGATACTATGCAGGGGGCATGTCTCATGACCCACCCTCTGGCTCCCAACTGGGAATCGGGAGATTTAGACGGTGCACACACTCCCAATTTCTGGTTGTAAGAACCTGGTTATCTTGAGCTAACCCAAAGTACAACTGGGATTGGCAATCTGGGATTCAGTCTATGGTTGTTTTCTTTCTTTCTTTCTTTCTTTCTTTCTTTCTTTCTTTCTTTCTTTCTTTCTTTCTTTCTTTCTATTATATTGTTATACTGCCCACTACCAGTGTCTCGGGGGTGGGGGGTGGGGTTGATCCCAGGTACGTGTTAGGATCTAGCATTGCTGAAAATTTCTACTTTCATATAATTGGAAATTGGAAGCATCTGTGCTATGAAAATCTCCTGATTCCTATTTCCCCACTCTTGTGAGGGTTGTGAGAAACAGCTCAATAAATATAAACAGTTACTACATGTGTTACTATACAGTTTGAGAAAATAGAATTTAAAAAGAAAACAATAAACAAAGCTGCAGTACTGTGTTCTGATTTCCCCCTTTACTTTCTCACCAAAGTTATATATTTCTTCAGCAGTCTCCCCATAGCAACTTTGATCTCCTTGTTCCTCAGGGTGTAGATCATGGGGTTCATCAAGGGAAAGACCACCGTGTGGAAAAAAGCCACCACCTTATCAAAGGGAAAGTCTTGGAAAGGCCGGCAGTAGACGTAGATGGCAGGGCCAAACATGATGAAGATGATAATGATGTGGGTGATACATGTAGATGAAGCCTTGTTCTTCCCATGGCTGGAGCCTGTCCTCACCTTAGCCAGCAGGGCCCCATAGGAGATGAGAAGGAGGATGAAGCATGTGGCGATACCAACACCACTGTTGAAGAACATGATAAACTCTAGCATGTAGGTGTCAGTGCAGGCCAACTTGATGATCTGGGTGATGTCGCAGAAGAGGTTATCCAGCTCATTGGGGCCACAGAAAGGGAGAGGGACAATGAGAATGACCTGGATCATGGAGTGCATGAAACCTGCAGTCCACGAACTTACCACCATAGCCCAGCAAACTGCCTTGGTCATCACAGTTGTATAGCGCAGTGGGTGGCAGATGGCCACATACCGATCAATCCCCATGGCAATCAGAAGGCACATCTCAGCTGCACCCAGAAAGTGGATGAAGAAAATCTGAAGCATGCAGCCTGGGTAGGAGATGGTTCTATGGCCAGTGAAGACGTTCATCATAATCTTTGGAGGGGTGACGCAGCTGTAGCAGATGTCCAAGCAGGCCAGGTGGGCCAGGAAGAAAAACATGGGGGATCCCAGATGGGGGTCATTCCGAATGGTCACAATGATCAGGAAGTTCCCAGGTAGGATGATGATGTAGAAGAGCAGGAGGAGGGCTGAGAGGAACAGCTGCAGCTCCCAGCTCTGTGATAACCCTTGGAGAACAAATTCTGTTATTACAGTATGATTTCCATATCCCATCCCTACAGTGCATGGACCTGCAGTGGAATAAGAGGATGATAAGAATATTTTTCTCCTCCTCATTTTCTCTCACCAACATCTTGTTATACATACATGCTACTAATGGGTTGTTTGGCTAGGAGAAGAGTGGCTGAGTGATCCATATCATCATCATCATCATCATCATCATCATCATCATCATCATCATCATCAGTAATAGCAGTTATTAAAATATTTATCTCCCACCACTCCAGTACTGCTTGTACCGTACTACTGGCTCACAACAGAAAAAACAGTAATACATTTAAAACAATAAAACAAATAAAAGGCAATGTACAAAAAAAATCAACTAAAACAAAATAAAGCTTAAAAACCCATCAGGCTGTAAGAAAACACATTAAAAAGCCTCTCTAAACAAGTAAGTTGTAAGATCTTAAAAAACAACAAACACACACACACAACCCTAAGGGAGGGAGCATGGTGAAGCTCTTCTGGGAGGGCATTCCAGACCTGAGGGGCCACAACCAAAAAGTCTCTGCCACTTGACCCCGCCAACTGAATCTTGGTCAATGGTGGGGCTGAGCAGGGCTTGAGGTGATGAGCGAAGGGCCCTGACAGATTCATATGGGCAGACACAGTCCAACAGATACCCCAGCCCTAAGCTATGTAGGGCTTTGGCTGGGCTGTATCTTTACAGTCCTTCAGAGCAACTGACAGTTTCAGCTGGGGTGTAGCAAGGTTGGAATGGGCCCTGGGACAAGAAGCTTAGATGGGCCCCTGGGCTCCTCATCCTCTCCTCCACCCCCATTGCTTAGTTGCAGGAGAACTATAAGGACATGGTAAAGAACAGAACATTTTTGACAGTCAATTTCCCTTGCTCCTGTACAAAGAAATATCACACACTCGGCATGCATCCAGACACTCACTCACTCATTCATAGGAACATAGGAAGCTGCCATATACTGAGTCAGACCATTGGTCTATCTAGCTCAGTATTGTCTTCACAGACTGGCAACGGCTCCTCCAAGGTTGCAGGCAGGAATATCTCTCAGCCTTATCTTGGAGAAGCCAGGGAGGGAACTTGGAACCTAGATGCTCTTCCCAGAGCGGCTTCATCCCCTGAGGGGAATATCTTGCAGTGCTCACATGTGGTCTCCCATTCAAATGCAACCAGGGCAGAACCTGCTTAGCTAAGGGGACAAGTCATGCTTGCTACCACCAGATCAGCTCCCCACCTCTCTCTCTCTCTCTCTCTCTCTCTCTCTCTCTCTCTCTCTCTCTCACACACACACACACACACACACTCACACTCTTATGCGAGTTCATTCCCTTGGCTCAGAAATATCTTTTTAACATACAGTGAGGTCATCCACACAATCAAAAACTGTGTTCTACCCAGGTTTGGGAGCTGGGTGTACTCCCAATTTTCAGTTGTGTGGAAGGAAGGTTAGAGGAAAACCTGGGTACAATTGTGAGTGGTAGCATGGTCAGAAGCAAAACTGGGTAGAAGTGATAGTGTGGAAGCAAGGTAGGAGGAAAATCTGTGTGATTGTGTGGAAGCAGGGTAGAGGAAAACATGGGTAGCTTTTCCTCCTACCTTGCTTCCATACAATCACTTCTACCCAGGTTTTCCTCCTATCTTGCTTCCACACACCCCAAAATTGGGAGCGCATCCAGCTTTCAAACCTAGGTAGAACAGTTTTTGATTGTGTGAATGACCTCAGTATCTCCTACCATCTCCTCATATAGCCATTCAACACCAACAATGAAAAGGGAAGAGCAAGCTGTCGCCCATGGAGCAGGCCCCCCCTCTCCCTCAGGGGCCCAGGGATTACTGCCCCCTCGGTTCATTACAGCCACACCCCTGGATTTCAGGTGAAATGACTTTGTTCACTTAGGGGGCTGTCTTTTGACTGAGTCAGAAGCTTGGTCCATTTAGCTCCACACTGATGGGCAGCAACTCTCCAAGGTCCCAGGCAAGTGTTTCCCCCAGACCTACACACACCCTTTCATAAACTAGTACAGCAGAAAGAGAGAAGGTCCTCTATAAGAAGGAGATTTTTTCAAAGTGATATTTTTATTCTGAAACCGGTTGTCTTTGAAAAAAACTTATTTTATCTGTTCAGTTCTTGTCTCATGAAAACATGCATCACAGTGACATCATCATTTGCAGTCCTAAACATAAGGGTCATCCACACAACCCATGAGCAGGGGCTGGGGAGGGCTGGGGAGAAGGCAGGGACCTGGCTTTCCCCACATGAATGGAGCTGTTCCTGGGCTCCAAAGGGCCACATGCCCACAAGACTGGCACTCAAGTGCTCCAGGAGTACCAACAGTGGGGGGGGGGGGAAGCAGGCTGGGTCCTCCTGTATCCCACAATGCACAGTGCTAGCAGCATGGTGCATTGCGGGGTTTCTCTGCTGCCGGGCGCTCCTTCAGCTCGGCTCTATGGAAGTGCAGTGAGGGAAGAAGGTGACATTGCTCCCTCTTCCTTCATATTTAGCCTGGATTTAAAACCCAGGCTACCCAGCTGAGGAGTGCTGGAATTGGGACCAATCCCAGTGCTTCTCATGAGCAGCTCTGCCTGAGTAGGGCAGAGCTAGCCTGGGTAGAGCTGGTTGTGAGAACGACCTCATGGAGAATATCATTGGAATCATCTTTGCTAGCTTGAGCTCAATGAAAATAAACCAATGTCCGTCCTCCTAAATGCCTTGAAGTGGGGGTGGGGGGAGAGAATGCACCCACTGCATATCTCTTGGTTCATTCCTCCACCCCACCTATTCTGGTTAAAATTGAAGTTCTTACAAGTGGGATTAGCCCCTCTCATTATGATTGATTCCTTTAATTCAAAATGGAAATGGTCCCTTAAGATAAAATCTCAACTTTACAGTATCCCGCTTGAAGAACTTGCTAGGATGGGCTTTACCACAGCTATGAAGGTCATTAAACAGTGAATAATCGATACTGACCTACAGGTTGAAGCCTCCAAAATACCTAGAGGTTTGTATATAGGTAACCGGCTCTTCAATCTTAAGCCCTCTGATTACCTAAGTAATATAACATTTCCTAAATTTAGGCGTGCCTTGACTCTTGCACGTCTTAATGCTCTTCCAACAGCTGTTCTTAAGGGAAGGTTCAAGGGGACTCCTTACTCTTCGCGCCTCTGCCCTTGTGGCTCAGGTGCTATTGAGTCCACTGTGCATTTTATTCTTTATTGTGACCTCTACAGGGATGCTCGTCTAAATTTTATTTCACCCTGGCTGAAGTCTTTTCCTGGCCGTTCGGATGACTTTTATCTTGATTTACTATTGTCTAAATTTGACATTATGAGTACTAATTCTGTCGCCAAGTTTTGTTATATTGCATGCAAGTTGCGTATCGCCATTTTATGATGTCTTTTTCTTTTCTCTTTCTGTTCTGGTCGTTGATCGAAATAAAAGCTGACTGACTGACTGACTGTCCTCCACCCCACCCGCTTGCCCACACCCCTTGCCCACAAGCTTTCTTGCTGTGGCAACAAAGAGGAAGAAGGTAGACAAGAAGGGCACTGGAGAAATGGAGAAGGAGAAAGAAAAGTAAAGTGTGGGGAGGGGGGGAGGAAAAAAGAAAGAAGAGACATGAAAAAGAAAAGAAGGCTGAAGAGTGGGGATGAAGCATCCACTTACCACCTGTTCTCTCCAGGTGGAAGAAGGCTCCTTCCTCCCCATCGCTATATTACTTCTGGCCCTAGGAAAGCCAGAGGTGGAGAGGTGTGTATCCAAGGCCATGCTGCGTGCCCTAGGGTGCAGCTCCTACCATTTGTCCCCAAGGCCCTTATTAAAAGAATTGGCACCAAACGAACATTTCTGTTCAGTTCTACTGCAGGGATTTGGATTAGCTGCGCTCAGTGTTGACACAAGGGCTGGACTTGGTCTTGATCGCTTTAACTGGTGGTTTTTAAGTGCAATGTTAATGGGGGATTTATTCTATTTCAGTATGAATATTTTATTATTGTAAGCCACTTTGGGAGCCAGCTGGCTCAAAAGTGGCATCAAAGTGGAAGAAGAAATCAATACAATTACACAGACTGCTGCTGCTACTACTACTACGAATATTTATATACCGCTCTTCAACCAAAGTTCTCAACGTGGTCTACACAGAAAAATAAATAATATATAAATTAAGTGGCCACTTTCCTCAAAGAGCTCACAATCTAAAACCTTCTGCCTGATCCAGCAATGCAGTTCTTAGGTTCTTAAAGACTTAGAGCCAATGAAAATATCTCTCTCTGCTCTGTGAGAGAAGCTGATGGACTGTGAATTCTATTCACGTCAAAGCAGGGATTTGATTTCAAGCTTCCCATAATCAGACTCATTGCATTGTTCAAAGTGCACTATTATTGTTTCATATTTTACTGCAAGTCAGATCATGGGTGTCTGGAGTGGGGGGATGTGGGGTAACTGCCCCTTCTGGACTGAGCCAGACCCATTGAATCCAGTGGGGCTTACTCCCAGGTAAGTGGGTAGGATTGCAGTCTTTGCACACACACACCCCAGAAAAAGTCCTGCAGAGAACTATGAGTCAGGTATATCTAATTGGGTTACGTTACTTTTTTCATGTGAACAGATTGCTCTAAAGAAGACATCCCCTGAAAAAAAGCCTTGATCACCTTTTTTTTTTTGTTACTGTTCATACCTGTTTGTTGCCTGATTTCCAACTGCTTCAGCACCATTTTTAAAACAAGTTTTTCTTGCTGCAAACCATTATCCAAGATAATGTGGGGGTCTATGTGCGGCTGCCTTTGTATGTAGTCTGGAAACTGCAGTTAGTCCAGAATGCGGCGGCCAGATTGGTCTCTGGGTCATCTCAGAGAGACCATATCACTCCCATCTTAAAAGATCTACACTGGCTGCCAATAAGTTTCAGGGAAAGTACAAGGTTTGGGTTATAACCTATAAAGCCTTAAACAGCTTGGGCCCTGGGTATTTAAGAGAACACCTTCTTTGCTATGAACCACACCGCCCATTGAGATCATCTGGAGAGGTTCGTCTGCAGTTGCCACCAGCTCATCTGGTGGATACTTGGGGACAGGCCTTCTCCATTGCTGCCCCGAGGTTTTGGAACACACTTCCTGATGAAATAAGAGCCTCTCCATCTCTTACAACTTTTAAAAAGGCAGTCAAGACGCATTAGTTCACCCAGGCTTTTAATTAGACATTGTTTTAACTGTGTTTTAATTGTGTTTTGATACTGTAGTTTAAACATTTTAAATTTTAATGTGTTAATCTTTTTATTGGTTTTTATTGTCTTGTAAATCGCCCAGAGAACCCCTGTTTTGGGCGGTATAAAAATGTGATAGATAGATAGATAGATAGATAGATAGATAGATAGATAGATAGATATAAAAATAATCAGGGATCCCATTCTGAAGGCAGTGATGTCATGGTAAGCAATCATATTTAGTTACATAAGCAGTCATGTTTAGTTACAAGATGACTTCACAAAGCCATTTCAGAATGAGGCCAGTACTGTCTTTTCACACCAGACAACTTAGTCAGATTTGGCTACATGGCAGGGATGTGCATGGTCCGGACCGGTCTGGACCGGCACCGAGGGGGGGGTCTCCCTTTAAGGGCGGGGGGGTAGAACTTACCCCTCCCGCCGCTCTTCCCCCTCCGGCACTGAATCTGCTTGCCAGGTTTCTGGGGCACGAACCAGTCCGGAGGCCATGTTGGAGGCCTCTGGACAGGTTCAGATCTGGACCGGACCGGACCGGTCCGGCAGTCCGGCACCGAGGGGGGGTCTCCCTTTAAGGGTGGGGGGTAGAACTGACCCCTCCCGCCACTTTTCCCCCTCCGGCGCTGTCTTTTTATGTGAAGATTTTGGGGCGGCAGCATTCTTCGCTGCCGCCCCTGCCCCCGTCGTCACCCGGCAGTCTTCCTCAGAGCAGTATGCATGCGTGCACGGCAGAGTGCATACGGCCTACGTCATGTAGGCGGCGCGCGCACGGTGGCGACAGGCGTGCGCACGCCGCCCCGCGCGCATGCGTACTACTCTGAGGAAGACTGCCGGGCGACGATGGGGGCAGGGGCGGCAGCGAAGAACGCTGCCACCCCAAAATCTTCACATAAAAAGACAGCGCCGGAGGGGGGAAAGCGGCGGGAGGGGTAAGTTCTACCCCCCCACCCTTAAAGGGAGACCCCCCCCTCGGTGCCGGTCCAGACTAGTCTGGACCATGCACATCCCTACTACATGGCACTGTTACACAGCACATTCAGAATGATTTGGCATCACAAGGCCAATTCAAAATGAGGCCAATGTTGTCTTTTCACACTGAATGGATAGCCATGTAGCTTACCAATCCAATTTGGCTTCATGGCAATGTCAAAAAGCCAATTCAGAGAGAGAGTAATGCCTCCTGCCTTCTTGGTGAACACTTCAACTATTTTTCACTGTTCTCCCAAACTGCTCAAAGGGGTAAGGATCTGGAATTTCTGACTGCTTGAGGATGTGGGGAGCATGTAACAGAAGAATAGACAAGGAGATTATCAATTTTACCATCCGGTTGCATGAGTTTATTTATTTAAAACACACACTTTATTAGGAAAATAGAATGTACAGCCATATTTCCAGTACATGAAGCTGTCTAAAAAGAGGAGCAGATGTGCTCCAAGATTTAAGATTTGAATATTTTGGCAAAAACCACAGCAATGCTACATGGTTAATACAGTATACCAGAACAAATGGAAGATCTATTTTGTTCTATTTTTCTATTTTCTTTCCCCAACACATAATGATTTTGACCAGCTATTATGCAGATATGACAAAATTACTACACCATAGAATGCAGTCTGGAGGGTTGCTCTATATCAATTATTTTCAACAAGCAATTAGGGTTGGTAGAGATGTTACAAACCGTAGTCCATAAACTGACACAGTTAATGCACAATTACCACTCAGATTCTACTGTGTTCCTGCAAAGTTAATCCAAGAACTTAGAATTAAAAAGCAAAAAAGTCTACTAGGTTTTCCCTCCATCTGATACTCCCACATTTAAATATTTTTTAATCAGTCTCAACATAGCTAATTTGATCTCTTTGTTTCTCAGAGTGTAGATCATGGGATTCATCAATGGAAAAACCACTGTGTGGAAAAAGGCGACCACCTTGTCAAAGGGGAAGTCCTGGAAAGGCCGGCAGTAGACGTAGATGGCAGGGCCAAACATGATGAAGATGATAATGATGTGGGTGATGCATGTAGATGAAGCTTTGCTCTTCCCTTTGCTGGAGCCTGTCCTCACCTTGACCAGTAGGGCCCCATAGGAAATGAGGAGGATGAGGAAACACATCAGAGTGGACAGGCCACTGTTGAAGAACATGATGAACTCTAGCATGAAGGTGTCAGTGCAGGCCAACTTGATGATCTGGGTGATGTCGCAGAAGAGGTTATCCAGCTCATTGGGGCCACAGAAAGGGAGAGGGACAATAAGAATGACCTGGATCATGGAGTGCATGAAACCTCCAGTCCATGAAGTCACTACCATAGCCCAGCAAAGTGCCTTGGTCACCACAGTTGTATAGCGCAGTGGGTGGCAGATGGCCACATACCGATCAATCCCCATGGCAATCAGAAGCCACATCTCAGCCGCACCCAGAAAGTGGATGAAGAAAATCTGAAGCATGCAGCCCGGGTAGGAGATGGTTCTGCTGCCAGAGAAGAGGTTAATCATAATCTTTGGAGGGGTGATGCAGCTGTAGCAGATATCCAAGCAGGCCAGGTGGGCCAGGAAGAAAAACATGGGGGATCTCAGATGGCAGTCATTCCAAATGGTCACAATGATCAGGATGTTCCCGGGTAGGATGATGATGTAGAAGAGCAGGAGGAGGGCAGAGAGGACAATCTGAAATTCATACTTCTGTGGTAATCCTTGGAAAATGAATTGTGTCACTAGAGTATGATTCTCATCTTCCATCCTGTCAATGCATAGCCCTACAGTGGAATAATGGTGAGGCCATTAGATAGAAACAAGTACCGTACCGTATTGCTTCATCACTCTTTGTCTAATTTGATAGACATGAACCCTATGTTATTCAAAAGCTGGCCAGGGGAGGGAAGACTGCATGGACTTTCTGATTTTTGAAACATGGCAGTCTGGGTCTTTCCCCTCAGTTCTGGAATGGTGGGTTAGGTTGAGTGATATGGGATTGGGAATGTTTATACAGAATGACTTCACAGCAGTAGTTCATAAGCTGGTAACCTCCAGACTTGACTACTGCAATGTGTTCTATGTGGGGCTGCCTTTGTGCTTGGTCCAGAAAGTGCAATGGGTGCAACACGCAGTTGCCTAGTTGGCATCTAGATCATCTCGAAGAGACCATCTGACTCCTACAGTATATTAAAAGAACTCCACTGCCTACTAATATTTCAGGGCAAAAATACAAAGTACTGGTTAGCAACTTGGGATGTTTAAGAGAACATCTTCTTCACTATGAGCCCCGCAGCCCGTTAAGATCATCCAGGGAGGTCCATCTGCAGTTGGTCCACCTTAGATCAGGATTTGGTCCTGAGACGTCTAATAAATAAGTACAACAACAAGCCAAGTGGTGCACTGTAAACCACCTTGGTTGATATTAAGGCAGCCTTTGATCACATTCCTCGTGATAAACTGTGGAAGAAATTATCAGATTCTTTATGAGACATTTAACAAGCCCCATTCGTGCAGAGAAAGGGGTCCGCCAGGGCTGTATATTGGCCCCACTATTGTTTAATTACTACATTAATGACATGGTGGACACTCTCTCTACTCTGGACTGTCACCTGCCGAAATTGAGCAGTAGACACCTAGCCTCCCTTCTTTACATGGGTGATGTTGTCCTACTGTCATAGTCTCTGGTGGGGATGATGAAAATGTTGGGAGCTCTGGCTGACTATTGTAATGAAAATTTGCTTTCCATCCATCACCAGAAGACCAAGGTTCTAATGTTCACCAGGAAACCCACAGTGCATAAATGGCAAATCAATGGGGTTAGTGTAGCACAGACAATGCAATATAAATACTTGGGGGTCATCTTCCAGGCAACAGGTGACTGGAAAGGGCAAACCAACTCCATTGTAACAAATGCACAGAGATAAACTACTGCAATTTTGAGATTTTCTTTCTCCTCAGCGGGTAGATATGTTCCAGCTGCCATTAAGGTCTTTCAAACTAAGGTAATCCCACAGCTTCTCTATGGCTCCCAGATCTGTACATATAGTTAATTTGGACCACTTGAGAGGGTCCAATCTAAATTTCTTAGGGCTATTTTCTCAACCCCCTGCTGTGTGTCTAATGTAAAGCTGCTTCTGGAAACAGGTCTGTTGAGCTTGGAGACCTATGCCTGGATCTATATTTTCAACTTTTGGTTGAAGCTGATCTATTTTCTTTCTGGCCCAGCTCCCTTAATTTTTAAGGATGAATATCCCTCTGATTGAAGATAAGAACATAAGAACAGCCTTGCTGGATCAGGCCGAAGGCCCATCTAGTCCAGCATCCTGTTTCACACAGTGGCCCACCAGATGCTGCTGGAAGCCTACAGGCAGAAGTTGAGGGCATGCCCTCCCTCCTACTGTTACTCCCCTGCAACTGGTACTCAGAGGCATCCTGCCTCTGAGGCTGGAGGTGGCCTATAGCCCTCTGACTAGCAGCAGTTGCTAGACCTCTCCTCCATGAAGTTATCCAAACCCCTCTTAAAGCCATCCAGGTTGTTGGCTGTCACCACATCTTGTAGCAGAGAATTCCAAAAGTTGATTAGTTGACTGGATGCATTTAATCACTGCAGTTGATCACCAACAAGTTGATTGGATGCATTTCATCACTGAAAAGTTAAAATTACTTGGGTTGTCAATGGGATATCTGCTATCTCTGGGTTATAATAACGCCAAGGCGATCCTCAAACAGCGTATCATTGATATGGAACACCAGGTTGATCTAAGATGAGCAACAAGCTATGCAAGTTTTGGAGCTGTTAAATCTTTACAAAAACTGACCACATATCTGTATAGCTTGCTATACCCAATACACAAAAGACACTGATTTGGCTGGATATGCTGCCCTCTGTGGTAATGGATGGTAGGTTCAGGAGAGTCCCCTACCTGGAAAGATTGTGTCCTTGTGGGAATGAAGATGTTGAGACAGTTGGCCATGTGCTCCTCTACTGTTCTTTTTATCGTGATTTACGTTTTAGATATATTACCCCTCTTCCTTTATGATATCCAAATAATTCTGAGGAGTTTTACATAAATTTCTTTCGTTCTGACATTCACACTGATGTTTCACAGCAGGTAGCCGGCTTTTGTATGGCTGCAATTAAGATCCTCACATAGTGTGTTAGAAATGGTTCATTTAGGTTTTTAGGTTATTCCATCCTATCTTATTTTACTCTTATGTAATAGTCTCTATTTCAGTATTCTTATATATCTGTACCAATATTTACTCTTAAGGTTCTTTTCGTCTGGGTCTGTGTTGAAGTCTGTTGATCTGATCAAAGACCATAATAAACAGAACTGAACATCTGCTGTTGTCACCAATTTGTCTGATGGCTACTCAGGGATATAGGCCTTCTTTGTTGCCACCTCAAGACTTTGGAATGTGCTCCTTGCTGAAATAAGAGCCTCCCCATCTCTTACAGGTTTTAAAAAGACTCTTAAGTTGCTTCTAGTCATGCAAGCTTTTTAAGAATAATTGTGGTTTTAAACTGATTTAATGTTGTAGTTTCTGTTTTAATTTATATTGGTTGTAAACTGCCCGGAGACATGGGTTTGGGGCAGTGCACAAATATATAAATATAATAAATAATGAGGCGATTCTCACAATCAGTGGAAAGAGGGCTAAAGGAGCTTAGCCCGCTTTCCACGGACCATGGGAACCACCGGGCTTGCAGGTGAGCCCAGTTTCCACAAAGCGGGTAACCCACTTAAATGCCCCTCACCTTAGCCCAGGTTAGCGGAGCGAGCACCTGCTAACTAAGGTTTTCCAGTCATATATTGCCGCATCACAACTCTGTGCTGCGGCAACACATGAGGAGCCCCCCATAGGGAGGGGGCGTCCTCACGCAGGGCATCCTGGGACTTCCGGAGATTGCACGGCCCCCGATCCCTGCAGCCCCTGATTCCTGCAGCCCCTGCCCAGGGCTGAAGCCTTGATCGTCTGCAGGGAGAGCGGGCTAAGCCCACTCTCCCTGCAGAACCCCCTCCAGCAGGTCTCAGTGATCGTGAGACTCGCCTCAATAACTAACTAAATAAATGGTATTCATGTTCCAGGTTCAAATCAAAACAAATCAAATCAGATGAGGCCATAGCTCAATGGGAGAACATCTGCTTTGCTTGAAGAAGGCCCCAAATTCAATCCCTGGCAGCATCTCCAGTTAGGTCTGGAAGAGACTCCTGCCTGAAACCTTGGAGAGCTGCTGTCAGTCATCCCCTGCCCTACTCCCATCATAGCAAGCAAAACTCTCATTGTGCCCCCAAAGCAGAGATGGAGGTCTTCATTTTTTAAGAAGAAAGAAAGTTTCAAACCTTACAATGCTGGATCCAAATTCCAAGTATGCATATTGTGACTGAAGAATCCCCTTGCTTGATATACGTTCGTGTGTGTGTGCGTGCGCGCATGTGCGCGCACCCAACCCTTCTACATACTTTCATAAATTAATTCCACCAAAAGAGGGACGATGCAAAATCAAGGGTTTCCCCTAGAAATGAAATCAAGAGAGTGGCATTCTTAATTTGAAAATGGGATGCTTCTTGTGACAAACACCTTTCTGTTCTTTAGATTCCTAATGCTAATGCTGGTTCTATTAAATATGGTGAGGTGTGGGGGAGAGAATGCATCTGTGGGTCCAGCTGACCCCTCACGCACTCTCCTTTCCTTTTTTGCAAGCAAGGAAGAAGAGGGTAACACAAGGAACGGAGAAGGAGAAATCAAAACAAAACAAAACAAGGCTGGAGAGTGGAGACGATGAAGCAGCCTCTCACCCCTAGCTTCCACTAGATGCATGGCAGCCCTTCAGGCAGCGGAGGAGTTCCTGATCCTCATCACCATGATCCCCCATCACCATGTCTATCTCTAAGAGACCCAGAGGTGAGGAGGTGTTTACCTATGGACATGCTGCTTCTCATGGGGTGAGACTCCTACCATTTGTCCCCAAGGCCCTTATTAAAAAAATTGGCACCAAACTAACATTTCCATTCATTTATGCTTCAAGGATATGAATTAGAAAAATGTGATTAGAAATTTCCATTTTCTCTATGTTTTGCAGTTATATCTTTTTCAGTATGAAAGGCTTAATCTGGGGAGGGGTAGGCAAAATGTCCCCTGGGGAAATAAAAACCCCTTGCTTGATTTTTTTGAAACTGGCTGTTCATTGTTTGTGCCCTGATCATGATCTCCTTCAGCAGCATCTTTTAAAAAGGTGCTTCTTCTTGCCAGGATATGAGATCTCATATTTTGTTGGGAGGGGTCCCCTTTTTGCCACAGGGACTTAGAAGTCCATTCTGGCTTTTTCAGCCTACTTTCCAGTAGGCTTATGAGATCACTCCACATTCCATGTGTCCCCCTGCCCATCAACTTCACTACACCTAGACCAATATGAACCAAATTGGGTGCAGTTGTAGGGACCCACAGGGACACTTCAATGATGTAGTTTGCGGTGATGTAATCCACCCCAACAAGATGATGGATGCATAAACCTTTGAGGCAATGTGGACTGTCTAACTGTTTTGAATCAAATCAGGTACAGTGATTTGAACCAAATTTGCTACAAATGTAGCTTGTCACAAACTCACTCCACTGAAGAAGCTGACCAGAAATTATGACACAATAGCCAGTAGCTCAAGTTTCAGCCTGCAATCCTGCTTGTAGCTGCTAGATGGCTCTCATGCCATGCCACAAGCTCTGCAGACTGCCACTTGAAAAACAAGAAGTTATGGCAAGAACTAACTCCTTTCATTCTAATTTTAATTGCTAATAACCACCTTCAGATTAATGCACTTTTTGTTCTTAAAACCAAATGCAATCTGCAAGATACATTAAAACAGTAGTCACCAGAGCCTCATCTGTAAAACTGGGTGCATCGTACATAGTGTACATTAATTCTGTGCACCGCCTAGAGATTTCTATATTAGGCGGTATATCATTCAATCAATCAATCAATAGGTGGAGGGTGGCAATGAGGTAATCATGTCATTCTAAAACACACTGTTGAAATGTCCTTATGTGTCACTACAACTTTATTAAATTTGGAAAGCTGCTTCCTTGCAGTCATGCTGACTGCAGAGAGGAGGGGAAACTGGCACCAGGGCTTTCTTTTTTAATGAAGGACAGCCGCGGCAGCCAATGGCAGCCAGAGGAGCTTCTTCCCTCAACTCCAGTTCCATTAGGGCAAAACTGCAGTGCCAGCATTTGGATGTAACGCTGGCACTGCAGAAATGGAGTTTACAGCCACGAAATGGAGTTTACAGCAGAGTTTGGGGAGAGAAACTGTGGGTCCCTTTCCACTGTAAACTCCAGTTGCCCATATTCGGACATACTGTTATGGAAACCGGAGGTGAAGGGGCCTCCAGTTTCCTGTTATGTCTGAAGACCCTCAAGGTGCACTTGTTTTCCCAGGTGTTTAACTGAAATTTTAATATTTTAAAATGTTTTTATCTACTGAGGTTGTTTTTACTTTTAAAAATTTTTTTAAACTGTTTATACTGTTTTAGATGGGCCATGTTTTAACTTTGAGATGCCTATATCAGGCAGTATAGAAATATGATAAACAAACAGATAACCACACAAACACATTCACAGGGAACGAATGAGAGTTCAATAGCTAAAACGGACAGATGGAACAGAGAGAAAAGTAGGAAAAACACAAGATAGTAGCTGGACATGACCTCTGTTTGTAGGAAAATCACCCAACTTTTCCTTCAGATGCTTTCTACAAACTATTACTTCTTGGGCAGGCTGCCTTTTTGCTTCAATACAGACATTTGAACGTGAATTTTTAAAAAATGGGTGACACATCTGACTTACAGAAGCTTGTTAACTTCCCCAATCTCTTGGATCAGCCACAGAATAAGAACAAAATAGGTTTCACACAGATATTCATGCTTAGCAGGAGAAAGAGAGCCAAGATAAGTGGATAAAAGTTTAAAGACAAAGAGTGACCTGAGCCTAAGCAGTTGGACCTGTTCTATATCAGCTGAGTTGAGCCTCTAGAATCAGTGGAGTGAAACTGGATTTTAATGGGGGAGTGAGCATAGCAGCTCCCAGAAGAGAAAATCAGAGCAACACAGAGCCCTTAGTTCAACCTTTTTCACCTTTCCACTCTAAAATTCACCCTAGTTATAGGAATATGTTAACATTGTGTTATATGAGGGACAAAGTGGTCAAGAGATTTCAGGAGGTACTATCTACTCCAGGAATGGCTGTTAATGGTTCTGAACAAATGAACTGGGCTTAGTTGAACAGGGAATTCCTGACCTGTGGTTCTGGGTGTTTTAATTTACATTGAAGACTGGAATTTAATCAATCAATCAATCTTTATTACGGTCATAGACCAGCACAGGTTATAAAACAGTAATACTATACAATAAATGCTACATAAAAGGGGGAAAATGTTATAGTATTACGGAGATTAACATTGATATAGCAGATAAGGCTGAGATGGGAGGAATCTAAAAAATACAAAATGTTTAAAATATGCTATAGAGCACAAGCAGAGTAGCTAAAATACATATAAGCTAAAAAGGACACAATCTGACACTTTGTTTCGGTCGAAGACCAGCGTGATGTCAAGACAAATATAAACGAGAAGATAATCAGCATTCCATGGGATCAGTAGCACCTAATAAAATCAAAAAAATCCTCCTCGGCACAAAGTCACTGGAAATACTACTAAAATACTACTAAAATAATTTAAGATAAAAGGGGCAGCATATTCCTGCTTATAGGACTATTACAACTCAAAGCTCAGCTCAACTCCCAAAACTGGGAGGGGATATACAATTCAGGAGCTCTATAAAATATTATCATTAAATTAGCTGCTTTTGAGCCAGTGATACCTGTCCCCACATGCCCACCTGCAACAAGCCAAGGTGTGGCTACAAATTGCTCTGGCATTAAGTCCATCGTTTATTTGCCCATTTTTAAGCTCTTCCAAAAGCGAAGGGCTGCACTGCAAAATTTGGCTACCCGTCTAGTGGCACAGGAATTACTTCCTTCCAGCAGCCTGGCAGTCATCTGAGGTAAATCGAGACCTGGGCATTTGACTGTCAAAGGGTGTATGAGATCCCGGCGCAGGTCTCTATAGAGCAGACATTCCAACAACACATGGATAACTGTTTCAACTTGACCCTCACCACATGGGCAGAGCCTCTCCCCGTAGGGGATCCCTCTATATCGGCCCTCAAGAGGGCTGAAGGCAGGGCATTGCATCTTGCCAGGGTGAAAACTCTTCTAAGAGGGGGCACCTCCAAGACAGTGAGATAGGGTGCTGGGGCCAAACAATACCTAACTGATTCCTGGCACTGAAAGTCAGGTACCCTTGCCAGATCTATTTGTCTCTCTATGTGCTCAATTATCTGTTTGATGAGCTTCCTAGCTGTCTCCAAACTTTGCGTAAGCAGGGCAGACTGATCAAGGCCCAAAGAAGTCATCTTTTGGTTCAGTGAGCACTTCCTGATCGACTGATAAGAGTCCGCTAATACTAAGCGGCTCAGCCCTATCTCAGAGGAAAGGACTCTCAGCCAGTAAAACAGCGCCATTTGCCAACATCTGGCCTCAACTCTGACGAGGCCCGCCTCCAATCTGAGCCTCGCATTGGGGGTACATTTGGGGGTCTGAAATAATGCTCTCAGGAACTTAGACTGCACCACTTCTAAGGGGGACAGATCTGAGTAAGGACCCAGCTGGGCACCGTACAGTAACTGTGCCAATGATTTCGCCAGAAAAAGTTTTAAGGCCGCGGGGATAAGATGTCCACCCCTGGATGAATTTAATTAATTTATTTTTATTCATTTAACATATTTTTATACCTCCCCATACGCAAGTCCCTGGGTGGTTCTCAAGCTAAAAATACAACAATTAAAACATTGCAAAGAGGCACCTTTTAAATATTACTCTCAGAAATAACTCTCTTCGCTTTCCCCCATCTCACATTGCCATCTTCCCATCTGAAATTACATCCTTGCTTCTCAGCTTCCCCATGGCCGACTTCACATCTTTGTTCCTCAATGTGTAGATCAAAGGATTCAGCATGGGGGTGATGATATTGTACAGGACAGAGACCAGCTTGTCTACTGAGAAGGTGGAGAAAGGCCGGGCATAGATGAAGATGCAGGGTCCAAAGAACAAGGTTACCACAGTGAGGTGGGAGGCACAGACATTGAGGGCTTTGCGCCGCCCCTCAGGGGAGCGGATCTTCACCAGAATGGTGGCGTAGGAGGTCACCAAGATGATGAAGCAGCTGGTGGAGATGAGACCACTGTTGGACACCATGAGCAGCTCAATGACATAGATGTCTGTGCAGGCCAACTTGATGACCGGTGGGACATCACAGAAGAAGTTGTCCACCTGATTGGGCCCACAAAATGGTAGCCTCATGGTGAGGATGGTCTGGACCGTGGAGTGGATGAAGCCCCCAGTCCAAGAAGCTGCCACTAACCAGCTACAGAGCTGCCTGTTCATGATACTGGGGTAGTGCAGAGGCTTGCAAATGGCCACATACCTGTCGTATGCCATGACAGTGAGGAGGAACATCTCAGCAGCACCCACAAAATGGAGGAAAAAGAGCTGGGCCATGCAAGCTTCAAAGGAGATGCTCCTCTTCTCAGCCAGGAAGTCCACCAACATTTTGGGGGCAGTGACTGTAGAGTAGCAGAGGTCTAGGAAGGAGAGATTTCCCAACAGAAAGTACATGGGTGTGCGTAGTCGTGGGTCAGATCCCACCGTTACCATGATGAGGGTGTTTCCAACTAGGGTGGCTGCATAGACCAGGAGGAAAATGACAAAGAGGATGGCTTGGGACTGCCATGTTGGAGAAATGGCTGCTAGCAGGAACTCAGTGACTCTTGTGTGGTTTCCTTTCAGGCTCTCCATTTTTCCTACCAATGTGAAATAAAGAGAGGGGAAAATCCAACTAATAAAACAGCCTTTGTTTGCTTCCATGCAAATGAATTTATTTGCGATTGATTTCTTCCCCACAGAGGCAAGTGCAGGGAACCTTAATGTCAGACCTGGCCATCCACATAACCTTTTCTAGAAAGGTCAGTGAACAAAATCTCATGTTCTTATTCACCTTGAGTGCTGGGTTCTTTCTAAGCTTAATCAGTTAGGAACTTAGGAAGCTGCCTTATACAGAGTCAGACCATTGGTCCATCTAGCTCTACACCATGGCTGCTCAACTTCAGCTCTCCTCCAGATGTTGGCCTACAACTCCCATAATCCCTGGCTGTGGGCCACTATGGCTGGGGATTATGGGAGTTCTAGTAAAAAACAGCTGGAGGGCCGAAGGTCCACACAGACTGCCAGTGGCTTCTCCAAGGTTGCAGACATGAGTATCTCTCCGCCCTATATTTTAGATGCCAGGGAGTGAACTTGGAATCTTCTGCATGCAGGTGTTCTTCCCAGAGCAGCCCCATCCCCTGAGGGGAATATTTTACACTGCTCACACATAGTCCCCCATTCAAATGTAGACCAGGGTGGGCCCTGTTTATCAAAACTACCACAAGGCCTGCTCTCCTTGGGACATCACAGACATTTTCCAGGTTCTGGTGCCATGATCCTGAAAATGTTACCTGTGTAGTCTGCACTGGAATCAGAGCCCTAAAAGCAATGGTTGATGGAGCTGGACATAATTAGCCTGGAGAAGAGAGGATTATGAAGACATACAATTCCCATCTTTGTCTATCTGAAGGGCTACCCCCATAGAAGAAGAAAATCAGATGGGATGGGATCCATTCCAATATTTTCCTCCATGCATAGGCTCAACCACTATCTCAGCAGCATGGCCTGAGAATGCTCAGCATTCTCAGGCCATGCTGCTGAGATAGTGGTTGAGCCTATGCATGGAGGAAAATATTGGATTGGATCCCATCCCATCTGATTTGATACAAAAAATGTGAAGATTTGGGTCTTTATACTCCATCAAAATATTGTAGTCAGTAGGATTTTCCAACCACAAATCCGATATTTAACCCTATCAGGAGCAAGCTTGGTGACACTTTGCCTAAAATTGGCTCCTGATCCAGTTTTTAAGCACTGCATCCCCAAAATCAGGGTATGTGGGTGACATGTTAAACCCCTGGTATTGTGGCTTCCCTATAATGGATCAAAATCATATCCAATAAGATCTGATATCATGGATTTCATGTGGGATTTGATATTCCTTATCCAATATTGCACAAGTCTAGTAGTGGTGGGAGCATGTGAATATTCATAGACTGCCATCAAGGAAGGTATTATGCCGGGCCTGTGGGCTTTTGTTGCCCCACAACAAAGGTAGTTGTGTCAAGGGGCATTTCTAGCTCAGGTTGGGAAGAGGAACTAAGAGATGTGCCCCAGTGGAATGATGAGGGAAAAGGAAGGAAGGGTTTAGGTGGTAGACACTGGGGTCACAACTGTAGTGGCAAAGACCCAACTCTTGCCGCTGCCTGAACCACTCCCCTCATGCACACCCGAGACAACTCCCCCACCCAACCTTGTGGAAGGGCCACCTGGGGGTGGGAATGAAGAGGATGATGTCATCCCAACTCTCCCATCAGCCTCTCCCATCACTTAGATGTGACAACTTGCCAGGTTCTTAATGACTTCTAAAGGGCTTTCCATTAATCAAATGTAATCAACATTTGTTCAGAATCAGCCTCTGGTATCCTGGATTATCAGCCAGGTATTTTCCTAACAAAGTGTAGGCCAGTTAGTGTTCATAATCAGAATCCCAAATGCACTATTATGTTTTTCTTACCTTGAGGAGTGGACAATATTTTTCTAAATCTTGAAAGTTGGTGCACTGGAGATGGAGAACAGAATTCAAGAATCTTCCAAAGGAAAGAAGAAAGGGAGAATAGATAGATAGAAAGAGAAAAGAAAATCTATCTATTTATTTATTTAGATGAGGGACTAGTGATGGCCTCTGGATTATAGAGCGTATGGGTTGCATTGAAAGGATTCCTTCCATAGATGGAAGGAGCTTCTTCCAGAGGAGGATCCCTTCCTCCTGTATAAGCTCCTTTTGTCAAAGGAAGGGAACCTTTGGATGCAAGCTTATATCTTTTCCGACCATAGGTCTTTATGCCAGAATTTTGAATAAAATGTACAAAGCATCAAAATCTCTGCTATCATTGATCATTAGAACAATCCTAAACATGTGCAGATAAAAGAGCATATTTTGCTGCAAAGCATATAAAGTAGGGTTGGGCGTTTTGTTTTTTCCCCTGTTTTGCTTTTGGCCCGAATCCGAAACACCCTCACTTTGTTCTTTGTTCGAAACCAGCCAATCCGAAACACCCCAATTTTGTTCTTTGTTCGAAATTGCAAAATCCGAATCTGAAACGTTTTGCATTTTGAAAAATGGCCCCGGGGGAAAAAAACTAGTGGGTGGGGGTGGTAGTGCCCAATGGGTGGAAACTACCACCCAAATTTCAGAGGAAATGGGGAAAGGGATGGTTTTTGGTCAATTTTTGAAGTATAGGATTTTTCCCATAGGGAAGAATGGAGGTTTCAGCAAAAGTAAAACTTCATGTTGGGGGGGAAATGGGTGGCCCAGAGCAGAGTAGGGTGGGTGGTAGTACCCAGTGGGGGAAAGGAAGCTGCCAGAATTATTTTAAAGGAATTGGGCAGAGGGCTGATTTTTAAAGATGTAATGGAGTTTGCGCATCTGTAAAGTTATTCCCCATAGGGAATGATGGACCTCCATAATTCCTGCCCCATAACTGCACTTGGGGGGCACCAGGGTGGCCCAGAGCAAGTGGTGGTGTAGAGCACATAGGGTGCCAATCACCCTCATGGGTTGCTAACCCATGGGGTATTGGGTTCTGTTGTTTCTGAGATGTTTGAGTGTAGATTCAGATTCTCTGGTAGCATGTGAGAGTGGATTCATGGTTTGTCATTGAAAATCTCATATGCTACCAGAGAATCTATACTCAGAACACCTCAGAAACAACAGAACTCAGCACCCCATGGGTCAGCAGCCCATGGGGGTGGTTGGCACCCCATGTGCACTACACCACCACTCACTCCCGGCTACCCCAGTGCCCAGAGTTATGCGTCTTCTAAAACCTCCTTTATTCCCTGGTGGGGGGGGGACCTTAAAGAAGCATTAACTTCAACAATTCTTAAGAAATCAGCCCTTTGCCCTATTCCTTTGGAATAGGGCAAGTGGCAGGCACCCCTTGGGGCACTGCCACCCATCCCACTGTTTTGCTCCTCAGGCCCCCTTTCTGCCCCAAATCTTCAACTTCAGAAATTCTTTAAAAATCAGCCCTTTTCCCAATTCCTTTGGAATCTGGGTGGCAGCAGGCACCCATTGGGGCACTACCACCTGAACCACTCTTATGCCCCCAAAGTCCCCTTTCTGCCCCAAATCCACCCCAAATAACATCAACATCACACATTAACAACAGCAGAGCTTTGGAAAAAATCAGGCAGATTTCCAAAGGTCATGCACATCCACATCCCTCTCGCCCAAAATGCAATTGATCTATACACAACAGTGTGAAACAACAACAGTGAAATGCACACTGCCCCACTGGGCAATGAGGCTAAATGCACACTGCCCCACTAGCCAATGAGGGTAAAATTTACCCTGAAATTTGCTTAAAAGGAATAAGGAGGCAATTGCCAGCAGATCAGCCCATGCTTTCTCTGGCCAATCTGCGGGCTGGAAGGGCTGGAAATTCAAACAGATGTCAAAACTCAAAATGGAGACTGAAGGAGAAAGACTTTTTGCGATTGCAAAATGGAGTTCCAAAACAGCTGAAACAACAAAACGTTTTGTATCCGAAACAGGGACGTTTTGTTTTGGCTACAAAATTTTCTGTTTTGAGCATTGGGTGTTTTGCTTTGGCTACAAAACAGCCGAAACGGCCTGTTTTGTGCACAAAACGTTTTGTATCCGAAATGAAACGCACATCCCTAATATAAAGTCACCTTTTCACTTAAACATCTATTGATATTTGCTAGTAGCCATTTGGATTTGGGGGGGCGGGGGGTTGGCTAATAAATAAATAAATAGATAGATGGATAGATAAATAGATAAATAAATAAAGGCAACCCCAGTAAGAAACTGTTCCAGTGATCTACATTTTATCTCCTTATGGGGAAGGCAGTCAATAAACACTGAGGCAAACAATTTCATTTCCCCACAAATACAAAATCTTTTAAATTAACTGGAATACTCAACAAAGGTACTCAGGTCTCAATTTCTCTATAAATAATGCTTCCTTGATTTTCCTTCTTTGTAGGTTCCTTTCAGTCCCTAAAATAGATATTTTAGTGGACACCATTTGGCCTTCATCAGGGTTTCGTTCTCATTGCAGGTTCACACCGAATCATCTTATGTTTTTATGTTTACCAACTTTTAGTTTTTCTTTGTGTGCACAATAAAAAGATCTTTTTGTTGGGAGTTAATGTGTGCATTGCATCACTGACATGTCGACTTAACTGGCATATCTAAGGTTGCAGTCCTGTTTAAAAACTGACCTGGAAGCAAGCACTGTTGAACACAGTAGGACTTAGTAAACTTGCATATGATTACATGGGGACATAGAAAGCTGCCTTCTAGTGAATCAGACCATCGGTCCATCCAGCTCAGTATTGTCCACACTGATGGGCAGCCACTCTCCAAGGCTTCAGGCAGGAGTGTCTCCTGGAGATGCTGCCAGGGTTTGAACCTGGGACCTTCTGCATGCGAAGCAGATGCTCTGCCACTGAGCTGCAGTTGTGCTGAATAATGTCAGAGAGCATCTTCTGGAACTGGGGAAAACCTATAGCCCTCCTAATAGGACACTGCAAGGTCATTCACACAATCAAAAACTGTTCTACCCAGATTTAGGAGCTGGGGGTGCTCCCAATTTTCCGTTGTGAGGAAGCAAGGTAGGGGGAAAACCTGGGTAGCTTTTCCTCCTACTTTGCTTACACACAATCACTTGTGCCCCAGGTTTTCCTCTTACCTTGCTTCTACACAACCGAAAGTTGGGAGAACACACATCTCCTAAACCTGGGTAGAACACAGTTTTTGATTGTGTGGATGCCAGGTGTGTTAAATAACCCTCGTGATGATTAAAAAAAATAATCAGGATGCAATCCTCGGAACACTTATGTAGAGCAAACCCCCTGGAACACAGTGAGATTTACTTCTTAGGGAACATGCAACATTACATGCAAATAGCAGGGGTGGGTGGGTCTGAGGCAGGTTGCTGCCTGAGATAAAGGACAGTAGGACACCCTTCCATCTGCAGGTGTTTGTTCAGCATTCTCAGGCCATCCTGTGAGGCTTTTGAGGCACCAGCGGTAGCAGGCATGCCCTCTTGGGCTGTGACATCAAGCCAGAAGCAGCAATAGGGGCATCCCTAACTAATTTTGGGGAGAGAAGATGGGAAATAAAAGGCTTAATACAGTGGAGTGAGGAGGGAAAGCTGAACAGTATATCCCAGTGGGGTGGAGGTGGGCTAGTGCTTGCCACTCCCTTTGCCCGTGTCTGAGGCAGCCCCCTCCCTCTGCCTCCTGGAAGGGTTGCCCCAGAATTTTCAGGTTGGTTTGACTTCTGAGAGCATAAGGACAGAAGGCATCCTTCATCCTGTTTTTAAATATCTTTTTGGCAACTACCAGCTCACCACTCCCCAAAAAGGGCTAGAATATAGCCAGAAAAATCCCTCAAAAAGTCGGAGAAAAATCTGCTCTTGAAGGCACAGTTTGGCAGTCTTGCTCAGCAATAGGGACGTAGCTCAGCATTCTCAGGCCATGCTGCTGAGATAGTGGTTGAGCCTATGCATGGAGGAAAATATTGGATTGGATCCCATCCCATCTGATTTGATACAAAAAATGTGAAGATTTGGGTCTTTATACTCCATCAAAATATTGGAGTCAGTAGGATTTTCCAACCACAAATCCGATATTTAACCCTATCAGGAGCAAGCTTGGTGACACTTTGCCTAAAATTGGCTCCTGATCCAGTTTTTAAGCACTGCATCCCCAAAATCAGGGTATGTGGGTGACATGTTAAACCCCTGGTATCGTGGCTTCCCTATAATGGATCAAAATCATATCCAATAAGATCTGATATCATGGATTTCATGTGGGATTTGATATTCCTTATCCAATATTGCACAAGTCTAGTAGTGGTGGGAGCATGTGAATATTCATAGACTGCCATCAAGGAAGGTATTATGCCAGGCCTGTGGGCTTTTGTTGCCCCACAACAAAGGTAGTTGTGTCAAGGGGCATTTCTAGCTCAGGTTGGGAAGAGGAACTAAGAGAGGTGCCCCAGTGGAATGATGAGGGAAAAGGAAGGAAGGGTTTAGGTGGTAGACACTGGGGTCACAACTGTAGTGGCAAAGACCCAACTCTTGCCGCTGCCTTAACCACTCCCCTCATGCACACCCGAGACAACTCCCCCACCCAACCTTGTGGAAGGGCCACCTGGGGGTGGGAATGAAGAGGATGATGTCATCCCAACTCTCCCATCAGCCTCTCCCATCAGTTAGATGTGACAACTTGCCAGGTTCTTAATGACTTCTAAAGGGCTTTCCATTAATCAAATGTAATCAACATTTGTTCAGAATCAGCCTCTGGTATCCTGGATTATCAGCCAGGTATTTTCCTAACAAAGTGTAGGCCAGCTAGTTTTCATAATCAGAATCCCAAATGCACTATTATGTTTTTCTTACCTTGAGGAGTGGACAATATTTTTCTAAATCTTGAAAGTTGGTGCACTGGAGATGGAGAACAGAATTCAAGAATCTTCCAAAGGAAAGAAGAAAGGGAGAATAGATAGATAGAAAGAGAAAAGAAAATCTATCTATTTATTTATTTAGATGAGGGACTAGTGATGGCCTCTGGATTATAGAGCGTATGGGTTGCATTGAAAGGATTCCTTCCATAGATGGAAGGAGCTTCATCCAGAGGAGGATCCCTTCCTCCTGTATAAGCTCCTTTTGTCAAAGGAAGGGAACCTTTGGATGCAAGCTTATATCTTTTCCGACCATAGGTCTTTATGCCAGAATTTTGAATAAAATGTACAAAGCATCAAAATCTCTGCTATCATTGATCATTAGAACAATCCTAAACATGTGCAGATAAAAGAGCATATTTTGCTGCAAAGCATATAAAGTAGGGTTGGGCGTTTTGTTTTTTCCCCTGTTTTGCTTTTGGCCCGAATCCGAAACACCCTCGCTTTGTTCTTTGTTCGAAACCAGCCAATCCGAAACACCCCAATTTTGTTCTTTGTTCGAAATTGCAAAATCCGAATCTGAAACGTTTTGCATTTTGAAAAATGGCCCCGGGGGAAAAAACTAATGGGTGGGGGTGGTAGTGCCCAATGGGTGGAAACTACCACCCAAATTTCAGAGGAAATGGGGAAAGGGATGGTTTTTGGTCAATTTTTGAAGTATAGGATTTTTCCCATAGGGAAGAATGGAGGTTTCAGCAAAAGTAAAACTTCATGTTGGGGGGGAAATGGGTGGCCCAGAGCAGAGTAGGGTGGGTGGTAGTACCCAGTGGGGGAAAGGAAGCTGCCAGAATTATTTTAAAGGAATTGGGCAGAGGGCTGATTTTTAAAGATGTAATGGAGTTTGCGCATCTGTAAAGTTATTCCCCATAGGGAATGATGGACCTCCATAATTCCTGCCCCATAACTGCACTTGGGGGGCACCAGGGTGGCCCAGAGCAAGTGGTGGTGTAGAGCACATAGGGTGCCAATCACCCTCATGGGTTGCTAACCCATGGGGTATTGGGTTCTGTTGTTTCTGAGATGTTTGAGTGTAGATTCAGATTCTCTGGTAGCATGTGAGAGTGGATTCATGGTTTGTCATTGAAAATCTCATATGCTACCAGAGAATCTATACTCAGAACACCTCAGAAACAACAGAACTCAGCACCCCATGGGTCAGCAGCCCATGGGGGTGGTTGGCACCCCATGTGCACTACACCACCACTCACTCCCGGCTACCCCAGTGCCCAGAGTTATGCGTCTTCTAAAACCTCCTTTATTCCCTGGTGGGGGGGGGGACCTTAAAGAAGCATTAACTTCAACAATTCTTAAGAAATCAGCCCTTTGCCCTATTCCTTTGGAATAGGGCAAGTGGCAGGCACCCCTTGGGGCACTGCCACCCATCCCACTGTTTTGCTCCTCAGGCCCCCTTTCTGTCCCAAATCTTCAACTTCAGAAATTCTTTAAAAATCAGCCCTTTTCCCAATTCCTTTGGAATCTGGGTGGCAGCAGGCACCCATTGGGGCACTACCACCTGAACCACTCTTATGCCCCCAAAGTCCCCTTTCTGCCCCAAATCCACCCCAAATAACATCAACATCACACATTAACAACAGCAGAGCTTTGGAAAAAATCAGGCAGATTTCCAAAGGTCATGCACATCCACATCCCTCTCGCCCAAAATGCAATTGATCTATACACAACAGTGTGAAACAACAACAGTGAAATGCACACTGCCCCACTGGGCAATGAGGCTAAATGCACACTGCCCCACTAGCCAATGAGGGTAAAATTTACCCTGAAATTTGCTTAAAAGGAATAAGGAGGCAATTGCCAGCAGATCAGCCCATGCTTTCTCTGGCCAATCTGCGGGCTGGAAGGGCTGGAAATTCAAACAGATGTCAAAACTCAAAATGGAGACTGAAGGAGAAAGACTTTTTGCGATTGCAAAATGGAGTTCCAAAACAGCTGAAACAACAAAACGTTTTGTATCCGAAACAGGGACGTTTTGTTTTGGCTACAAAATTTTCTGTTTTGAGCATTGGGTGTTTTGCTTTGGCTACAAAACAGCCGAAACAGCCTGTTTTGTGCACAAAACGTTTTGTATCCGAAATGAAACGCACATCCCTAATATAAAGTCACCTTTTCACTTAAACATCTATTGATATTTGCTAGTAGCCATTTGGATTTGGGGGGGCGGGGGGTTGGCTAATAAATAAATAAATAGATAGATGGATAGATAAATAGATAAATAAATAAAGGCAACCCCAGTAAGAAACTGTTCCAGTGATCTACATTTTATCTCCTTATGGGGAAGGCAGTCAATAAACACTGAGGCAAACAATTTCATTTCCCCACAAATACAAAATCTTTTAAATTAACTGGAATACTCAACAAAGGTACTCAGGTCTCAATTTCTCTATAAATAATGCTTCCTTGATTTTCCTTCTTTGTAGGTTCCTTTCAGTCCCTAAAATAGATATTTTAGTGGACACCATTTGGCCTTCATCAGGGTTTCGTTCTCATTGCAGGTTCACACCGAATCATCTTATGTTTTTATGTTTACCAACTTTTAGTTTTTCTTTGTGTGCACAATAAAAAGATCTTTTTGTTGGGAGTTAATGTGTGCATTGCATCACTGACATGTCGACTTAACTGGCATATCTAAGGTTGCAGTCCTGTTTAAAAACTGACCTGGAAGCAAGCACTGTTGAACACAGTAGGACTTAGTAAACTTGCATATGATTACATGGGGACATAGAAAGCTGCCTTCTAGTGAATCAGACCATCGGTCCATCCAGCTCAGTATTGTCCACACTGATGGGCAGCCACTCTCCAAGGCTTCAGGCAGGAGTGTCTCCTGGAGATGCTGCCAGGGTTTGAACCTGGGACCTTCTGCATGCGAAGCAGATGCTCTGCCACTGAGCTGCAGTTGTGCTGAATAATGTCAGAGAGCATCTTCTGGAACTGGGGAAAACCTATAGCCCTCCTAATAGGACACTGCAAGGTCATTCACACAATCAAAAACTGTTCTACCTGGATTTAGGAGCTGGGGGTGCTCCCAATTTTCCGTTGTGAGGAAGCAAGGTAGGGGGAAAACCTGGGTAGCTTTTCCTCCTACTTTGCTTACACACAATCACTTGTGCCCCAGGTTTTCCTCTTACCTTGCTTCTACACAACCGAAAGTTGGGAGAACACACATCTCCTAAACCTGGGTAGAACACAGTTTTTGATTGTGTGGATGCCAGGTGTGTTAAATAACCCTCGTGATGATTAAAAAAAATAATCAGGATGCAATCCTCGGAACACTTATGTAGAGCAAACCCCCTGGAACACAGTGAGATTTACTTCTTAGGGAACATGCAACATTACATGCAAATAGCAGGGGGGTGGGTGGGTCTGAGGCAGGTTGCTGCCTGAGATAAAGGACAGTAGGACACCCTTCCATCTGCAGGTGTTTGTTCAGCATTCTCAGGCCATCCTGTGAGGCTTTTGAGGCACCAGCGGTAGCAGGCATGCCCTCTTGGGCTGTGACATCAAGCCAGAAGCAGCAATAGGGGCATCCCTAACTAATTTTGGGGAGAGAAGAGGGGAAATAAAAGGCTTAATACAGTGGAGTGAGGAGGGAAAGCTGAACAGTATATCCCAGTGGGGTGGAGGTGGGCTAGTGCTTGCCACTCCCTTTGCCCGTGTCTGAGGCAGCCCCCTCCCTCTGCCTCCTGGAAGGGTTGCCCCAGAATTTTCAGGTTGGTTTGACTTCTGAGAGCATAAGGACAGAAGGCATCCTTCATCCTGTTTTTAAATATCTTTTTGGCAACTACCAGCTCACCACTCCCCAAAAAGGGCTAGAATATAGCCAGAAAAATCCCTCAAAAAGTCGGAGAAAAATCTGCTCTTGAAGGCACAGTTTGGCAGTCTTGCTCAGCAATAGGGACGTAGCTCAGAGGTAGAGCATCTACTTTGCATTCAGAATGTCCCGGGTTCAATCCCTGGCAGCATCTCCAGGTAGAGCTAGGAGAGACTCCTGCCTGAAACTCTGGAGAAGCAGCTGAGCCAGATGGACCAAGGGTCCATCCTATGCTTCAGTTGTAGGCAGAACCCAAATGACAGATGGGACTCATTTGTTACCTGCAGGACACCTGAAAGGGCATTCAATTGGCCAATCACCAATGACTCTAAGAGTGATATTCTGAGCTATTTCCAGTTCCAAGAGTTTAAGGTTAAAAACACAATTAAGACTAACTATTAAAAATAATTAATTTTGAAGTGTTTCATTTGTTCTTATTGTATGAGATGTTTTTTATTGTATTTTATGGCATTTTAACTGTTTTTACTCAGTTTTATATTGTGTTTTAAATTGATTCATTTATGAGTACCAGAGGTTTGTTATAATGCTGTTTGGTAAATTATACAGGATAACAACTAGGGCTTCAACTTGATTTTTAAAAACTTAATCATCTGAGTTTTTGTTAATTAATCTATCAGATAAATTCACATATATTTTATATTTTCATACTGGTAAAAACAATATTTCTGAAGCAAGAAGTATATTTTCCTTCTTTTTAGATAATCTAGGAAAGGGAAGAGGCAGGGAGAGGGAGAAATTAATTATTATTACATTTATATTATTATTACATTTATAGCCCACTCTTCCTCCAAGGAGCCCAGAGTGGTGTACTACATACTTAAGTTTCTCTTTCACAACAACCCTGTGAAGTAGGCTAGGCTGAGAGAGAAGTGACTGGCCCAGAGTCACCCAGCTAGTATTATGGCTGAATGGGGATTTGAACTTGGGTCTCCCCAGTCCTAGTCCAGCACTCTAACCACTACACCACACTGGCTCTTCTATAATAGCTAAAAGGAACCTCCACGTCCAAGGGCAGTGTATCCCCTCTGTGCCATATGCTGGGGGCAACAAAGGGATGGGAAGCAGGATATTGGACTATATAGCTCTTTGGCCTAATCCAGCAAAGCTCTTCTTGTGTTCTTATGATCTTAACAGTAATCAGTAGACACTTGACATGATTGCAAACTAGGCTCTTAGACTCTTTCTAAATCCCTTACATCCATCAGCAGACACAAATATCACAGTGACACTGTTTAATTAAAATGGAGACTCAAACTGTTGAAAGCTATTATGAGAATATTCTTTGTCAGCAAATTGCTTCCAGGTCTGCCATATCAGCTCAGTCCAGCTTCCTCAGTCTCTACTCACTCAGTCCGAAGCTACTCAGTGTCAGAGAACAAATCTCCCCAGCCGATCCCATCCTGAAGCTTGCCAGTGGTGTCCTCACATTGCTCAAAGACTGAAGCTCTCTCCCCAAATATGATAAAGTTGGCAAATGAGAGGAGTGCAGTTCTTGATGTATCTCTCTGGATTTTGATGATGAAAAGAGGACTCCTGGGCGTTCACGAGCTGAAACTCTTGGGTGCAGAAGGAGCTTCTTTGCAAAGTTACTCCTGTGAATGCCCCTGGGGCGGCTGGGGAAGCAAAACTGAAATAATTATCACCAAAAGCAAAGGGAAAATTTCTTGGCTTGGTCTATATTGATTTTAGAGGAAGGTGGATTCAGAGATACTGTAAATTCGCAGAACATTTTTGCTTGCAAGTGGGGGCTCCAGTGTGTGTTGAAGTTTTCACACAACTGCCCCCCTCTTTTTTTGCCCCCGTCACGTGCATCATGATCTGGGCAGCAGGGTCAATCTCTCTGCCCATTGCTGATATTCCCCACCCCCCACCTACAAGCTCCAGAATATCAGTAGGCAGCACTGTCTGCGTTCTGATTTGGCAAGGTTACAGCAGTAGTAAGTTGATTACAATCATAAACCAGAACATGGCAAGGCTACAACATCTGGGGCTTCTTCAGTTAGAAAAAGGCAAACATGGAGAGACATGACAGAGGGCTATGAAGCTATGCATGGTGTGGGGAGGGGCCTAGAAGATCCATGTCAGGGATCATTAGGAAGGGGACCAAAAATAAAACTAATATTAAAATACTAATATTAAAATTCCCTTATAATATTAAAATAATATTATTATTAAATATTATTTAATAATATTTAATAATATTAAAATACCCTTATACAAAATGATGGTGTGGCCACAGCTGGAGTACTGCGTACTAGGGGTGTGCAATTCAGATTTTCTGTGTTTTGATTTGTATCCAAATCAGAACAGCCCCGATTCGATTTGGATCTGAATCTAACCCATCCGAATCACCCCAGATTAGATTTGGATCCGGATCACGGCTGATTTGAATTGAATCGATTTGAGCTTCGGATCTGTCCTATTAATTCCCCCAGATTCCCAGCTTTCATTTTTTTAAAAAAAGCTAAGCTCTAGCCCTTATAGAAGTGGAGAATGGATTCATGGTTTGTATTGAAAATCTCATTTACTGCCAGAGAATCTACACTCAGAAGAACACCTCAGAAACAACATAATCCTGAACACCATGGGTTAGAAACCCATGGGGGGTGGCTGGCACCCTCTGTTAACTACACCACCACTCACTCTAGGCCACCCCAGCGCCCCCCAAGTGCAGTTATGGGGCTGCTGAAACCTACATGATTCCCTATGGAGAAAAACCTTAAAGATGTGTAAACTTCAACAAATCACCAAAAATCAGCCCTCTGCCCAAATCCTTTGAAAAAAATTCTGATAGCTTCCTTGCCCCCCTTGGGCACTACCACTAACTCCACACCACTCTAGGCCACCCCTTTCCACCTGATGTGAAGCGATACACCTCCATTATACCTTATGGGGAAAAACCTTAAAGATGCATAAACTTCAACAATTCACCAAAAATCAGCCCTTTGCCCAATCCCTCTGCAATTTGGGTGGTAGCCTCCACCCATTAGGCACTACCACTTCACCCCACTCTTCCACCCCAGCTCCTGCTTTATGCCCCAAATCTGCCCCAAAGACACTAAACCTTCAACAATTCACCAAAAATCAGCCCTTTGCCCAATTCCTCTGCAATTTGGGTGGTAGCCTCCCTCTATACATTAGAGTTTTTTTGTAAGGGCGGTCTAAAAATTGAATGAATGAATGAATGAATGAATGAATGAAATGAAATGAATAGAAGAAATGAAGGTGTGTAATGAATCCTCATAAGGATTCATTGAGTGAAAGTTATTACACACCAAAGAATCTGAACACTGGAAAAATAGTGACCACACATTTTGCTCCATAACTCCACTTCTATAAGGGCTAGAGCTTAGTTGTTGTTTTTTTGGTTTTTTTTAAATGAAAGCTGGAAATCTGGGGGAATTAATAGGACAGATCCAAAACTCAAATCAATTCAAATCGAATCAGCCACAATTTGATTTGTACCCAAATCTAGCCGATGGACCACAGGGGTGATTCGTTTTGTCTCCGAATCACCTGTATCAGCTAGATCTGGGTACAAATCAATTTGTATCCACATCAATTTGCAGATCCCTAGTTAGCTTAGCACCTACTCAGAGAGGGCTTAGCTGGTCATACCTAGGACCAAGTAAGAATGTTTTAATCTCCACCTGTTTGGCTTGTAGTGGATTTTTTTTTTTTTTTTTTTTACTATACTGTGAGCACTGTTGATGTTAATGGTGGAATTAAGTTAAACTACTTGTTCACCAATAATCGGAGGAGTGTCCGATTGCCTTGGGGCTTGTGGGTGGTAGGCACCCCTGGGTGTCTACCATCCACCCCACTTTTGTGCCCCTAGGTCCTCCACAATAGGGGATATGGGCTGGTTCAGGTCCCATTATACCCTATGAGAAAAATAATTGAAAATATTTCAAATATTCATAAAAAGTCATAGGGGTGTCCAATTGCTTCAGGGTTTGGGTGGTTGTTGGCACCCATGGATGCTCCACAATAGGGAATAATGGGCTGGTTTGAGTCCCATTATACCCTATGAGAAAAAAATAAAAATAAAATTCAAAAATTCATTTTAAATAATTGAACCAGCATCCGATTGCTTTGGGGTTTGGGTGGCAGGTACCCATGGGTGCCAGATACCACTCCACACACTTTTGGAGGTTCAAACCAAACCAGGGAGAGGTTTGAGCAAAACCAAAACTGAACAACCCCCTCCTGGTTCAAACCAGGCAAACCGGTTTTGTGCACATCCCTATACAAAAAAAAGAAGACCAAAAAGTACTTCTTTTTATCAGTCCTAAACAGTTGGGAGAGAGAGGGAGAAAATCATCTCTCTCCACCCTCACCTCTTTTCCAAACTAAAAAGCTCCAGACACTATAGCCTTGCCTCATAAGGAAGGTGCTATGTACAATTCTGGTCACTGTATCTTAAGAAGGACATTGTAGACCTGGAAAAGGTGAAGAAGAGGGCAACCAAGATGGTCAGGGGCCTGGCTTACAGGGCAAGGCTACAGCAACTGGGGCATTTTAGTTTGGAAAAGAGGTGACTACAGGGACTAGGAGGAGACATGATTGAGGTGTATAAACTATGTAGGAGACATTACAAACAGGGCTTCTACCCCGAATCTCCTTTAGAATTGAGTGTGTGCATACACACACCAGCCAAACTTACCCCGAAGTCCCTTCGAGATCCTTGGACCCACTCCACACACAAATCAGGCTTTGTCTTGTGAATTCTAGCTTATCTCGGGTTATTTCTGGGTTTTTTAAATGCTGGTTTTAAGCTACTTTTTCTGAAAATGAAGGAGCAAATAGAGAAAGACACAGACATAGAATCATTAGCATTTTAAGATGCTCTCTTTAGAAATGCATATATAGCTCTTTAGTAATCTCTCTCTCTCCACCCCTCAATTGGCTAAAAGGAAAGCACGGAGGCATGCAATGTGAACTTGCAAAAACAAAAACTGTGAGCAGAGGGGAGGAGCTGCTTCCCTCAATGCCACAAGTGTGATTTGAAGTGGCTTCACTCAACATTTACCCAGCAGCATGAAGCCATGTGCGAATAACTCCCAGGGAGTAGAAAGAGTGGACCTCCTCTCTCACAACACTAGAACCAAGGGCCATTCCATGAAACCGAAGTTTAGGAAATTTAGGGCCAACAAAAGGAAGTACTTTTTCCACACAGTGCATAATAAATCTATGGAATTTTCTGCCACAGGACATGGTGATGGCCACTAGTTTGGATGGCTTTCAAAGGGGCTTGCAGAAATTCATGGGGGGCAGGTCTATCAATGGCTACTAGTCTGGTGGTTATAGGCCACTTCCAAACTCAGAGGCAAGATGCCTCTAAATACCAGTTGCAGTGGAGTAGCAGTAGGAGAGAGGGAATGCCCTCAGTTCTTGCCTGTGGGCTTCTCAAAGGCATCTGGTGGGCCAATGTGTGAAACAGGATGCTGGACTGGATGGGTCTTGGGCCCAATCCAGCAGGGTTGATCTTATGTTCTTATGTGCTCCAGGCCTTTGATCATCTTGGTTGCTCTCTTCTGCACCTTTTCCTGTTCTACAATGTCCTTCTTAAGATACAGTAACCAGAACTGTAACAATATTCCAAATGTTTATAAGGGTCTTATAATATTAACATTTTTATTTTCAATCCTCTTCCTAATGATCCCTGCCATGGAATTTGCTAGGTCCCTCCCCACAAAGTGGTGGAGCAGGACCACTGGCAGCCCATGTGCAGCTGGGGCAGCCGCCCCCGCTGACCCTGCCCCCTGCGTCTGACGTCAGACACAGAGCTAGCCACAAACACAGCTCCAGCCTTAGTTTAGCTCCCGAAGGGGCCGCACGGCCCCTGCTGGGGAGCTAAACTACCACCCCCCGTGTCTGACGTCAGATGTGGGGGGCATGTTGGGGCTGCGAAGCGCGGCCCCTGATTGGGTGCGGCCTGGGTTCTTTGAACCTGTTTGCCCAATGGTAGCTCCACCCCTGTCTCCACACCATGCATAGTTTTATAGCCCTCCATCATCTATCTATCTATCTATCTATCTATCTATCTATCTATCTATCTATCTATTAACACATTTTAAACACAGGATGCAGGCAGTGGTGCTGCCTACCAATACCACAGAGCCTTGGGCAGGGGGTGGGGGATACCAGCAACTGGCAGAGAGATTTCCCCTGCTGCCCAGATAATGATGCACTTGGTGGTGGCAAAAAAAGAGGGGGAATTTAGTGAAACCCTCCACACACACTGGAGCCCCACTTCCAAGCAAAAATGTTCTGTGAAGAACTTCAAATTCACCTCTGAATCCACTGTCCGCCAATATAGACTGAGTTAAGGAATTTCCCCTTTGCTTTTGGTGCTAAGTACACCTTAAGTGGCGCAGCGGGGAAATGCTTGACTAATAAGCAGAAGGTTGCCGGTTGGAATCCCTGCTGGTACTATATCAGGCAGCAGCAATATAGGAAGATGCTGAAAGGCATCATCTCATAATGTGCAGGAGGAGGCAATGGTAAACCCCTCCTGTATTCTACCAAAGAAAACCACAATGCTCTGTGGGCGCCAGGATTCAAAATTGACTTGACGGAACACTTTACCTTTACTTTAAGTTTGCCACCCTGGGGACATGACAAGAATATCTTTGCAAAGTAACTCCTTCTGCACCCAAGAGTTTCAGCTTGTGAACGCCCATGAGTCCTCTTTTCATCATCAAAATCCAGAGAGATACATCATGAAATGCACTCCTCTCATATGCCAACTTTATCATATTTGGGGAGGGAGCTTCAGTCTTTGAGCAATGTGAGGACACCACTTGCTATTTTCAGGATGTGATCGGCTGGGGAGATCTGTTCTCTGACTCTGAGTAGCATCAGAATGAGTGAGTAGAGACTGAAAAAGCTGGACGGGGCTGATATGGCAGACCTGGAAACAATGTGCTGGCAAATAGTGTTCTCCTAATAGCTGCCAACATTTTGAGTCTCTGTTGAAATCAAATAATGTTACTGTGATATCTGAGTCTGCTGTTAGATGTGCGGGATTTATAAAGGGTCTAAAGTGCCTTATTTACAGTCATGTCAATTGTCTACGGATTACTGTTAAGATCATAAGAACACAATTAGAGCTTTGTTGGATGAGGCCAAAGAATTCACCCCACCTCTTCCCATTCCTGGATTTTTCCAGAGCAGTGAAAAGCTTGTGGATGCAGCTACACAAATTCATCAAATTCATTCATAATATGTTCATTTTGAAATATACATAAACATATTCTCTCTCTCTCTCTCTCTCTCTCTCATCATAATACAAGTATATATAAATAATGGGGATGGTTACCCCACCTTAAAAGAGGTGTTTTTCATTGCCCCTCACATAGAAATGCCTCTTCTGAGACTAGAGAAAACAATCTCACTCAAAATCTGGGTCAGATGAATGCCCAGCCAGGGTAAGATAGCCATGCTCACTCCCTGTGTTTGCAAAGATCAAAGAGGGGAAAGTGATCATTGTGGGAGCTGGATAGGATGGCTTTTCATCCACCCTTTATAAAATGCTGGGGACAGAATGGAGGTTGGTCATACCCATTCTACCCAGAGAATGAACCCTATGCCTTATGATGTATATGGCCATATATATGTGTATTATCTAAAAAGAAGGAAAACATACTTCTTGCTTCAGAAATATTTATTTATTTATTTATTTATTTAACATATTTTTATACTGCCTCAAACTTACGTCTCTGGGCGGTTTACAACAAAATAAAAACAAAAGTAAAACATTAATTAAGAGCTCCTAAATATGGGTAAAACACAGATTTTGATTGTGAGAATGATCTCAAAGTGTCCTGTTAGTAGGGCAATAAGTTTTCCCCAGTTCTACAAGATGCCCAGAAGATGCTCTCTGACGTTATTCAGCACAGCTGCAGCACTGGTAGAGCATCTGCGTAGCATGCCAAAGGTCCCTGGTTCAATCCCTGGCAACATCTCCAGGAGAGACTCCTGCCTGAAGCCTTGGAGAGTAGCTGGCAGTTAGTGTGGCCAATACTGAGCTGGATGGACCAATGGTTTTACTCACTGGAAGGAAGCTTTCTATGTCCCTATGTAATCATATGCAAGTTTACATGGATGTAAGTCCTACTGTGTTCAATAGTGCTTGCTCCCTGGTCAGTTTTTAAATAGGATTGCAACCCTATATAGTCATTATAAGGATATTCCTGTTAATTTAAGATCTTGTATTTGTTGGGAAATAAAATTGTTTAGCTCAATGTTTATTGACTACCTTCCATATAAGGAGATAAGACGTATATCTCTGGAACAGTTTCTTTCTGGTATTGTCCCCCTTTTTTGTAAAACCATTTTTAAAAAAAAGTGTGCTAGCGAATAGCAGTAGATGTTTAAGTGAAAAGGTGACTGTATATGCATTGCATCAATGCATCTGTATATGCATTGCATCATTGCATCTCTTTTCCCTGCATATATAGAGGATAGTTTTAATGATCAATGATTGTAGAAATTTTGATGCTTTGTACATTTTGTTCATAATTTTGGTTTTTGGTCATAAAGACCTATGGTCTGAAAAGATATAAGCTTGCACCCAAAGTTTTCCTTATTTTGACAAAAGGAGCTTACAAGGGAGGGAGGAATCCTCCTCTGGAAGAAGCTCCTTCCATCTATGGAAGGGATCCTTTCAACGCAACCCATATTCCTTACAGTCCAGAAACCATCACTAGTCCATTATCTAAGTAAGTAAGTAAGTAAGTAAGTAAGTAAGTAAGTAAGTAAACAAACCAATACACAAATAAATAAATAATAAGTAAGTAAGTAAACAAACAAACAAATATTAATAATAAATAATCTATCTCTTCTCCCTTCTTTCCTTTGGAAGATCCTTGGACTCTCCTCTCCACTTCCAGTGCACCAGCTTTCAAGATTCAGAACAATATTGTCCACTGCTCAAGGTAAGAAAAACATTATAGTGGATTTGTGGTTTTGATTATGAATACTAGCTGGCCTACAGTGTTGTTAGGCAAAGACCTGACTGATAATCGAGGAAACTGGAGGCTGATTCTGAACAAATGTTGTTTACATTTGATTAATGGAGAGCCCTTAAGAAGTTATTAAGAGCTTGGCAAGTTGTCACATCCATCTGATGGGAGAGGCTGATGGGAGAGTTGGGATGACATCACCCCCTTCACCCCACCCCAGGTGTCCCTTCCATAAGGTAGGATGGGGGAGTAGACCTGGGCGTATATGAGGGGAGGGGTGCAGGCGGCAGCATGTGTTGGGTCTTTGCCACTACAGTTGCAACCGCATTGTCCACCACCTAAAACCTCCCTTCATTTCCCCCTCTTCATTCCACTGGGGCACACCTCTTCTTTCCTCCACCCAACTTGAGCTAGAAATGCCCCTTGACACCACTGCCTTTGTTGTGGGGCAACAAAACCCCAGAGACCCAGCACAACACCTTCCTTGGTAGTAGTCTAAGAGTGCTCATATGCTCCCACCACTACTAGACTTGTGCAATATTGGATCAAGAATATCAATTCCTGTCTGAAATCCCTGATATCAGATCTTACTGGATATGATTTCAATCCCATATAGGAAAGCCACAGACCCAGTGGGTGCTGGCTAGGGAGTTAACGTGGCACCTCCACACCTTTTTTTTGGAGGTGCAGCACTAAAAATGCAATTGAGCCATTTTTAGAAGGGCAGTATAGAAATCAAATAAATAAAGTAAATTAGAAATAAATAAAAGCCAGGTCATGCACCAGTTTGAAGACAAAGTGTCTCCAAACCTCCTCCTGATCTAGTTAAATATGGGGTTTCTGGTTGGAAAATCTACTATGGCTCCAACTCCAATATTCTGATGGGGTGCAAACACCCAAATCTGACATTTTTTGTATCTAATCAGACAGGATTAGATCAGATCAGGAGAGGAGAGCTGGCCTTGTGTTAGAAAGCATGACTTGTCCCCTTAGCCAAGAAGGGTCTGCCCTGCTTACATATGAATGGGAGACTAGAAGTGTGAGCCGCTCTGGGAGGAGCACCTGCATACTGGCATGCAGAAGGTTCCAAGTTCCCTCCCTGGCATCTCCAAGATAAGGCTGAGAGAGACTATTGCCTGTAAGCTTGGAGAAGCCATTGCCAGTCTGTGTAAACAATACTGAGCTAGATGAACCAATGGCAGCTTCCTATGTTCCTAACTGATTTAGCTTAGAAAGAACCCAGCACTCAAGGTGAATAAGAACATGAGATTTTGTTCACTGACCTTTCTAGAAAAGGTTATGTGTATGGCCAGGTCTGACATTAAGGTTCCCTGCACTTGCCTCTGTGGGGAAGAAATCAATCCCAAATAAATTCATTTGCATGGAAGCAAACAAAGGCTGTTTTATTAGTTGGATTTTCCCCTCTCTTTATTTCACATTGGTAGGAAAAATGGAGAGCCTGAAAGGAAACCACACAAGAGTCACTGAGTTCCTGCTAGCAGCCATTTCTCCAACATGGCAGTCCCAAGCCATCCTCTTTGTCATTTTCCTCCTGGTCTATGCAGCCACCCTAGTTGGAAACACCCTCATCATGCTAACGGTGGGATCTGACCCACGACTACGCACACCCATGTACTTTCTGTTGGGAAATCTCTCCTTCCTAGACCTCTGCTACTCTACAGTCACTGCCCCCAAAATGTTGGTGGACTTCCTGGCTGAGAAGAGGAGCATCTCCTTTGAAGCTTGCATGGCCCAGCTCTTTTTCCTCCATTTTGTGGGTGCTGCTGAGATGTTCCTCCTCACTGTCATGGCATACGACAGGTATGTGGCCATTTGCAAGCCTCTGCACTACCCCCGTATCATGAACAGGCAGCTCTGTAGCTGGTTAGTGGCAGCTTCTTGGACTGGGGGCTTCATCCACTCCACGGTCCAGACCATCCTCACCATGAGGCTACCATTCTGTGGGCCCAATAAGGTGGACAGCTTCTTCTGTGATGTCTCTCCAGTCATCAAGTTGGCCTGCACAGACATCTATGTCATTGAGCTGCTCATGGTGTCCAACAGTGGTCTCATCTCCACCAGCTGCTTCATCATCTTGGTGACCTCCTACGCCACCATACTGGTGAAGATCCGCTCCCCTGAGGGGCGGCGCAAAGCCCTCAATGTCTGTGCCTCCCACCTCGCTGTGGTAACCTTGTTCTTTGGACCCTGCATCTTCATCTATGCCTGGCCTTCCTCCACCTTCTCAAAAGGCAAGCTGGTCTCTGTCCTGTACAATATCAATATCATCACCCCCATGCTGAATCCTCTGATCTACACATTGAGGAACAAAGATGTGAAGTCAGCCATGTGAAAGCTGAGAAGCAAGGACGTAATTTCAGATGGGAAGATGGTGATGTGAGATGGGGGGAAGTGAAGAGAATTATTTCTCAGAATAATGTACCTTTCACAGGAAGATACTGAGTGGAATGAGGTAGCCATTTTGAATGGTATTTATTTGATTCATTAAGTATGATGTCTTGATTTTATTTTTTTGAATCATTAAGTATGATGTTGTAGAATGTTTTTCCCTGGAATACTTATATTGTGTCACCGGCTTTTTCCACACAGACTTTCCTCAACACTTTTCTCCTTCTATATTCATTGTGTGCAGCATTGTGGGGAACTTGCCAGTGGCCTGGGGACAGGCTCCCATCAGTGGCCTCTCTCCTATCTGCTGCCCCCGCTTCATTGGCCATGCCACTGGTATCGACATCAGATGTAGGGTGTATGGCCATTAGGGGTGTGCATGGAACCGGCTGGCCCAGTTCGGTTTGGGTTTTGACCGGACTCGAACCTGACTGGACCAGTTTGGTCCAGCACCCTTCGAAAACACCCCCCGCCCTGGGTCTGGTCCAGTTGGGGGGGCTGTTTCACGATTTTCTTTTAAAAAAAATTTAACCTTCTGCCCCTTCAGGGGGCTTCCTATCCACCACAGGTGTATGTGTGTGTGTGTGTCTGCAAACATCCCCTTGCTCCCCGTCAGCCTCTCAAATCACCGCTGCGGCCCATCCGGACCCTCTTTTTTGGATCGGTAGATCATTGCGGTGGCCATTTTGGAGGCCGCCGTGCATGTGCAAATGGCCTCTGCAAGGTCTGGCATGGCCCAGGACCCCTCAGAAACCATTTGTGCATGCCTGGTGGCATTTTGTTTGGGGCTTTAAAAAAAATTAAAATTGGCCACCGCGCATGCGTAAATGTACTATAAAGAATTTCAAGAAATAATAACTTGCCCATTAACTGAAGTAATGAATGCAATACTAATTCAATATGCTCTACCTGATTCTTGGCAAGAAGCATTCATTTCTTTAATTCATAAAGAAGGAAAAGACCCCTCTTGTCCTGAATCATACCGGCCTATATGCCTAAGCGATTTATGAAAGACAATATCAGATTTGTGCTGAATGCAATAGACAATATAACGAGGACACAAACAAAAGAGGCAATGATTTTCATAGATGCAGAAAAAGCCTTTGATAATTTGGATTGGTCCTTCCTGTTTGCAGTTTTAGAAAAAATGAACTGTGGTTCTAACTTTCTATCCTGGATCCAAAGTATTTACCAACAACAATCAGCTAAGATAATAGTAAATGGGTCTCTTTCTCAAAATTGTATTATTAATAAAGGTAGTAGACAAGGATGCCCTCTTTCTCCATTGCTTTTCATATTAGCTTTAGAACCCCTGGCAGTGAAAATTCGACAGGAACAAAGAATTTGTGGTATTACTATGGGAAACTAAGAACATAAATTAAAACTGTAAATATTGCAAATATATTATCCTAGTATTTTTTAGCCTGTTAAAATAACGGGCACTAGTTGGGTTACGTTTTTCCCCTCTCCTCCACCCGGCTGGGCCCACCGCCACCTCTGGCCCCACACTCTTGCCTCTCTTCTCCTCCCTCCCACCCGAATCTCTTGCCCTCTCTCCCCCTCCCACCCCTCTCTCTCCCCTCCCCTCCCTCTCACCCTCCTGTCCCAGTCACTCTTGCCCCTTTCCCCTGCCCCACTCCCACTTGCCTTTCCCCCTCCCCCAATCCCTCTTGCCCCTCCCCCTGCCCCATTCCCTCTTGCACTTGCTCCTCCCCTCTGCCCCACTGCCTCTTTCCCTGGCCCCTCCCCCTGTCCCACTCCCTCTTGCCCTTGCCCCTCCCCCTGCCCCACTCCCTCTTGCCCTTGCCCCTCCCCCTGTCCCACTCCCTCTTGCCCTTGCCCCTTCCCCCCTGCTCCACTCCCTCTTGCCCTTGCCCCTTCCCCCCTGCCCCACTCCCTCTTGCCCTTGCCCCTCCCCCTGCCCTACTCCCTCTTGCCCCTCCCCCCTGCCCCACTCCCTCTTGTCCTTCCCCCTCCCCTGCCCCTCTAGCCCTCCCCCTCCCCCCTGCCACACTCCCTCTTGCCCTTCCCCCCCTCCTTTTTGAAAGTTTTACTTACCTGGCTGCCAAGAAGCTGCTGAGGCGGCTGCCAACACCCTTGCTAAGGCCGCCGCCTGCTCCGCGGCCGGGACCCTGAGAAGGTTCGCCGGCCTCCTCCGTCCATGGTGGGGCCAAGTGTGGCCTCCAGCGGGCCGGGCCCAGTCCTTTCGCCGCAGTGGCAGCCACCGCCATCGGCCCCAGTCGGGCCTCCGCAGCCTCCACCACCAGCAGGCCCAGTTTCTTCGCTGGCAGTCACCAGCGGGCTCTGTTCCCCTGCCTGCGGCCTCCGCCGCCAGCGGACCCAGTATCCTCACCGCGGCCACCTTTGCCCTCCTCAACATGGCTGCCAGCAGGTTGGGCCCAGTGCTCTCGCTGCTGCCACCATCGGCCCCAGTTGGCCAACTGCGGCCTCCACCGCCAGCGGGCCCAGTCTCCTCGCCAGCGGCCGCCAGCGGACTCAGTTCCCCCGCCCGCAGCCACCACCACCAGCGGGCCCAGTCTCCCCGCCGCAGCCGCCTTTGCCCTCCTCAACATGGCCGCCCATATCTGGGCGGCCATATCTTTCACGCACGTTCTGGGCATGCGCTCTGCGGGTTGCAAAAGGACACGGGCACACACCTTACCACTTTATTATAGAAGACTGCAAATATAAGTTTTGGAGAGAGAATTCATATACTCTACAGAGTTTAATTCAGGATAAGTCTAAGGTGAAATATCTCCAAATGTTATCAGAACATTCGGCTCAACAACCTCCATGGTTACATTATCTTCAGATCAGTTCAACTGTGCAGAAAGACTTACAAAGACAAGGGGGGGAATTCAGAGAACTAACTGATTTTGAAGATTTGATTAACCGAAATATCAACCATATGCTGGGTGCGATACATACGTTGCTATTGAAATATGAGACAGAAACTGAGCAAATTAAAGAATGTATGATAAAATGGATACAGAATATCAATAGATGATAGATATCTTCAATTGGGAACATCAATGGAAGAAGAATGTCAAATTTACTTCAAGTAATAATTTAAGGGGAAATTGGTATGAGATGTTTTTCAGGTAGTATAAAACTCTACTGATCATTAACAAGATCGATAACTGTTTCCCAAAGGAATGCTGGAAGTGTGATCAACAAGTGGGGATATTTTATCATATGTGGTGGACTTGTAACAAAGCCCAATCATTTTGGAAGCAAATTCACTCTAAAATGGAGCGGATTTTGGAAATGAAATTCCCTTTTTTGCCAGAACTCTTTCTTTTAAATATGACAAAACCTCACATTCCCATTAAGTTTACTGAGTTATCTTTATATATGATTATCACAGCTAGGATTCTATATGGTAGTCCATCTTTAGATGATTGGTTTTTAAAATTATGGGATTACACTTCTATCTCTAAAGTTACTGCTTATATGAATAATGCCTCTACAGAGTCATTTATACTTGTCTGGGAACCTTTTACAAACTTTAATACTTGACAAGGTCAGAATTTGTTCCCGAGATCTGGGTTTGATCTGTAGTCTACTCTGTATACCCACTGTAATCATACCTGATGTAAATCCATTTCTTTCTTGACCTCTGACTTGCTTTAAGGGTCTTACCTTATTCTATGTTTCAAGAGTTGTAACTATGCGTTGTTGTTGTTTTACTATTTTAATAAACAAATAATATTCATTATTATTTTTTTAAAGGAGCAATGTCATTTCTGCAGATGACTTGCCCAGGTGGAGAGACCTCCTGGTTGAAAGAGTTAGGGAAGAGGAGGTCATTAGGACTGGCAGAGACCAGGAGGACGGTGATGGTGTGCCCCGCAAGCATGCGCAACCCACACCAAACAGCAGCAGTGTGGGTGACCTTTCAGCTCCCACTCCTTCTTCTTCCCAGTCCGGCGGTGCAGCATCATATTCATTCATTCATTCATTCGATTTCTATACCACCCTTCCAAAAATGGCTCAGGGCGGTTTACACAGAGAAATAATAAATAAATAAGATGGCTCCCTGTCCCCAAAGGGCTCACATTCTAAAAAAAAAAAAACGAGATAGAAACCAGCAACAGTCACTGGACGTACTGTGCTGGGGGTGGATAGGGCCAGTTACTCTCCCCCTGCTAAATAAAGAGAATCACCATGTTAAAAGGTGCCTCTTTGCCAAGTTAGCAGGGGTAACAGACAGCGGTGCCAATGCAACAAGCAGTTCCTCCCACTAAAACAGCCCAGTGGTTTAAGCAGGTGTGCCTTGGCGCCTTGCCCGGTTTGTGGGATGCTCGGCCTACCAGGCCCACGAGTGCTGCTCAATGCATTGCACAGTACTTGGAGGAGCCTGTGGAGGAGCCACAGGATGGACCACAGTGGTCCAACCACAGATGGACCACGCACAGTTCTGGGCACCCCATTGCCAAGTCTGGCCTCTCCTGCCCACCAACCAGCGTCCAGAGCAAGCGGGTGTTTTCACGTGCTGGCAACGTGGTAACTCCCGCTCAGCCCTGGTTGGACCCTTGCTTGGTCGAGCAGCTGGTTTTTCTCAAAGTTAACCTCCCCCTGCTGGGCTACCCTGAGTTGGATGTTGAGCTGGGCAAGTGATTGGCCCATGGTTGACCCAGGGTGCCGGTCACCTGCCCGGCAGCCACTTCCACTCACCCCTCCCCTCCCCACTTCCTTCTTCAGCCATGCCATGTCGCAGCATGCCCGCTAGTGCTGTGACTTGGCAACTGGATACACCCCCCCCCCCACACACACAGGCATAACCCGATGCTGAACTAGCCCCTGGTTCCACCTGACCACATCACTCAGGGGGCCATGGGTACACACACAGACACTAGGCAGTTTGTTCCAGTGTGGCACTGTGTAGATGTGTAAATATGTTGATGTGTGTTGTGTTGCTTGCTGTTCTACGTAGTTGACTTGTTGGAGGGCAGCAGGACTGCCAAAATGTGTATTTGTCAATATTTCAGAGTGTGTAAATATGTGCTTGTGTAGATAGGAGTGTTGTGTGTGCATATGTGTGTGTGAGTGTGTGTGCGCATGGAGGTTTCTTCTGTGGTGTGTTTGTGTGGGTGGTGGATGTTGTCAGTAGTAGTAGTAGTAGTAGTAGTAGTAGTAGCAGTAGCAGTAGCAGTAGTAGTAGAGGTTTTTTTCTTTCCTTTCTGTAGATAAGAGTTTTTGGTCTAGTTTGTGTAGATAGATAATTGTTGGTGGTGTAATTATTACTGTATAGCTGCTGTAGAGATGGATTTGTATATATACTTGTGTATATATGTATTTGTGAATTGTTTTATCAAATGTGCCCTCCTCTTCCCTCTCGTTTGGTTCTGCTGACATGCACGCAAAGACACACACCAGACATGCATGCACTGGCCATGATGAGTAAGCAGTCTCCTGCCACACCACATTGTGTGTGTGGCCTCCACTGACCCACATTTGAGCCAGACTTTCCTATCCCTTTAATTTTTTCAGAGCCCCCTTCTCTTTCCCCTCTTCTGGCTAGCAGCACACACACCACAATCGCAAACGTGCATGCACACCACTGATGACTATATGTGCTCTGGTGCCACCACATGCCTGGGGCCCTGTGTGGCCTCCAGCAAAGATGTGATGGACCAGACACTCTGAGGTGTTTCTTTCCCCACAGGCAAAACACATCCATTGCACATGAACAGAAGAGCAGAAGAACCAGGTGCATAGCGTGTGTTACTTCAAGTTATCCTTCAGTGTGTTTTTACCTTGCCCCTCTTTCTTTGCAGTTTGCGTGCTGGGTTGGTTTTACTGCCTTGCACCATCATGTTAGGTCTTGCTGGTTTGTGGCTGTTGTTGTGTATTCTGTGGTGTTGTTTGGTTGGGTCCCCTTGGCTTTGCAGTTGTGCAGGCACAGCAGCAGGTCTGTTTCTGTGGTGGTTTTTTGGTTTCCAGTTGGTTGTCTTTTTAGTTGTGCCACTGTGTGTTGCCATGGTGGCCTGCTAAGGGCACAAATCTGGGGTGGATGGTGGGCACCCAGGGGTACCAAGCACCCACTGAACCCCAAAGCAATTGGACACTTCTGTGAGTTTAGATTTCCCCCATTTTTGCATTCCTCCCATAGGGAATAATGGCGATTTGAGTGGCTCAGCTGGCCCATTCCCCCCCCCCTTTTTGTGGGGGGTGCCAGGGCATCCCAAAGTGGGTCTGGGGGCATGGTGGGTTGTGCCACAACTCCCCGAAGGCAGCCCCAAGCCGGTGGGGTTCACGGGTCCCCCCCCCCAAATTATTTTAGTTACTGTCCTTTTAACAAGTCTATCTCTATCAGAGTAGCTTCTCTGGTTTGTGTGTATGTGTCTATCTATCTATCTATCTATCTATCTATCTATCTATCTATCTATCCACACATACCAGAGAAGCTACTCTGATAGAGATAGACTTATTAAAAGGATGTGTGTGTGTGTGTGTGTGTGTGTATGAAAAGATCTTCATAGGGGTTCATTGAGAGAACTCATATAGCCACCAAGAATCCAATTTGTAATTGGACTTGCTGTGTATGAGTTCTGTCAATGAATCCCTATGGAGATCTTTTCATACACATATATATACAGACCAGAGAAGATATGTGATAGAGAAAGACTTGTTAAAAGGACAGTAACTAAAATAATTCTGGGGTGGGGGGGCACCATGAACCCCACTGGCTTGGGGCTGCCTGGGAGAAGTTGTGGCACAACCCACCATACTCCCAGACCCACTTGTTTCCACAAAGGGGGGAATGGGGCTACCTCAAACCCCCATTATTCCCTATGGGAGAATTGTAAAAATTGGGGAAAGCTTTTTAAAAAATCATTACATATCATAGGAGTGTCCAATTGCTTTGGGGTTTGGTGGATGGTTGGCACTCCTGGGTGTCTGCCACCCACCCAGATTTTGTGCCCCTAGGTGTTCTACTTAGGGAGTAATGGGCCAGTTCAATTTGGGGATGGAGTCAGGGATCCCTGGAATCAGGGATGGACACCTCATCTCAGCAGGAAGTGCATTCCACAGTCCTGGGGTGACTGTCAAGAAGGCTCACCTACAAGTTGCCACCAGATGAGCCGGCGGCTCTTTCAGGCAAACTTCCCGGGACAATCTTAATAGGAGGCGGAATTCATAATGAAAAAAGGCATTCTTAAATACCCAAGCCATTAAGGGCTTTATAGGTAATAACCAGCACTTTGTATTTTGCTTAGAAACCTATTGGTAGCCAGTGTCGTTATTTTAGAAATGAACTAATTTAGTCTCTTCGGGACATCCCAGAGACCAGCAATTGAAGTTTCCGGACTACCGGAAAAGAAAGCCCCACATAGAGTGCATTGCAGTAGTCAAGCCTGGAGGTTGCCAGCAGATTTGATAATCCATGGGTGAAGAACAAGATCAGGGATGCCACCCATCATTTATGGAAGTTGCAGTCAACAACAGGAATCCCTGCTGCAGGGCATACTGGTCCCCAATCTCTGCCTTGTTAAAAACCAGGGCAGAGGTGGTGGCAGCAGCCTAGCTTAAAAGAACAACCAGGATGGAGAAGAATGGTGAGTCACTGGCAGAAGTGGCATCTGACAAATATTGGGTGCCCCTCACAGCTTCTGCCAATCTCTACCTGAGGCGACTGCCTCACAACAAGTCATTAGCAGGCTGGCCCTGCATTAAGTCAAAGAGCAAGGTTTCCTGCAGGTGTGTTACTCAGACCATCATTGCTTCCATATTTAGTTGTGCCATCTGAATTAGTGATGTGCGAACAGGTTCATTTCTGAACCTGTTCAACATCAAACCGGTTCGGTTCGATGGTTCGATATCAGACTGGATCCCGGTTTGGTTCAATATCGAACTGAACTCACCCCCCCCCCCCGGCCTGTTCAGGGGATTCTAACTTTAAATTCTATTTATTTATTTATTTATTTATTTATTTATTTATTTATTTATTTATGTGCTCACCCCATCCAGGGGGCTTCTCTAAGGCCACGGGGGAGTCTCCAGAGGTTCACCCTCCCCCTGCTGGCCTCTGTTAATGCCCAAATCACCTGGTTCAGGTGGTCTTTGACCCATTCCGGGCCTCACTCCCATGGTGCGGCCATTTTGGAGGCTGCTACACATGCCCAATGGGCTTCTGTGTGGCCTCGGAGAAGCCCCCCCCCGCCCGAGGGGGTGAGTAAATAAATAAAAAAGTTAATTTTAAAAATGTTAACCCCCCCCGGACCAAACTGCACCGGGGGGGGGGGGGTGCGTTCGAAGGTGGCAAAACCAAACATGCCCAGTTTTGCCCAAACCGGGGAACATGGTTTTGTGCACAACCCTAATCTGAATATCCAGTCAACTCTTCCAAGACTTTCCCCTTGACAAGGTGATGGTCTTTTTAGTCTACTTTAGTCATGGAAAGTAGCCTTATGAGATCACTTTGCTATCTGGGTGCCCATGTGTGTTTCCGTCTGTCCATGTGTGTGTGTCCAACAGCATCACAATTTTTGGACCGATCTGGACCAAGTTTGGTACTGTTGTAGTGCCTCATAGGGACACCTTAATGGCATATTTGTAATGACATCATCCACCCCAGTTCAAAATGGAGGATGTGTGAACATTTGAGGTGGATGTGAGCTAACTACTTAAAGAATTTTCACCAAATTTGGTATCTATGTTCACAATATAGAGGTCATTAAACCTGGATATTCCACACATATATTCCAGAACCCATTTCAAGATGGCAGCTGTGTGTATGTATGTGTCCCCCAACAACTTTGCAATGCCTGGACCAATTTGGAGCAAATTTGGTACAATTGTAGTGCCCCATACAGACATGTCAAAAGCATACATTTAACCTCTTTTCCTCTTGGAAAGTAGCCTTATGAGATCACATTGCTGTCTCTGTGTGTGTCTATCAATCCATCTGTCTGTCTCTGTGTGTCCCAACAATGTTGCAATACCTGGACTGATGTGTACCAAATCTGGGAGTTTTAGTGCCACATAGGGACTCCTCAATGGTGTATTTTGTAATTGCATCATCCACCCCATGTCAAGAAAGCAGAGATGTGAATGTTTGAGATGGAAGCAGGCTAACTTGTGAATCGCCTAACCAATTTACACAAAACTGGGTATACATTTTAAGATTATAAACCTTGATATCCCATCAATGAACTCCAGAATCTATTTCAAAATGGCGGCTCTGTGTGTGTTCCTCCCTAACAACTTTGCAGTGCTGGGACCAATTTGTATCAAACTGAGTACAGTTGTAGTGCCACATAAGGACCTTTCAACAATGTGTTCTATAATGACATTATTATCTTATGGTGATCTTTCATCTATGCAAGGTGCACCCTGTTTTACAGATGAGGCTCTGGTGACTACTGTTTTACTGTCGTGCCTGTTGCATTTGTTGTTTAAGAACAAAAAGTGAATTAATTTGAAGACGTTAATTATCAATTAAAATTAGAGTGAAAGGAATTAATTCTTGCCAGAACTCCTTGGTTGTTGAAGTGGCAGTCTGCCGAGCTCATGATGTGGTGTGAGAGCCATCTGGTGGCTAAAGGCAGGATTGCAGGCATTTCCCTGGCTAGAACTTCAGGAGGTCCTGGATGGAAGCCAAATTTAGGCTGCAAGGTAGCATATTGAAGTCCAGGACCCCCTAGGTAGCATTCTCAGAAATGCTACCTGTTCCACTTGCAGGGCCTATGAGATAAGCAGCGCTGAGGTATCCCAATGCGTGAATGAGACGGTGGTGCCGGGAGGAGTGGTTTAGATTTGTTTGGTGAAAAGAAAACTGAAAGGGAAAATCAAGAGAGTCACTTCACTCCAAAATGCATGGAGTTTATTTAAAACCAAAATACTAGAAGCTCAGTTGAAATGTATACCAAAAAGGTGGAAAGGTACCACCAAGTCTGGGAGTGTGACAAGAAAAGTCAAAGAAGCTATAAAGGGGAAGAAGATTTCCTTCTGAAATTGGAAGGCCTGCCCAAATGAAGAGAACAGGAAGGAACATCAGCTCTGGCAAAAGAAATGCAAGGAGACAATAAGGGATGCAAAAAGAGAGTTTGAGGAGCATATAGCTAGAAGTGTCAAGCGGCTTAACAAAAACTTCTTTAAATATATCAGAAGCAGAAAACCTGCCAGGGAAGCTGTTGGACCCTTAGATGATGAGGACACAAAAGAGATTATTCAGGAGGATAAGGAGATTGCAGAGAAGCTGGATGAGTTCTTTGTGTCTGTCTTCACGGCAGAGGATACTGACCATATTCCCACTCCTGAACTGAGCTTCTCAGGCTTGGCGGCCGAAGAACTGGACCAATTTCAGGTGATGAGAGAGGATGTTCTAAACTGTCTTGAAAAACTAAAAATTAACAAATCACCAGGGCCAGATGGCATCCACCCAAATGTGAAACTGCTGATCTCCTATCAGAAGTAGAAAACCTGCCAGGGAGGCAATTTACCCCTTACATGATGAGGGTGTGAAAGGGATTATTAAGGAGGATAAGGGGATTGCAGAGAAGCTGAATGAGTCCTCTGCATCTGCTTTCACGGTGGAGGATACTGATCATATGCCCTCTCTGGAATTGAGCTTCTCAGGTTTAGAGGCTGAAGAACTGGGCCAGTTGGAGGTGACAAGGGAAGATGTTCTAGACTATCTTGAAAAACTAAAAATTAACAAATTGCCAGGGCTGGATAGCATCCACCCCAAAGTCCTTAAAGAACTCAAATGTGAAATTGCCGACCTCCTTGAAAAAATATATAATTTATCCCTATAATCAGACTCTGGACTGGACTGGAAAGTAGCCAGTGTAACACTGGTTTTCAAAATGGGATCCAGGAAATTGGAGGCAGAAAGTTTAAAAAAAAATTAAGGTAGAATTCCTGAACTCGAACCGAACTGGAGGTTGATCAGGGGTATTTGGGTGTTCACAAAACCAAACATGCCTGGTCCAATTTTAGTCTGGTTCAGACTCGAACCCAACCAGGCATACCGGTTTTGTGCACACCCCTAAATGTTAACTCTGAGCCGTATAGTAGAAAGTGTCAGAGATAACTACTGCTCTGATCATCAGACCTACATGTTATATGTGAAACAGCATTTCCCAAGCCTTTTCTTTCTCATCAATTTTTCTAATAATCTCTCCCTCATCTCAGTTACATTGAACACACATAATCACTTGCTCGTCATTGGCTGTAATCAGAGCTTCCAAAACAAACCTTTTATTGCAAAGATCAGGAAGGATATTCATAGTTAGATCCCTTTTTGTGCAATGATTTTTGGGGATTCCGAGAGAACATAATGAACAAAGAGATGAAATAATGTACTATGGAGCAGAGCAAATGGGCAATTTATTTATGTATTACATTTTTATCCTGCCCTCCCCCCAATGGGCAAAGGTTAGCATACTGTATGCGGTTTTTCTCCTGTTCTTATTCACCTCACAACAGGGGCGTAGCAAGGTTGGAGTGGGCCCAGAGACAAAATTTTAAAATGCACCCCCTCACTGAAGCTCAGCTCATGAAGTAAAGAAATCCTAAATTATTTTTTAAAGGATTTGTAAATTGTGGACGATCCAAGTCATTTCATGGTACTAGAGAAAGACGTGCTGTTCTGGTAGCTCCAGGTCTTAACACTCACATCAATTTCAGAGGATGAATACAACTGAAGGAAGCCCGGGCGGGTGTGCGGCTGGGGGAGTCAGTCATGTGACTTGCCTCTGGGGGGGGCCCAAGGCAGTGGGCCCCCAGACAATTGTCTCCCCTTGCCCTATTATAGTTACACCCCTGCCGCACAACAACTCTATGAAGCGGTTTATGCTTGTAGGCCAGTGAGTTTTATGGCTGGTTACAAATTCAAATCTGGGTTATTCTAATTGGTGCAGGCTTCTGAACCTGATAAGAATTTCCTCTACACCTTGGTGCCCTGAGAAAAATGGAATGCAATGGAATAACTGACATGCTCTTGTCTGGACATACAGGGACATATTTTTGTCAGCAAAATTTTATGTGTCCAAGAAAGGAGGGGGAAAGTACACTGGCACTGTGCATGCTGAGGTAAATTCTACCTTCTGAGATAAATAAATCAATAATGAGGAACCCCTAAAATCAATAATGAGGAACCAGCCTTTTTCTGAGACAAGCTGCTGGCAGACAAAAAGGTATTTGACAGACTGAATTTGACACACCTCAGTGAGGAGTAAAAAAAGGGCTACTGGAATTTTAATTTTTCCTATGGATGTGTTAGGGTTGTCATATGTTTTGTTCTTTTTGTGACAGAGTTTAAGTTTCTGGAATTGTAAGTGCACAGTATTGAAGGACATCAACATTATAAACTGAGATTTCTATGGACAGTGATGGAGTATAAACGGAGGAAAGTGTTGCAATGTTATCTGACACAACTATTAATTAATTACACGTAGTTTACACTTAAATGCATGTATGTATGTGACAAAAAGCCATTTCTAGTTTGGTTAGATGTTTTGTGTATAGGGTTGCCTCAGGAATTTATTTGGTATCGGTCCCTGAAATAAACCCATACTTTGGGGGATTACACTAAAACTTAGGGTACATTTATATAATCAGGTTTAATGGAAAAACATCACATAAAACATAACATTAAAAATGGTATCTTCTCCCAAGCAGGTACCCAGCTAGTGAAGTCACAATACAGCCATGGATAATTTCATCTCTGCAAATTGAATATCAACCCCCCCCCACACACACACGTGTATCCCAATTGTATAGTATGTGCATGTCAGAAAGCATGTTTGAGTATGGGACAATAAAGTCCTTGAACATGCAAATAGGAAAGTGGCATAGAGATTAATTAATTATATAATAATTATATATTAAGAACCGCTGAAGGATTTGGGAAAAACATTATGTCCTGGTAACATTTCCCTGTCAAAACTGATTATATTTGCTCACCCTTGATTATATGGAAATGAACTCAAGATGGCCACTGCTGACTCAGTCATGCAAGGAAAAACTCAAAATGGCTGCCAGTTTTTTTCAAAATGGCTGCCGTCAGTTTTTCTTGCAGAGGAAGTATCTGTTGGCCACTTTCTTCATGGCAGTCTTGATCTCTTTGTTCCTGAAGGTGTAAATGATGGGGTTCAGGAGCGGGAAAATGATGGTGTGGAAGACGGAGACCACCTTGTCAGGGGCATATTCATCAAAGGGTCGGGCATAGATATAGATGGCGGGGCTAAACATGAAAACGACAATGGTGATGTGGGAATAGCAAGTGGAGAGTGCCTTGCTTGTCGACTCACCGACATTCTTCTTCAGCATGGTGAGCAGGAAGGCATAGGAAACCAAGAGGGCCATGAAGCAGACCACAGAGATGAGGCCACTACTGAAGATCATCACCAGCTCCTCGGCAAAAGTGTTGGCACAAGTGATCCTCAGCACCTGGGTGATGTCACAGAAGTAGTTGTCCAGTTCATTGGGCCCACAGAATGGGAGGTGGATGATGAGGACAACCTGGACGAGGGAGTGGATGAAGCCCCCAGTCCAACAAATAAGCACCAGTACGATGCACAGGCGCCGACTCATCATGGTGGTGTAGTGCAAGGGCCGGCAGATGGCAACATAGCGGTCATAGGCCATGACAGTGAGCAGGAACATTTCAGAGGCACCCACGAAATGGAGGAAAAAGAGCTGAGCAATGCAGCCCCCAAAGGAAATGATCTTGCGCTCGGCAAAGAAGTCAACCAGCATTTTAGGGGCAGTGATGGAAGAATACCAGATGTCCAAGAAAGCCAAGTTGGCCAACAGAAAATACATGGGGGAGCCAAGGTGTGGGTCACTCCGGATGGTGATAATGATCAGCACATTGCTGGGCAGGACAATCATGTAGAAGGTGAGGAAGAGGACAAAGAGGACAAGCTGGACTCCACGTTCATGGGATAGCCCTGTCAGGATGAACTCGGTTACTTCGGTGCTGTTTCTCACACGCTGAAAGTGGGTAAATGGTGACTCTGCCAACATCGGCTTGGCCACGCCTGTGCCACCATCCATCTTTGGGGTGCACCTTGATGAGAAAAGGGGTCTGGAAGATAAAAGAGAAGGGATGATGGGGGGGAAAAGGCAGAGATGAGGAATCACCTTTGACATGGGGTGTGCGATCTGACAGTTTGATGATGCAGTTGGACTCTGAGCACATGTGGAGGTCACTCTAATAGCCTCCATGCATGCACAGAGGCCCGAACTGGCATTTGGGAGGCCGGCGGTGAGAAGGTTGAAGGAGCCCCCACCTCAGCCTCTGATGTCTCCACCGCCACTGCCTCGGCCACCCCCTGCCACTCCTGGTGCCTTAATTTTAAAGGTAAATACTACCTTTCCCCCCCTCACCCCCCATTTACAGTAAGGAATTCCCCTTTACTTGTTAAGGACACTCCTCACTGGCTTCCCCTTCACAAGTGTACCCCCCACCCTGAGCCGGTCTGTGAGCCAGTTCTTCAAACTGGAGATGGGTCTGATTCAAACTCCAACCAGCACTAGTTGTGTTCAAATTTGGACCATCCAGATCAGGCCAGCTTGATGTCGGGCCCGGCTCTAAGCAAGCCAGCTCGCACATGCCTACTTTAATATCCAATTAATAATGGGGAAATGAACATTAAAAATTGTGCAAATTAATCTACTCTTGCACCTATCTATTCAATCTCTCGCCTATCCACAAAAGAGATCAATCCAGAAAAAGGAGTAGGGAATTGTACAGATGGAAAAAGAGAAGGTGGGAGAGGAAGACATTTCTACTAACTTGAATATGCTTGCAAACATTCAAATGCACATTCTCCAAATCTGAAGGTTCTTTGACATTCCCATTTATGGATACTCTTGGATATAGAAAAAGTATTGACGCTTTTGAACTTTGGTGCTGGAGAAGACTTTTGAGGATACCATGGACAGCCAGGAAAACAAACAAATGGATCCTAGAACAAATCAATCCAGAATTTTCACTCAAGGCACAAATGACCAGGCTCATACTTGGGACACATTATGCGACAACCCTGCTCCCTTGAGAAGTCCATAATGCTGGGGAAAGTTGAAGAAAAGAGAAGAGGATGACCAGCAGCAAGATGGATGGACTTGATTACGACAGCAATGAATACACCACTGAGAGACATTCAAGGCCAAGCTGAAGACAGATCATCATCCTGGAGAGAATCTATCTATGTGGTCACTAAGAGTTAACACCGACTTGATAGCACCTAATCAATCAATCAATTTACTCTGCACTTATTGGGTTTCTGCATGTCTTCAGGCTGATAGAGACACAGTCTCTGTGCATTAGAAAGCAGCAAGCTGAGGTTTCAGGATGAATACAGTTCTAATGTTGGGGGAAGCGCAAGTTGGAGATAGGCAGAAAGAAAGAGGGAGAACATTCTAATTGCACGTGCCATTTATCAATGGAATAAATTGTGTAGGGAGGGACCTTTTGGAATTGCCTGTTGAAGCTGCTCTTAGAAAGTGTTGAGACTACTGCAAGTGGTTGGAGAATAGGACCACCTAGATAGGTCAAAGGAAACTGACTGGCTATAGGGTTAGGACACCCTCACTGCACAAATTATGCATGTGAATAATTACAGTATGCATATAATTTACAGAATTCGCTGTTTGGCTGGAAGAACTTACTATCTAAGAATGTTGGTTCAAACAGTGAAATATCGAGCAACATGTTAATGTCGATACCTTTGCTTTTATAGAAACCTTTTGGATTAATTTACTTTTTTAATATATGCAATAAAGAAGGTTTTAAAGGATAATTTGCTACTAGAAGACATTTGCCTGCCACTACCTGATATGGCTCTAAAAGAAAATTGGATCAATTTATTGAGTCATGAGAGCAACATGGAACTTCCATGTACAGGAGCAGCATACCCCTGAATGCAAGATGATGGGGACAAGCAACAGGATGTCTTGACTCCCCAATGCCTTGCTTGTAAGCTTTTCAGAGGCATCTGTCTGGTTGCCAATGCCATTCAAAGAAGAAAAGAGAGAGAGAACAAGGATTCTCAAACTTGGGTCCCCAGATGTTGTTGGACTGCAACTCCCATCATCCCCTGCCTCAATGGCCACAACAGGGCATGATGTGAGCTGTACTCCAAGAAAATCTGAGTACCCAAGTTTGAGAGCCCTTAGTTTGCAGTATGGACCCTGCATCCTACACAAAAACCCATTGCTTCCCATAAAACATGACTGCAGGCTGTGGGTGGCTCGGATTGTATCACTACAAGGTGAGTCTTGTTTTGCTGCAGCCAACAAAATAACACATGATCAGAACAGCATTCATATTTCAGATGGTGGCTACCAGGTGCCTCTAGGTATTTCTCAAGCAGGGAATGGAGCTGATACCCGTATCCTATTGTCTGCAGCAACTGGGAGAGAGAGGTTCCCTGCCCCTGAATGTGGAGGCCACAATGCAACGTGGATTTAAGGGCACTTAAGCCCATTGGTTTCAGTTAGCTTAAGTATACCTGACTTTGATGGTTTGTGGCCAGACGTTGTATTCAGTAAAGAGGTGGATGTGTTGGTAACATCTACCCCTTATTTATTGATGCGTACTAATTTCATAACTTTCCCCAGTTTTTCTTGCCCTGGAAAACTCTAATCTGCCCACACACTTACTTGCCCTTGCTCACACCCCAGCTTTCCCATACATTGCTCAACTGGGGCAAGCTTCTTGATCTCTAGCACTTCTCATCCTAACAAGTCTCCATTGCCAGTCTTTAAAGGTACGGTAAAGTGTGCTGCCAAGTCAATTTCGGCTCTTGGCGCCCACAGAGCCCTGTGGTTCTCTTTGGTAGAATACAGGAGGGGTTTACCATGGCCTCCTCCCGCGCAGTCTGAGATGATGCCTTTCAGCACCTTCCTATAGTGCTGCTGCCCGATATAGTACCAGCAGGGATTCGAACTGGCAACCTTCTGTTTGTTAGTCATGTGTTTCCCTGTGGTGCCATTCACACTCGACTCACATAATACTCACTCAGGCAGTCACAGGACAGTCCCTGTCCTTTTACAGACAAAACTTCCACTCTTGAAGAAGAGATGCTGAATGAAAAGTTTAAACATAAAAAACTGCAAACTTGGGATACTGTACATGGAATAATCTGATCCTGTCAGATTCCCTCCCTCCCTCCCAATGTACAGGCTGTTGTGAAGGAAAACATGGCTTTTAAAACTTTAGATCTTAATTCAGTCTAAGCAAGTATGGCTGCTTGATTTCCTGTATTGTTCTGTGTGTCCCACAGTGATACTGAGATCATTTTCATGGCCAACATGGGTTAGGCTGGTCATGTGAAGTGCTGGGATGTTCACGGATCCTGGTGCTCCCGTGCAGCCTGCCCCCCTTCCTAAATCTGTCTGTTAGCCAAAGTAAGGGTTGCAAACACACTCTTAACTCAGCTGCCGGATATTGTATGTCTCCTTGGGCTGTGTGCCTCAGCTGGTGCATTAGGAATCCCCCAGTGGGAATCAATGCACCGCTCATGGTGCATTGTGGGATATGTGGTGGCTGGGACAACGGGTTCTGGCCACATATCACTTCACACTCCCCCATGGAGTGCTGCCTGTCTGGGAGCGTGGGAGGTGTGCCAAAGACCTGGGGTTTGGTCATCTGGGGGGAAGGTGAGTTGAAAGCAACCTTCTTCCCCCTGCACCTTCCCTGCCTGCTCTCAGCAATCATGAGAATCGCCACAATGTGTCCTACTCCCACCAAAGCCAAGTAACCTGGAAAGCCAGCCAAACACTCTGCATGCCCTCCAGCAATCTGAACACAGAGCTCTCTAAAGGCAAATTTCAGACAGAGAGTATGCTGATGTTTTGTTTCAGAGAGGAAACAAATGGAAATTTGCTACCATGAGTCAGCGACAGCAAACAATAGGGGACACAGACAGGGAGATGTTTGTACACCACTCTGCAAAAGAACCTGCCTAAGTCTTAGGCAAGTTGCAGATTTGCACAGAGACCAGACCAGAAGAAGAACTTCATGTCAGGTGTCTAGTTGCAGTGTTGCAGCTAGAAGGACAGAGAAACTTTAAAGCAAGCAAATTGTGAGGTAGGGAGTTCTCTTGCATCCCAAATGGGGGGAGGTGCTCCCTCTTGCCCCTCCCCACTCCAAAGGACTCCCATGCTATCCTCACCCTTCATTTACCATTTTACTCACAGGGACAATCTCTCTCTCTTTTCCCTTTGATTTTCACACTTTGCTGGCTGACCAGTCAGTAGCAAAGTAAAACTATTCATACTTCAGGGGACAGAGAGGCAAGAATAGAGCACACACAAGGATGCTTGGAAGCCAATGGGCAATGTATTTTTAAAATACAAAATACCTGAGAAAATGCATTTTTTAATATATATTTTTAATGGCTGCAATGCATGTGCAAATGGCCTCTGCAATAAAAAGGCAGCTCCAGAAGCAGGAAAGCAAAGCAGTGATTCGCTGAGATGTATTTTGGTTCCGGCAATGTATTTTTAAAATACAAAATACCTGAGCAAATGTATTTTAAATACAAAATACTTTTCTGAAAAAATATTTTAGATTCAAAATGCAAAAGTATTGAAAATATGTATTTTATATACTTGTATTTTGGATACTGCCCATCTCTGCCAAAAAGTATATTCTCTAGAGCAGAAGGCATTACCTTAAAATAAGGGGAATCTTGCAAATCTTTCTGGAGGGATTCACTCTGAGAACCTCTTCTTGTCTGGATTAGCAAAGCCCACATTAAACACCTACCAGCTACAATAGGTTGTGGAGTGGAAAGAACCTTTTCCCACCACCAAAGTCCTTGCTCTGCCTGTCAGAACATCTTCTCCAGAACATATAACTTGCTCTACAAAATGCAAGGATCTTAATGGGCTTGGAAGTTCTGGATCAGGAAGTGCCCAAGAGAGCATGAGAGACAAGAAGACGACATGCATGTTGCAAAGGGAATTATTAAAAGTTCAACTTGAGTTTTCCCATGGGGGCTCAGAAGGCAAAACTTTGAAGAGAAGGTCCCCAAGCAACTGCAAGCTCTAGCAGGAGATGCCAAAGGCACTGGGCCTTGAGCCAAAATTATAGCAACAAGTTGGCTTGCTAGAATTTCCTCTTCCTTAGAATTTCCTATCTGGAAATATATTCCATATACTTGGCTTGATAATCTGAATATAAACATAATACTTTATGATACAAATATTTACCATTTAAGAGCCTGCATGGCAACCATTATCCACAAGAGGGAGCACTAGGGTAAGACATTGAAACTCACAGACTGGTCCTGCCATTGAGAAAATTTGGTGCTTTTTCAAAAAAAAAACACACAGCAGATTTTGCAGATTCTTATGCAGCAGCAAATCAATTATGTGGCTTATTATTTTATCTGAGGGGGCACGGTTTTGGATTTTCTCCTCAGACACCAAAATTAGCATGCTGGCACTTTCTTTGGCATATGACAGAGCTCTCAAAAGGGATGGAAAATATGGGGATTTTTTTTCAGCCCTAGCTTTTAAGTTGCCTTGGAGATATGCACAAAATTGACCAGGCCAAATCCAAACTGGATTCAAACTGACCTGGCCTGGTTTTGGTTCCAGTCGAACTGGACCTGGTTCAGTTCGCCTGCCAAATTGGTGCATGGACTGGTTCGGGGTCGGGGGGGTAGTGGTCTATTGGTAAAGAGGAATCTGGTGAGGATTCCCCTTTACCAGTAAAGGAGCAGGGGGCTTTCCTAAGAGTAGAGTGGGTCAAAGAGCAGTCAGTTACTACTTACAACTCCATGGGGGGGGGTGGCAGTTAATGCAAATGGCCTTTAGTCACACAAATGGCCTCTGTGCATGTATTGAGGTTACTAAAATGCTTCCCATGTGTGCACAGAGGCCCCAATCAGGCCGAAGAAGGACCAAACCAGGCTGCCATCAGCCTGGGCTACACTGTGGGAGGTCAGCGAGGGTGCGGGGAGCATCTGTCGCCCCTGCCCCTCTCCATGGCTGCCACCCATGGGAATTATAAATAGTTACTAACTTCCCTCCCACTGGCTCTACCCTTAGGGAAATCCCCGACCCATTTACTGGTAAAGGGGAATCCTAACCAGAGCTTCTAACCAGAGCTTTGAACTTTATTGGTTTGAATCGGACTGGCCAGGGCCAGTCCGGTTCGACCCCAAACCTGTCAAACCAAGCCAGTTTGATGTCAAGCATGGTTTGAACCAAGCCGGCTTGCATACCCCTACCTTGCCTCTACTACCAATAGTAATGGCAGCACTCCTGGGGAAGGAGGAAGTAGTATGTCTCTGTACCCAGAGCTTCCTTGTCCATGTAAAATACTAGAACACTTGTTTTGGAGCCAACACAATTTTGTGTACTGTCACAGACAGAGTGTGCAATCAAAACCAGATAACTGTCATCATTATAACGCCCAACTATTTTTTTTTTCAACTGGCAAGCTTGCCTTTTGGCAACTGCCAACTTTCCCAACCCCTGTATTATCACCACTGCATGGCTGACAGTAGATCATTGTGCTCCCTTCCAACTTTTCCATGAACCTACATGTTTTCTTGGTCTTTGAGGCTCAACTCAAGATGGGAAGGACGGACTGCCTGGCACTAGCAAAGATGTCCCACCCCATGGTGTTCATTTTGGTGTATCAAAGGCAAATTGCAAGCGAGCACAATTTAGTTTCAGGAGGCCCTCTATACTGAGCACCTGCTCCTTTAAAGTAAGTGGAACCCCATTCAGGACAGACTGAAACTCCCTTCTACGAATCGGTCCATCTACTGATCAGTCCATCTGCTAACCACCTTCACCTCTGTCTTGTCTGGATTCAATTTCAACTCATTATCCCACATCTAAACCATGTCACAAATTGGGTTTGATACAACTTGCCTTTGACGCTACCGAATGATGGATTAATCCATTTAACGACTTTCCTCTCCTATACTTGAAGCATAGTTGGGGTGTGGGAAGGTTTGGAGCACATTCCTGTCCACGTCTACTCCATTGACAAAACTTTTAGGAATACAGGAGCCTGAACGTTAATGCCATTATTATATATGGGCTGTTCATAACTGAGGATCTCTGTCCATAACCAGCATAAAACCCAGACAGTGCTCTTCACAAGAAGCCAAACTTCAGTGGACAACGCTGAAGTTCTATGCAGACATTACGTTGTATGTGCTGACAGCTGTCTGTACACACGTACATGCTTTTGTGTGAATAATTGTTCATCATGCACATATTTTATGTGAACCAGGTTACAGGTCCCCTCAAATGTAGGGTACAGAAAGGAAACATATTACTATATGTGTGTTGAACACGAATACTTGTACATGATTTTGTACAGGCATTTGCTGGCTACTTCATGGACAAAACTTTTAGGAATACAGGAGCCCTAATGTTGAAAGGCTGACCATTCCTGGCCTGGTATGAGGTCCATGGGATATTGCCATATTCTCCTTAAGTGTACCGTCACAGTGAAACAAAAATGGGCTTTGGAAAGAGGCGACTTTCTGTGCAAAGTACCTCAAATGGAATTTCATATGGTGTGAAAAATCATGCATTACTGTCTGATGTTTTATCAGTGTTTACACTTCTTGAATGCTACACATTGAGGTTAAATCAATTTATCAGAAGACCCAACAGAAACCTCTGGACGTCACTGTGGAACTCATTGTGAAGGCAGCTGAGTGACATACTGAGTTTTCTTTATACATTGCTGCCATCTGGAGCATTTTGACAACACCACCCTTTTGGTACGGTCACCGGTAGAAACAGAGAGCCCCGCCCCACTGCTCTAGTGAGAAAGTCCCTTCAAGAGTACAATACGGGATTATATTGCCATAACATTTGGCTTCTGTCATTTGGCAAGCAGCAGTTGAGGCGTGGCGTAATTTCCAGCAATATGTCAACGCAAATGAGAAGGAACTATTGCTCAGTCATCGGCTTGCATTTCCCGTCATGCAAGTTTCTGCCACACACATAACTTTACTCTTTCTTGATTCTGTTAGCATATGCAAGCTACTCTACTAAAGCAGTCGAGTTTCTGATAGAAAATGTGAATTGTATTAGGCAGTACTTCAGGCTTGCTTGTTAAAAATTGCTCACCCTAACCTTAGAAAAGCACATCTTAACAGCTATATATAGAATCTGTGCAAGCATAGGGCTTAGTTGGTCCGAAAGCAGTGGGTTACCTATTATTGATCCATTCACCGGGACTGTGGTTTCCATCCCACTGCCAGATTTGACCAGCTGTTGTTTTTTTTTAAACTCAACTCTCCTCTATCCACTGGGTTTGCATCACCTGCAGTTCTAACTTTTAGTCTAACTTGGGGATCAGCAGTGTATGCAACAGAGGATATTTATTTGTACTAGACTTAGACTAGAATAGTCTCCATTCTCTGTTCTGAATATTCTTCACCCAGAGGGCATGCGCCACCTAATGGCACAGCAGGGAAAAGACTTGACTGCCAAGCCAGAGGCTGCCAGTTTGAATCCCCACTGGTAAACACCTATATCAGGCATCAGCGATATAGGAAGGTGCTGAAAAATCATCATCTCATACTGCACGGGAGGAGGCAATGGTCAACCCCTCCTGTATTCTACCAAAGAAAACCACAGGGCTCTGTGGGCTCCAGGAGTCGGCACCGACTCAATGGCACACTTTACCTTTAGTTGTGAGAGATGGAGAGGCTGTTGTATTCTGAATATATAATTATCTTCAGATTGGGTGAATAGAAGGGTCTTTGGACTTTCTAAAAGTTATCAGAGATGGGGAGGCTCTTATTTCAGAATTTCGGGGTGGCATTCCAGAATTTCAGGGTGGCTACAGATGAATCTCTCCAGACAATCTCAATGGGTGTTGGGACTCAAAGTTAAAAGACATTCTCTTCAATGTGTACATTTTTCCCAGCCCACCCTGGAAACAGTCCTGTGGATGCCCATGTGAGTAAAACATACACACAGAGAGGGAAAATGGAGAAATGAGAGAGAGAGAGAGAGAGAGAGAATGAACACGAGGGGGAGGGGAGCAGAAACAGGAAAACCAGAGAAGTCGTACAATGAGGGTACCGTGTACAAAGGTACAAATCTGTACAGTCATTCACTTGTTATGCTGAAGGCAGGTACAGAAGTACAATTCCTATCCGTACCATGCATTTGAAGGCCTGTATCCAGGTTCTCTTTTAACATGAACACAGATGTGGTCATTCACACAAACATATGTATGAGTGCACAGATATCTGCACACTCACACAGCATAATGTCTGAATTGGGCTAGAAAGAAAGAAGAAAAGGCAAAAAAAAAAAGTGGGAGAGAGGGAGCAGGGAGCAGTGAAAGGAAATTCTTTAATATTTTTTGTTCAAAAATCAGGGTGGGTGTGGCTATGGGGACTGTAATGGAGATCACCTGCACTTCTGAATTTGTGACCACACCAATCCAAGTCTCATAGAAATTACTCATCTATCTATCTATCTATCCTCTGTTGCATACATTGTTGACCTCCAAGTCAGATTAAGCTAGGACTGCAAATGAAACCTAATGGATTTAGGAGAAGGGATCTGAAAAAATGACAGATGGTCAAAGCTAGCAGTGGTGTGAAAAAACCTCACTCCAAGGTCACTGGAACAATAACTGGGAGCGCAAGCCCTCTGGAATCATCATTGATAACCCACTACTTTCAGACCAGCCAGGAAAAGAGCTTGCATAGTTTCCATATATAGCTCTCAAGATAAGTTTCTCTGAAGTTAGGATGAGCAATTTTTAACAAGCAAGCCAGAGGAACTGGCTAATTTAACTTACATTTCCTATTGGAAACTAGACTGTTTTATTTACTTACTTACTTACTTACTTATTGTTAAATTTATATACTGCCTTTCATTAAAGCAATCCCAAGGTGGTTTAAAGGTCAAAACCAGCACCTTGAATTGGACCCGGAACAAACTGGTAGCCAGTGCAGCTCTTTCAAAATGGGTGTGATGTGCTCCCACCGGGCAGCTCTGGATAAAACCCTAGCTGCCGCATTTTAGTAGAAAAGCTTGCATTTGCTAGAACAATCAAGAAAGAGAAAGATGTGTGTGTGGCAGAAACTCGCATGATGGGAAATGGAAGCAGATGCCTGACCAGCAGTTTCTTCTTGCTTGTATTGAAATATGGCTGGACATTACGCCTCTGGCTGCAACTGCTGCTTGACAAATGAAAGAAGCAGAATGTTATGGCAAAATTAAAATGCTAGCGGGGCAGAGCGCAGAGCATCTGCGCCTGTGGCCGGCCCACCAACCTGCCGCCTTCTTCCCCCACCAGCCCACAGGCCGCCTTTTTCTTGCCCCCCCTGCTTTCTGGTTGGGTGCCAGCTTCTTCCCCCTCCCTGCTTTCTGGCCAGCCAAGTGCCGGCTTCTCCCCCCACCGCATTCTGGTGGGCTTCTTCTCCCTCCCGACCCCCCCCCCCTGTTTTTGGCCGGCTGGTCTGCCCGCTGCTTTCCGGCTGGCCGGACACTGGCTTCTTCTCTTGCCCCCCCTTCCAACTGGTGGACTGGCTTCTTCACCCTCCTGCCCCCCACTTCTGGCCAGCTGGCAAGCACCAGCTTCTTCTCCCACCCTGACCCCACTTTTGGGTGGATGGGCTTCTTCTCCCTCTCGCCCCCCAATTTCTGGCTTTCTGGCTGCCCAGGCTCCAGCTTCTTCTCCCACTCCTCTTTATATCGGGCTGGCCAGCTGGACGGCTTCTTTTCCCTCCCCACCCCCTGGTTTCTGGCCAGCTGGCCCACCCGCCACTTTCTGGCCAGCCAGGAGCCGGCTTCTTTTGGGTGGGTAGGCCGGCTTCTTTCCCCTTCCTTCATTTCTGCCTGGCTGGCCTGCCCACCACTTTCTGGCCAGCTGGGCACTGGCTTCTTCTCCTGCCCTCCCGCTTTCTGGTTGGCTGCCTGGTGGGAGGGCCAGCTTCTTCTCCTGCCCCCCTCCCAGTTTCTCGCCATCTCCCCCCCACTTTCTAGACACCTGGCATTCTCTTTGCCAGCCACAGCCACCATTTTCCTCCCTCCACCCATCCCGTGGCTATCCAGAAGCTCTCCGAACTCTCGCGAGAGCTGCCACACATGGGATTAGCCACAGGTATGCCTTAGAAAATTAAATATATAGATATTCTTGAGGGCATTTTTTTCACTAAAGATGTTGGGAGGGGCTCTCTATTTCCACTGGGTGCTTTCCAGATTATACCCTTGCGTAGCAGTAAAATGCTTTGGCTTGGCTGGATCTTATTGAAAATGATCCTGGGAATCTCAAACTCCTACAATGGGAAAATACAGCTATTTTCCCTGCAACAGACTAAATCACAAAGATAAAATCCAAAGTAAGGCCTCAGAAATGTGAACAGAACATTTCTGTCAGCACAGGCACCGTGATGTCACAACACAGGAAGTACAGAAGCACACTTAGGAGATCTGTAGTGACTCTGTTGTAGGGTTTAATCTGGAAGGTGCCCTGGTGACTGTGACAAAAGGGTTGTGTTGTCAAAATGCACCAGGTATCAGCAAGGTATAAAGAAAACTCAGTATGGTCGTTCACATGATCAGCCTTACCTGGGCTTGCACAGCACTTCCTGGATAGGGCTAGTTATATGGAGCACAGCGATTGATCCCAGTTCCAGCTCTCTTTGACCAGGTAGCCCGGGTTTTCTACCCAGGCTTATAGTGAAGTAGAAGAGCATATGTGCCCTTCTTCCTCACTCCTTCCAATCATGTGGATACTTGTAGGGATGTGCACAGAACCAGCTGGCCCAGTTTGGTTCAAGCCCGAACCGGACTCTAACCTGACTGGGCCAGTTCAGTCCAGCACCCCATCGAACCACCAGTTCGGTTCGGTTCGGTTCGGGGGGGCCTCATGAATGTTTTTCAGTGTAAAAATAAAATAATTTTTTTTCCTGATTCCCTTCTGGGGAGTTGCTGGAGGTGGCGGGGATCCATGGAGGTTCCCCCTTCCCCGCCAGCTTTCCTTATGTCCCCCTCCAGCCAGTTCAGATGGTTTTCGGCCTTCTCCCCTCGTCACGGTGGCCATTTTGGAGGTGTGCGGCCTCCAAAATGGCCACCACGCCAAGGGGAGAAGGCCGTAAGCTGGCTGAACCGGCTGGAGGAGGGCATAAGGAAAGCTGGCGGGGGAGGGGGAACCTGCATGGACCCCACCACCACCACCTCCAGGAACTCCCCAGAAGAAAGTAAGGTAAACATTTTTTTTTAACACTGAAAAACATTTGCAAAGCCCCTGAAGATTCAGGGGGTGTTTGGTCCAGGGTCAGACCAAACAAGGGGTGGTTCGGTTCAACTCCGAACCATTGAAACCAGTTCAACATTGAATTGGCTCAACTTTGAGCTGGTTTGCACATCTCTAGATGCTTGGGCTACCTGCAACCCCAGCGTCCATAGAGCCAGGCATAAGGAGCACCCAGCAGCAGGGAAATCTCCAGTGTATCGGCACGGTGCATTGTGGAATGTAGGGGGAACCCAATTGCATTTCTCTTCCCTCTTGCTGCTCCCAGAATGCTTGTGCACCTCTTGTGTGGGTGTGTGGTGCTGGAAAGATTGGGAGCAGCACCAGTCACATGGGGGAAAGTATGTCTGAACATACAACATAATGTCTGAATAGGACTTCAGAGCTGTCCACTGGGGTTTGGCTTCTTATGAAGAACAACACTGTCTAGGTTTTCTGCTGGTTATGAGCAGAGCTCCTCAGTTATGAGGTACACCATGTATCATTGTAAAGACATCTGAACACAGTGCAATATGATGTTTGAATAGGGCTTGTATTGACTGGGATCAGGTAGTTAGTTTCACCTTCCTCCTCCTGAGCCTTTCTAGGGCAATTTTGAAATCTTTGTTCCTGAGAGTGTAAATGAAAGGGTTCAGGATGGGAGTGATGACAGTGTAGAGAACCGAGACAGCTTTGTCGATGGGGAAACTGTGGAACGGATGGACATAGATGTAGATGCAAGGGCCAAAAATCAGGGTCACAACAGTGATGTGGGCGATGCAAGTGGAGAGAGCCTTGCTCTGGCCTGCTGCAGACCCTGCTCTGAGCTTGGCGAGGAGGATGGAGTATGATACGAGCAACACCACAAAGCACATCAAGGTCACCAGGCCACTGTTGGACACCATGAGCAGTTCCACCACAAAGGTATCCATGCAAGCCAATCTGACCACTTGCGGCACGTCACAGTAGAAGTTATCAAGCTCATTGGGGCCACAGAAGGGTAGCTGGGTTACAATGGCCACTTGCACAATTGAGTGGATGAAGCCACCAACCCAGGAGGCCCACACCAGTCCACCACACATGGTCCAATTCATGATGGCTGCATAGCGCAGCGGGTGGAAGATGGCAACGTAGCGATCATAGGCCATGATGGTGAGCAGGAATATCTTAATGCCACCAATAAAGTGGAAGAAGAAGATCTGAGAAATGCAGCCTCCATATGCAATAGTGTTGGTTCTCGACAGGAAACCAACTAGCATCTTGGGAGCGGTGATGGTGGAGTAGCAGAAATCCAGAAAGGAGAGGTTTCCCAACAGGAAGTACATGGGGATATGGAGGATAGATTCATAAGCCACTAGGCCCACAATAAAGAGGTTACCTAGCATGGTTGCACTATATATAGCCATGAAGACAGCAAACAAGAGAAGCTTCAGCATTGGGCTCGTGGCCAGCCCCAGGAAGATGAATTCTGTCACCACCGTGTAGTTCTCTCCTTCCATCAGGTTAACTCAGACCATAAGAAAGAATGCTGGAAGAATAATTACCAACAGAAACTGGAGCAGAGATTACATAGAAATGCATTTTATTTTCCCTATGACTCCAAACAGTAGTGGAGCCAGCCAAACGGAGGCCTGTGTTCCGCTCCGCCGGTGACCCTGCCAGCAACGCCCCATGCTCATGGCATCACACATACAGGGGCATGACTTGGGCTTCAAAGAACCCCAAACGGGCTTTCCTCCGCTCATTCCAGGCAGCGTTTGCTGCCTGGCAGCATTTATTTCCCTTCCTCTCTTTCCAGCGAGTGAGAGGAAGAGAAATAAATGCTGTCAGGCAGCAAGCACTGCCTGCAAATGATATGGGGAGAACTGGGGTGGGCCTTCTGGCAATTGGGCCATGCCCCCTTTGTGCATGATGTCATGCACAATGGGGCTCCAGCAGCCCTTTTCATTGGCGGCCTGGGTTCTTTGAACCCTTTCACTCAGTGGTGGCTTTGCTCCTGACTCCAAATGATCTTCTGGGGATTTTTTTTTAAAACCATGTATCCATTATATATTTTGAAGACTTTGTTGATTAGTTAGTTGGTCATTTGGTTGGTTTGTGTTTCACTTCCCAATGACCTATAGATATCAATTTTTGCATACACAATCCTGCCACTGAAATTAGCTGAATGCATGGCTTTTTACACATCACCTACAGATACCAATTTGTTCATGAACAATCTTGCTATTTAAATTAGTTGAATGCACTATTTATTACACCAGAATATGTTGGTGGAAAGGTTTAATCCCCCCCTATTTTTAGAACAAATTCTGAAAATAACCATTGTTGTGCTCAACGAATATTTAACACTCAGTAATCCGTTCAATAATTCCAAAATGACATCCTGTCCAAGAGAAGCAGATCTTTCTCAGATTCAAATTTACTATATTTCAAATTTACTATATATGGCAATGATTCAATAAAATGAATAACGTTTGAAGTTGAAATCCTACAAATTTCAAAAATTTTACTTCCCTTTTTCAAGGACATCAATAAAACATTCTATTACATATCTTTAAATTCTTGAACTTTCCTATACTGTAAGTGTAATCTATGCAAAATGACTTCACCTAGTCAATTATGGGTCTCACCTACTAGTTGAGTATAGGATTGCTGGGGGTCAGGCGACATTGCTTTGTGGGATGGACTCACTCGCCCATCACTCACTTAATTCTTAATATAACTGAAAGAAGTAGAGGGGGACATTCTCCAGAAATTATTCTTAGAACACATTTGCTACTCTTAAGGTAGAACAATGATTTTCACTATTTTTAAATGAGGGGCCACTTGGGAAAACCCAGCCAACCAAACAAAACCCCTTTCAATGTGTGAGCCATTTCCAACTGTGCTGACCTCTCTTCACGGTACTTCACTTTTCTCAGTGCTGGGAGGACCCTTTAAGAGAGACCGACCCTCCTCTAGGAGGAAAGCTCTGGGAAGGGCTACACTTCCTAGCTTTCCGTGCACACTTTTCAAAATGGTGGAGGGGCTCAATAGGGCTCCATTTCCCTTAAAGGAGCCCAGCTGGAGTTGGGCAAAGTGAAGCACTGCACGGTGGGAAAGGTTGCAACTGTATCATGCCAGAGGAACTGTACAGAGTATTCAGCTTCATTTCAATAAACAATTAGACAGGAAGCCTGCACTTAGGTTTGGTAGGGGCCACCACTGAAGGAAGGAAGGAAGGAAGGAAGGAAGGAAGGAAGGAAGGAAGCTTAGATGAAGAGAGAGAAATTTTTTGTTTATTTTTATTCATTGTGGCCATTCACTCAATATGAGATTCCCCAAGATTGCCCCCTGTTTATGGTTTCTTTGAGCAAGTTTCAGGCATTGCCAAAGAGATGGTAGCCTCATACCCATAGTATGAATGGCAGAACTTCACAGCTCATGGCAAAAGGGTGTTGGATCATTGAAGCCTGGGGTAAAAATAGCTTAATGGCTCATAGTAAAGATACATCCAATTTACAATGCAATTAAGAAAGTCAAAGTGGATGGATGGATGGATGGATGGATTGTATATAAGACTGAATATCAGCCAAAAGACAATCAGACACCGCCAATATATTGTGAGACAATATCCTACCACACCCATCCCACAAATGCTTCATTGTCTCATGGAAGTGAACCATTTAACTATTTTATTTTATTTTATTTTATTTTATTTTATTTTATTTTATTTAGCTTATTATGACTAATGACCAGACGTTACAAACAATTATCAAAGCAATATTCTAGAATACAAGCAATAAACTACTCTCTAGAATCTGTATTACATACTCAGGCACATGGTTTGTATACATTTTAATTCCTTATGATGATTATTGTTGTTATGTTTACAAATACTGCAAGCCACTGCACAAAACCTGCAATGTTGTATGAGATGCTTGTATTCTGATCAGAAAGGAGGAGCACAATATAAAACTCAGTTGGCCTGCCAGGACGGATCTTTTGAAAAAGAAAAATTAATTGCTGGTGAATGTCCCGACAGAAGGAACAATCGAGGAGTATATGATCCACTGCCTCAACCTCTTGTTCATTGCATGGACATGTTATTCTTAAATAGTTCTAACTATTTATGGGTGTTCCTTTTGAAATATAAAATATGTATTCATGCTGAAGAGAGACTGCTTTTGGCACATGGAGGAGTTTGCTGAAATGCAGCACAGCCCTGGAAATCTTCAAAGGTGGGGCTTGCATGGAACTGATTCCCCACCCCAACCCACTTTGCCTTTTAGATTGTGCTTCCCAGACTTCCTGCCAATTGGTCCTGAAAATAGAGGAGGCAGATCCTCCCCAAGTATTTGAGGAGTTCCCCTCTCATTTTACTGATCTCTCCACAACAGATTTCCTAACCCATGTCTTCAACCTCAAAAAGAGATTTTCTTCCTCCCAAAGTGTCTTTCCCTTCCCCCATTTTTTTTTCAAGTGAGGAGTTGCTCCTCAAGTTCCCCCCCTTGTCTGCTCCGTTGCCTTAACTCTCTCTGCCCGTGAGAGCTTAATAGCACATACCCACATTTGAAAGTCTCTTACAGCTAATCTTCCATTTGTTTTTGGACCGCAGATAGTTTGGCATAATTAAGGAGATTCAGGCATGTATGCAGGCTTATGCGCACGTACCACTTGCTGGCTTGGGATCTCCAAGTGAGAGTGCAATCTCGCTGCATTACATTGTACTGGACAGGAAATTCATGTCATTATGCATTTGAAGGAACATCTTCATCCACATTCTTGTGCAGTTAGCATGTGTTAACACCTTGAGGCTGTTCACATGACTGAAAACTGGGTAGAACAAGTGTCCTGCCCAGGTTTGGGAGCTGGGCGTGCTACCTATTGTGTGGGAACAAACAACTAGATAGGAAAAGGGAGAAGTGATTGTGTGGGAGACAGCAGCTGGGCAGGACAGCACCATCTTACCCATCATACCCAGCATTTGACCAGGGTAGGAGGGAAAACGGTCCCACCCAGTTGTGTCTCCCACACAATCACTTCTCCCTCTTCCTATCTAGTTGTTTGCTCCCACACAATTGGTAGCATGCCCAGCTCCTAAACCTGGGTAGGACACTTCTCCTACTCATTGTTTGGTTGTGTGAACAGCCTCATTGTCTATGGAAGATCAGAGCTGGATCAGGGCCCAGAGGGGTTTAAAGAGATGTTTGAGGAATCAGTGGAATGGAGAGGACCTTCTTGGAAAGCTCCAGAGAAGACAGGAACACTGAAGCACCTTCTTTTCCCCACCTTGTTCCAAGGCTGTATTTTCCTAGTCCTTTGTGAAATGTGATAAAATCCACCAACAGGACACAAGACGAGACCAAACTGAAACTGTGCCTTCCTTTTCAGAACTCAGCCACAGGTGCTTTTTTAATATATCAACTGAATTGTCTAACTCAGACAGGTAAACATGTGGTGGTGGGGAAGAGCCAGGGGTCCAGGGCTGCAATCTATCAGAGGTTTAATCAATGGGTACAAACTAATTTAAACTTGAAATTGATTAGAAAATCTTGATCAGTAGGGATTAAAAGTAATGGTAAAGTAAAGTAAAGTCTGCCGTCAAGTCGATTTTGACTCCTGGCACCCACAGAGCCCTGTGGTTTTCTTTTGGTGGGGTTTACCGTTGTCTCCTCCATATAGGAGGGGTTTACCATTGCCTCCTCCTGTGCAGTATGAGATGATGCCTTTCAGCATCTTCCTATATCGCTCCTGCCCGATATAGTTTCAGCAGGGATTCGAACTGACAACCTTCTGCATGTTAGTCAAGCATTTTCTCGCTGCACCACTTAAGGTGACTAAAGTAATAACTAAAATACTGTCAAAATTAAATAGAAAAGTAATGGTTAAATCTATTTAATTTTGACACTATTTTGGTGAGAGAGAGAGAGAGAGAGAGAGAGAGAGAGAGAGAGAGAGAGAGAGAGATGGATGGAAGGAGGTATTGATCTGTCCATCTAACTTTTCAAATTACATAGAGCAATATCTGAAAATTCTATGGCTACTCACTTGGGAGGTTTTCCAGTTTCTCTTGCTGCGTCTGCCTCACACTGCTATCCATTCCCTTACAGCAGAAGTAGATGAACTGCAGTCTTACATGGGCTTCTTCTTAAAGGCAGCTCTCCATAGCCCACCAATGTGTTTTAATTTAAATTTACAAAGCAATAGTCCACACTGACATTCTTTTGACAGCTAAGGCACAATCCATCTGCATTAAGGGTTGTAAATCTGCCCTTTTGCTACAGAGTATAAGAAAAGCAATCCTTTGAAGGATCGAGGTGACCTAGTCTTATCTTCTTTTGCAAGACTTCAGCAACCCCCAGACCCAGTGGCAATTGGTCAGTAGTCCACTGAGAGACCACAATCCACTTTATACTCATTTCTGTTTTACAGGATTTGCCTCCATGGTCTCCAGGCTAACTTTCATAGCCTGAGAGACAGGAGGATGCAGCAGTCGTCCTTCCCAAGGTTCCTTCCAATCCAACCATATGGAGATTCTTCTCTGGATGTGTTCTGCTTTGTAAAGCCATGACGTTAATATATTGATTGTGGGGCCAGAAAGAGCAGGGATAAGAGCAAAGTGTAGTGGATAGATCAAAGGTTAATGAGAGGCTGGTAATGTGATGTTCTGAGAATGAGCTGCAAAGGGACTTATTAAAATGAGATGACTCGCTGCTTATGTGAGCCAGGAAGCAGGACAATCCTCAACCAACTGTCCTCAAGGGATAGGGAGGGCTGGCATTCTAACTTTCCTTGTAGAGAAGGTGAAAAGACAGAGACTGGGATGAAGGGAAGCTTGCATATCCATAGTGCACACTTAAATCAATTTCAAACCTGCCAGCCGACTGTCCCACTTTCGGCTCAGCTTCAGGTCATGGACAGAGGGCCTGACATTGTCCTTTGCTCGCGTGTTCTGACCTGCAACTGAATTCGTGGTTCCATCATGGTTCCATCAATGAAGGCAAGCCCAGTTGGGGTTTGTGATTATTTAGCAAAGCATCGAGGAAGCTACCACTCCAGTTACAGAGTACAGAGTTTAGTTGTTACAGCTATTTAAGGCAGGGGCATAGCAAGGTTGGAGTGGGCCCAGAGACAATATTTTAAAATGGACCCCCCTCACTGAAGCTCAACTCATGAAGTAAAGAAATCTTAAATGAGGCTGAATAGTGGTAATAAAAACATTGTGTGTGTGTGTGTGTGTGTGTGTGTGTGTGTGTGTGTGTGTGTGTGTGTGACACCTATGTGCCTCAATAGAACATCATCCTAAGTCATCCTCTGCCTAGGGACCTGTTGGGATCTCTGCTGATATCCTCACCAGATTCTGGCACTCGTAAACCTGTGGAACCTTACCCTGGGACAGGATAGGCTGTAAATGAGCAAGTGGCAGGCCATGCATACTGACAAGTGTCAGAATTCCCTAAGGCAAAGATTCTGCTCCACGTTGCCCCTTGTGGTGATTTGCTGCAGTGCAGCACCTGTCAGGTTTTCAGGCTCTATGCTGGCTCCTCACTGTGGGCATATCATTGACTTCCTTGCAGATAGGAAAGAGGAAAAGAGGCTTCCTGCCTGAAGCAGGCCTGAAGCAGGTCACACAAAGGCCCATTACGTAGGCATGGCGGCCTCCGAAATTGCAACTGTGCTGACAGGGAAAGGCTGAAAACCAGCCCAAGGGCGACTGAATGGCTGATTTCTGAAATAAGGGAGGCTGGGGCGGGTGGGCAGGGAGGAAAAACCTCTGTGAACCCCCCTCCGCTGCCTTGGACAACTCCCCTGGAGGGGGTAAGTTAAAAAAAACCCCTAATTCTTTTTAAAGCCTGTGGAAACCACACACACCCTGCAAACCAAACCAAACCAAACCAAACCAAACCAAACCAAACCAAACTGGGGGGGGGGGTTCGAGGGGGTGCTGGGCTGAACTGGAGATCAGCAGCAGAAGGTTGGTTGATGGGGTGGAAAATAGGGAGGGAGGGAGGTGGTTGGGTGTGGAGAGGAGGAATTGGTGTGGAGGGAGTTTAGGAAGGGCTGGGAGGGAACTGGTGTTGGTGGGAAAGGAAATTGGTGGGGATGGAGAGATCAGGTGGGTGGGAAATTGGGGGAGGGGGTGATTGGTGGGGGAATAAGCAAGGGTGATGAGGGAGATTAAATAAAAGGATGAAAATTGGAGTGAGACAAAGATATTGTGAGGGTCAGGAGGAATCAGTGGGGATGTGGAGCATAATAGGCCAGGGTTGGGTAATCTGGGGTGGGAAGGAGATTGGGTAGGAATAGGAAAACAGTTGTGGTGGGGAATTTGGGGGAGAAATCCACAATATGGGTGGGGTGATGGTTCATCACACTCACAGGCACTGGGAAGGGGCATGTCTGCATATCTTGTTCATTCAGATGCATACAGTTCAAGAGAGCCAAAACTAGTCACAACTTTCACTGAGGACCAGTGAGTTGTACTGCCTAGAGTCTCAGGGGAGACTAGGTTTCAAATCCGTACACAGTCATGGAGCCCACTAGGTGCTCTTGGGTCTAGCCTTCCTCACAGGGTTACTATGAGGTAAAATGTGGATGGGGAATATAGCTTAGTCTACTTTACAGAGTTGTTGTGAAGATGAAAGGGAGAGGGAACTATCTGTGTCACACTGAACTTCTGGGAGGAAGAAGGTAATACAAATGAAACAAATGAACTATAGCAACTTTGGCTGGCGTCAGCCTGTCTCCCCAGGAAAAAGAAACCCCCAAGGACACAATGGCTTTCTAAAGCTACGTTAAAGAAGTGCGAAACCGGCTTCAATTTAATTACCCCACATGGGACCAAAGAGCAACTGATGCTCTCCAGGGTGCTGACACCTTTGTCAGAATTAAGAGGGGACCGCAGTCTTTGTTGGGAAAGGATGGAATCCAAGGGTCTTGGATTGCAGGAGGATGATATAAAAAGATATTTGAAGGAAGTCTTCTTCTTAGTTCCAAGATGAGGTGAAATAAATGTGAGGGAAGTAATTGTTCTCCCTCAAATTCTCAATTGTCATAGTTGCATTGAGGAACGTCTCTTCAATTTAATTGCTAATTTTCATAAGAGTAATCTGGACCACAACACTTTCGATTTCTGTCTCTTTCCGTTTACTCACCTGCATTTCTTGCCTTTTCTTTTCCCATCCACGTTGATCACTCTTGAAAGACTGCAAATCTTAGAGGATGCAGATTGCCTAGGGATGGAATGTCTACAGCTGAGACTGAAGGTACCTCTTCTGCATCTGCTTTGCATTGAAATGAAAGTGATGGGGAGAAGTGTCTCCAAAGTGGAAATTCTCTCTACACTTTGGTGTCTTCAGGGTTTTCTCTCTGAATCCAAGTAGTTCTTCCCAAAGAAAAATGGAAATTTTCTCTGAATTTCAAATTTTCTCCCAGGGAGAGATTTCAGAGAATTTTCTCACAGTTTCTCCACATCCCCAGGACATTTTTCTGTTACTGTTTCATTTGTTTGTGGAATTTGATCTCTTTGTTGCAGTGCAATGCATTGATTCACTACCTGAATTTTAGCCATGACAGATTGTTGTTGATAATAATTTTATTGTTATAATTATTGGCTACATCCTCACTAACCATGTGTGCATGGAGCCGGTAGAAGCCTCTGTGCTCCGGAGAGCTTCTTGGACCTCATGATGTCCCTCACACTGCATAGGGGAGGGATTTTTGGCACTCTCTCAGAAATGCCTGGCACTGCCCTAAAATATGTCCCTGAGGGATATATTTTCAGGGAGTGCTAGGCTCTTCTGGGGGAATGAGAGATAATCGAAAACAGCATCCTCTTGCATGATGGACATTGCAGAGTTCAGGAAACTCTCCGCAGCACCTACCTGCTCTGTGTGCAGAAGTTAGTGAGGATATCAGCCAGTATGTGAATTCTGGTGTTGCTTTTCAGTGTGCAAAGTCACTTTGGATGCTGCAACCAAATGAAAAGAGATAATAAAACAGGATACTTGAAACAGGAAGCAAGCATGTTAGACAACCAATGCAATCGGAAGCACATTTATTTTACACAGAAGTAAACCCCATTGACTCAAGGGGGCAACTCCTGGTTAAGTGTATCAACATGACAGACCTCGGCTGCAACCCCAGTTACACTGACTTGTGAGCAGGGGCACAGGGAGCTCTTCAGTGGCCAGAGGACCAAGCCCTGCTGGTAGCACCCCTGCCCCTTCTGCAAAGTGTGTGCATGCCCCAAGCCATGTCGCCTGTGCCTGATGTCAGGTGCAGTGGGAACTGCCAGTACCGGGAATGAGGCCAGTCAGCCCCGGCAAAGCTTACCCAGTGAATGATTCAATGAACCGCTGACTGGGGAAGTTCTGCAGCGGCTGACCGGCCTCATTCCTCATTCCCATGGCAACACCTCCTGCACCTGACATCAGGCACAGGGGACAGGGTCACTGCCTGCGGGAGGTCTATTTGAACCCTCCTGCATCCTCCCTAGTCATAAGAACATAGGAATCTGCTTTATGCTGAGTTGGACCCTTGGTCTGTCTAGCTCAGTCTTGTCTACCCAGACTGGCAGCAGCTCCTCCAAGGTTGCAGGCAGAAGTCTCTCTCAGCCCTATCTTGGAGATGCTGCCGGGGAGCGAACTTGAAACCTTCTGCTCTTCTCAGAGTGGCCCCATCCCCTGAGGGGAAGATCTTACAGTTCTCACACATGCAGTCTCCTATTGAAATGCAAACCAGGGCAGACCCTGCTTAGCAAAGGGGACAATTCATGCTTCTTACAACCAGGTCACCTCTCCTACCAGTGTTTCATTGAAACACTGACTGGCTGCGTTTTCACCCCCAGCCTAGCAGGCATTTCAATGAAGCACCGGCTGAGAAGGAGATGGGTGTGCCTTGTGTTCGTAGCTAGTGAGTGCTTCATGCAGTGGCTGGGTGAGAGAGGGAACAAGGGGTCGCCCTGGCCAAGGGCGAGGGGCCGCCTTGGTGGCACCCCCAGACCCTGGCAGCTAAGGGATGGTCATCCCTCCTTGCTCAATTGTCCCCACACCACGGAACTCAGTCAGGGTTTTCTTTTGAGGAAATATGCATTGGATTGGGCTGCGTGAGCAGTGGATGAACAGAACATGAGACGGACAGTAGGGCTCATGATCATTATGAGGGTACGAGGCTCCTCCTAACCTAGTTTGGAGCTGGGTATGCTCCTGATATTTGACCATGTGTCTGAGGAAGGGAGATTGCTCATCTGACAAGGCCCAGCGGTGTAGGAGGATGTTTCTTCCTTCCTTGTTCTAAAGCTAGGGGCAGGGTATGCTCAACCTACCTAGCCAGGGCTTGAAAAACGAGCAAGCTCCTGCCTCTGAACTTACTATCCAACACCTGATTACATATCAGGAGCATGCGCAGGTCCCAAACCAGGGTAGGAGAAGCCTTCTACCCTAATAATGATTGTGGGAACAGCTCTAGTAACTAGCCACTTGGAAAACATATATCTCTTGTAGAAAAGCTTTTGCTTGCCCCTGGGACCCCAATAACAAGGAAACCAAGTGGGTGGCTTTGGTGTTTGTTACTGTATCATATGAAAAAAAATCACAGTAAGTCAGACCTTTTGTCCAGCTAGCCCAAAAGTATTTAGATAGCCAATATTGTTTTATATAAATAGGACTGGAAGTATGTTAACTCTGTCCCATTTTATATTCAGCTAGAATAAGCTCAAAGCATGAATGGATCCACCATTGCAGAGTTCATTTTGCTGGGCTTCTCCTGTTCCCGCACTGCCCAACTCTTCATTTTTGTCCTGGTCTTGGCCTGCTATACCACCATCCTTCTGGGCAATGTCCTGATCATGGTAACTGTGTGGTCAGAGCCTCAGCTCTTCCAATCCCCCATGTATTTCTTCCTTGCCAATTTGTCTCTCATTGATATGTCTTTGGGTTCAGTGGCAGCTCCAAAGTTAGTGACTGATCTGTTGAACAATGGGAATGCGATTTCCTATGGGGGCTGTATGGCCCAGCTCTTTGGTCTCCACCTCTTTGGGGGTGCAGAGATGTTCCTCCTCACCCTCATGGCCTATGATCGCTATGTGGCCATCTGCCACCCACTGAGATATACAACTATCATGGGTCAGCGACGTTGCTTCAGTCTCCTCATACTTTGCTGGATCGGAGCCTTCATTCATTCCATTTTCCAAATGGTGGTGATTGCCCAGCTTCCATTCTGTGGGCCCAATGTGCTGGACAATTTCTTCTGTGACATCCCACAAGTAATAAAGCTGGCCTGTTTTGACATCTATATTGCTGAGATCCTCATGTTGTTCAGTGGCAGCCTGATAACCCTCCCCTGCTTTCTGAGCTTGCTGGTTTCTTATGTGACCATCCTGGCTACCCTCTGTGGCCGTTTTGGAAAGAGTGGTAGTAAGGCCTTGTCCACCTGCAGTTCCCACCTGACAGTAGTTGGCCTGTTCTATATGCCCATTGTCTTTGTCTATATCAAGCCTTTCTCCAGTTCCCAGGTAGATAAGATGGCCTCTGTGTTCTACATGGTGGTCACCCCTGCCCTCAATCCATTGATCTACACCCTGAGGAACCAAGAAATGAAAAGAGCCACGGAGAAGCTGAAAAACAGGTGTAAACATCTCCTCTTGCCTCAAGGGTGGTACATGTGTAAGATTTCCTTTCCCTATCAAAGACATTGTTGTGCATATGAGTCCTAAAGTTAACCCATAATTGAAATTAACTAAATGCTGATACATTTTAGTGAATATTATCTTGCAATATTATTATAGATGAGATGACTGGTATTGCATTTTTAATGCACATTGATTCTATTTGTTCATTATGATTTACTTTGATTCGTTTGTATATTTGTAGAATGTGATCTTGCTATGTCTTTTTTGCAACTTTGGTATATCTGTGGTTTGTAAAAAGTTCTGAGTACAATACCAAAGAAAGACTTGCATATTGACTATTCTAAAACAAAGATAATGATGTTTGTGAAGAGACTGAAGCTGTTGAGTTGGTTAATAGACTGATTCAAGATTGTACCAGTTAAGTGCTTCAAATATCTAGGCATAGAGGTCATTCACACAATCAAAAACTGTGTTCTATCCGGGTTTGGGAGCTGTATGTGATCCTAATTTTCAGTTGTGTGGAAGGATGTTAGGAGAAAAATCTGGGTAGCTTTTCTACTGACCTTGCTTCCACACAATCACTTGCTTCCACACATCCAAAAATTGGGAGCACACACAGCTAGAACTCAGTTTTTGATTGTGTGAATAACCTCATAATTTTCAAGCCTCTTGTAAAAGAAAGGCTAATTGCGATTATGTGCTGCAAAATGAACAGAAGTCTATAACAGCCATTTTGGCCTTTTTCCATTCTCAGGGTGCCATTGCCTATTTTATCCCCTCAGCAAATAGGCTGTATGAATCCAAATCCCTAGCACAACATTTATATTTTGCCCAGCTTGGTCTAATCTCACTTCACAGAAGTAGAACCGGATCATTCAAAATTTCTGAGAAAATTATTTCAAGTGGCCCATTGAGTATCTAATGTAGTTATCCAGTTGGAGTCAGGTACCCCAAATGTAGAGTCCAAAATATGGCTCGGTATATATATGATAGTACCATTCTTTTAGTGTATAATTATTTGATAGATTTCCCTCCCGACTCACTCATTAGTATTAATATCTTTATTGCTTTTTACTATTTTATCTTATGTATAACGTATGCATTTTACTATTTTATCTCATGTACATCTTATGCATGCACTTATTGTGTGTTGAGTGTCTTTGATTCTACTGGTCAGCTGTGTTCCCTCTAACAGGGATTCCCAGATATTGTTAACTACAACTCCCATAATCCCTAACCAAAAACTCTTGCAGCTCGGGATTCTGGGAGTTGTAGTCTGGGAATCCCTGTTAGAGGGAACACTACTGGTGGTCAGTGACTGTGACAATAAAGATGCAGATTCAGCTATGTCCTATTGTAAATTTGGTATTTGTGTGGTTTGTAAAGCATTCTGAGTACAATACCAAAGACAAGAATGCTGGACCTCCTATCTTTTCACTATAATTTCAGTTGATAATTACCTTCTACAAATTCTTGCATTTTTGTGTGTGTTAAAGACCAAATGCAATTTGCAGGGTAGAGTAAAACAGTAGTTGCCAGAGTGTCTGTAATAACAGGGTGCACTGTGCATAGGTGAAGGATGGCAATGAGATAATAATGTAATTGTAAAACATGCTATTGAAATGTCCCTATGTGTCAGTACAACTGTACCAGATTTGGTCATGCATAGGTCCAGGAGTTGCAAAGTTGTTTGGGACACAGACACAGACATATGGACACAGATACAGACATCAAGGTGATCTTATAAGGCTACTTTCCATGAGGAAAGTATGCTAAAAACACACTGTTGATATGTCCCCCATGGGGCACTACAGCTTTACTTCATTTGATCCAAAGTGGTCCAAGCAAAGCAAAGCTGTTAGGGCAGAACACAAACACACCCATCATCTTGAAATGGGTTCTGGAATTCATTTATGGGTTATTGCGGTTCAATGCCCTCTATAATCTTAACATGTATACCAGCTTTGGAGCAAATTGGTTAGGTGGTTCACAAATTAGCCCATTCTGCCTCAAATGTTCTGAGCACAATGGCATTGTATATAAACATCTATATGCGGAGTCTCTTACTCGGCATTGGTGTATGCTAGCTCTCTCATTGTCATTTGACATTTTTGACCAATTGTCCATCTGCTCTGCTCCTGGCTCGACTCTGCCTCTTTTGGTTTATCCAAAATGTGTGCACCCTCACACTGTATGGGATATGGCTTGCTGAATGAGATACCACCCAGTTCATTTTGGCAATCCCCCAGGCATCATTTTAAAATCTGCTCTGTGACTTTTTTGATTTTAATTGCCAGCAGTCTGGTTCCATCTTGGTTAAAGTGGAGCCCATCCCTTTTGTAGAGGCTTTGTTTGCCCCAAAATGTATCCCAGTGCCTAACAAATTTAAACCTCTCCTCCCAGCACCACCGTCTCATCCATGCATTGAGACCACTCAGTTCCATCTGTTTAGTTGGCCCTGCGCATGGAACAGGTTGCATTTCAGAGAACGCTATTCTGGGGGTCTGGACTTCAATATGCTACCTCGCAGCCTTTTGGCTTCCAGGACCTCCTGACTGCATTTCTCAACATTGTTGGTGCCAACGTGCAGCACAACTGTTGATTCCTCCCCAGCACTGCCTAACAACCTATCTAGATACTGCATGACATCCACAACATTTGCAACAGGCCGGCAAATCACCATGTGGTCTACACATGGGTCACAAACCCATCTCTCTATGCCCCTAATAATTGAATCACCCACTACTAGGAGGCCCCCAATCCCTGGAGGAGTATACCCTGTACAAGAGGATATGGGTGAATCACCCAAGGAAGGTGTCCCTTCTAAGGGAGCATTCTCCTCTTCCTCAGACTGATGTCCTCCTTCCCTGAGACCTTCATTCTCCATGACAGCAGAGGAGCAGTCAGCCTGGGAGTAGGATGCCTTTACCATGTCCCTGAGGGTCTCACCCACAAACCCCTTAGCTAGAAGCTTCCCTGAGCTTCTCCAGGTCAGCCACCTTGGCTTTGAAGGAACAAACTTGTACACGAGGCCTCCAGAGTGCTGCTTCCTCTGGAGCTATGGTAGACCTGGCCTTCCATGGTAGAGTAGCCTTGTCCACTGGCAGAATAGTAGTCAGATAGCTGCCAGCTTTCTTTCTTGGATTGGTAACCCTGGCCTCCAGGAAATGGTACAGCTGGCTGCTGACTGAAAGGTGGCCAGGTCTGCCAAGTGGTTCGCACATGGGGATGGGCAAATATTGAATGAATTACTTTTCCTCAAGGACAATCCTCTTTTTCTTTGAAATGAGGACATATCCAGGAGATATTAGGCTGTATGGTAGCCTTATTCACACACAGGTGAAGACTGAATTTGGGAATCATTACTGCATCCCTATCATTCCTTCTCACCATCTACATTTGTAAATGCTGAACTATTGAAATTGCACACAAAGACAGACACATACACATACACATACAGCATGGTGATCTAATAAGACTACTTTTCATGAGGACAGTATGTTTTAAAAAATGAACCAGTAATAAGCTTATTGAGAGTTTGTGGGGTATAGTAGCTAGATTGGATTTAGGCTGAAGATATTGATGTTCAAGTCTTTGCTCAGATGAGTAACCTTGAGTCAGTTAATATCTAGCAGCCTATCCTATATGGCAGAATTGTTGTAAGCATAACTGTAACCAGAAAATATGTCATCCACTGGACTCCTTGGAAGAAAGGCACTATAAAAGGTACATTGAATTCTACTGGCATGATTCAGTCCTAAAGGAAGGGGGAGCCCTTGACAGTACACAAGACTTAGATAGTTCCACTGTATATGTTCAAAACCTACTTAGATGATAATTACTCTGTTTGGGACCCAACAGCAGCAGGCGCTCTCCAGGGTTCTGAAATAATCATCACTAAGAAAAGACCACAGGCTTTGCTGCTCAGAGAGCAGAACCCAAGGACCTCAGATGGCAAGAAGGTTATATATTTAGGGAAATTCGGAGTGACCTCCTCTTGGTTTCAAGGTGAGGTGAAAGAACTTTAGAGGAAGCAATCATTCTCCCAACAATTCCCTCTTTCATATTTGTATGGAGGATTTTTCCCCCCATCCAGGCACTGTATGATCCTGTTTTTAAAAGGGTATTCTGAGCTCATCTCTTTCTATCTCTCCCTTTCCTTTTGATCACCTGGATTTTGTGCATCTCTTTTTGTTATCCTGGCTGAGCACTCTTGAAAGATTACTATGCTTGGAGGATGCGGGATTCCCTTAGACGAAGTGTTGCTAGTTCAGAGGTGAAGGTACCAGCAGCCGATCTGCTTTGAATTGCAACAAGAGTGAGTTGGGTAATCATGTAAAAAATAACCTTAGCCCTATTCAAGCTGTCTGTACATGGTTACAATTAGCAATGGCTTTATGGCATACTCAGTTACCTTTTGGGGGCAAAAACAGAAAAGGAGATTTAGTGTTTTTTCAGGTTCCCTAATTAAATGAAATCTGCCCCAGGAGGCTTACCTGTGGTGTGGGATGGATGTAGTCATATTCTTTGTCAATTTTGTGAACAGTGTGGCTGCAAGCAGCATCTGACATTATCTGTTTTAGAGGCGGAGACCCTAGTCTACAAACAAGCATGAATTGTCCCCCTTTACTAAATAGAGTTCACCTGGATTTCACCTGGACCTGCTAACTTGGCAAAGAGGCACCTTTTAACGTGGTGATTCTCTTTATTTAGCAGGGGGAGAGTAACTGGCCCTATCCACCCCCAGCACAGTACTTCCAGTGACTGTTGCTGGTGTCTATCTTATGTTTCTTTTAGATTGTGAGCCCTTTGGAGACAGGGAGCCATCTTATTTGTTTGTTATTTCTCTGTGTAAACTGCCCTGAGCCATTTTTGGAAGGGTGATATAGAAATCAAATGAATAGATAGATAGATAGATAGATAGATAGATAGATAGATAGATAGATAGATAGATAGATAGATAGATAGATTTTCATATGGATGTGTGACTACATTTGAGCCCTGTCTGCTATAAGATGTCCTCCTTAGGTGATGGGGCCATAGATCAGTGGTAGAGCATCTGCTTGCAGGCAGAAAGTCCCAGCATCATCCCTGACAGCCTCTCCAGCCTCTTCCTGCCCTAAACCTTAAGGAGCCTCTGTCAGTCAATTGATCTAGATCGACAAATATGAATATATGATGAATATTTATATACTGCTTTTCAACAAAAGTTCCCAAAGCAGTTTACATAAATATAGATAAATGATGGTTCCCTCTCCCCAAAGGGCTCACAATCTAAAAAAGAAACTTAAGACAGACACCAGCAACAGCCACTGGAGGGATGCTGTGCTGGGGCTGGATAGGGCCAGTTGCTCTCCCCCTGCTAAATAAAGAGAACCGCCACTTTTAAAAGGTGGCTCTTTGCTCATGGGTCTGACTCAACATAAGGCAGCTTCCTATATTTTCCTATCTATATAAGGGAGTTGAGCTCTTTGTATTGGCAGGTACAGTGGGGACTGAGGAATGAAGGTTTGCAGGAAAAAAATTCCATGATAAAGCCATTGATTGGGGTTGTGGAGAAAGAAGAGAATAGGCAAAAGCAGGTGTTTTTCAATATTTTGATACTCTTCTGACCCCCTAAAGTAATATATAACACTCTGTGACATCCTGTGTTTAAAGCTAGTGGCTGACATCCTGACTAATGATGTGTAGTTTAGCACCTTGTTGCTGAGGGTTCATCAATGTGTTTGCAGTCTAGCAAAGCACTCCAGGTATGCTCCCAGAGTGCAGGTAATCTCCAAAAAGTATTCATGCTCTTGCACATGAGCAAAAGAGTCCTTGTGCTTTGGAAGAGCGGCAGACCAGTGAAGGGGCTAGGACTTCATTGATGTTAGGAGCACAGACACTTGGTTAGTCAGGATGATGTCAGCCACTGATTTGATTAGGTAGCGAGAAATAAAGCATATTTGCCTTTTAAAGTAAGGGCTGGCTTGTGCCTGCTTAGTTTTAAAAACCTATTTCGGTTTGAGGCTGCCAATCTCATTTTGGACTCCAGGTTATTATCACGAGGTACTTGCTCATTGTAGCAGCAACTGCTGAAAACTCTAATTCAAACAAGCCAGAATTGAACCGAGGGAGTCAGTATTTCCCTGGCTTTCTCATTTGATTCTGTGTACTCAGCTTGCACACGAATTGTACATTCAGGAAGAGAGTATGTCAAGAATGTAAAGCGGAGAGCTGCTCCAAGACATGGGAGGCAGACAAGGGGAGAGGAGCTGAAAACGACCTGGATCTTCTGCTGCTCATGAATCCAAAGGCAACACAGCAATGGCACCCTTTTGGCTACCCACTAGATGAGCTTTAGAGCGTGTGGGAAATTCCCCCCCTTGGCCTGTCAACCAAAGAAGCACCATTGCTGTCCCTGCCCTTGGATTTGTGAGTGTGAGTACCCTTGGAGGAGCCAGGTATTTGTTGGCATCTGTCTCCATCTGCCACCTATCGTCCCTGACCATCTCCATGCCTTGGACATGGTGGGTAAGGCTCCTACCCTCCTTCGTTGTTTGGACCCCCCCTTTAAGCTGTTGGCCCTAGGGGTGTGCAAACAGATTCGAATCTGAACTGGTTCAATATTGAACCAGTTTGGTTCAAAGGTTTGGGTTCAGCTTGACCCCAGACTGAAATGTCCCACAAGGGTTGGGTGTGTGTGTGTTGTGTTAGTTGAGCTGTTTTTTAAAAAACTTTTTAAAAACTTACCCTCTCTGGGGGCTTCTCTAAGGTTGTGGTGGTGGGTGTCTGCAGAGGTTCCCCTCCCCCGCTGGCCTTTCTTTATGCAAAAATAGCCTGGTTTGGTGGTCTTTGGCGCTATCTGGGCCTATTCCCCAGTGCAGTGACCATTTTGGAGGCTGCTGCACAAGTGCAGTGGGACCCTGCAGGGCTGAGTCATGACCCATGCCACGCGGATTCCCACTGTGCATGCATGGTGGCCTCCAAAATGGCCACTGCATCATGGAATAGGCCCAGAAAGGGCCAAAGACCACCCTAACCTGGGTGATTTTTGCATAAAGGAAGGCCGGTGGGGGGGGACACCTCCACGGACAACCCCCCGCCACCTTGGAGAAGCCCCCTGGAGGAAGTAAGTTAAAAAAGACTTTTTAAAAAGTTTGATGAACCCCCCTCCCGAACCAAACCAAATGGGGGGGTGGGTTTCAATGGTGGGTAAAACTAAACTGTCCCCATCTGTTTCAAGTCTGGTTTGAACTTGAACTGAACCAGGCCGGGCGGTTTTGTGCACACCCCTAGTTGGCCCTCCTTGGGGTCTCAACCCTAAGATTGAGAACCCCTAGAATAAGGTAAAATCATGCAGCTTTATGTATAGCGAAGTTACTTTGGCAGTATAGAATCAGGCCTCTGTGTTCCAATTCAACAAATTCCAACCCCTGATAAGCATCCGGAGGTACTCAGCAAATGTAGAAAGTTTTTCCTAGTATCAGCTGAAGTATACACAATGCAAGGAATGTTGGGTTGGGAGAATCTTTGGGCACTGAAAGAATGGCCATCTTCAAAGGCTGTCTTGGTTATGATTGGAATGCTGCCACTAGCTGACTTGACCCCACACAGGGTCATCTGTGAGGGACAGGGACCCTACTACATTGTGATCCAACACCAGGAGGCGGATTATAGATGCCCAGGATGTGGCCATCTTGGTCCTGTCATAGAGTTTGTTGCCTACACTGTATGGAGGAAGGGGAGGGGAGTTGTTAGGTCAACTAGGGCAAATGTGGATAATTACAATGGTATTAAATAAAGCCACGGCCCAGTTCAATACAGCTTTTAGTGCTACAACAGTATATTATACAAGTGGACAGATGCCTGTCAATTCCTATATATTTTTTATGTGAAGGACAGCATCTGAATTCCTGCTATCAGTGAACCTGAGTCCAGGCCCCTCAAATGCATGGTGCAGATAAAAAGTGTGCTCTTTTTACGCTGCATTCAGTGTAACATGTAAATAACTCCACTTATGTACAGTTATATACCCATGCACACTTCATGGTATGAGTGTTGAACATCAGATGTGAGTTGGGCTTTGAAGCCTTGTGTTTTTGATTGTGTGGGGGGCACTCTACTCCTTCCAAATTGCAAAAACTGGTTTCAGGTGGAAAGCACCGGGGTGCAAAGAGGTGAAAGTGCTCTCATTTTCTCGCTCTCTCCTCTCCTCCCCCCGCCTTTCTCCTACAAAGGTAGAAGCCTTCTTACTTTTTTTCGAGTACAATTAGGATAGACTGGTCTGAGAGCAGTGTGTATCATAGAGTGTGAATGACAGAGAGGAAACAGTGTGGAAATTTATGTCTCGAGTCATGAGGATGAGGAAATGGCTTTATTTTTCACGAAGACACCCACAAACAGTGGAACTCTCCCAGAAATATCTAGCATTTGCAGGAGCCACCATTACAATTATACTGCTCCATAAAGTTGTGTTATGCTGTTTTAATAAGTCCATGAGAGCTCTCCTAAATAAGAACCATCTAGCCCAGCATCCTGTTTTGCACGGTGCTCAATGAAGTCGTTCTGGGAGGTATCAAAAAGGTGCGTGGAAGAAATGCTGCCCCCAGCAACTAGGATTCTGGTGTACACTTCATTTGAACACAGAAGTTCTGCATCAGAAGTGTGGCCTTTGTGAATATAAAAATTCATCTTAGGCCACACCACTGCTCAGGATGGCCCACAGCAAATAAAATAGCTTGCACACGTCTTCATCTGGGTGCTAAAAGTAAAGTAAACCACTGAAAAGTAATTAGCCACTTTGAATACAAAGCATGAACTTGTTTAATACTAAACTAGACATTCAGGAACATTGCAGGCTTAATGCTTTCTGGGCTTTCTCAGTTGAATGGCACCTAAGCAAGAGAGAGTGGACAATATTCCAGATGTTACAAGATGATACATTCTTTCCTTCTCTGATAATTTGATTACATGAATGGGATTCTGCCAGCATAAACATAATTTCTTATGGGAGTGTTGTGTAGGTCTACCTACAATTATTACTTGGCTCCATGAGAAAGGTATAAGTTAAGCAATTGTTTCTGAGGGTGCATCTTTAGAGAACTTGAGAGAGAAAGTTCTGAGTTCACAAAATATTAATTACCTCATCATAGTTTGCCTTACAAATTACACACTAGTGGGAGGAAATAAAAGATGTGTGTGAGAGAGAAATGTATGTTCACTCTGAAATGCTAGACTTTGATGGAAGGAAACAGAAGATTTGTGCTGCTGCTGCTGCTGCTTCGGCCAAGCCGTGTTTTCTTCCATCCCTGTTTGGGCACACTGGCCTATCACTGTAGGGCTACTAGCATCTACTAGCATTCATTGTCCTGTAGAAATGCCTGTGCATCTTGGGAAACTAATATTTACGGCGAGAGTTTTCAGAGGCAACAGCAGTCACTTTATCAGATACATGAAAAGTGCACTTTTAAAATAGTTTTACTGCTGCTGACTAATAGGGATAACTCTCCTGGAATTTGCCAGTGCTCTGATCAGTGCTTTAGATAGCAGGTGCCTTGTCCAGTTCTGGTGCTCTCTGGCTCTTCTTCACCCTCCTGCATGGACATTCTGGAGGTGCAAGCACAGGTAGAAAAGCAGAGCTTTTTCCAGGCACTGCACATGACCAGTCCGACCTGGAGTAGCATTGTCCTGCCCCTGTAGGGTTGGTCATGTGAATGATCTCGATGATTGGCAAAAATGAAGTTTCCCGGAAGTCCCAAAATGTAGTCATTATGGTTTGCAGATTCTTAGTTCTTTTGTAGGATAAGCCTGACGCATTTCGACTCTAGGTCTTCATTATTTAAATAAATAAATAAATAAATAAATAGGTAGGTAGGTAGGTAGGTAGGTAGGTTCTTTCGCTTTTTATATTTTTTCAGTTTAATTTGTTTAATTTTATTATATATATTTGTTTGTTTGTTTGTTTGTTTGTTTGATTTCTATACCCCTCTTCCAAAAATGGCTCAGGGCAGTTTACACGGAGAAATAATAAATAAATAAGATGGATCCCTGTCCCCAAAGGGCTCACAATCTAAAAAGAAACATAAGATATTTATGTTTTAGTGGTTTGTTTTAATTGTAAACCGCCCTGAGCCATTCTGGAAGGGCGGTATATAAATCAAATCAAATAAATAAATAAATAAATACATAAGATAGACACCATCTTGTATCTATTTAATCGTTGTGAGCCACCCTGTGCAGTAGTGCACTGGAGGGGTGCACTATAAATATTTAAAATAAATAAATAAATTCATATGTGTATACAATTATGAGAAGGGATCCACTTATCCCACTTGAGGGATAGATTTTTCATAGAGATGATTGCGACTTGGCTTGTTTCTAAAACCTCCTCATGCGGTAGCTGCTGTTGCTAAAAATAAATAAATAAATAACCTGCCAGTTTTTTTAGTTGCTGAACCATTAAAAAACTATCTTATTGCAAGTCAGACTTTAAAGCCATCAAGACCAGAGTTATTTAGAAAGCCAATATTGTTTTGGATAAATAGGGCTGGAAGCAGATTAACTCTTTCATTTTTTTTTTTCAGCTAGAACTGTTCACAAGCTCTCAGCATGAATGGATCAACCATTACAGAGTTCATTTTGCTGGGCTTCTCCTGCTCCCGCACTGCCCAACTCTTCATTTTTGCACTGGTCTCGGCCTGCTACACCACCATCCTTCTGGGCAATGTTCTGATCATGTTGACTGTGTGGTCAGAGCCTCAGCTCTTCCAATGCCCCATGTATTTCTTCCTCGCCAGTCTATCCCTCATTGATATGTCTTTGGGCTCAGTAGCAGCTCCAAAGTTAGTGACTGATTTGTTGAACAATGGGGGTACCATTTCCTATGTGGGCTGTATAGCTCAGATATTTGGTCTCCACCTCTTTGCGGGTGCAGAGATGTTTCTCCTCACCCTCATGGCCTACGATCGCTACGTAGCCATTTGCCACCCACTGAGGTACACGACCATCATGAATCAGCAATGTTGCTTCCGTCTCCTCATGCTTTGCTGGATCGGAGCCTTCATTCATTCCACTTTCCACATGGTGGTGCTTGCCCAGCTCCCATTCTGTGGGCCCAACATGCTAAACAATTTCTTCTGTGACATCCCCCAGGTAATCAAGTTGGCCTGCTCAGACATCTATGTTGCTGAGATACTCATATTGTTCAATGACAGCCTGGTAACTCTCCCCTGCTTTCTGAGCTTGCTGGTATCATACGTGACCATCTTGGCTACCTTCTGTGGCCGTTTTGGAAAGAGCAGCAGGAAGACCTTGTCCACCTGCAGTTCCCACCTGACAGTAGTTGGCTTGTTCTATATGCCCATTGTCTTTGTCTATATCAAGCCCTCTTCCCACTCCCAGCTGGAGAAGATGGCCTCTGTGTTCTACATGGTGGTCACCCCTGCCCTCAATCCCTTGATCTACTCTCTGAGGAACCAAGAAATGAAGGGAGCCATCGGGAAGCTGAAAAGGAAGTGCAAGCTCTTTCTGCTGCCTTCAGGGGACCAAATGTGTGAAATTTCCTTTTCTTACCAAAGACATTGTTGTGCATATGAATGCTAAGGTTCATGAGCTTTAGGTTTCTTGCAAATTTATTAAATGCTGATATGTTGTTAGTGGAGATTACCTTGCAAAATTATTATTGATGAGATGGTTAGTATTGCGTTTTTTGTTATGCTATTTATTGTAATTATTCATTTGAATGTATTTGATTGGATTGGAAGATTGTAGAATCTGATCTTTGTTATGTCATATTGTCACTTTGGTATTCCTGTGGTTTGTAAATTCTCCACACATTTAATATTTCTTGTTGGAATATTGTTCATGCCTTTTGGTTATTAATTCAGGAATATCAGAGTGGCCCATTACAAGAGTTACAAATCAAACCAATGTGCCTTTTCAACTATACAGCCATGCACCCGAACCCCATACACTTGTGCAGCTCTCCAAATGCATAATGCACATATTAGAGCCATTCACACGATCATAGTCCGGGAAGGAGATGCCTCCTACCCTAATTTGGGAGCCATGCACACACCCATTTGCAGACTGTCTCTCAGTTAAAACCAAGGCTGGAGATGCCTTCCTTGCTTTTGTGCTATGCAGCGGCTGGGTCAGAGAGATTTCCCACTTATTTCATTCAGCAGCTGGGTAGAGCTGTTGGGTAAGCAGGGCTGGCCTGCCCAATAAGTGAGCTAAGTGTCTGGGACCCAGGGTCACCACATGGGACCCATGGTCATCAGCCATGCTTGCAGGGTGACGGTGGCTGAGGGTGGGGAATGAGGAACATCTGTATGCTTGCCCACCCTCCTCGCTACCATTGCCACTGCCTCCATTTGCTTCTTTCACAGTAAGTGCAGGCTGCAGCAGTGATGGTGGTGAGGAGGATAGGTGAATGAATAGGTGGGTGTTCCCCATGGCCCACCTGCCCACTCTCTCTCTGCACTACCTCCGCAACTCTGTGGTTAAAGGCAGTGGCAATGAAGGCAGGCACACACTCCACACGTTGCCTGTCCACCCATCTGCCCTACTCCTCTGTGTTTAACCATGGTGAAGGCTTTGCCCAGGAGGGAGCCTGGGTGGGCAGTGGGGTCACTTGGGCCCACCTCAGTGGACTCCACTGGGGTTGCCCTTGATAGCCCTTTGGGTGGGGGAGGATCTTACCCACCTGCTGTTTAGCACAACGTCATGGATGGAGCTTCTGATTTTGATATGCAAACCAATTGTAATTGTTAGTTCTGGTTTATTTTGATTGGATTAAAAGATTGTAGGATGTCATCGTGTTTATGTGGTTTGTAAAATGTTCTGAATACTATACCAAAAAACAAGAAATGATTGTAAGAACTAATCAACCTACTTTCCTTTCACTATAGTTTTAATTGATAATTGGAATATTCAAATTAATGTAGTTTCTGTTGTTCAATACCAAATGCAATATGCAGGATACAGTAAATGAGTAGTCACGAGAGCCCCACATCTGTAAGAACAGAGTGTACCATGCGTCATTGGAGGATGGCAATGAGATAATGACATCATTATAAAACACACCATTGAAATGTCCCTTTGTGGTACTACAACTATACTAAATTTCATCCAAATTTGTCCAGGCATCGCAAAGTTGTACGGGGGAACACATGCACAGCTGCCATCTTGAAAAGTGATTAATTTCTGTTCTGTGATTTCTAAAATGGGATATCAAGGTTTAATATCCCCTCCAATCCTAACATGTATACCATATTTGGTGCAAATCGGTTCAACAGTTCACATGTTAGCCCACTTCCATGTCAAATGTTCAAGCATCTGCCACCTTGAACCATTGTGGATGACAGCATCACAAAATATTCCATTCAAGTTTCCCTGTGTGGCACTACAAACTGTACCGGGTTTGGTTAAATTGGTTCAGGCATTGTGAAATTGTTGGGGGGCACACACATAAGGATGGATGGACACACAGACACACACATGGACAGCAAGGGGACTCATAAAGCTACTTTGCATGAGGAAGATAGGCTAAAAACTCTCCCTTCAAATGTCCCTATGGGGCAGTACAAACTGTACCACATCTGGTCCAATTTTGTCCAGGTGATGATCCAAAAGTTATGAGGGTGGAAGACACATGTTTGGTGCAAATTGGTTAGCTGGTCCACATTTTAGCAAGCTTCAAATGTTTAGGTGACCACCATCTTGAACTGGAGGGGATGACATCATCATAAAGTATGCCATTGAGGTCTCCCTATGTGGCACTACAACTCTTACAACTTTTGTCCTACCCCATCCAGGCATTGCGAAGGTGTCAGGGGAATGCACACATGTACACAGCCAGATGGATGGTCAGAAGGACACATGGATGGACAGACACATGGATGGACACACGGACACACACAGAGACAACAAAGCATTCTCTTGAGGCTCATTTCCATGACACCATAGAAATGTCTCTATGGGGCACTGCAACTGTACTGCATTTGATCCAAATTGGACCAGGCTTTGCAAAGTTGTTAGGGGACACACACGTGTGCATGAGCATACACACGCAGAAAGGGACCAACATACACATGGGCATCAGGGGGATCTCGTAAGAGAGTTAGTGTCATATAGTAGCTAGATTGGATTCAAACTGGAGAAACAGATTATTCAGGTCCTTGCACAGATGAATAGCCCTGAGCAAGTTGATGAGGTGGTTCTCACGACTGCCAAAGAGCGGGCTAAGAGCCTAGCCTGCTTTTTGGCGGTCATGTGCTGCAACAGGAGCCACGCGGCTCCTGGCAGCAAACTCTGCTAATTCCCCCTCCCCATAGGTCGTGTGTCACGGCTCCGCGCCACGGCAACACATGAGGAGACCCATGGCTGGGAGTCTTCTTGCAGCCTCCTGGGCTCAGGGGTCTCTCCAGGATGCCTGGCACTTCTGGGGTCAGCCCCCGCTGGCTCCATGACGAAGTTGGCAGTCGTGTGGGCGGCCAATCCATCCACCCAGGACTTCCTGCCTGCTCGTCTGCAGCTAAGCCCGCTCTCCCAGCACTCCCCCTAGAGGCAAGTCTCACTATCTAGCAGTCTAATCTATCTGACAAAGTTGTTTTAAGTAGGCATAATTGTGCTTCTTATTCTTCTCAGTTGATGCTGCCTGAGGAAGTGGACAAGATCCTGGGCAGTGTGTGGGAAACATCGTGAGCTCTGGACCCTTCTCCTTCATGGCTAATAAAATCTGTTAGGGAAGGTACAGGCAGGTAGATGAAACCTATAATCAACGATTCATTAATGGAGGGCAAGATACCATCTAGCCTCAAACAAGCAGTGGTAAGACCATTACTAAAAGAGCCCTCCCTTGATCCCTCCAACCTTGATAACTACCAGATTGATTCAAATCTAGCCAGACCAGGCCTGTTCAACTTTGCCCCCCAGCTGGTTTTAGACTACAACTCTCATAATCCCCAGCCACAGTGGCCAATAGCCAGGGAATGTGGGAGTTGTAGGCCAACATCTGCAGGCGGGCTGAAGCCAAGCAGCCCTTATCTAGACACTTTTCAGTCTGGCTTTCCCCCTGAGTTTGGGACTGAAAATGCCTTGGTCACCCTGGTGAATGACCTTCACTTGGAACTAGACAGGGGGTGTGTGTCCCTGTTGGTTCTGCTAGATCTCTCAACTGTGTTTGATACCATCAACCATGGAAGCCTTCAAGACCACTCTCAGGTATAGGAATCAGAGCGGTGCCTTAGAGTGAGTCCAGTCCTTTCTTGGGAGAAAGTGCCAGAAGGTGGTGCTTGAGGACTGATGCCTTGGCCTCTGGCCTCTGGGGTCTTGCGAGGCTCAGTTTTGTCCCCTCCATGCTGTTTAACATCTACCGGAAACTGTTGGGAGAGGTCATCAGAGGTTTGGATCAAAGTGTCATCAATATGCAGATGACACTCAGCACTGCCTCCTTATATCAGATCCTAGGAAAGCCATTGATGTACTGAACTGGGGGCTGGAGGCAGTGATGGGCTGGATGTGGGCTAGCAAACTGAGGTTAAGCCAGACAAGATGGAGATGCTGTTTGTCAGTAGGAAAGCCGATCAGGATGGGGGGATTCAATCATTTCTGGATAGGGTTGTACTTCCTTTGAAAGAGCAAGTGCGCAGCTTGGGGGTATTGCTGGACCCAACTCTGGTTTTGGATGCCCTGGTGGAGATGGTAGCTAGGGTTCTTTTTGGAACTGCTCACATGGAACACATTACATCTATTTTGAAAGAGCTGCACTGGCTGCTAATTTGTTTCCGGATCCAATTCAAGTTGCTGGATATTACCTTTAAAATCCTGAATCATTTGGGCCCTGGATATCTGAAGGACAGCCTGCTCCCATAGGTTTCTACCTATTCAACAAGGTCATTAGAGGGGGCTTTGCTCCATGTGCAACATTGAGAGAGGCTAAATTTGTGTGTATGCAGGACAGGGCCTTTTTTGTTGTTGCCCTCAGACTCTGGAATGTTCTCCAAGTGAGTGTCCACACTTTGACATTTGTGGCTGCTTTTAAAACCACCACCACCACCTTTTCATTTATTCAGGCTTTTACCGCTTAGGGGTTGTCAGGTTTCTCAGCTCTCCTGCTATGTGCCAAGTTAGCAGGGGTAACTTTGCCAGGTTACCCCTGCTAACTTGGCAAAGAGGCACCTTTTAACGTGGTGATGCTCTTTATTTAGCAGGGGGAGAGTAACTCTCCCTGTCCACCACAGTACCTCTAGTGACTGTTGCTGGTGTCTATCTTATGTTTCTTTTTAGATTGTGAGCTCTTCGGGGACCGGGTTCCATCTTATTTGTTTGTTATTTCTCTGTGTAAACCACCCTGAGCCATTTTTGGAAGAGTGGTATAGAAATTGAATGAATGAATGAATGAATGAATGTGTCTTTGTCTTTTACAGGTATATGGCTGTTGCTTTGGGGTGTTTTTATGGTTTTTATTGTTTTAATCAAATTTAATGTTTTAATGTGCTTTTTATGGAGTTTTATTGAATTTTAATTTTTGTAGACCACCTTCAGATAAGTTTTATGAAAAGTGGTATAGAAATTGACTTATGGATGAATGAATGAATGAATGAATGAATGAATAGGAACTGGGAAATATGCCATCCTTTCTGGACTCCTTGGAAGAAGGGCAGTAGAAAAACGATATTAAATTCTACTGGCATGGGCTCAGTTCTCAGGAGAGTCGCAGGGGAGTCCCTGCCAGTGCCTCCACATTCTAGAGTCTCATTGTTCACAGATAGTTCAAAACTTCTTTCGATCTTAATTACCCTGTTTGGGACCCAACAGCAGGGGGTGCTCTCCAGAGTGCTGACACCTTCATTACCACTAAGAAATGACATCAGGCATTGTTCACAGAGAGTGGAATCCAAGGACCTCAGATTGCAGGAGGGTTATCTACAGAGAAATTCAACGTGAGTTCTTCTCTTGGATTCAAGGTGAGGTGAAAGAACTTTAAAGGAAGCAATCATTCTCACGACGATTCCCTTTTTTCATATTTGCATGGAGGATTTTTGTCATCCAGGCACTGTATATTCTGGCTTTTAAAGGGGTATCCTGGACCTTGCTACTTTATCTCTCTCCCTTCCCATTTGATCACCTGGATTTCATGAATCTCTTTTGGTTATCCTTGCTAAACACTCTTGAAATATCACAATGCTTGGAGGATTAGTATTTCTTTGGATGAAGTATTACTAGTTCTGATGTAAAGTACCAGCAACAGATCTGCTTTGAATTGCAGAAAGAGTGAGTAGGATCATCATTTTTTTTTTAACTTTAGCCCTATTCAAGCTGTCTGTACATTGTTACAATTATGATATATACCGTTACCATTTCAGGCCAAAAACAGGGAGAGAGATTTGGTAACTATCCAATCTCAGGTTTCCTCAACCAATCTCTGAAATCTACCCAAGGAGGATTTCCTGAGTTGTGGGATGGAGGTAGTAGTGATCTTTGTCAATTTTTTGAACAATGTCGCTGCAAGTAGCATTAGGTGTTGTCTATTTTAGAAGTGGAGAGCTAATTTGGCAGTAGCAAGCAAGCATGTACTGACTCCTTTACCAAGCAGGATTCACCTAGATTTGCATTTAGATGTGTGGCTACATTTGAGCACTGTTTTTCAACATGTTACCAATCTAGAAGAGCACTCCAGGAGTGCTCCCATGACACAGGCAAACTCCAAAAAGCATGTGTTTATCTTGCACATGAGCGGAAGAGTCCTGCTGCTTCGGAAGCATGGCAGCAGGGACTAGTGCTTAACTGATGTTAGGACCCCACACACTTTGTTGGTCAGGATGTCAGCCATCCATTGATTTACTTCTAGAGAAATAAAGCATATTAACCTTCTAAGTGAAGATGGGCTTGCTTGCTTGCTTTGTTTTTCAAACCTAGGTTTTATGTTTGAGACTGACAATCTAATCTTGGACTCCCAGTGATTTTCACTAAGTATGTATGTATGTATTTATGTATTTATTTGACTTCTACACCGCCCTTCCAAAAATGGCTCAGGGTGGTTTACATGAAAAGAAAACTAAAATCAATTAACTATTAAAATCAAAAACTGTAAAAACAACATAAAACCATTGTCAAAACCATTAAAACCGTTTTTAAAACCCTGGAAAAACCAGGCCAAACCTTTACGGTTTAAGAACAGTTAAAAAAACCCTAGAAGGCAAAGCCAAGCAGATAGGTCTTAAGGGCTCTCCTGAAGTTCAAAAGTGAACTCAGATTGCAGATTACTGCCAGGAGTGCATTCCACAGCCCAGGAGCAGCCACAGAGAAGGCCCTCCTCTGAGTCGCCACAAGACATGTTGGTGGCAACAAGATGGACTTCCTCAGATGACCTTAATGTGCAGTGTGGATCGTGCAGAAGAAGGCACTCTCTAAGATAACTCAGACATAATTTGCTTATTAGAGCAGCAAGTACTGAAAACACTGATTCAAACAAGCAGGAATCGAGCCAAGGGAGTCAGTATTTCCATGACTTTCTCAGTTGATTCTTTATACTCGGCTTGCACACTAATCTATTGTACAGTCATATGTGTTTTACTGTAAAGGACTGTTCTTATGTTCATATTAAAAGTGAACCTGGGTCCAGGCCTCTCAAATGCTTGGTGCAGTCAGGAAGGGTGCTGTTGTACCGGTGTTCAGTGTAACATGTGAACATGCGTACAGTTGTATACCTATGTATACTTCATGGTATGAGTGTTGCACATAAAATGTGAATAGGGCTTTCAGGGGCATAGCAAGGTCGGAGTGGGCCCAGAGACAAGATTTTAAAATGCCCCCCCCCCCTCACTGAAGCTCAGCTCATGAAGTAAAGAAAGTTTTGTAAATTGTGGATGATGCAAGTCATTTAATGGTACTAGAGAAAGACATGCTGTTCTGGTAGCTCCAGGTCTTAACACTCACATCAATTTTGGAGGATGAATACAACTGAAGGAAGCCCGGGCGGTTGCGTGGCTGGGGGAGTCAGTCATGTGACTTGCCTCCAGGGGCCCCCCCAAGGCAGTGGGCCCCCAGACAACTGACTTCTCTTGCCCTATTATAGTTACGCCCCTCAGGGCTTTAGAACTGTGTGTTTTTGGTGGTGTGGGGGCAATATGCACCTTTCAAATTGTAAAAACTGGTTTCAAGTGAAAAATACCAGGGTACAAAGAAGTAAGAGAACACAGACAAACACAAACACACACTTACAGAAGTAGAAGCCTTCTTATAGCTGTTATTCTTTCAAGAAAAATTAGGAGTGACTGGTTTGAGAGTGGTGTGTATCACAATGCATGAGTGAGTGAGAGGAAACAGCATGGGAACTTGTGCCTCAAGTCAGAGAGAAGAGGTTGAACATGGAATTTCTACATTATATGTATAATGCCTATGAATATGGAGTCTCCACGTATCTAGCACCAGTATCGGAGGTCCTTTGTTGACTGGGAAAAGTCATTTTGCATAAATTACACTGATAGGAAAGTTCAAGAAATAAATTTTGAAGAATTTGTTCGTACATTTGTTTGTTTGTTGTGTGTTATAAAGTCATATTCCGCAATTTCCCACAGATATAAAATTCAGTATACACAAACCTATCACCGAACATAGCTGAATGCACTGCTTTTTACACTGGAATATACTTGGGGAATTTTAAAAAAATATTGAAGAAATTCTAAATATCAGGCTTCCTGATTACTTTGTGTGAAGCAACGTGTCTCCAGTCTAACAGAGTGCTCCTGGAGGACAGGCAAACTCCAAAAAGTAGCTGAGCTCTTCCACATGAGCAGAAGAGTACTTGCGCTTTGGAAGTACTGTAGACCAATGCAGGCTAATGCTTCATTGATGTTAGGAGCACACACACTTGCTCAGTCGAGACATCAGCCATCAATTTGATTAAGTAGAGAGAAATAATGCACATCTATATTTTAAACGAGGATGAGCTTGCTTGTTTCTCCTTACTTTTTCGAATCTGGGTTTTATGTTTGAGACTGCCAATCTAATTCCAGACTGTCACTAGGTATGTACTCATTAGAGCAGCAACTGCTGAAAGTAAAGGGAGTCAGTATTTCCTGTATTATTTTCTCACTTAATTCTTTGTACTCAGCTTGCGCACAAATCCAAAATTCAGGAAGAGAGAAAGTGAAGGGCTACACGAACTTCTTCAAGACAAGGGGAAATGAGCTGAAAATCATCTGGATCCTCTGCTGCAAAGACAAGGTCAGCACAGCAATAGCACCTCTCTGGCCACTCAGAGACCCTCCTGAGTGTCTCCTGAGAGGGAACTCTCCCCTGGCCTGTCATCCAAAGAGGTGCCACTGCTGTGCCTGCACTTGGCTTTATGAACAGCGGAGGAGCCAAGTAGTTTTTAGCTTCTGTATCCATGTGCCTCCCATTGCCCTTGACCACCTTGGGCATGTCTGATAAGGCCCCTGTCCTCCTGATAGTGATTGGGGCCCCTTTTTAGGGAGTCTTAACTATCTAGTTTGAGAACCTCCGACCTATGGTGGTCATGCAGCTTTATGTGCAGCTAAATTACTTTGGCAGTGTAGAATGATGTCTCTGTTCCCATTCAAAGGTTTCCAACCACTGGTAAGCACCCTGAGGCACTCAAAAAATGTAGAGAGCTTTCCTAGTATCAGCTGAAGGATGCATGATACAAAGAATGTTGGGTTGGGGGCATCTGATCATGCCCAATTGGCAGCAAACCCACCTCTGGAGCCACCCTATTAAACGTGCTTGCAGAGAGGGCTGGCAGACTGTGGAGCACCTGTCCAGCTTCAGGGAGGGGAGGGGGGATCCCCTTGTGCAATGCACAGTGGGCGTTCTGGGGGACAGGGTGACGTAAGGCGATGTGTCCCAGTACCCCGATCCTCCAAGCTACTGACAGCAGCCAGCAATTGTCTGGGCAGGCAATCTGCCTACCGAATAAACAGGAATGGATCTTCTTCTGGGAGGTAAGGTTTGTAAGGCTTCCTCTCCACTGACCATGTAGCCCTTTCTCGCCGATCGTGAGAAAGGGCTTGATGTCATTTTTGAATTTTTTTTAAATCTGAGTGTTGATCATGTGTCGAGAGTAATAACAGTTAAAATATTATTATTCTATTCAGAATTTTTTTTTAAAAAAAGACAAAAAAACATTATTTAAACCTTTCACCCATCATATTGCAGTGTAAACAAGCAATGCATTCATCTAATTTCAGTGGAAGGATTGTGTATGCACAATTTGGTATCTGTAAATGATCAGGAAGTATCCCTTTATTTTTCACAAACAAATCCACAAAGAAGCTCTTCGAGAAATATCTAACACTTGCAGGAGCCACCGTTAAAATTATACTGCTCCATAATTTTGTGTTATGCTGTTTTAATAAGACCATGAGAATTCTCCTAAAGAAGAGATGAGGTTCATCTAGCCCACCATCCTGTTTCACACAGTCCTCAATGAAGTCACTTTGGAAACCATTTAAAAAGTGCAAGAAAGAAATGTTGCCCCCCTCTTCATATACACCTTCATACACTATTATTCTGGTGTACACTTTATTTGAACATGGAAGTTCTGCGTCTGAGGTATAGTCCCTGTGAATATAAAGATTCTTCATAGGCAGCATATGTAAGAAGTAGCATTTCCCTTGTCATCCTTCATTAATTGGTGTACTGCCATTTTATCAGGAGTATGCAAGCTCTCATGAATGAGAGAAAAGATCTGCATCCTGTCTCTTGCAGTGCCCATTGAGATCATTCTTGGAAGTTTTGGAAAAAAATGCAGAAAGGAAACAACAGCTTGCATTCCAATGCCCTCCCAGCAACTAGTAATCGGCTATAGACAACATTTCGACATGAAGTTTCAACATTGCAGGTATTACTGTCTCTGTCTATGGCAGTGATCTTCACTATTTTTTAAGTGGGGGCCACTTTGGAAAAATATCTTCAATGGGAGAGTCATTTCTCACTGCCCTGACCTGTGCTTTGTTGGGAGGAAACTTTAAGAGAGAGCGAGAGAGAGACCACTCTTAAGTAGGGTTGTGCAAATTGATTCAAATTTGAATCAGTTTGACTTGGATCTGGTAATTCAATTTTAATTCAAATCGCATCAGCCAGATTCAAATACTAAATGATTCTAATTGATTTGTTGACAGTGTACAGACATTTTGGCACCTTTTAAAAACCATTTGCCTTGATTAGTCAAAAAAGGTGCCAAAATAGAATTGAATCACCCCGTTTCGGGCCACTACAATTAAAATTCAAATTGCATTGACCAGTTTCGATTATAATTTGAATTAAATCTGAAAATTCAATTTGTGCACATCCCTACTCTTAAGAATTGTATGGGTAAAATGCTAGGAAGGGCTCACTTCCCAGATTTCCATGCTCACCTTCCAAGATGGTGCAGGGGCTCAAAAGGGCTCAGTTCCCCTTAAAGGAGCTTTCCACCTAGTGCTTTTTGAAGCTCTGGCCAAAACTTCAAAAAGGCCCAAAGCAACTAGTCAGGAGGCTGCAATGAGAGTTAAGGGGGGCCTCCACTGGCCGCTGGGCTTAGAATGGTGAACACTAGTGTATGGTGACTCCACTTAAGACCTATTCAGACTTTAAATTGTACATATGTAAAGGTGTCTTTACACATGTGCACTCATTTTGTAGATTTTGAGTGAATGGCTACATTTTGCGCAAATGACTACATATATACATTTTAAAAGTGAAGCTGGGTTGAGGTCCCGTCAAATGTAGAGTAGTACACTTTACTGATTGTTTATTTATTTAAAATATTTATACCCCGCCCCTCCAGTACACCACTGATCACTAATCAAACAGATATAATGTAAAATAAAAAAATTAATAAAGTTAAACAAGTTAAAAGACAAGTTTATGAAACCACATTTACACTCTGCATCTCTCTGTTGCATCTGTTGAACATAATGCATGATAAACTATACATGCATACTGATCTGTACATGCATACTGTACGCTGGCTGAACTACAAAGCAAGGATGCCCCAATGCAGCAAAAGAGTAACCTAAAATGACCTCCTAAGTAATTGCATCAGTGCAGTTGGGCAGCCGTGATTTTTGACACTTTCCCATTCCTCAGGAAGTCCTTTCTTCCACTTCAAAATATGTCCCCAATGGTTGTGTAGTCCTCAGGGACATATTTCTGGGGAGCACAGAATCTTTCCTGGTGAAGGGAAGGGCATAAAAGCTTGTCTCTTCTCCAATACATACTGTTGCAATGAACTGAAAAGTTCTGTTAAGCTGATCTCTTGTTGTGCCAGAGCATCATTGCTTGGGTCAGCTACATAGGAACATAGGAACATAAGAAACTGCCATATACTGAGTCAGACCATTGGTCTATCTAGCTCAGTATTGTCTTCACAGACTGGCAGCGACTTCTCCAAGGTTGCAGGCAGGACTCTCTCTCAGCCCTATCTTGGGGAAGCCAGGGAGGGAACTTTGAAACCTTCTGCTCTTCCCAGAGCGGCTCCAATGATATTCAGTGCTCGCACTTCTAGTCTCCCTTTCATATGCAACCAGGGCGGACTCTGCTTAGCTAAGGGGACAAGTCATGTTTGCTACCAGAAGACCAACTCTCCTCTCCTCTACTATAGCTTCACTGTACATTTGTTGAACACATAAAAGAAAGAAGATCAGGAGTATCATGTACAAACACATAAGATTTATTATCTAAAGTTGTATTCTTAAAGTTTTCTTACTAGATAGAAAATTACTAAATATTTATCAAAACACTCTTAAAAATACAAAATCTGATAATCTGGTTCACAAATACGTGATATAGAATGGCTGGAAAGATTGAGGTTTCTTGGGAAATCCCAAAATGTAGCATTACTGGGGTCTGTAAATCTCTCTTTCTTTTGTAGGATAAGCCAGACGCATTTCAACTCTGGGTCTTCATTATTCCTACATGTGTAAAAGTATGAGAAGGATCCATTTATCCCTCCAGAGGAGAGATTTTTCATAGAGATTATTGCTACTTGGCTTCATACTAAAACCTCCTCATGTGGGAGCTGCTGTGGCTAAATAAATTATTGATTGAATGAATGAATGAATGAATGAATAACCAACCAACTTTGATTGGGTGGCTGTATAAGAAACTGTCTTAAAGCAAGTCAGACCTTAGATCCATGTACCCGGAATTATTCACATAATGTAGCCAGTATTGTTGTAGATTAATAGGATTGGAATTATGTTAACTCTATTCCCTTTTTCTCTTCAACTAGAACAAGCTCCCAACATGAATGGATCCACCATTACAGAGTTTGTTTTGCTGGGCTTCTCCTGCTCACGCACTGTCCAGCTCTTCATTTTTGCCCTCGTCTTGGCCTGCTACACCACTGTCCTTCTGGGCAATGTCTTGATCATGGTAACTGTGTGGTCGGAGCCCCAGCTCTCTCAATGCCCCATGTATTTCTTCCTTGTCAATCTATCCCTCACTGATGTATCTTTGGGCTCGTTGGCAGCTCCAAAGTTAGTGATCGACCTGTTGAACAATGGCCATGCCATTTCCTATGAGGGCTGTATGGCTCAGATATTTGGTTTCCATCTCTTTGCAGCTACAGAAATGTATCTCCTCACCCTCATGGCATATGATCGCTACATAGCCATCTGCCACCCACTGAGGTACACAACCATCATGGGTCAGCAACGATGTCTCGGTCTCCTCATACTTTGCTGGATGGCAGCCTTCATTCATTCCACTTTCCATATGGCGGTGATTACCCGTCTCCCATTCTGTGGGCCCAACGTGCTGGACAATTTCTTCTGTGACAGTCTACAAGTAATAAAGCTGGCCTGCTCAGACATCTATATTGTTGAGAAACTTGAAATGTTGAATGACAGCTTGGTAATTCTCCCCTGCTTTCTGAGCTTGCTGGTTTCATACGTGACCATCCTGGCCACCCTCTGTGGCCGTTTTGGAAAAAGCAGCAGGAAGACCTTTTCCACTTGTAGTTCCCACCTGACAGTGGTCGGCCTGTTCTATATTGCCACTGTCTTGGTCTATCTCAAGCCCTCCTCCCACTCCCAGCTGGAGAAGATGGCCTCTGTGTTCTTCATGGTGGTCACCCCTGCCCTCAATCCCTTGATTTACACTCTGAGGAACCAAGAAATGAAGGTAGCCATTGGGAAATTGCAAAACAAGTGTAAACTCTTCCTGTTGTCCCAAAGAGAGTACATATGTAAGATTTCATTTCCCTACCACAGACATTGTTGTGCACGTGAGTCCTAGGATTCATCTATAATTAAAATTAACTAAATGTTTATTTTTTAGTGGTTAATATATTGCAATACAATTGTAGATGAAATGGCTAGAATTGCATTGTTATGCTAATTGATTGTAATTCATTTGCTTTCATTGAGTTGGACATTGTTAGGATGTGGTCTTCCTATGTCTGATTGTAATTTTGGTATTTCTGTTGTTTGTGGTTTGTTAAATGTTATTATTATTATTATTATTATTACTACTATTATTTATTCAATTTCTATACCGTCCTTCCACAAATGGCTCAGGGTACTGGAAGGTACAATACCATGGAAAAATGGTTTATAGCATAAACATCAAAGAGTGAGGCTCATCAAAGTGGATTGACATCAAATGGTGAGGCTCATCAAACAACTGAGTCTACTGTAGAATAACTTGTTGGAATGTCCAGTTTACACCTTTTGCTTGTGAATCCAGGAATATCAGAGTGACTGAGCTCTGTGGATGTGACACTTTTAATTCCATGAGTTAGTGGCTCAAGTGTTACACCAGGTGTGTTTTCATAGGTGGATTGATAAATCCTCTCTCATGGTCCATCACAACCATTACAAATCAAACAAATGTGGGTTTCTAACTCTACAACCTTACACCCATATACATACAGCTGTGCAGCTCTTCATGTGCATAATGCATGTATTAGAGTCATTCATACTATCATAGTCAGGGAATGAGATGTCTCCTGATTTCCCTCCTATTTCATTCAGCAGTTGCTGCCGGGTGGGAGGGAGCCATCTTCCCCACCTGCTGCTTAGCACACAATCACAGAGAACAACAACAGCAAAATATTTATATACCTTTTTCCAACAAAAATTTCTAAAGTGGTTTACACAGAGAAATAACAAATAGATAAGATGGATCCCTGTCCCCAGAAGGCTCACAATCTAAAAGGAAACATCAGATAGACACCAGCAACAGTCACTGGAGGTACTGTGCTGGGGGTGGATAGGGCCATTTACTCTCCCCCTGCTAAACATAAGGGATTCACCACTTTAAAAAGGTGCCTCTTTGCCAAGTTAGCATGGCTGACCTTGGTTTTTACTGAAGATTTAACTTAGACCATTCAGCTGCATGAACATGGTTTCCAAAGGAGACCCGAGTTCAAATCCCCATTCAGCCATGATATTTGCTGGGTGACTCTGGGCCAGTCACTTCTCTCTCAGCCTAGCCTACTTCACAGGGTTATTGTGAGGAGAAACTTAAGTATGTAGTACATCGCTCTGGGCCCCTTGGAGGAAGAGTGGGATATAAAATGTAAAAATAAAATAAAACAAACAAATAAAAACACACAGGTGAAGACTGACTTTGGGGCCTGTCATGGCATTCGTCGAATTCCTTCTCATCATCTGCATTTGTAAATAAACATATTTTTTTTAAATAAAGAATAGCCAGCTCTCATGTGCTATTCTCATTTCAGCTAGTGGAGATTCATTCATTCATTTGCTTACTTACTTCCCTTTGTCCTAAGACCCCAGGACATAAAAACAGAACAAATACAGATAGAAGTTTAAAAAGAGCAAAGAACAGCTCATTGACCAAAAGCCTGGATAAAAGAACAGTCTTCACTTTCCTTCGAAAGGCTGGGAGAGAGACAGCCATGGGTGTTGCAGCTGAGAGCGAGTTCCTCAGCCCGGGGGCAACAACTGCTTGTTCATCAAACAGGCCTCATCTGGTGTTGGCATGTGGAGAGCCCTCCCAGCATATCTGGTCAGGTAGGTAGATTCAGCTGGGAGCAGGCATTCCCTAAGGTACCCATGGCTCATACCATTTAGGGCTTTAAAAGTAATAATCGGCATATTTGATTGTACTGACCGAAGTGCAGTGCCATCAAGACAGGAGTAATAGGTGCACTGTGAGCAGTCCCAGAAATCAATCTGGCAGCTGCATTCTGCACCATCTGTCATTTCCAAATACTGTTCAAGGGCAGCCCCACATGAAGTGTTCTGCAGTAATCCAAATATGACGTTACTAAGACATGGGTGACAGAGGCCAGAGCAGCTCATCCTAAGAGACTGATATTCCAATCCTTGCTCAGATGAATAACCTCGAGCCAGTTAATATCTAGCAGCCTAACCTACCTGACAGAGCTGTTGTAAGTATAATTGGAACCAGGAAATATGCCATCCACTAGGAATGTACACAAAGCTCAGTCTGTGCATAAGTTAGCATGTGAACTGGTTCATGGTTCTGTGAACAGGTTCATGCCAGTTTGGCCCAAGCACGTACCAATCCAGTGGTTCAAGGGCATTGCCGGGGCGGGCGGGCGGTGAGTGGCACCTGTAAATGTGAGAAAAGCAGGTCCTTACCTGTGCTCCACCACTCCATGCAGTTTCCTGCTGCTGCTACGCTCTCCCCAAGAGCCTGCGCACCACAGTGGTGTGGTACTGACACACATGACCTCCATGCATGCGTGAATTCCATTTGCAGGGACAGCAATAGCATGATTGAGAGGAGAGCTGGTCTTGTGGTAGTAAGCATGACTTGTCCCCCAAGCTAAGCAGGGTCCGCCTTGGTTGCATTTGAATGGGAAACCACATGTAAGATATTCCCCTCAGGGGATGGAGCTGCTCTGGGAAGAGCAGAAGGTTCCAAGTTCCTTCCCTGGCACCATCTCCAAGATAGGGCTGAGAGAGATTCCTGCCTGCAACCTTGGAGAAGCCGCTGCGGGTCTGTGTAGACAATTCTGAGCTAGCTAGACCAATGGTCTGACTCAGTATATGGCTTCTTCCTATGTTCCTATGTTCCATGATGACCATGGAAATGGCTTCCACACATGTGTGGAGGCCATGTGAATGCCAGAGCCCTGCCTCCGCATGTGGGCTGTTGGGTGGAGCGTCACAGCAGCACGAAGCTGCATGGAGCAGCAGCATGTAGGTAAGGACCTGCTCTACACACATTTAAAGGTGCCACTTACCACCCCCTGGCATCACACTTGAACCGCCAAACTGGTTCATGGTTGGGCCAAAGCAGCACAAACTGGTTAGCAGAACCACGAATATTCATATTCAAACCAGTGCATGGAAAGAAGTTCATGCACAGCCCTATCATCCAGTCTAGACTATTTGGAAGAAGGGCAGTATAAAAATTACATGATGTTCTCTTGGCATGGGATCCGTTCTCAAAGTGGGGACAAGACTTCTAAAGTGGCACTGTTTACAAGTTCAGAACTCTCTTAGATTTTAATGACCTAGTTTGGGATGCAACAGTTGTGGGCACTCTCCAGGGTGCTGACTGACATCTTTGTTGCTACTAAGAAAAGACATCAGGCATCGTTCACAGAGAGTGGAATCCCAAGAACCTCAGATTGCAGGAGGGTTATATTTAGGGAAATTTGAAGTGAATTCTCCTCTTGGTTTCAAGGTGAGGTGAAAGAAGTTGAGAGGAAACAGTCATTCTCCCACACAATTTCACTCCTTTCATATTGGTATGGAGTACCTTTTTGTTCATGCAGGCACTGTATGTTCCTGCTTTTAAAAGCGTATTCTGGACCTCATCACTTTCTATCTCTTTCTTTTTGTATCATGTTGATTTTGTGCATCTCTTTTAAATATCCTTGCTAAACCTTCTTGAAAGATCACAACACTTGGAGCATGCAGGCTTTCCTTGGACAAAGTGGTGCTAGTTCAGAGGTGAAGGTATCGGCAGAGGATCTGCTCTGAAAGGCAGCAAGAGTGAGTAATCATTCTTATAACCATTTTTATAACTTTAGCCCTTCAAGCAGTCTGTACATGGTGCTAATTAGTGATGGTTCTATGGCATACTCAGTTACAATTTGGGGGCCAAATGAGGATGTGCCTTTTCAGGTTCCCTAAATAATTTTAATTAATGTTGTTTTAATGGTTTTAATGCTGTTTTAAAATATTATTTTAAATTTTTTAAATTGTTGTAATGTGTGTGTCCATTTTTGTCTTAACGAATGTTTTACTTTGTTTTTATTCTGTTGTAAACTGCCCAGAGACGTAAGTTTGGGGCAGTATAAAAATGTTTAAACAAACAAACAAACAAACAAACAAACAAATAAATAGGAAATCTGCCCCAGGAAGCCTACCTGAAGTGTGGGATGGAGGTAACAATGTGGCTACAAGCAGCATTAGGTGCTGTCTATTTTAGAGGCAGAGAGGTAATCTGCTTTAGACTGCTGTGGAAGAAAATGTGGTCTTCACGCTGTGGTTTGGAAATCCAAGAAGATTGCTTTATTGATACAAAGACAGTTTCAGCTGACAACGGGTCAGAGAGAGCCTGTACAGGTTACCAAACCTGACCAGACTCCAAAGACCAATTTGCAAAGTACAGAACACTGTCTTATCTGGTCAAAAGAGGAAGTTACATAATTGGACTCAAGTTGCTTAAAGATTTCAATCAATTAGCTGGAGTTTACTCATGTACATTGAAAACAAGGACATTACAGTGATAGACCATATTTACCCTGAATGATCCAGACAGTTTTTGCAAAGTGCAGCAGCTATCACTGTCTGCTAAAGCATTATTCAAATCTCCAGGGACCTTCCCCCAAAATCTGTTTCAAGCCAAACCCCAAACTCACCATTTACTGCCTGCAGTGCTAAGCTAGTTCCCCCTTTTTTCCCCTTGCAAAGCGTTTCTGCTCGTACAGTTCTAGCATCAAGCAAACAAAATGCCTTCCGTTTGGTCAAGCAAACCAAGTTATTTTCACACTGCCTTTCAACATGAAGGTTCTACATCACAGGTATTACTATCTCTGTAAATGGCAGTGATCTTCACTATTTTTCAAGTGGGGGCCACTTTGGCAAAAAGCCTTCAATGCAAGAGCAAAATTCTCTCTGAATTTCAAAGTTTCTTCTGAAGAGATATTTCAGAGAATTATGATACTGTACGATATTCATACTGTTTCCCCACATTCCTAGTACTACAGGTGGACCTCATCCTTGTTATCCACAGTTTCACATATCTGTGGCCAGGCAATTATAGACCCAAGCAAGTTATCCACAGTTCAAAAAACAGGCAAAATTTGCCTATATGTGGTTCCTGGGTGGCTGGAAATGACTTCCAATGCCATTTACAGCCAACTTTTTGCACCAAGAAGCCATTTTGTGGCTCTTTAAAAAAATGCTGCCATTTTTCATGGAAAATTGGAGGAAATGGGGGGCCCAGAGGGTCACTGCTGGACAGCTGGAGACCGGAAGAGCATTATACGTACTTCCTTTCTCTTATATTTGCTGTCTCCCCACTTTTTAGCCCCTTTTTAACCTCCAGGAACCTAACCCCACCCCCCTTTTCCCATTGACTCAAGGTTTCATTATCCATGATTTTGTTATCTGCACTTGTAGTCCAGGGCAGAAACCCTTTGGGTAATGAGGGCCACCTGTAATGTCTCTTGAATCTTGAATCTGTTGTCTCTTGAATCTACGTAGGAACATAGGAAGCTGCCATATTCTGAGTCAGACCATTGGTAGCTCAGTATCGTCTTCACAGACTGGCAGTGGCTTCTCCAAGGTTGCAGGCAGGAATCTCTCTCAGCCCTATCTTGGAGATGCCAGGGAACCTTCTTGGAAGGTTCTGTTCTTCTCAGAGTAGCTCCATCCCTTGAGGGGAATATCTTGCAGTGCTCACACACCAAGTCTCCCCTTCATATGCAACCAGGGCAGGCCCTGCTTAGCTAAGGGGACAAGTCATGCTTGCTACCACAAGACCAGCTCTCTTATCCTGATCTGCCCCTTTTGTTTGTGGAGTTTTCTCTCTTTGTCACAATAGAAATGGGATGATGCAGTGTCTGAATGTATAGCAATTATAGCCATGACTTGGACTGTTTTTGTTGATAATGTTGTTATAATTATTGGCTGACATCCTCACCAACCATGTGTGCATGGAGCAGATAGAAGTGACTGTGCTGCAGAGAGCTTCCTGAACTCTGGGATGTCCCTTACAGTGGGGGTGGGTATTTTTGGCAGTCTCTCTTTCCCCCAGGAATGCCCTTGACCACCCTAAAATCTGCCCCTGAGGGTTGCACAGGGACAAGTTTTCAGGTAGTGCAGGGCATTTCTGGGGGAAGAAGAGATCAGCAAAAATCACACTGTCTTGTGCAACGGACATGACATCGCTGAGGAAGCTCTCTACAGCACAGACGCCTCTACCACTGTAAACGAGGATATCAACCAATATGTATTGAATGTTGGTATTGCTTTTCAATGTGAAAAGTCTCTTTTATTGTTGCAACCAAATTAAAAGAAACCATAACACAAAATACTTCAAATTGGAAACAAGCATGATTGACACACAATGCAATCAGTAGCGTGTTTATTTTTCTTAGAAGTAAATCCATTGATTCCATGAGGCAACTCTCCATTAAGCATATTAATGTTACAGATGACAATAATATCCCAAAACAATTTTGTTTTTTTTAAAGGTCTGAGTGAGCATCTAAAAGAAGAAAGTGATGGTGCCCAGTGAGCCTCACTGGGAGGCTATTTCATAAATGGAGTGCCACCACCGAAAAGGCCCTCTCCCAAGTAGCTATCTACCTCACATCATTTGGCAGAGGTAATTAGAGCAGGGCCTCTGGAGAAGATCTGAGGGTTGGGGTAGAGACAGATGGGGCAAAGCACTCACAATATAGCGAATACTGATTTAGATTAATAGAGCTGGAAATATGTTAACTCTATTCCATTTTTTATTCAACTAGAACAAGCTCCCAGCATGAACGGATCCAACATTACAGAATTAGTCTTGCTGGGCTTCTCCTGCTCCCGCACTGCCCAACTCTTCATTTTCACCCTGGTCTTGGCCTGCTACACCACCATCCTTCTGACCAACCTCCTGGTCATGGTAACTGTGTGGTTTGAGCCCCAGCTCTTCCAAAGCCCCATGTATTTCTTCCTCGCCAATCTGTCACTCATCGATATCTGTTTGGGCTCAGTGGCAGCCCCAAAGCTGCTGACCAATCTGTTGAACAATGACCATGCCATTTCCAATGGGGGATGTATGGCCCAGATATTTGGTGTCCACCTCTTTGGGAGTGCAGAAATGTTCCTCCTCACCGTTATGGCCTATGATCGTTACATGGCCATCTGCTGCCCTCTAAGGTACACAGCCATTATAGATCAGCAACACTACCTTGGTCTCCTCATACTTTGCTGGATCGGAGCCTTTATTCATTCCACTTTCCAGATGGCAGTGATCACCCAGCTCCCATTATGTGGGTCCAATGTGTTGGACAATTTCTTGTGTGACATCCCACAGTTGATCAAGCTGGCCTGTTCAGACATGTATGTTGCTGAGATCCTCATGTTGTTCAATGTCAGTTTGATAGCTCTCCCCTGCTTTCTGAGCTTGCTGGCTTCATACCTCACCATCCTTGCTACCCTTTATGGCCATTTTGGGAAAAGTGGGAGGAAGGTCTTGGCCACCTGCAGCTCCCACCTGACAGTAGTTGGCCTGTTCTATATTCCAGTTGTCTTTGTGTATCTCAAGCCCTTCTCCACCTCCCAGCTGGACAAGATGGCATCTGTATTCTACATGATGGTCACACCTGCACTCAATCCCTTAATTTACACCCTGAGGAACCAAGAAATGAAACAAGCCTTGGGGAAGTTGAAAAGCAAGGGCAAACGCTTTCTGCTGCCTCAGAGGAAGAACATGTGGAAATTTCCTTTCTGTATGCACACCAGAACTACTGTTGTGCATATGACTCCTAAGGTTCATGCATTTTAGGTTTCTAAAAATAAATTAAATGTGGAAATGCTGTTAGTGTATATTATCTTGTAATATTATTATAGATGAGATGGTGAATATTGCACAGAGAACAATTTGTTATGGGGCAGCTAACAAATAAAATTGTTGTTGTTGTTGCATTTTGTTATGCTGATTCTAATTTTTAGTTATTATTTATTTTGATTGGATTGTCGGATGTGATCTTGCTACATTTTATAACTTTTGTATTTCTGTAGTTTGTGAAACCTTCTGATTAAAATAGCCAAGAAAAGTTTAAAAATGAAACAGAATGACATCAAACATCTCCCATTAGAGAATTCTGAAGTCTGAAATTTCTGAATTTACAGAAATTTGGCATTACTTTTTAAAAAAACTAACTGGCTGACTAACCTATTGACATACACTCAATAAAGCTGTTCACACATTCAAAAACAGGTTTGGGAGCTGTGTGCACTCCATATTTTCAATTGTGTGGGAGTAAGTTAGGAAGTGATTGTGTGGGAGACAGGAGATGGGTAGGACAGAGCCATCCTACCCAGCTTACATACCCAGCATTTGACCAAGGTAGGAGGCCAAAAAATGGGCCAAAAATGACCAGAGTGGTGGTGGGAGGGGGACATCAGGGGACCCCTCTCCATGTCCATGACAGCATCCCAGAGCCCAGCAATAGCAGTAAGTCCACCATTTTTGTTTTTTTGTTTTTTAAAAAAATTCTCTCCCAAGATGAGCCTAAACCGGTTCAGACTAGAGGCTGACTAAGCCCAACTCTAGTGTGCACAGAACTGGACCAGATCCAGTTTTGCTCTAGTCTGGTTGAACAGAACTGGGTTTTCTGATTTTGTGCACACCCCTATCTTCTCTTTGCAGTCTTCTTCATTTATTATTTTATTTATTTATTTAACTTATTTATATCCCACCCAAAACTTATGTCTCTGGGTGGCTCACAACAAAATACAAATTACAACAAAATAAAAAGGCAATAAAATGACAATAATTTAAATCTAAACCATGTTAAAAACTATCACAACAGTATCTAATTAAAAGCCTGGGTGAACAAATGTGTCTTAACTGACTTTTAAAAAGTTGTCAGAGATGGGGAGGCTCTTATTTCAGTAGGGAGCACATTCCAGAGCCTTCGGGCAGCAATAGAGAAGGCCTGTCCCTGAGTAGGCACCAGACGAGCCATTGGCCACTGCAGAACCTCCCCTAGTGCTCTTAATGGGTGGTGGGGTTCATAGCAGAGAACATGTTCTCTTAAATACCCAGGGCCTTGGCTGTTTAAGGCTTTATAGGTTATATCCAGCACATATCGGCAGCCAGTGTAGCTCTCTCAATACTGGAGTGATATGGTCTCTCCGAGATGACCCAGAGACCAATCTGGCTGCTGCATTCTGTACCAACCACAGTTTCTGGACTACATACAAAGGCAGCCCCGCATAGAGCACATTGCAGTCATCAAATCTGGAGGTGACCAGCAGATGTACCACCGTTCTGAGGTTATTCATCCAGGATGTAATCCACTCTTGGATGATGGGAGGAGTCCAGGTTGGATGGAGTGGGTAGAGCCATCATTCTAGAGCAGAGCACATCTTAGCATGCCTAACTTCAGTCCCTGCAGCCTGCAATGGACAATCTCAGGTAGCCAGGCTACGAAAGGCTGCTTCTTTAGAGCCACTGGCAATTTGAGTGAACAAGCAGTGCTGGGCTATATTGACCAATGTTCTGATTTGGTTAAAGGAAGGCTACTAGGTGGACCATTTATCTGAAGGGAGATAGATTTCCAAAGCCTTTGCAGTCCATCAAGCCATGGAAAAGAAATTCATTTTTATTCTAGAGTTTTTATTCTAGAGAAGCCACTCACACAGGTGAAGGCTGAAGTTGAGGTTATCACGGCATCCTTATAATTCCTCCCCAATAGCTGCACTTGTAAATAAACATCTCTTTACTAAGAAAACTAGTCTTGACCTTTAAAGCGTTACATGGCTTGGGGCTGGAGTACCTGTCAGACTGCATTTGCCCATATGAACCTAACAGGGCCCTCCAATCATCATCTCAGGCTCTGCTCATGGCCCTGACACTAACAAGGATCCGGTTGGCAGGGACCAGAGACAGGGCCTTTTGGGTTGTGGCCCTCAGCTTAGGAACACCCTCCCTGAAGTGCTCTGCCATGCTCCATCACTCAGATTAAAAAAAAAATTAAAAATTAAAAGCACATCTTTTAAAAGAGGCTTTCAAGTGTTTTATCTGTGGCTTATATCTGGTACGTCATTTAGTTTTCATAGTTCTCAGTTTTTCGCTTTTTAAATAACTTCTAATTTGCAACTTTTAAAAAGAAATGTTATTTTAAATGTTGCTTTAGCCTGGTGTTTTAACTTAACTTGTTTAACTTTATTAGTCTTATTTTACATTGTATATGTTTTATTAATGTTGTGAGCTGCCCTGAGAGTGTACTGGAGGAGCGGGGTATAACTATTGCAAATAAATAAACAAAATGAATAAGAGAATGTATATCTCTTGTGGTCTCTTCATATAGATGAGTGTTTTCCAAAATCTCACTCTATCCCACTTTTTTACAATTAAGGGTGAAAAATCTTGAGAGCACCACCAGCTGTGAACGCTTTCAGCCCCCAAGGAACCCTTTCCTATTAGTTTCTTTGTTGCAGAAACCTGTGTTTTTGTCCCAGAAGAAGCTCTGTGTGCTGCAGACAATTCTGGGGCAGGTTCTACGTACACACTTAACTCCTACAGGGATCGCCATGCCAGTTGGTCCTCACCACTGTCAGTGGATGAGGGCATATCCTAGACTTCAACCAAGGATCCCCTGCATCTGCATATTGCTGGGGTCAATTAGAAGTGATGGTTAAATGCGGGTGGTTGCCAGGTTACAGGAAGAGAAACTGATCTTGCAGTAGTGAGCATGAATGGCCCCATTTGCTAAGTAGAGTTCACCCTGGTTGGCTGGCTCACATCCCAGGCTGAAGAAGCATAAAAAGAAGAGGTCAGAAGCTGGGTACCTGAAAGCATCCAGAGTTTACAGGCTACTGGTGGAAAAATATTCCCACCTTGTGGCCATGTCTGGTAAGGCACTGTTATTACTAGTTATTAGGTAAAGGTAAAGTGTGCCATCAAGTCGATTTCGACTCCTGGCGCCCACAGTGGTTTTCTTTGGTAGTATGCAGGAGGGGTTTACCATTGCCTCCTCTCACACAGTATGAGATGATGCATTTCAGCATCTTCTTATATCGCTGCTGCCCGATATAGTAGCAGTGGGGATTTAAACTGGCAACCTTCTGCTTGTTAGTCAAGCATTTCCCCTTATTAGGAAAGGCATTGTTATTACTAGTGATTACTAGGCAGACCACACAGACTTAAAGCAACACAGAGCCAATGATGAGAATTTAAACCAATCTGCCATTAAGGAGACCTTCCCTATAAGGAGGAAGCCTATATCTCTGAGGCTAAAGCCATTCTTTCTTCACAGCCGGCATCTGTAGAAGCAATACACTATTGCAAGTGATGGATCAAAATATTATGTGTAGGAGTTACTGACAGTAGTAAAATAGCAACTGTGGTATGTAACTACTGTGAAAAATGGGCACAGGGGATTAATGAATCCTCCCCCGTGGTCCATCACAACAGTTACATGGTTGGTTGGTTTTTTAACAACCTGGGGCTTTTTAACTTAGAAAAAAGACAACTACGGGGAGATATGATAGAAGTCTATAAAATCATGCATGGTGTGGAAAATGTGGACAGAGAGAAATTCTTTTCCCTCTTACATCACACTAGAACCAGGGGTCATCCCATGAAATTGATTGCCAGGCAATGTAGGACCAACAAACGGAAGTACTTTTTCACACAATGCATAATAAACTTGTGGAATTCTCTGCCACAAGATGTAGTGACAGCCAACTAGCTGGATGGCTTTAAGAGGGGTTTGGATAACTTCATGGAGGAGAGGTCTATCATCGGCTACTGGTTGGAGGACTATAGGCCACCTCCAACTGCAAAGTCAGGATGCCTCTGAGTACCAGTTGCTGGGTAGTGGCAGCGGGAGAGGGGGCATGCCCTGCCTGTGGCTTCCAGCGGCATCTGATGGGCCACTGTGTAAAACAAGATGCTGGACTAGATGGGCCTTGGGCCTGATCCAGCAAGGCTGTTCTTATGCTTTTATGTTCAACTTCCAAAATTCTTTAAAAATCAGCCCTTTGCCCAATTTCTTTGAAATCTGGGTGGTAGCTTCCTTGCACCCATTGGGCACTACCAGCCACAACAACCCACCCTGGGCCACCCTGGTGCCACCCCCGCCCGGGGAGATATAACTAAGGCTGCTGAAATCCCCATTATTCCCTATGGGGAAAAGCTTAAAGATGTATAAACTTCAAAAATCATTTTAAAAACAGCCCTTTGCCCAATTCTTTTGAAATATGGGTGGTAGCTTCCTTGCACCCGTTGGGCACTACCACCCACCACACCACACTCTGGTCCACCCCGGTGCCCCCCACGTGGAGCTATAAGTTTGCTGGAATCTCCATTATTCCTTATGGAAAAATCTTAAAGAAATGTAAACTTCAAAAATTCTTTAAAAATCAGCCCTTTGCCCGATTTCTTTGAAATTTGGGTGATAGCTTCCTCCCTTTGGGCACTACCACCACTCTTTTGGCCCTGGGACCCTTTTTTGTTCTGAATCTATTTAGATTCAAATTCAAAAAATTTGGGTACAAATTGAATCTGAGGTGATTCAGGGGTGTATGTGTCAGATTCAGACCCAAAACAAATCGAGGGTGTTTTGATTTTGGAGACAAATCAAAATGAAAAAATCAATTCATGCACATTCCTAATCAGAAGTGCTAAGCAGGTGTTGATGGTTTGGCAAGTTATGATATCTTCTACAGCTTCTTCACCTTTCTGTAGTTGTTGGATGTAATTTGTTATGCTTTGATTTTTTAAATATTTTAATATATTATGTCCTGTCCCCGCTTCCACTATTTACACACACACACACACACACACTTCTGGGAAATACACCATTGGGGATTTGAACCAACAGCCTCCTGCTCTCTAGGCAGGTTGCTTTAACACTGCACCATTAGGTGGCTCTAGGATACACTTCTAAATGAAATCAGAACCTCCCCATCTCTGCTTCTTTTAAAGCAATTTCTGAAAATACACCTTTTTTTTAAACCAAGCTTTTAGTCTATAATGTTCTAAAGTTTTATTGATGGTTATTTTAATTTTTATATGCTTTAATGTTTTAATTGGCGTTTGAGTTTAAATTTGTTAATTGCCCAGATATCTGATATGGGGCAGTATATAAATGTGATAGATAGATAGATAGATAGATAGATAGATAGATAGATAGATAGATCTGGGCCAGTTGCTGCTCATCAGTCTAACCTACTTGGTGGAATTGTTATAAGGATAAAAGGAGATGGGAACCATGACATCCATGCTGGATTCCTGGGAAAAGGACTCAGTAATAACTGTAGTGACTTCTGCTGCCATGGGATCATTTCTCAAGGGGAGAAAGGCCCATGACAGCACATAGGCCTTCTAAGGCTCAGTTGGATACAAGTTCAAGTCTTTCTTAGATGTTAATTACCCTGTTAGGGACCAAAGAGCAGCGGGTGCTCTCCAGGGTGCTGACACCTTCATTAGCACAAAGAAAAGACCACAGGCTTTGTTCCCAGAGAGTAGAATCCAAGGATCTCAGATAGTTGCTGGAGGGTTATATACAGGGAAATTCATAGTGAGTTCTCCTCTTGGTTTCATGATTTGTTGGAAGAACTTTAGGGGGAGCCATCTTTCTTCCAATGATTCCCTCTCTTCCTATTTGTCCACAGGTTCCCCTCCCCCTGCCATCAAGGCACTGTATGCTCCCATTTTAAAAAGGATACTCTGGACCTCACCACCTTCTCTCTCTCTCCCTTCCCTTCAAATTCTCCATCGCCATATTTGCATGTGGGGATGCTTTTTAAATTCAGGCTTCCTATTTTCCTGTGGTCAGAAAGGTATTCTGGACCACACCCCTTTCTCTTTCCACCCTTCCCTCTGTTCACCTGAATTCCTTGCATCCTTCCCTACTATCCTTATTGAGCAGTCTTGAATGATCACAATGCTTGGCAGATGCAGGTTTGCCTTAGGAAAGACTGTTGAGAGTTGGTATTCAAGGCACCTACCATGGATCTGCTTCGAATTGCATTAAGGGTGAGTCAGCTAGTTGTTTCTATGTCCCTTTTCAGTCATCTCTGTATGGTGTGCCCCCAGAGTGTGCTGGCAAAACCTATGTTAACATGATCAGTAGCCCTGCCTCACTCCTGCTGATCACAAGTTTGCAGACTAACATTGTAATCATGAACACCACGGATGGGGCACAGAATAGTTACTTCTAAAGGCTCTCTCTATTCAGACATTCTGTACATGTAACATTCTGAAGTATACATGGGTTAGAGGTGGATTGAACATCCCCATTTTCAACCCCAAGTTTGGGGCAAAAATGGCAAAGGAATTTTGGTAACATTTCATTGTCTCTAAATAAATTATATGAAATTGGCTTTGTGAGGGGCTTTTCTGAGGTGTAGAGGGAAAGTATCATATTTACCTAGGGACTCCCCACCCCCGCCAGTTCTTTCCTGTGAAATATGGGAGAAGGTGTGGTCTTAGATTCGGATTCCTCTTTCTTTTGGACACAATACAATACAATACAATACAATACAATACAATACAATACAACAAATATTTATATACTGCTTTTCAACCAAAGTTCCCAAAGTGGTTTACATACAGAAATAAATAAATAAAGATAGATAGATAGATAGATAGATAGATAGATAGATAGATAGATAGATAGATAGATAGGCTCCCTGTCCCCAGAAGGCTCACAATATAAAAAGAAACGTAAAACAGACACCAGCAACAGCCACTGGAGGGATGCTGTGTTGGGCTTGGATAGGGCCAATTGCTCGCCCTCTGCTAAATAAAGAGGAGTGCCTCTTTGCTCAGTTAGCAGGGGATAGCCTCTTTTAAGGCATCATCTTACATTCAGAATCATCTTCTATTCAGGTAAATATGGTGGTAGTTTTTTTGCTCTCTTTTTTGTTTGTTTGTTTGTTAAGCACCAGCAGTTTTCACCTTTAGCAATTCTGCAGGCAACCAACCTCTTCCTGTAGTATCATGATTTCTCTTCTGAAAAGGGGTGGAGAGCTGGTCTTGCAGTGGCAAATTGTCCTCATTGCTAAGTAGAGCTCACCTTGGTTTTCATTTGCATGGATCTTTATATGTGAGTGCTTTCTGTTGTAAAACATTTCAGTTAGGGGATGGGGCTGTAACTCAGTGGTACAGCATCTGCTTGGATGCAGAAGGTCCCAGCTTCTATCACTGGCATCTCCAGGTAGGGCTGGAAATGACTCCTGATCATTCTGTAGGTGTGAGTCATTCAGCTGGTCTTGGTCCACATCCTCATAAGCATGCTCTTGGACTGCCCACTCATTTGTGTCCCACTCTGGAGTGCACAAATGACAGTCAAAGCAGATCTCCATACAGTTCTTCCTCCTTCTCTTCTATTTCAAGTTTAGCAAGTAGTAGGACCCAGGAATATGGTATGATAAGGTACATGAGTAGAGGCTGGAATTTCTTCTTCTTCTCCCACTAGAAACACCTTTCAAGATGAATGGATCCACCATTACAGGGTTTGTTTTGCTGGGCTTCACCTCCTCCCACACTGTTCAGCTTTTACTTTTCACCCTGGTCTTGGCATGCTACACCACCATCATACTGGGTAACGTCCTGATCATGGTGACTCTGTTGTCTGAGCCTAAGCTATTCCAGAGCCCAATGTATTTCTTCCTTGTCAACCTCTCCCTCCTCGACATGTCTATGGGATCAGTTGGGACCCCAAAGTTAGTGGCTGACTTATTGAACAATGGCTCCACCATCTCCTACGGAAGCTGCATGGCCCAGCTGTACTTCCTCCACATCTTTGGGGGTACAGAGACACTGCTCCTCTCAATTATGTCTTATGATCGCTATTTGGCCATCTGCCACCCCCTGAGATACACAGCCATCATGGACCGGGAACACTGCTTCAGGCTTCTCACAGTGTGTTGGACAGGTGGCTTCATCCATGGCACCATGCAGATAGTGGCAATTACCAGGCTCCCATTCTGTGGGCTCAATGTGCTAGACAATTTCTTCTGTGATATTCCACAGGTAATCAAGCTGGCCTGCTCAGACAACTCTGTTGTGGAATTGGTCATGTTTGTCAATGCCAGTCTGTTAATTCTGCCATGCTTTCTCAGCTTACTGAGTTCATATGTCATCATCCTGGCCACTCTCTGTGGCCGTTTTGGGAAGGGTGGTAGGAAGGCTTTCTCCACCTGTGGCTCCCACCTGACAGTAGTCAGCATCTTCTACTCATCCATTGTCTTTGTATATCTCAAGCCCTTTTCAACCTCCAAGGTGGACAAGATCGCTTCTGTGTTCTACATGGTGATCACACCTGCTCTCAATCCCTTGATCTACACCCTGAGGAACCAAGAAATGAAGGGAGCAATAAGAAAGCTGAAAAGCAAGTGCAAACTCCTTCTGCTGCCTCAAAGGGAAGATATATGTTAAAATTCCTTGCCTTACAAAAGATGTTGCTGTGCATAAGAGATCAAGGGTTTATGGGCTTAGGGGGTATTTTTTTTAATTAATTAAATGCTGTTGTCTGTTTAATGGATTTTAACTAGTAGTCTTAAACAATATCAGATGACCTACCATTGAATTTAGCCACTTAATGGCTTTACTAGAAAAACAGAGATTGCTGGTTTGAATCTTCAGTGGTATGTTTCCCAGAATATGGGAAATACCTATATCGGGCAGAAGTGATATAAGAAGAAGCTGAAAGGCCTCATCTCATACTGCATGGGAGATGGTAATGGTAAACCCCTCCTGTATTCTACCAAAGATAACCACAGGACTCTGTGGTCTCCAGGAGTCGACACCAACTTGATGGCACACTTTACCATTGAATTTATTTTATTGTGACTATTGATTCCAGTGGTTCTTGAGTAATGATTTGTTTCGATTGACTTGAACAGGTATAAGATGTGGTCTTGCTGTTTCTTACTGCATAGGTGGACCTCGTTACATGTTGACACAAAAACCGTGATATTGTGTATCATAAGTCAGGCAATGGAGACCTGACCTCGTTATTGGTGGTTGAAAAAAGGGTATATATCCGCATACCCACGATATCAGGGTGGCCGGAAATGACCTCTGAGGTCATTTCCGGCCACCATTTTGCTAAACGAAGCCATTTTGTTGCTCTTCCCTAAAAATATCTATATATCCACAATTTTTACTGAAGGAAACAGTAAAATTGGTAGAGCAGTCAAATGGGTAGTGAGGGGACGGCTACATTGCTGGACAGCTGGAGACCTGGAAAGCATGGCACAGTATGTTATTTCACCTTTTTCCTCCCTTTTAAGGGTTTTTATTTTAAAGATTTTTGGGAACGGGTCTTTTTTGCTCTCCTGGAACCTAACCCCCAATTTCCATTCACTCAATGTCTCATTATCCACAGTTTCGCTACCCATGGTTTCAGCCGAGTACGGAAGCCCCTGTGAATAATGAGGTCCACCTATGACTTTTATACAAATTTTACATTTCTTTTGGTTGATTCCTGTGCAGACTCTGAAGTGAATGTCCAGAGTAGCAGCAAGTTCCCAAAGAATGGCACCTGAATATGTGAATTGTGAATCATAAGTACTTACAGTTAACAATCTTTCTCACTTACTCTATACTTTCTGCAAGCACCCCAAACCATAAAATTGTGTGGGGTGTGTGAGTGTGCACCTCCTACTCTTTGGAGTTTTGTTCAACCATGATGTAATCCACTATTGAATGATGGGAGTAGGTCAGATTGGATGGAGTAAGGCAGGACATCACTCACCAGCAGAGCACCTCATTTGCATGCCTAAACCTCTCTCCCTGCAGACTCTGCAGCCTCCCTGCAGGCTAGATCTGAAAGGCAGACCCCCAGAAGGTTTCAGAGCTGCCAAGTTCTATTTTTTCACCAAACAAGGGTGCAGAAAGGGGGCCCAGCCCCTTCCCTTGCGGAGGGGATGTTCTCTCCCTAAGTCTTATTCATGAGAAGAACCGTCTGTTGGGCACAAATTGAAAGTTTTCATGGTGATATGCATGTTGCTGGCTGAACCGCCAGCCCATAACCCCATGGGCCACTTTCTCACAAGAGTGGCAGACTAAGGGGAGTGAGGGAGGATGCTCCATGTGGGAAAGCTGTGGGGATGGGCACTCAGACAAGTGCTTTCCTGATCTCGGTGACCGTCACCAAGATGCTGTCAAACCCTGCCCCCTGCCAACCCACTGGCCAATGTGGAGATGTGCACCCCTACCCATGGTGTAGTGCACATAGGGTGCCAACCACCCCCATACCCACAAGCCCATGGGGTATTGGTTTTGTTGTTCCTGAGGTGTTCTGAGTGTAGATTCTCTGGTAGCAAATGAGAGTGGATTCATTGTCTGTCATTGAAAATGAATCCATGCTCATTTGCTACCAGAGAAACTACATTCAGAACTCCTCAGAAACAACAAAACCCAGGACCCCATGGGCTTGTGAGTATGGGGGTGATTGGCACCCTATGTGCACCACACCACCACTCACTCTAGGCCACCCCAGTGCTCCCCAAGTGGAGTTATGGGGCTGCTTAAATCTCCATTATTCCCTATGGGGGGAAAGCTTAAAGATGCTCAAACTTCACATATGCTTGAAAAACCAACCTTTTGCCAATTCCTTTGAAATCTGGATGATAGCAGGCACCCATTGGGGCACCACCACCAGATCCACTCTTCTGCCCCTGAAACCCCCTTTCTGCCCCAAATCTGCCCCAAAGACATGATGACATATTTCATCCTAATGTGAATCAATTTACACTTGTGGTTGAATGTTGGCAAGTGTAAAGTGATGCACATTGGGATGAAATGTGCATCACTGAAAGCACTGTAAGATATTTCCCTTTGGGGATGGAGCCACTCTGGGAAGAGCATCTAGGTTCCAAGTTCCTTCCTTGGCATCTCCAAGATAGGGCTGAGAGACACTCCTGCCTGCAACCTTGGAGAAGCCACTGCCAGTCTATGTAGACAATCCTGAGAAAGATGGACCAATGGTCTGACTCAGTATATGGCAGTTACCTATGTTCCTATGTTACTATGAAAAATCCCAACATCAAGTATATGCTGATGGGATCTGAGCTGTTGGTGACTGACCAGGAGAGGGATCTTGGGGTCATGGTGGACAGCTCATTGAAAGTGTCGACTCAATGTGCTGCAGCTGTGGAAAAGGATATTTCCATGCTAGGGATCATTAGGAAGGAGACTGAAAATAAAACAGCTAATATTATAATGCCCTTATACAAAATGATGGTGCAGCCACACCTGGAGTACTGCAAACAATTCTGGTCACCGCATCTAAAAAAAGACATTGTAGAACTGGGAAAGATGCAGAAGAGGGCAACCAAGATGATCAGGGGCCTAGAGCACCTTTCTTATGACGCAAGGCTACAACACCTGGGGCTTTTTAGTTTAGAAAAAAGACGACTGCAGGGAGACATGATAGAAGTCTATAAAATCATGCATGGTGTGGAAAATGTGGATAGAGAGAAATTCTTTTCCCTCTCCCATAACACTAGAACCAGGGGTCATCTCATGCAATTGATTGCCAGGAAATTTAGGACCAACAAACGGAAGTTCTTTTTCACGTAATGCATAATCAGCTTGTGGAATTCTCTGCCACAAGATGTGGTGACAGCCAACAAGCTGGATGGCTTTAAGAGGGGTTTGGATAACTTCATGGAGGAGAGGTCTATCATTGGCTACTAGTTGGAGGGCTATAGGCCACCTCCAGCAGCAAAGTCAGGATGCCTCTGAGTACCTGTTGCTGGGGAGTGGCAGTAGGAGAGGGGGCATGCCCTCAACTCCTCCCTGTGGCTTCCAGTGGCATCTGGTGGGCCACTGTGTGAAATGCTGGACTAGATGGGCCTTGGGCCTGATCCAGCAAGGCTGTTCTTATGCTTTTATGTTCAACTTCCAAAATTCTTTAAAAATCAGCCCTTTGCCCAATTTCTTTGAAATCTGGGTGGTAGCTTCCTTGCACCCATTGGGCACTACCAGCCACCACAACCCACCCTGGGCCACCCTGGTGCCACCCCCGCCCGGGGAGATATAACTAAGGTTGCTGAAATCCCCATTATTCCCTATGGGTAAAAGCTTAAAGATGGGTAAACTTCAAAAATCATTTTAAAAAACAGCCCTTTGTCCAATTCTTTTGAAATATGGGTGGTAGCTTCCATGCACCCATTGGGCACTACCACCCACCACACCCCACTATGGGTCACCCCAGTGCCCCCCCCCCATGTGGAGCTATATGTTTGCTGAAATCCCCATTATTCCTTATGGAAAAATCTTAAAGAAATGTAAACTTCAAAAATTCTTTAAAAACCAGCCCTTTACCCAATTTCTTTGAAATTATGGTGATAGCTTCCACCCATTAAGCACTACCATCACCCCCATCTCTTTTGGCCCTGGGACCCTTTTTTGTCCTGAATCTATTTAGATTCAGATTCAAAAAATTTGGGTACAAATTGAATCTGGGCTGATTCGGGAGTGTGTGTGTGTCAGATTCAGACCCAAAACAAATCAGGAGATGTTTTGATTTGGGTATAAATCAAAATGAAAAAATCAATTCATGCACATCCCTAATCAGAAGTGCCAAGCAGGTGTGGATGGTTTGGCAAGTTATGCTATCTTCTACAGCCTCTTCACCTTTCTGTAGTTGCTGGGAGGGATTTGTTATGCTTTGATTTTTTAAATATTTTAATATATTGTTTCCTGTCCACTCTTCCACTGTTTCCACCCCACCCCCCACCCACCCCGGTAAGTGACTGAATAAAGAATGTATCATATCGTATCATAGCATATTTATGGATCCAGACATGGACTCAATATGAAGGGGAATTTTCACTGTGACATCCCACATATGCTCAAGTTGGCCTGTGTAGCAGCTATATGAACTTCGCTTCCAGGATGGCAGACCAGTATGGCTAGCTCAAGGATCTGAGGGCTCCCTAGCAAGGCCCCTTTGCAATCAATTGATGGCAAGAGGGATGGCATACAAACGGAGCCTGAGTTCCAGAATCCCAATGTTTTTTCTGCTCCTCTACAGTTCTGTGCATTTCACCAATATATTTGTAGAGCTCAATATTTCAATAAAAACATGAAGCACTTCCAGATTCTCCAACTTCTCAGGACAGCCTCTTCTTCAGTGTTTCCTTTACGGGCCTCCAGGACTCAACATGTGCTGAGCAAGCCGGACCATATACTTCCCCAATGCAAGTTGTGCAATAGCACAGTGTGGCTGACCTTGAGTAACACAGCTCCTGTAAAGCTGCTGCTCATGTTATTTATTTATTTAAAGTATTTTTACCAACCACCTATAAAGATCATTGGGGAAGGCCAGGTTGTGGCTACCACCAACTTCTTGGGTGGTAACTCAAAACCAGACCTTCTTTAGTATTGCCTCAGGGTTCTAGAAAAAAAGGAAAACCATGTGCTTTTCTTAGTAGAATACAGGAGTGGTTTACCATTGCCTTCTCCCACGCAGTATGAGATGATACCTTTCAGCATCTTCCTATATCACCGCTGCCCAATATAGGAGTTTCCCATATTCTGGGAAGCACACCATTGGGGATTTGAGCCAACAGCCTCCTGCTCTCTAGGCAGGTTGCTTTCCCACTGTGTCATTAGGTAGCTCTAGAACACACTCCCAAATTTATTTATTTATTTATTTGATTTATATACCACCCTTCCAAAATGGCTCAGGGCGGTTTACAATTAAAACATACCACTAAAACAATAAAGAGCTAAAACAAATTAAAAACAATATAACAATTAACAATTTAAAAACATTTTAAAACAACAATTAAACAATTACAGTGATTAAAAGCCCCAAAATCGGGTTAGAATGTTAAAACAGATTTAAAAACCTGGAAAGCCAGGCCAAACAAATATGTTTTAAGGGCTCTCCTGAAGGCTAATAGAGAATTCAAATTGTGGATTTCCGCAGGGAGCGCATTCTGAACCTCCTCATCTCTGGTTCTTTTAAAGCAATTTCTGAAAGGACACCTTTTTTAAAAAAAACCAAGCTTTTAGTCTATAATGTTCTAAAGTTTTATTGATGGCTATTTTAATTTTTATATGTTTTAATGTTTTAATTGGTGTTTGAGTTTAAATTTGTAAATTGCCCAGATATCTGATATGGGGCAGTATATAAATGTGATGCATAGATAGATAGATAGATAGATAGATAGATAGATAGATAGATAGATAGATAGATAGATCGATCTGGGCCAGTTGCTGCTCATCAGTCTAACCTACTTGGTGGCATTGTTATAAGGATAAAAGGAGCTGTGGACCATGACATAAATGCTGAGTCCTTGGGAAAAGGACTCAGTAATAACTGTAGTGACTTCTGCTGCTATGAGATCATTTCTCAAGGGGAGAAAGGCCCATGACAGCACATAGGCCTTCTAAGGCTCAGTTGGATACAAGTTCAAGTCTTTCTTAGATGTTAATTACCCTGTTAGGGACCAAAGAGCAGCGGGTGCTCTCCAGGGTGCTGACACCTTCATTAGCACAAAGAAAAGACCACAGGCTTTGTTCCCAGAGAGTGGAATCCAAGGATTTCAGATTGTTTCTGGAGGGTTATATACAGGGAAATTCAAAGTGAGTTCTCCTCTTGGTTTCATGATTTGTTGGAAGAACTTTAGGGGGAGCCATCATTCTTCCAATGATTCCCTCTCTTCCTATTTGTCCACAGGTTCCCCTCCCCCTGCCATCAAGGCACTGTATGCTCCCATTTTAAAAAGGATACTCTGGACCTCACCACCTTCTCTCTCTCTCCCTTCCCTTCATATTCTCCATCGCCATATTTGCATGTGGGGATGCTTTTTAAATTCAGGCTTCCTATTTTCCTGTTGTCAGAAAGGTATTCTGAACCACACCCCTTTCTCTTTCCACCCTTCCCTCTGTTCACCTGAATTCCTTGCATCCTTCCCTACTATCTTTATTGAGCAGTCTTGAATGATCACAATGCTTGGCAGATGCAGATTTGCCTTAGGAAAGACGGTTGAAAGTTGGTATTCAAGGCATCTACCATGGATCTACTTTGAATTGCATCAAGGGTGAGTCAGCTAGTTATTCCTATGTCCCTTTTCAGTCATCTCTGTATGGTGTGCCCCCAGAGTGTGCTGGCAAAACCTATGTTAACATGATCAGTAGCCCTGCCTCACTCCTGCTGATCACAAGTTTGCATACTAACATTGTAATCATGAACACCACAGATGGGGCACAGAATATATTAGCGAGTTACTTCTAAAGGCTCACCCTATTCAGACATTCTGTACATGTAACATTCTGGACAGTATACATGGGTTAGAGGTGGATTGAACATCCCCATTTTCAACCCCAGTTTTGCAGTCAAAAATGGCAAAAGAATTTTGGTAACATTTCATTGTCTCTGAATACATTATATGAAATTGGCCTTGTGGGGGGCTTTTCTGAGGTGTAGAGGGAAAGTACCATATTTACCTGGGGGAAACCCCCCCTCCAGTTCTTTCCTGTTAAATATGGGAGAAGGTGTGGTCTTAGATTCAGTTTCTTCTTTCTTTTGGATACAATACAATACAATAAATGCAATGCAATACACAACAATGAATATTTATATCCCACTTTTCAACCAACGTTCCCAAAGTAGTTTACATACAGAAATAAATAAATAAATAAATCAAATGGCTCCCTGTCCCCAGAAGGCTCACAATCTAAAAAGAACCGTAAGGCAGACACCAGCAACAGCCACTGGAGGGATGCTGTGCTGAGACTGGATCGGGCCAGTTGCTCTTCCCCTGCTCAATACAGAGAACCACCATGTTTTAAAGATGCCTCTTTGCTCAGTTAGCAGGGGATAGCCTCTTTTAAGGCATCATCTTACATTCCGAATCATCTTCTATTCTTGTAAATATGGTAGTAGCTTTTTTGCTCTGTTTTTTGTTTGTTTGTTAAGCACTGGCAGTTTTCACCTTTAGCAATTCTGCAGGCAACCAACACCTTCCTGTAGTATCATGATTTCCCTTCTGAGTCCATTTCAGGGGTGGAGAGCTGGTCGTGCAGTGGCAAATTGTCCTCATTGCTAAGTAGAGTTCACCTTGGTTTTCATTTGCATGGATCATTATATGTGAGTGCTTTCTGTTGTAAAACATTTCAGTTAGGGGATGGGGCTGTAACTCAGTGGTACAGCATCTGCTTGGATGCAGAAAGTCCCAGCTTCTATCACTGGCATCTCCAGGTAGGGCTGGAAATGACTCCTGCTCATTCGGTAGCTGTGGGTCATTCAGCTGGTCTTAGTCCTCATCCTCATAAGCATCCTCTTAGATTGCCCACTCATTTGTGTCCAAGCAGATCTCCATTCAGTTCTTCCTTCTCTTCTATTTCAAGTTTAGCAAGTAGTGGGGCCCAGGAATATGGTATAAAAAGGTACATGTGTAGAGGCTGGAATTTCTTCTTCTTCTTCTCCCACTAGAAACACCTTTCAAGATGAATGGATCCACCATTACAGGGTTTGTTTTGCTGGGCTTCACCTCCTCCCACACTGTTCAGCTTTTACTTTTCACCCTGGTCTTGGCATGCTACACCACCACCTTACTGGGCAACTTCCTGATCATGGTGACTGTGTTGTCTGAGCGTAAGCTATTCCAGAGCCCCATGTATTTCTTCCTTGTCAACCTGTCCCTCCTCGACATGTTTCTGGGATCAGTAGGAACTCCAAAGTTAGTGGCTGACTTATTGAACAATGGCTCCACCATCTCCTACGGAAGCTGCATGGCCCAGCTGTACTTCCTCCACATCTTCGGGGGTACAGAGATACTGCTCCTCACGATCATGGGATATGATCGCTATTTGGCCATCTGCCACCCGCTGAGATACAAAGCCATCATGGACCGGGAACATTGCTTCAGGCTTCTCACAGTGTGTTGGACAGTTGGCTTCATCCATGGCACCATGCAGATAGTGGCAATTACCAGGCTCCCATTCTGTGGGCTCAATGTCCTGGACAATTTCTTCTGTGACATACCACAGGTAATCAAGCTGGCCTGCTCAGACAACTCTGTTGTGGAATTAGTCATGTTTGTCAATGCCAGTCTGATAATTCTGCCATGCTTTCTCAGCTTACTGAGTTCATATGTCATCATCCTGGCCACCTTCTGTGGCCGTTTTGGGAAGGGTGGTAGGAAGGCTTTTTCCACCTGTGGCTCCCACCTGACAGTAGTCAGCCTCTTCTATTCTTCCATTGTCTTTGTATATCTCAAGCTCTTCTCAACCTCCAAGGTAGACAAGATCGCTTCTGTGTTCTACATGGTGATCACACCTGCTCTCAATCCCTTGATCTACAGCCTGAGGAACCAAGAAATGAAAGCAGCAATGGGGAAGCTGAAAATCAAGTGCAAACTCCTTCTGCTGCCTCAAAGGAAAGACATATGTGAAAATTCCTTTCCCTGCAAAAGACGTTGCTGTGCATAAGAGACCAAAGGTTTATGGGATTAGGGGGGTATTTTTAAAATTAATTAAATGCTGTTATCTGTTTAATGGATGTTAACTAATAGTCTTAAACAATATCAGATGACCTACCATTGAATTTAGCCACCTAATGGCACAGCTGGGAAATGACTATACTAGCAAAACAAAGGTTGCCTGTTCGAATCCCCGATGGTATGTTTCCCAGACTATGGGAAACACCTATATTGGGCAGAAGTGATATAGGAAGATGCTGAAAGACATCATCTCATACTGCATGGGAGATGGCAATGGTAAACCCCTCCTGTATTCTACGAAAGACAACCCCGGACTCTGTGGTCGCCACTAGTTGACACCAACTTGATGGCACACTTTACCATCGCATTTATTTTATTGAGTCTATTGATTCCAATTGTTCATTAGTAATTATTTGTTTTGATTGAATTGAACAGCTATAAGATGTGGTCTTGCTGTTTCTTACTGCACAGGTGGACCTTGTTACATGTTGACCCAAAAACCATGATTTCGTGTATCATCAGTCAGGCAATGTAGACCCGACCTTGTTATACTTGGTTGAAAAAAAGAGTATATATCCACATATCCACATTTTCAGGGTGGCCGGAAATAACCTCTGAGGTCATTTCCAGCCACCATTTTGCTAAACGAAGGCATTTTGTTGCTCTTCCCTAAAAATATCTAGCTAGCTATCCACAATTTTTACTGAAGAAAACAGTAAAATTGGTAGAGCAGCCAAATTGGTAGTGGGTGGGTGGCACTGCTGGACAGCTGGAGACCTGGAAAGCATGGCACAGTATCTTATTTCACTCCCCCACCCGCCTTTTAAAGGTTTTTGGGAGGGGGCTTTTTTGCTCTCCTGGAAAAATTAAAAAAAAAACACAACCCCAATTTCTATTCCTTCAATATCTCATTATCTGCAGTTTCACTATCTGTGGTTTCAGACAAGAACAGGACCCCCATGGATAACGAGGTCCAACTGTAACTTGTATTTGAATTTTACATTTCTTTGGGTTGTTTCCTGTGCAGAGCCTGAAGTGAATGTCCAGAGTAGCAGCAAGTTCCCAAAGAATGGCACCCTGAATAAGTGAATTTTGGGTCATAGGTACTTACAGTTAACAATCTTTCTCACTCACTCTATACTCCCTGCAAGCACCCCAAACCAAAAAATTGTGTGTGGGAGGGAGGGTGTACCTCCTTCTCTTTGGAATTTTGTTCAACCATGATGTAATCCACTAATGAATGATGGGAGTAGTCCAGATTGAATGGAGTAAGGCAGGACATCACTCACCAGCGGAGCACCTCATTTGCATGCCTAAACCTCTCTCCCCACAGACTCCAGTGAAACATCACAGGTATCCAGGCGATTAAAGGCTGCTCCTGCAGAGCCATTGGCAGTCTGAGTAATTCAATGAGTACAGTCCAGCAATGCCAGACTATAATAGCCAATGTTCTGACTTGGTACAAGGAAGCCTAATCGGTAGAATGCACCATTCAGCTGAAAGGAGATGGCTTTCCAAACATTGTTCTGCCTATTAAGTGATACAAAAGCAATGAGTTTGTTCTAGCAACTCCTGGCACAGGTGAAGGTTAAACTTGGTGTTTCTCATGGCATCCTTATCATATTTAAATGTTAAGCTGGTCTAAGGACCATAATAAACTTACTACTACTACATACTTTTCATCTACTTAAACATATTTTTTCAATGGAAAAATGCACATCTTTTGTGATTTAAGCTAATATCTTGCTCAATCTTTCAATTGTAATTAGAAATGAAAAATCTTAGAAGTGCTACAAGTTGTTAACCCTTTCTAAATCCAGGGGACACTTCCACATTTGTTTGTGACATTCACTTTTCAGGTGAGCGTCTCCAAGTGGTTTATATAAAACATTCCCTTTAAAAAAAGCATACATCAACCAATGTCTTTAGCCCTTCACATGCTGGGCTCTTTAAGCTCACTTCTTTCTTCTCGCCTCCATTCAGAGCAAGATAGTCCTTGGCATCTCTATGGTGGCAGTAGAGGAGCTACCTTTATTGTTTTGGGGTTCGTGTTTAAATTTGCAAATTACCCAGAGATCTGAAATGGGGAGGTATATAAATGTGATAAGGGGCTCATCTTCTTTGCCATGAACCCCACCATCCATTGAGATCATCTGGAGAGGTTCATCTGCAGTTGCCACTGGCTTATCTGGTGACTACACATGGATGGGCCTTCTCTGTTGCTGCCCCGAGACTCTGGAATGAGCTCCCTGATGAAATAAGAGCCTCCCCATCTCTGACAACTTTTTCAAAGTCTCAACTACAACAACAACAATTTATATACCGCTTTTCAAAAAAAGTTTCCAAAGCGGTTTACATAGAGAAATAATAAATAAATAAGATGGATCCCTGTCCCCAAAGGGCTTACAGTTGAAAAAGAAATGTAAGATAGACACCAGCAATAGTCACTGGAGGTACTGTGCTGAAGCCAATTACTCTCCCTCTGCTAATTAAAGAGAATCACCATGTTAAAAAGGTTCCTCTCTGCCCAGTTAGCAGGGGTCTCTCAAGTCTTATTTTTCCACCCAAGCTTTTTAACTGGACTCTGGTTTTAAATTGTTTTAAAGTTTTCATTTTTTTAAAAAAAACAACTCTTTTATGTTCTAAAGTGGACAGAGACAGAAGTTTGGGGGAAGTCAACAAATTCAACATACAAATAAATATAAAAAATAAAATAAAATAAAATACAAAGAAGCAAGCAAACTGACCCTGGGCCAGTTGCTGCCCATCAGTCTAGCCTACTTGATCGCATTGTTGTAAGGATAAAAGGAGCTGGGAATACTGTAGTGATGTCTGCTGCCATGGGCTTATTTCTCAAGGGTGAGCGAGGAGACGCATGACAGTACACAGGACTTCTAAAGCTCAGTTGGATTCAAGTTCAAAACTTTCTTACATTTTAATTGCCCTATTTGGGACCAAGAGCAGTGGGTGCTCTCCAGGGTGCTGACATCTTCATTAGCACAAAGAAAAGACCACAGGCTTTGTTCACAGAGAACGAAATCCAAGGACTTCAAATCGCAGGAGGATAATATAAAGGGGTAGCCAGAGTGAGTTCTTCTCTTGGTTTCACGATTTGTCGGAAGATCTTTAGAGGAGGCAATCATTCTCCCAATGTTCCCCTCTTTTCCAATTTGCCCACAGTGTGGGTTTTTGTTGTGTGTGTTTTTTATCCAGGCACTATATGCCCCTGTTTTTAAAAGGGTATTTTGGTCCTTATCACTCTCTCTCTCTCCCTTTCCTTCAAAATTTCCATGGTCATATTTGCATGTAGGAATGCTTTTTTTAGTCAAGCTTCCTATTTTCCTGTGGTCAGAAAGGTATTCTGGACCACACCCCTTTCTGTTTCTGCCTTTCCCTGTTTTCACCTGGATTCCTTGTATCTTTTCCTACTATCCTTACTGAGCTGTCTTGAACGATCACAATGCTTGGCAGCTGCTGGTTTGCTTTAGGACACACTATTGAGAGTAGGTATTGAAGGAACCTACTGCAGATCTGCTTCAAATTGCATTAAAAGTGAGTAGGTGAGTTGTTTCTATGTCCCTTTCCAGTCATTGTGTAGCTGTGCACAGCGTACATGGTAACAACTGAATTGAATTTTCAATTGTGACAATTCCTTTTCATTTTATAAATTCATTCTGCATATTCCTGTCACAAAACAGAGTTTAAAATAAGATGAATTATTAACAGAGGCAAAGCAATGAACATGACAGACAGGCAGTGCAATCTAATGGTCATTGCTATAGCATACAAAGCTGCCATATACTAAATCAGACAGTTGTCCCCTCTAGCCTAGCATGCTTTCTGTTGACTAGCAGAAGGTGCCCAAAAATTTCTTCCCAGCCATAACTGGAAATACCAGTAATCAAACGTGGAACCTCCTACATACAAAGCATGTATTCTACCACTGTGCCACAGCCATGTCCCCAAGCTGTGGAAGACATTCACTGTGTGTATCCCAACTGTGTGTGCAGTTATACCACACAACACAGAACTTTCAAAGGCTGCAGAAGACAGCATCCTGAAAGCCTCAGTTTTCAGTTTAAAAATCAAGTTACTAGACCTCAAGACTGTGAGCATAGATCTAAAATACCTGGTTACATCCTTTAAATAGCACACAGCCAAATATATCAGACTGAAAGAGCAGTTGGTATCAGTAACAATGTAAGAGAGCCTGGAGTGGAATCCAGAAATCAACGGTTGAAGAAACAGGAGTAAGAAGTTCTGGATTCCATTTCACAGCTCCAGAAGAGGAATAGGGTATGGTAAGCTACATGAGTAGAGGCTAGAATATATTTATTGTTTTTCTCCACTAGAAACACCTTTCAAGATGAATGAATCCACCATTACAGGGTTTGTTTTGCTGGGCTTCACCTCCTCTCGTACTATTCAGCTTTTACTGTTCACCCTGGTCTTGGCATGCTATACCACAATTCTACTGGGCAACTTCCTGATCATGGTGACTGTGTTGTCTGAGAGTAAGCTGCTCCAGAGCCCCATGTATTTCTTCCTTATCAACCTGTCCCTTCTTGACCTGTCTATGGGATCAGTAGGAACTCCAAAGTTAGTGGCTGACCTGTTGAACAATGGCTCCACCATCTCCTACAGAAGCTGCATGGCCCAGCTGTACTTTCTCCACATCTTCGGGGGTACAGAGATACTGCTTCTCACGATCATGGCGTATGATCGCTATTTGGCCATCTGCCACCCGCTGAGATACACAGCCATCATGGACCGGGAACATTGCTTCAGGCTTCTCACAGTGTGTTGGACAGGTGGCTTCATCCATGGCACCATGCAGATAGTGGCAATTACCCAGCTCCCATTTTGTGGGCTCAACATACTAGACAATTTCTTCTGTGACATACCACAGGTAACCAAGCTGGCCTGCTCAGACACCTACATTGTTGAGTTAGTCATGTTTGTCAATGCCAGTCTGATAATTCTGCCATGCTTTCTCAGCTTACTGATTTCATATGTCATCATCCTGGCCACTCTCTGTGGCCGTTTTGGGAAGGGTGGTAGGAAGGCTTTTTCCACCTGTGGCTCCCACCTGACAGTAGTCAGCCTCTTCTACTTGCCCATTATCTTTGTCTATCTCAAGCTCTCCTCCAGCACCCAGATGGACAAGATTGTCTCTGTGTTCTACATGGTGATCACACCTGCTTTCAATCCCTTGATCTACACCCTGAGGAACCAAGAAATGAAGGGAGCAATAAGGAAGCTGAAAAGCAAGTGCAAACTGCTCTTGCTGCCTCAAAGGGGAAATATATGTTAAAATTCCTTGCCTTACAAACGGTGTTGTTGTGCATAAGAGACCACAGGTTAATGAGCTTAGAGGGTATTTTTATAATTAATAATATGCTGATATGTTTAATGGATGTTAACTAGTAGTTTTATGTGAGATGACCTTCTATTGAATTTGTTTTTCTGTGTCTTTTGATTCCAATTGTTCATTAGTTATGATTTATTTTGATTTAACTAAATGGCTGTAAAATGTGGCCTTGCTGTTTCTTACTGTACAGGTGGACCTCATTACATGTGATCCCAACAGCCTCGATTCCGTGTATCTGTAGTGGGGCAATGGAGACCTGACCTCGGTATATGCAGTTTAAAAAAAAGTTAATATTCATTTTCAGGGTGGGCGGAAATGTCCTCTGAGGGTGCTAAATGGTGCCATTTTCTGGCTCTTCCCTAAAAATAAATAATTCACTATATCTCATGGAAAATTGGCCAAACTGGGTGTTTGGGGCACAGGCATTATTGGACAGCTAGAGACCTAGAGAGCATGGCACGGTTTGTTATTTCATTTTTTCTACCTTTTTAAAGCATTTCCCCGCCCTTTTTTGCCCTCCAGGAACCGAACCCCCCAATTTCCATTCACTCAATGTCTCATTATCCACAGTTTCGCTACCCATGGTTTCAACCGCATATGGAAGCCCCCATGAATAATGAGGTCCACCTGTAACTTTTATACAAATTTTACATTTCTTTTGGTTGATTCCTGTGCAGACTCTGAAGTAAATGTCCAGAGTAGCAGCACGTTCTCAAAGAATGGCACCCTGAATATGTAAATTGTGAGTCATAAGTACTTACAGTTAACAATCTTTCTCAGTTACTCTATACTTTCTGCAAGCACCCCAAACCATAAAATTGTGTGGGGAGTGTGTGTGTGTGTGTGTGTGTGTGTACCTCCTTCTCTTTGGAATTTTTTTTAACCATGATGACTGTGATACCAGGAAACAACTGATATCCCCCTTGCTAGAGCAATTTCTAGGAAGAGCCGACCCCTTTTACTTGAACTTCTGCCTTGAGGACCAAAACAATGAGGTCACTAAAGTAGTGGCAAAATTCTTCTATGTTGCTATTAGATTAAGATCTTGTTTAAGGTCAAACGTATAGGCGCCTACTGTTTTATTCTGTTTACTATGTATAAAGTTTTGTTTTAATGCTTTGTATGTCTTTTGTATGGCCTATGGCTGTGATAAAATTGACTGGAAAAAATTTAAGCATGATGTAATCCACTATTGAATGATGGGAGTAGTCCAGATTGGATGGAGTAAGGCAGGACATCACTCACCAGTGGAGCACCTTGTTTGCATGCCTAAACTTATCTCCCTGCAACCTCCAATGAAATGTCAGAGGTATCCAGGCGATTAAAGGCTGCTCATGCCAAGCCACTGGCAATCTAAGTAATTCAATGAGTATAGTCCAGCAATGCCAGACTATAATGGCCAATGTTCTAACTTGGTACAAGGAAGCCTAATCAGTAGAATGCACCATTCAGCTGAAAGGGGATGGCTTTCCAAACATTGTTCTGCCTATTAAGTGATACAAAAGCAATGAGTTTGTTCTAGCAACTCCTGGCACAGGTGAAGGTTAAACTTGGTGTTTCTCATGGCATCCTTATCATACTCCTCTGAATCTACATAAGTAAACATATTTTTCAAAGGAAAAATGCATATCTCAATTCCTTCTTTGTAATTAGGAATGAAAAATCTTAGAAGTGCTACAAGTTGTTAACACTTTCTAATTCAAGGGAACACTTCCACATTTGTTTGTTTGTTTGTTTGTGGCATTCACTTTTCAAGTGAGTCTCCCCAGTGGCTTCTATAAAACCTTCAATTAAAAAAATATATATATATATCAAGCAATGTGTTTAGATCTTTACATGCTGGGCTCTTTAAGCTCATTTCTTTCTTCTCTATTCCCTGCTAGCTGAGCAAAGAGGCACCTTTTAAAAGTGTTTATTCTCTTTATCGAGCAGGGGGAGAACAACTGGCCCTATCCATCCCCAGCACAGCATCCCTCCAGTGGCTGTTGCTGGTGTCTATCTTAGGTTTAATTATAGAGAGTGAGGTTTTGGGGGACAGGGAACCATCTTTATTTATTTTTATTTCTCTATGTAAAGTGGTTTGGGAAATTTTGTTGACAAGCAGTATATAAATATTCATTGTCGTCGTCATCTCCTTCACTCAGTGCAAGGTAGTCCCTGGTCACTCTGTGGTGGCAGTTGAGAGGCCACCCCAGATGGAACATGGGTGCTGGATGGTCTCATGTCTCACACTGAGTCTCTCTCTTCTCCGTTGGCTTCTTTGTTGGGGAATGCCATGTTTCAGCTTCAGAAGCTCGGTTCTAGGGACACACTCAACTCTTGTGTGGACCACTGAGAATTTTGGTTGGACCTTATTGCTGCCAATGGATGTGAACTGAAAGCACATCCTAGACTGCAACCAAAGCTTCCCTGCACCTGCATGGAATCTCTGTAGGCAGAGTTGGTGGTTACCACACTGTGGACAAAAGCCTGAACCCACCATGCTGGGCCAATTTCCACTGTCATATCCAGAGGCACTCTCACCCCTGGACTTCCAGGCCAAAGCCCAGGGCCTCTACACCCCCTGGGGACCCCCCAAATCCTCATTAGTCTGTCCTGGGTGGTGTGGCCATCATGCTGCCAGTAGGGATGTGCACGAATTGTCTTCGGCACCGGCGGGGGTAGTACTTTAAGGGCGGGGGAGGGTGTACTCACCCCCCCACACCGTGTTTCCCCCGCCGGCGATCTGTAAATTTCAAGCCCCTCGGGGCGGCAGCATTCCTCCCTGCCGCCCCGTTCCCCCCGTCGGCCGGAAGTGGCCGGAAGTTGAGAGCGCGCATGCGCCCATCGTGCGCGCGCGCACCCGTCTGCCGTCTGCACTGGGCAGCTGAATGTGACCTCTGCTTTAGAGACAGAAGGGAGCATGGGGAAATAAATATGTGGGATGGGAATACGTTAAATTGTGTGTTGAAATGTTTCTGCTAATGTATATTTGCATTAATATGCCTATTTTATATTCCTACATTCTTGTGAGTCTAGTTGCTGTTTGTGCCCTCAAGAACCCACATGTTAAAAATACTCTCTCTCTCTCTCTCTCTCTCTCTCTCTCTCTCTCTCTCTCTCTGATGCTTAACTTGCAGTGCGGGGGGGGGGGGGCTCCAAAGGCTCCCAAATTACCTTGGTGCACCTCTGGTGGCATCCTATATTTGATGAAGTTGGCCTGAATAGCAACCATATAAGCATGTGGGATGGTTGGCACCCATGGCTTGCTCAAGGATCTGAAGACTCCCGGGCAAGCTATCTTTACATGCAGACGGAAGGGGTATGGCATGCAAACTGAACCAGAGTTATTGGGGGAGCACTATTTTTGTGGGGTACCCTGTCCCTCTGGTGTCTTTTTCTGCTCACCCACAGGTCTGTGGAAATCACAGAGGCCTTATCAGGAGTCCAGTCTCCGAATAAAACCTAGACTTTTTGCTATTTCCAATAGCCTTGGGTACTGGAGACAGCAAAAGCAATGCTCTTACTGGTCTCCAGGACTCAGTAGGTGTGCTAAGCATGCCAACCAGGCAGAAATGATGCCTACTCCATCTTATTATATTATTATTTCTCTGTGTAAACCGCCCTGAGCCATTTTTGGAAGGGCGGTATAGAAATCAAATAAATAAATAAATGCGTGAGGCATCATCAAAGTGATGGTTGTACCTCCAATGCACAGCTACTGTGAGGCTACTCCTCCTGAATCTCATCTGCAAGTGTCTCCAAAATCCTACCCTAAAAGGCAGGGGGGAAATCTCTTCTCTTCCCAAGCTGCCTACAGTATGCAAACTAAGAAATTTGACTCATATAAGACCTTGTTCTGAGCTGCTTATGCCTATATCCTGCCTGGAGCACTCAGTCGTCCCAATTTGCTCTGCTGAATTGTAGACCCAACAACGTGGCTCTCGTTTTGCACAGTGTGATGTGGGTGGTCAAGCACTGCCTGTGCTGTTGCATGTGTCTAAAACAGCACCAGGGGTTCTCTGCTGTGATGTAAAATGGCAGAAGTGGAGTTGTGCAACACAATGTCCATTTTTTTCAATGGAGGTTGTGTTGTGCAACTGTGCTTGTGCCATTTTAAGTCACAGTAGAACCACCTGTTCTGTAATGCTCTGGGTGGACTTTGGAATACAAGTTGTGGCACAGGTGGTGCTGAAATATCCTGTGTACCATGCAGGATGTCAGCCACAATTCTGTGCGGAATGTGAGCCATAGGTCTTCTCCTCCCCACTCCTCCTTTTTCTCCTTCCCAACTCCTCCTCCTCCTTTCCCCCCTCTTCCTTCTTTTTCTCATCCCCCAACCAACTTCTCCTCTTCCTCCTTTTTCTCCTCTTCCTCCTCTGTAAACCACTTTCAGAACGTTGGGTTGAAAAGCAGAATATAAATAAATAGTAGTAAGAGACACAAAGTTGGTCAGTGACAAATTTAACTGAAAGTCAGTGCAAACTATTTACTCTGTCTAGACTGGGGAGACTGATGTTCAGGTCCTTGCTTGCTTGAATGAGCTTGGTCCAGTTGCTATCTCTCAGCCTAACCCACCCAATTGTGAGGATCATAGGAGTTGAGAAGAATGCCACCCACTCTGAGCTCCTTGGAAGAAGGACACAAAAAGTAACTGCTGCAGCAACTTCTGGCATGGGTTCATCTTGCAAGGGTGAAAGCAGCCCCTGTGGGTACATAGAGCTTTGAAAGCTCTGTTGTATACAAGAAATTCAAAAGCATTTTAGATTGTAATTACCCTAACTGGGAGCAAAGAGCAACCAGCACTCTCCAGGGTGCTGACATCTTTGCCAACATTATGCAAGATGCAAAGACTTTGTTCAAAGGGGGTTGAGTCCAAGGTTCTTGGATTGCAAGGGGTTATATAAAGAGGCATTTACAGATATTCCTCCTCTTGGCTTCATGATGAGGTGCAAGAAGCTTAGGAGAAGCAATAATTCTCCCTCAAATTCTCAGTTGTCATATTTGCATGGAGAAACGTTTTTGCATCCAGACTCCCTATTTTCCTGTATTCACAGGGGCATTCTGAACATACAACTTTCTGTATGTGTCTCTTTCCCTTTGCCCATACTTCTTTCATCCTGTCCCCCATTCTTGCTAAGTGCTCTTGAAGGACCACAAGGCTTAGAGAATGCAAGTATGCCTTGGGACGGAGAGTTGAGAGCTGAGATTGAATGTACCAACCAAGGATCTGTTCTGAATTGCAGCAAGAGTAGGTAAGCTAATTATTTCTATAACACAAGCCCTATTACAGAATTCAGTAAATGTGGATGTGAACGTGGTTACAAGTAGAGGTGAATCCAACCAACTCCCCCATTATTATCTCTGTTTTCCATCTGGACTAGTGTGGTTTATATTGGCTGGCAGAGTTTCTTCCCAACCACATGTGGAAAAGCCAGGAATTCAACCTGGGACCTTTTGCATGCAGAACATCTGATCTGTTCCTGCTATATAGAACATTTCCCAAGCTTTGGAAGAGATTCTGTACATATCTCAAAATTCTTCAGTCACACTACACAGCACAGAAATGTGCAATGCTGCAAAATATAGCATCCTGAAAATGTCAGATTTCAATATAAATCAAGTAACTTGCTGGGAGGAACCACTGGTGCAGCGAGAGGAGGAATTTCCTGAAGACTGACTGCACTGGTGCATCAGGGAAGGGGCCATTTTTTACAACCTCCCCATCCACAGGCAACCCTCTGTTTCACCTAAAATGATGCCCTGGAGAGCTACACAGCCCCAGGGACATATTTTTAGGTGGCACAGAGGGTTTCCAGGGGTGGGGGAGGATGTCAAAATGGCCCCTTCCCCAATGTGCAGATGCAGGACTGGTGGTTCTTGCTCTGTATGCCAGCCACTAGCCCTTAAGGCTTAGGATTGAAATGTCTGGGCAAATCTTAGAAGCCACACAGGAGACAGATATATACCCATACACATACACTAATATTCATATACCAGTTAATAATGAAGATGACAATGATGGTGACAATAATAATACTTCTACTTATAATTATAAATGTATTTATTTATTTCTCAAACTTCCATCTCTGGGCAGTTTACAAGAAGATAAAAGAAATTAAAATGAAAACCTTAGAAAAATGAAAATAACAGCCTAATTTAAAAGCTTGGGTGAAAATGAGTATATTATAATTATTATGCTATTTAGTATATTATCATCAGGTAAAGTGTGCCATCAAGTCGATTTTGACTCCTGGCACCCACAGAGCCCTGTGGTTTTCTTTGGTAGAATACAGGAGGGGTTTACCATTGCCTCCTCCTATGTGTGCTTACTAGAAATAAGCTCCTGTGAAATTAATGGACTTAATTCTCAGTACTGTGCAGTATGAGATCATGCCTTTCAGCATCTTCCTATATCACTGCTACCCAATATAGTACCAGCAGAGATTCGAACTGGCAACCTTCTGCTTGTTAGTCAAGCATTTCCCCGCAGTGCCACTTAAGGTGACTAGTATATTATTATACTAATAGTTTAATTATTACATTCATGTATCAGATACACAAACACAATACTCATATACTGCCAGCCAGTGTGGGATAGCAGTTAGAGTGCAGGATTAGTACTGGAGAAACCCAAGTTCAAATCCCTGTACAGCCATGAAACTCACTGAGTGACTCTGGGCCAGACACTTCTCTTGCAGCCTAACCAACCTTGCTGGGTTTCTGTGAGAATAAACATAATCGAGTATACCATTCTGGACTCCTTGGAGGAAGAACTGGATATAAATGAATGAACGTTGCTCAGGTCTACCAGGGCCAGAAGACACTGGTGTCACTGCTGCTTGGCCATGGAAGCAGTCGGACTCTTGTCCCAACCAATTGTTCTGCTAGCAGCATCTCTGCAGTTTCTCCCATTCACCATAATGGGAGAAACCATGGGGACTCGGCTTGCGCTACTGCTGATCAAGAACCTGGTAGACCTGTGCATCATGTCAGCCACCACCTTCCAACTAAAAGGTTCACAAAGCCGTCCACATAGATGTTCCAGCAGTCAAGGACTTCTGCACACTGCATAGTTGCGCAATTGGGGGTGGAGCCATAGCGCAGTGGAAGAGCATCTTCTTTGCATGCAGAAGGTCCCAGGTTCAGTTCCCAGGATCTCCAGATAGGGCTGGGAAAGACTCCTGCCTGAAAACTTAGAGGAACTGCTGCCAGTCAGTGCAGACAATACTGAGCCACATGGACCAATGGTCTGACTTAGTATAACGCTGCTTCCTCAGCTCCTGTCTTCCAATGTTGCTTTCAGCAGAGGCAAAACAAACCACATCAGGGCAAATCAGCAACTGGATGCAAACGTCATCGATCTGCCTAATGCTTGTGAAACACCGCTTCTGAAAGATGAAGATATCATTTTGAAAATGTTATCGATTTCAGAAACATGGGACAGGAGTATGGAGTGGAGTTAGGAGTGTTCATGGAACTGGTTTGGCCAACTCAGTTCAAATCCAAAATGGATTTGAACTGACCTGGCCCAGTCTGGTTCCATGTGAAGCAAATGAACCAAGCTGCTGTCACTGCTGAGCCGGTGGCTCAGTAAAGGAGGGGGCAGCGGTAGGGTGGGGTGGTAGGGTGAGTGGCGGTGAGTGGTAGGGTGAGTGGTGGTAGAGTGGCAGGTGGCGGCACCCTACGGTGACTGGTAGGGTGAGCAGCGGTAGAGTGGTCAGAAAAAGCAGCTCCCCACCACCACTCACAGCCACTACATCAAGAATGCCCCTTACCATCCCAAACCGATTCTCCTGAACTGGGCCCCGTTCAATTTGATCATGGACCAAACCACCCCTCTGCAATCAAACCTTCGAACCAGTCCCATTTTGAGGCAAACGTGTTTGGGATGAACCATCCATTCACACCCCTAAGTGGAGTCTAGAAGTCAACAACTGAAGAAATTGGGGCAAGGATTTCTCGATTTCATTTTACAGCCCCAGGAGGGAAGTATGGTTCAGTAGCTTAGATTAACAAGGCCTGGAGAAAACTTAATCATATCTCCTTTTTCTTCACTAGAACCAGCCCTCACCATGAATGGATCCACCATTTCAGAGTTCGTTTTGCTGGGTTTCTCCTTCTCTCACACTGGCAAGCTCTTTCTTTTCACTCTGGTCTTGGTCTGCTATGCCACCATCCTTCTGGGCAACTTCCTGATCATGGTAACTGTGTGGTCTGAGCCTAAGCTGCTCCAGAGCCCCATGTATTTATTCCTTGCCAATCTGTCCCTCCTTGACATGTCTATGGGATCAGTAGCAACCACAAAGTTAGTGGCCGACCTTTTGAACAATGGCTCCACTATCTCCTATGGGAACTGCATGTCCCAGATGTTCTTCCTGCACCTCTTTGGGGGTGCAGAGATGCTCCTTCTCACTCTCATGGCCTATGACCGCTATTTGGCCATCTGCCATCCACTGAGATACATGGCCATCATGAACCAGCGGCATTGCTTCAGGCTTCTCACAGTGTGTTGGGCAGGAGGTCTTATTCATGGCACTTTCCAAATAGTGCCAATTGCCCAGGTCCCATTTTGTGGTCCCAACGTGCTGGACAATTTCTTCTGTGACATCCCACAGGTAATTAAGCTGGCCTGTTCAGACATCCATGTTGCTGAGACAGTCACATTGGTCAATAGCAACATGATAACTGTGCCCTGCTTTCTCAGCTTGCTGGTTTCATATGCCATCATTGTGGCCTCTCTTTGTGGCCGTTTTGGAAAGGGTGGTGGGAAGGCTTTCTCCACCTGTGGCTCTCACCTGACAGTAGTCAGCCTGTTCTACTTCCCCATTGTCTTTGTGTATCTGAAGACCTCCTCCAGCACTGAGATGGACAAGATTGCCTCCCTGTTCTACATGGTGATCACACCTGCCCTCAATCCCTTGATCTACACTCTGAGGAACCAAGAAATGAAGGGAGCCATGGGGAAATTGCAAAGCAAGTGCAAAATCCATCTTCTGTGTCAAAGGAAGTAAATGTGTGAAATTTCCTTTCCCTACCCAAGACATTGTTGCTTGTAAGAACTCTAAAGTTCATAGTCTTTATAGTATTACAACATCAACATCAACAAATATTTATATACTGCTTTTCAACATATGTTTCCAAGGTGGTTTACACAGAGAAATAAATAAATAAATAAATAAATAAATAAATAAATAAATAAATAAATAAATAAGGTGGATGCCCAAAGAGCTCACAATCTAAAAAGAAATGTTAAGGATAAACACCAGCAACAGTCACTGGAGGTACTGTGCTTGGGGTGGATAGAGCCAATTATTCTCCCCCTGCTAAATAAAGAAAATCACCACTTTGAAAAGGTGCATCTTTGCCCAGTTAGCAGGGTTTATTTTTATTTATTAAAAAAAAATAAATTACATGCTGGTGTTAGTGAATTTTATCTAGCAATATTATACAATAAAAAATAGACCACTATTGGCTTTGAGTGTTTGAGTGTGTGCATTTACTGATATTAAATGTTTATTAGTTGCAATTTGGTTTTATTGAATTGAATTGCTATAGATTGTGATCTTGCTATTTCCTATTGTGACTTTATTTTAAGTGTTTAATATTTCTTAGTGTTGTGAAATGTTTTTAGTACAGAAAGGGAGAAAAATTATTGACAGGTGAAGATTAAATGCAACAACTCCCCGCTGCCAGCATTCTAAGAATTTTGAATCTACACAAATATAGGCTTATTTGTTGGAACGTCCACCTCGTGTGTTTTGCTTGTGAATTCAGGAATATCAGAGTGGCTGACATCTGTGAATGCCATGAGATGGATTCTACTGTAACTGATGGATACAAACAGAGGCTGTTCTCATGCACAGCAAAGACTGAGCCTGGCTGCCTACGCTCGATCTTTGCTGTGTGTGTAAACTGGCAGTGTGGTGGTGGACCTGTTTAGGGAGTCCGCCACTTAGTCAGAGTTAAGGGTGCAAGGGTGCCCTTCATTCAGGCTAAATGATCGTGTGTTAGTGCCACATGGCTCCACACAGCACTTCTCGGCTAGCATCAATAAGATTTATTTATTTACTTACGTATTTTTTATACCGCCCAAAACTTATGTCTCTGGGCAGTTTACAACAGATAAAAACCACATTAAAGCATTAGTTACAAACAAAAACAAGAAATTTAAAACACAACAATTTAAATTTTTAAAAAACAATGCTCTAAAACAACATTAAAAACAATATCAGTTAAAAGCCTGGGTGAACAGATGTGTCTTTAAAGACCTTTTAAAAGCTGTCAGAGCTGGGGAGGCTCTTATTTCACAAGGGAGCACATTCCAAAGCCTCGAGGCAGCAAAGGAGATGGCCCGTCCCTGAGTGGCCACCAGATGAGCTGGTGGCAAATGCAGACGGACCTCCCCTGATGATCTCAATGGGCGGTGGGGTTTATAACGAAGAAGACATTCTCTTAAATACCCAGGGCCCAAGCCATTTTGAGCTTTATAGGTTATAACTAACACCTTGTATTTTGCCCGGAAACGTATCGGCAGCCAGTGTAACTCCTTCAATACAGGAGTAATATGGTCCCTCCTAGAATCCCCATAAATCCCCATAATGCACTGTGTACTCAAGCAGTGCATTATGGGAATTCTGGGGGCCTCCTGGCCCCCGAACTTCTCTGCTGCCACAAGCAGCGAAGCAGTAATTTGTGCGGGTGATCTGCCGCCCAGCAACGGTAGGGAGATTGTCTGCAGGGGAGGTAAGCATTTCAAGGCTTCCTTCCTTCGTCTTTCCTCCCAAGTGCGAGAAAGGGCTTACAGTGTCACTAGGAGTTACTAACACTAGTAATATTCCAATTGTGGTACGTACTGTAGATTAATGTGGGAAATGGTTTCATAGAGTTCATGATGTATTTTCATAGGTTGAAGGTGAATTATGGCCCATCAGAAGAGTCACAAATCAAAGTGTAACTTCCTAACTACACAGCCGTATGATAGTTGTGCAATGTTCACCAGGTGGTATGACAGTTGTTCAGTGCTCACAATTCACTTATTGAATTTGATGCCACGAGGTATGGATAAAACAGTAGCCATGTCAATTTTGACTCACTTTTGGGGTTGGTAGACTGGCTTACCACCATTGGAGAATGAATGCTGAAAGTTTGGGGACTCATTTACTAAGGCGTTTCTTAGCTATCTATCTACTCTGCAGATGCTACTCATGAATTTCCTCCTCATGTCTCCAAGCGTATTTATTTTTTTGTTTAAAATATGTATACCCTGCCCACCCAGTGCACTACTGCTCAGGGTGACTCACAACATACACAAAACAGATACAAAAAAGATAGAATGTAAAGTAAAAGATTAATAAAGTTAAAAAGTATAGAAAACCAGGATAACACCACATTTAAAATTACAAATGTTAAAAGCTTCAAATTAGAAGTTATTAATGAATAGCTAAATACTGAGAACTAAAAAAAACCTACCAGATATCAGCAGCAGCTAAAACATTTAAAAGTTTCTTTAAACAGATGTGTTTTAAATTGTTTTAAAAAAACACTGAGTGAGAGATCATGGTGAAGCTCTTTGGAGGGTGCGTTCCAAAGCCGGGGCGGGGCACAGCTGAAAAGGCCCTGTCTCTAGTCCCCAACAACTAGATCTCTGTTAGTGGCGAGGCCATGAGCAAGGCCTGAAAATAGATGCAGAGTGGAGGGCCATGGAAACCCTATCTGAGAAAGAAGAACAAAAGCACCTTCCTTCTCCACATTGAAATCCACACAACCTCTCTCATAAGAACATAAGAGCAGCCCTGCTGGATCAGGCCCAAGGCCCATCTAGTCCAGCATCCTGTTTTGCACAGTGGCCCACCAGATGCTGCTGGAAGCCACAGGCAGGAGTTGAAGGCATGCCCTCTCTCCTGCTGTTACTCCCCTGCAACTGGTACTCAGAGGCATCCTGCTTTTGAAGCTGGAAGTGGCCTGTAGCCCTCCAACTAGTAGCCGATGATAGACTTCTCCTCCATAAAGTTATCCAAACCCCTCTTAAAGCCATCCAGGTTGTTGGAGGTCACCACATCTCATGGCAGAGAATTCCACAAATTGATTATGCGTTGTTTGAAATATGTAATCAACTCCGAATTCCTTGGAAAGAGGCCACAATTTTAAAAAATGCAGCTATTACTGCTGGCATGGTCTCAGCTCCCAAGGGGAGAAATGTTCCCCTGAAAGCTTAGGAATCTCCTCAAGCACCAGCGCCTACAAGGAGTTCAAAGCCTTCTTCTATTTTAATTACCCTATTTGGGACTAAACAGCCACTAGCACTCTCCAAGGTGCTGTCTTCTTAATTACCACTAAGAAAAGAGCACAGGCTTCCTTCACAAAGGGTGGAAATTAAAGGGCCTGGATTGCAGGAATGCAGCTAGTTAATTTTGGGTTCCAGACCTAACGATGGTTTTTTTTTGGGGGGGGGGGCTGTTATGGTGCCCAGGACACACTTTAGGACAAGCATGCTATTGTCTCCCATAAGACGTCCTTCACATGCGCAGAGCCCCTCTCATCCTTGGTATTTGTCTATGCCTTCCCATTTACTGGGTCTCCAAGCTGGAGAGCAATCTAGGCACTCCACATGAGCAGCCTTACCCTGGTTTGGCTGCCCTAGCCTGGGTTAAGTTGCTCATGAGAATAGCCTCAAGATCTAGGCAAGGAAATGCTATGGAATCAGGGGTGCAGACAGAGGGAACACTTGACATTCCACTCCTGACTCATTTTTTTGGAGGGAAGACACTTTTAGGGGGCAGAAATTGATTTTGGTGGAAAATTTTAATATGTTCCCCCAAGGATACTGGGGAACAGAGGAGGAACACAGGAGGGAGGTGAGAAGATAAAAATTTTAGGGGAGAGTTTAATAATATGAGGAGGGAACTCCTCCTCTCTTTATTGAGCATGGGGAGAGCAACTCGCCCTATCCATCCCCAGCACAGCATCCCTCCAGTGGCTGCTCTTTTCACTGTTTTGTTGCTTCATGTCACTTTGACTAGGAGCCCTTTGTAGAGAGGGAGCCATCTTTTTTGTTTGTTTGTTTCTATCTAAACCACTTTGGGAACATTCATCGAAAAGTGGTAAATACATATGTGTTGTATTTGTATATATCTTAGGTGCAACCACACTTGGAGTACTGGTACAATTCTGGTCACCACATCTAAAACAGGACATTGTAGAACTGGAAAAGGTGCATAAGAGGGCAACCAAGATGATCAGGGGGCTAGAGCACCTTTCTTATGAGGCAAGGCTACACCTGGGGCTTTTTAGTTTAGAAAAAAGACGACTGCAGGGAGACATGAGGCTTCTTAGGCAGGAGGCCTCTTTCATGGCACCTTCCAAATACTATTTCTGCACGGTGTTCTCCATCTTATTTTCTCTATTTGACGTGCATTTCCCCCCCTCTTTTTTCTACCTTCCAAATACTGGCAATTCCCCAGCTCCCATTCTGTGGTCCCAATGTGCTGGACAATTTCTTTTGTGATATCCCACAGGTAATCAAGCTGGCCTGATCAGACATCTATACTACTGATATGTTAATGGTGGTCAACAGCAGGCTCTTAACTCTCCCCTGCTTTCTGAGCAGAAACTGTACCAGTCCATGTCTCCAAAAACATTGAGAAACATTGATAGAGAGTTGCCAGAGATGGAGTCAGACATTTGCTCCATCCAGACCAGCATTGGTCATGTTGACTGGCAGAATCTCTCCCGAGCCATACCTGAGAATGCCAGGAAGTAACTGTTGTTGGACGCTCTGCATTCAAAGCATCTGCTCCCCTCCTGTACTACATTCCCACTTCAAGCTGTGGAAGATATTTGCTGTGTGTATCCCAAAGGTCTATAGCCATACTGCATGGCCCAGAAATGTGTACTGAATCCTGTAAACCTCATCCTGTAAACCACAGCTTTCAATTTTTTGCTCACACCTGCCCTCAATCCCCTGATCTAAACCCTAAGGAACCAAGAAATGAAGGGAGGAACAGGGAACCTGAAGAGCTGGTATAAATTCCTCCTTCCTTCTCAAAGAGAGTGCATGTGTGAAACTTCCTTTCCCTACCAAAGGCATTGTTGTGTGTGTATGACACTTAAGGCTAGTTGTTGAGTCCACTTGAAGAAGCCATGGGCTGTTTCATTTTCTAGGCCATTCAAAAAGTATTTGTATTTGCTTTGTATTGTTTTCCAAACCATGGGGCTAGTTTGCACATGATCCCTTTGGGGCAGGTGGGCTGCCTGCCCACTCATGATCACCAAAGCACATGAGCAGCATGCTGCAAATGGCAGAGCACAGAAATGGAGTAGGAAATCCTTTGGCATCCATCCATGCACTGTGCCAGGAGTGTGGTGCATGGAGGCATCCTCCCTCTTCCAGGAGCTCTTGCCGCCTGGCTCAGTTTTGGGGTGGGCTGGCTGCAACTCAAGCACACCCATGACTCTGGTGCCAGGGTTAAGGGTGCCATTAACCCAGGTTAAAGGCTGGGGGTGGGGTGGGGTTAGGCTGGGTAGAAGCACCAGGATTGAGAGCAATCCAGGCACACCACACGAGGAGCCTAACCCATATTGGGCTGCCCTAGCCTGGGTTAAGCTGCTCATGAGAATAGCCTCAACATCTTGGCAAGGAAATGCTATGGAATCAGGGGTGCAGATAGAGGGAGCACTTGATGTTCCACTCCTGACTCATTTTTTTTTACTCTACACACAAATTGTGTGTAGAGCCTTATAATGTGACCTAGGATGAATTATTGTAATAGGGTGAGAAAGAAATTTAAATTCATCGGTTGACATAGTGCACAATGGTACATCACCTTCCCTCTCCAAACTGCCCATTCAGCCTAAGAAATGTGACTTCTTCCTGAGGTTGTTCTGAGCTGCTTATGCCTCTGTTCTTCCTGGAACACTCAGGAGTCCCAGTCTGGTCTCCTGACAAACTGAACTGTAAATCCAAGATAATAATCTACATGTCTTGTGTAGTTGTGAATATCCACTGTAAGAGACACAAAATTGGTCCAGTGACAACTGTCAGTGTATGGTGGCATGGCTAGATTATTGTATTTAGACTGAAGGGACTGGTGTCCTTCCTCAGCTGAGTGATTATCTTGAACCACTTGCTACCTGACATTCTAACAGAACTGCCTGAAGGCTAAAAAGAGGTTTGAAATGTGTAAACCACCCTGGGCTCCTTAGAAGAAGGGCACAATAAGAACTGCAGCTTCTACGGCTGACATAGGCTTATCTTCCAAGAGGGGGGAAATTCCCCTGGGGGCACAGATGTTGCCTTTAGCAGTGCTATCTGCAAGAAGCTCAAAGCCTTTATAATATAGATTCTAATTACTTTATTTGGGACTCAGCAGCTACTGGAGCCCTCCAGGGTACTGACATTCTTAATTACCACTAAGAAAGGTCCATAAACTTTCTTCAGAGAGGATGGTATCTAGAGAGCTTTGTTTCCAGGTATGTTATATACAGGGAAATTCAGAGTGATGTCTCCTCTTGATTCCAAGATGAAGTAAAAGGCAGTTTGGAGAAGCGGTTCTCCCTTGAAATCTCAATTGTCATATTTGTACAGAGGAGCTTCTTTGCTTGCAGGCTTCCTGATTTTTGGAAATCTTCTGATTTTTGGAAGAGTGTTCTGGACAGTACCACTTTCTCTTGTGGCTCTTTCCCTTTGATCACCCAGATTTATTGATTTTTTAAAAAATCTCTCTTTGCTGAGTGATCCCAAAGGATCAGAAAGTGTGGATGATGCAGGTTTGCTTTGGGGTGGAAAACTGAGAGTAGAAATTAAAGGTACCAAATATAGGTCTATTTTCAACTGCAGCAAAGGGGGTTAGACATTCCTTGACTGTGGGCAGTGTGCATGGTTACTATCCCCCGGCCCTGGCAAGCTCCATGTCCATGCTGACACACCCATGCATGTCCATGCTGACATTCAGGGGTGTCCAATCTCCCCTCTCCAGCTGTTGCTGGACTGTAAGCAAAATCATTCCCAATCAAAGTGGTCAATAGTCAAGGGTGGTGGGAGCTTATGGCCAACATCTGAATGATGGCTCAGGATGGACACCCCTGCTCTATAGCCTCACCCATCCCACTGTCCACGAGTATCTCTGCAGATCTTCTGCACATGTGGAGAGCAGACAATGGAAGTGTGGATAATGGGATCTAGGAGCAGAGGTGCACCTAGGTAATTTTGGAGTCTGAACCTAAAGGCCTTTGGAGGCCCCCCTTTCCTGCAGATTAAGCATCATCATGCTCCACTGGGTGACCACACCAGCCAAGACAGACTAGAGAGGATTTGAGGGCCCCCAGGGGCTGTGGAGGCCCTGGACTTTGGCCCCAAAGTCCAGGGGTAAGAGCACCTCTGTCTCAGAGGCAGGGCTTCCTGGCACACCTTGGAGGGCCTTGTAACTGTGTACAGCAGTGATCTTCACTATTTTTCAAGTGGGGGCCATTTTGGCAAAAAAAACCCACCCCACAACACCTTGATTGTGTGTGCCGTTTCTCACTGTGTTGAGCTCTGCACAGTATTGCGCTTTTGCCAGTGCTGGAAGGGCCCTTTAAGAGAGATGGAGCCCTCTCTTAAGAGGTCTAAGAGGAAAGTACTGGGAAGGGCTCCATTTCCCAACACTCTGTGCATGCCTTCCAAACTCAAAAGGGCTTCATTTGCCATAAAGGAGCCCCCGGGCACTGGGCAAGATACAGCATGCACAGCGAGAAGGGTCATCTCTGCATGGTGCCAGTGGGACTGTCCTGGATATTCAGCTTCTGATGAAGCTTCACTTAGACCCAATTACCAATCAGTCAGGGAGGCTCTCTTAGGGTTGATGAGGGCCACCATTGGCCTTACAATGAAGAGCACTAGTGTACACTATGCATTAGTTACAGGAGAAGACCAGAACAGGGCTCATGGTGATGCTTGGAATTGTTTGTGCATCAAGGTCTCTTTTGGTTACAGTGGGGATGGGTTGCTTCGGGATCTGAAATGGTGGCAATTACAGCCATCACTCAGGCTGCTGTTCATAAGGATGGTGCAATTGTTATAATTATTATATACTGGTTTTTTGAATTAATTTCAGTGTGAAAAATCAATGTGGGTGTTCCAGCCACATAAAAACAGAGATTAAACAGTAGGATCTATTCATCTATGTAAAACAAGAATGGATTTGGGCCTGATCCAGCAGGGCTGTTCTTTTATATTACCGTTAGGGCCTTTCTCATGACTTCTAGGAGAAGTAAGAAAAGAAAGTTTGATATTGGTCAGCAATCCGATGCAAATTTCATCAATCTGTCTAATGTCTATAACGTTTGTTACATGCCTCATTTGAAAGAAGATGAAACAGCTGAAGATATCAGTTTGAAACAGTTATTAATTTCAGAAACATGGAGAGGGAGTTTAGAATGAAGTACAGAAGTCAACAGCTGAAGAAATAAGAGCAATAAGTTCTGGATTCTGTTGCACAGCTCGAGGAGGGCAATATGATGTGGTAGGTTAGATGATAAAGGGCTGGAGGGTTAACAGTATCTCCTTTTCCTCTCACTAGAACCTGCCCTCAATATGAATGGATCCACCATTTCGGAGTTTATTTTGCTGGGTTTCTCCTGCCCCCGCTCTGCCCAACCCTTTCTTTTTACCTTTGTCTTGGTTTGCTATACCACCATACTTCTGGGCAACTTCCTCATCATGGTGACTGTGTTGTCTGAACCTAGGCTGCTCCAGAGCCCCATGTATTTCTTCCTTGTCAATCTGTCTCTCCTCGACATGTCTATGGGATCAGTAGGGACCCCGAAGTTAATGGCTGACCTGCTGAACAATGGCTCCACCATCTCCTATGGGGGCTGCATGGCCCAGCTGTACTTCCTCCACGTCTTTGGGGGTGCCGAAATGCTACTGCTCACCCTCATGGCTTATGATCGCTATTTGGCCATCTGTCAACCACTGAGATATACCACCATCATGGACCGAAAGCACTGCTTCAGGCTTCTCACAGTGTGTTGGGCAGGAGGTCTCATTCATGGGACCTTCCAAATACTGACAATTGCCCAGCTCCCATTCTGTGGTCCCAATGTGCTGGACAATTTCTTCTGTGATATCCCACAGGTAATCAAGCTGGCCTGTTCAGACATCTATGTCACCAATATGTTGATGGTGATCAACAGTATCCTGTTAACTCTTCCCTGCTTTCTGAGCATCTTGGTTTCATACGTTATCATCCTGGCCACCCTCTGCAGCCGTTTTGGGAAAGGTAGTGGGAAGGCTTTCTCCACTTGTGGCTCCCACCTGATGGTAGTCAGCCTCTTCTACTTGCCCATAGTCTATGTCTATCTCAAGCTCTCCTCCAGCACTCAGCTGGACAAGATGGTCTCTGTGTTCTACATGGTGCTCACACCTGCCCTCAGTCCCCTGATCTACACCCTGAGGAACCAAGAAATGAAGGGAACAATAGGGAAGCTGAAATGCAAGTGTAAACTCCTCCTCCTCTCTCAACGAGAGTACATGTGTGAAATTTCCTTTCCCTACCAAAGGCTTTGTTGTGTGTATGACACTTAAGGGTGGTTGCTGAGTCCACTTGAAGAAGCTATGTGCTGTTGAATTCTCTAGGTCATTCAAAAGATGCACGATTAGTATTAGTATTTGCTTTGTATTGTTTTCCAAATGATGTGGCTGTGAGCCAATGTGGCAGTGGAGGAGTGCAGCCTAACTGCCCCCACACAATCGCTCTGCCGCTTGCCACAGCAAACGAGTGGCACCACTACAAGTGGCAGAGCAGGGATCCGGAGTACAAAATTCTTTGGCATCCGTCAATGCACTGATCCAGGAGTGCAGTCTATTGAGGGATCCTCCCTCTGCTGTGTGCTCTTGCTGCCCGGCTCTGTATGTGTGTGGGCTGCCTGCAACCCAATCACTCACACGGTCCCAGTGCCCTGGTTAAGGGCATGCTCATTCCAGTAATCCTAACTAAAAACTGGGGTTAAAAGCCGGGTTAGGTGGGGCAGAAGCACCAGTAATGGGAGCAATCCTGGCACTCCACATGACCAGCCTAATGCAGGCCAGGCTGCCCTAAGCTGGGTTAAGCTGCTCATGCGAATAGCCTCAAGATCTAGGCAATGAAATGCTATGGAATCCAGGGTGGAGACAGAGGGAATGCTTGAGGAGCAACTCCTCACTTAAATTTTTAGGGGAGAGAGACACTGTTAGTGGACAGCAATGGATTTTGGGAGGAAATGTTAATATGTCCCCTGAAGAACACTGGGGAACAGAGGAAAAACCCCAGAGGGAGGTAAAAAGATAACACTTTTAGTGGGGAGTTTAGTAAAATGTGGGGGAACTCCTTCTCTTTTTATTGAGCAGGGGGAGAGCAACTGGCCCTATCCATCCCCAGCACAGCATCCCTATAGTGGCTGTTGCTGGCGGTATGTCTACCTTATGGTTGTTGTTTTTTAGATTGTGAGCTCTTTGGCGACAGGGAGCCATTTTATTCGTTTATTTATATCTATGTAAACTGCTTTGGGAACTTTTGTTTAAAAGTGGTATATAAATATGTGTTGTATATGTATTCAAATACTTATGGAGGAATCTGTGCCCTGTAAAGAAGCATGGCATTACCTCCCTCCAGAGTTCTTCCTCTTCCCCATATTCAAGTGCTTCCCATAACAATTTCAAAATAAACTTGAATGATAAAATGCCCCCACCCCCCCCAAAAACCCCAATGCCAAAATCAAGGAGCTGTTTCAGAGCAAGAGCAAATGCAGGAAAGAAGAAGATTCTGTGCTTGTTTTATAGGAGGACCAGGAGCAGACTAGTAAGTCCAGCAACAACATAGACCAGAATGAGTTACTTTCCAACAGGTTGGAGGAAGATACCCCAACTTCACTGACAACTGAGGCAGGTACATGGAAAATTCCTAGCCAACTGAACAGCTTAAAACTATAACAAAGAACAGTGAGACAGTCATAAGGGGAAGCAAGCACTAGGCAGAATGCTTACGTCAGGATGGAGAAGAAGAGCATCACCTTCTCTTTCTAGCAAATCTTTCCCCTTTACTTCTGCTGTTCCTATGAGACTGTAACCCTCCCCACTCTGCTTTGGAAGATCCCAGGAGCCAAAAGGGTCACAGCCACCCTACCCAAGACAAAGTCCATGTCACTGGTAGGTGCATTTAAAACCAGAAGTGGACAGGAAGCTGTCCTTTTATATCTTCATAAAATAAGATGACTAGGGCCCAGACCCAAACTCAGAGTGTGGTTTGTAGTAATATGGTTTAGGACCTCCTCCCAGGCATTCTCGTCCCTCAAAACAGCCCCTCATGTAACAAGTTGCTGCCTATGCAAATCACAGCTTAGGAAGCAAATTGCCATTTTGAGGGGGTGATTTTTCAGGGGGGAAATTGCTGTGAGGGGAGATACTAGGCCACTTCTCACTGTGTACACATTCCCAATCTAAGTTCGTCCTCTATGTGTCTTATTTTTAAAAGGAAAAATACTTCTTCCAGTTTGCTTCTGTGGTTATTGTGCTTCTTCCAAAGACACATTCATTGTCTCAAGTGGTTTGGCCCTTAGCAGCATCTTTCTTCCAAGGTCAATGGCAGGAAGCTCAATTGTCAGTCAAGCCCCAGCTGGGTAGGATAATTTCCCTGCCTACCTCTCTCAGAAGCTGGGTGCAGAATCTGGGGAGAGTGTGCTCAGCCTACTGAGTTGGGGCATGACTAACGACCAAACTTTCCACCTCCAACCTTGTTTTAATCTAACACGTGATCGGAAATCAGGAGTATGCCCAGCCCCTGAAGTCGAGCAGGGTGCTTCTCTTACACCAATGTTGATTGTGAGAACTGCCCTCCTATCTCCATGGCTGTGTTCCAATGCCATAATTAACGCAAGCATTCTAACAGGAAGAGTAATGGTCTACATTTTATGCTTTTTATCTGCTTGAAAGTTCCTCTCAAAATTGACTTTTGGTTGAGATCTGCTCAAGCCATGAAAACCACCACGCTGTGCTACACAAATTTTCATAAATGCACCTGGAATATGATTTGCATTTTGGACTGATTCCTGGCAGTCTCCAGTAAGCTTCAGGTTGCAGATCTCTGACTGTGAACCACCTTCCATGGCATCAAATGAGACAGCTTTGGGACATGATAGCACAAAGATTTGGACTCCTTATAGGGATATGTGAAGAGGCTCATCTTTGAGCCGGATGGGCCCGGTGCGGCTAGAGGTTGAGCCAAACTCTCCCGGGCCAGGTTGGGGCTGGTTCGGAGGTTCTGCAGTTGTTGTTTAAATCAACAACAGTAGCAGCAACTCACCACATTTGGGAAGTACTGCCACAGCCACAGTGGGGTATCTGTCGTTCCCCCTATCCCCACTAGCCTCCCTTCAGTCTCCCCCTTGCCATTTTGGCATGTATTTGAGCAGTCCCAGGCCTTTCTGATGTGGTAGTGGCCATTTCGGAGGCTGCCACAAATGTACCCTGGCCATTTACATGTCCAGGTCATGACACAGCCACAGAGATGGCCAGGGCTCATGTGCTGCAGTCTCCAAAATGGCCACCGCCATGTCAGAAAGGGCTGGAACTTCCTGAAAATGGGCTGAAACAGTCCGATGGAGACTGGAGGTAGGCCAACAGGAGAACGGGGAACCACCAGAAAACTCCCAAAAAATCATTTTCACGGAAGAACCCTCAAACTGGCACAAATTCAAACTGAGCTGGGGGGGGTGTCTGTTTGGGGGGGGGGGGGGACATGCCCAATTTGCTTTGAGTCCAGTTTGGACTTGAACCAAACTGGTCAAACTGATTTTGAGCAGACCTCTAACTACTTATTCTCCAGGGACCTTCTTGTCCACTCTACATCTAAGTAGATGTAGATGAGGCCCAGAAGAATCAGAGGATTTATTTCACAGAGTCCTTTTTACAGTCTAAGCCAGCAGTGTCTAAATGCATCTCACAGCAATCAACTCTAAAAATGTGCACACACCACACACCCTCTTTAACAGGGGTTCCCAGCACTGAGTCCCCAGATGTTGGTGGACTACCACCATCACCACCCACAATGGATGAAGGCCATGGGAGTTGTAGTCCAACAACATCTGGGGACTCAACGCTGAGAACCCCCATGCTCTATGATCAAAGACCTTCTATCACATTTCAGAAACCCATATTCTGCAAATGACACTGAAGAGCCAATGTAGGGAAAGTCTGTATCCTACAGCCTAAACCAATCCCTTCAAAGTGATGTTGGTCTCTGTGGATATGAATATGAAGTCATTATTTTTATAGTAAAGATTTTGAAAGAAAAATGCTTCCAGACAGTCATTCTTCATGTCCTGTAAAGTGAACTGGAGAATAATTATATTCCAACCTGTCCCCTGCATTTAACAGATATGATCAGTTGTTGGTGAATCCCATCTGGCTAAAGCTTATGTATGCATATGACGGGGAAGAATCACATTTCATACAGTGGAAATTTTTTCCATAAAAGTGACTCTATTGACTAAGAAATTAGAACCACCAAATGTAGTTTTCAGTATTTTAAAGAGATAATGGGACTGAGGTGCCTAATACAAAGGTGTATTTGTGATCAGGGGCTATGGTGGAGGCCATCTGGAAAGCATTTGAGAGTCATAGAGCTCCAGGGCCTCCAGCTGCCTATCCTTAATCTACTGTGAGTGCCCAAGACTTCCATGTTACTATGAAAGGAGACAGGTATGTGACGAGTAATGTAAAAATATGCCCTTGGGAAGGGGAGGGGTGTCCCAGGGGACTCAGACCAGTCTCTGCACCTCTATGCAAAAAGGTGATAATCAGGATTATATTTTTTCTACAGGGCTTCCCGCAAGCAACTCTAAGTGTAAAGCCAGGAAAGGATTGCATGACAACCTAAAGGAATTCAATGGCTCGTAGGAAATGGTCTTGGTGGATTATAGTTACAGTACTTGGCAAAGAGAAGATGAGTTGACTCTTTAGCTTGTGGTCTGTACTGCTGTTTGATCCTTCCAGGCATCCTTTTTTCTAAGCTGAAAGGGACATGGAGATATTCTCAACCAGAGAAAGTATTTATCACTTTCTCAATCTCATCACTGAATTTTATTAACTACCGCCCACTAACCCTCACCCCAATTTATGTAGGTAGGTAGGCAGGTAGGTAACATATTTTTATACCACCAAAACATAAGTCTCTGGGTGGTGTACAACAAAACAATAAAAACAACAAATAAAAAGGTCAAAACATTACAACACTTTAAAATTTTAACGGGTTGGTCCTAAACAGAGGTATGTGTGTTCTCAGAAGTGTTTGCAGAGCCTGTTTGAATAAAATTGTGCATGCCTTTCAGGTAGGGGATGCCTCTGAAATGCTCTCCATCAAAACTGGCTCATGCTAGTCACTCAGGTCCAATTTTGGAACCATAGGTGGACTGGGAAAGTCTTCCAAATTATCGGAATAGACTGGGTAACAGTGGGCCAGAGGCAAGGTTTCCTCAGTCAAGGTTTCATTGTGCAACTTGAGATATTTGGTTTATTGGAAGGAACAATGAGGGCCCATATATATAATTTGTAGACCGCCCCAGACTTCCGTCACTTTTTTGTTTACAAAAAAGTTTTGTAAACTTTTACAACATAAAACAAATGAAAATGAAAATTTTAAAACAATTTAAAACCACAGCCAAATTTAAAAACTTTGGTGGTGGTGGCCAGGGAGAGTCTTTAGGGGCTTCTAAAAAGTTGTCAGAGAGGAGGAGGCTCTTATTTCTGCAGGGAGCACATTCCAGAGTCTCGGGGAGGCAACAGAGAAGGACCATAGAAAGCAATTCAAAAGACCACAAACCTATAAGTATTCTAGTGAGTGGCCCTTGATCAGATATCTCCTGAAACTAAGGTGCCAAGAGGCATCAGATAGCAGAACAGCTCTGAACAAATCACCTGTGTGAACTCAGAAGCTGTTATAAAAAGAAGAATGTATGCTTTGATTATGATCATTTGTTTATGGTCTGAAGAATTTGGGGTCACTGTTAGTCAATATACTGTTGTTAGTTTAAAAAATCTATATGAAAATGAAACCCCGGCTAAGTAAGATATGGCTGCTCAGAACCCCAGAATTTTTCTTTTTTTGCGGAGGTATAAAAAATAAGTGCAAAATAGGAGGAAAGGACATTGAGGGGCTTGCTTGCACATCTGATTATGTTACTTCAGATAACAAAACCCCATTTTGGCTCTTCTCTCTGTTTCTTCTATGTTCTCTTCTTTTCCCTTTTTTAAGCTTTATACTTTTTCCTTCTCAAGCTCTTATAGAAGAAAAGAAACTCCCATCCTGTTTGGTTCCTCCCTTTAGTAAACACTTAAACTGTCTCCCACCTTGAACTGGTCTATTAAGAAAACCTTTCCTTGTCTCCCTTCTCCTTCCTCATAAATAATCCTATTTCCTTTCACAGAATAAAGGTAAAGTGTGCCATTGAGTCAGTGTCGACTCCTGGTGACCACAGAGCCCTGTGGTTGTTCTTGGTAGAATACAGGAGGGGTCTAACGTTGCCTCCTCCCACGCAGTATGAAATGTTCCTATATCACTGTTGCCCAATATAGGTACCAGCAGGGATTCAAACCAGCAACCTCTGGATTGCTAATCAAGCCATTTCCCCGCTGCGCCCTTAGGAGGCCGTATTTCACAGAATACCTCCTGCTTATATAAATTTTATGTTTTCTGAATTTAATTTCATTTTACTCATAATTCCTTTGTTTTCACTAGATTTTTTTCCTTATCTATCTTTGGAGGGTTTAATAGTATTGTAGAGAGGTCATTCAAAATCAAGAACTGTGTTCACTATGTTCCACACAATCACTTCTACCCAGATTTTCCTCTTGCCTTGCTTCCACACAACTGAAAATTGGGAGCACACACAGCTCCCAAACCCGGGGAGATCACAGTTTTTGATTATGTGAATGACCTCCGACAGTAGCGGCTGCTACATTGCTGTTTCAAAGTTCTCAGTATTTCGAGGGGTTTAAAATAGTTTCTGTAAGCTGCATGCTTTATACTCATAAAGCTTTTCCCTATGTTTTACATATCTCAATTTTTCCTGTTCTGTTTTGAACCATTCAGAATCTTACATTCCATTGCTTACATACAGTATCCCACCCTTTATTAAACTGCTGTGGCATTCATTTCAATATAACTAATATGTCAGTGGTTTTTCCTTTATGTGTTTGATTTTTGGTCAAGCATTTCTCCCATCAGTATAGCCCACTGGAGCAAATAAAGAACCTTGATTTCAGTCTGCAGACTGGGCACATGTGGTTGGTGAGAACCTTTCCATGACTCATGTGACATTTTCTTTATTGGGGGCAGGGAAAAGAAACCAGACAGAAGCTTTGAATCTTTTGCACCAGTGCTATTTTATTGAAGGTTCATGAAAGGGGAAAGCACTGATGTCATAGCTTAAGGTCACATCCACCCTAGTGGATTAAATGGAGTTGTGCTTTGGGTGGCCAGTCCAAGCTGTACTTGTGAAGTAAAGAGTTGTGTCAGCATGCTGACACTTTTTACAGAGTAGAGTCTCTCTCACAACCACCATTTTTCTGGGATGCTTTCATAGGCAAAGTCCATTGCATGTGGGTCTCCAACCATCTCCTTGGATGTTGACTATCACTCAAATCAAATCAAATCAATCTTTATTACAGTCATAAGTAGGAAAGGAAAGGTTGTGCCCTTTCTGTTGACTCCTGGAGACCACAGAGAAATGTGGTTTTCTTGGTAGAATACAGGAGGGGTTTACCATTGCCATCTCCTGCACAATATGAGATGATGCCTTTCAGCACCTTCCTGTATCGCTGCTGCTGCCTGATATAGGAGTTTCCCATATTCTGGGAAACACACCAGCGGGAATTCGAACCAACAGCCTCCTGTTCTCTAGGCAGGTTACTTCCCTGCTGCACCATTAGGTGGCTATTACGGTCATAGACCAGCATAAAGTACAGGAGAAAGATAGAGTTAATAAAAGCATATAAAGGCATAAAAGGCATAAAAAGGATTGTATTAAGAAGATATATTAAAAGGCACAAAATGGCATATAAAATCATACAGGGGAATCTATAAACATTTTGTCACTTTAAGGCATAGTGAGGGGGCACGACTATCACTCAGAAAAGTAAGCGATCTGGTTGTTTCTCAGAAATGGTCTCTGGTATTTCACCACTTTTGGGTCGCAAAGTCCCATCTTCCTTTCCTTCCGCCTTGTCCATTGTTTATTGTTTTCCAGCACTAACTCCTCCTTCTAGTAACCTTCACTCACTCATCCACTCACTTAATATTATTAATACTACTACTACAAATACTTATATACTGCTTTTCAAAAAATGTTCTCAAAATGGGTTACATAGGAAAATGAATCATAAATCACTAAGATAAGATGGATCCCTGTCCCCAGAGGACTCTCAATCTAAAAAGAAACATGAAGTAGACACCAACAACAAGCACTGGAGGGATGCTGTGCTGGGGTTGGACAGGGCCAGTTGCTCTCCTTCTGCTAAATACAAGAAAATCGCCACTTTAAAATGCTGCTTCTTTGCTCAGTTAGCATTTACCACCCTTCCCACAAACATTCTAATTATACATGAAGATGGCTTTTCAAGAACTCCGCAAGGATACAGTGTCGGTATGGGGATTATAAAAGTGTGGCACTGGTTACATATAAATGGTGTCACAGGAGTATAAGGCTACAAAAAAATAGAACTACATGCAGGATGCCAGGATATACACAAGGCAGAATGGCAAAATGGCTCAGCATATGACATTTGAGCAACCTTAATGCTTAAATGCTTAAGGGGTCAATGCTTCAATGCTTAGGGGGTCAACCAAGCTCCCCACAACTAAGGGTGTTTGCCTTCCTTATCCCCAAACCTTCTCCACTTAGGGAGGGACTTGCTCCCCTGGTCCTCAGCTAGGATCCATCCCCTCCCTCCAAGTAACCCAAGTAGCCCAAGTAGCCCAATCCCCTCCCTCCAAGTAGCCCCATTCTTGGTCCTACCCATTCTGGACAACATAGCCTCTGAACAAAATGTCCTGTCTGCCCCAGAGGGCCCCCTCCCCATGTGCTAATGGCATGAATAATTAACTGTCTTTTATAAATGGAAATTTAATTATTGATGCTTCCTTTATTCGGTTAAGGCAAGCCAGTAACCGCCCCACCCACACACAGAGACACCTTTAAAGCAAAATTACTACTGCTATTGTTGCTTGGCTAAAAGACGCTGCCCAGAGACCCACTCACACAACTTATTAGAATTCCCCTTTGCAAGCATGCCCAGGGTTGAACTGGGCCGAACCAGTTCAGCCAGGTTCTAGTGTATGAACTGAACCACTGGCTTGTTCTAATGAACTGGCTCACCGACTAGTGGTTCAGTGAGAATTAAAACCAAACTGCCCAGAGTTTCACTTTCTTTCACTCCTTTCATCCTTTCACTCCCCCAAAAGCGCTATTTTTGGTCATTCGTCAATGAATAAAGAACTGAGCACCTTGTTTAGGATTTTGAAGGAATGGGACCTGTTCCTCTATATTGTCTTTGGTTGCGCCTGGTGAAGGCAAGGACCAATGCTAAAGGTGCCCTCTGGGTAGGTAAGCCCCACATACCAGGTTGGTCAAAGTCAGAGGTAAATTTACTCCCTGAGGGTCTTTGCTGCAGATTTTGTTCTCATCAAAGGATGCATACCCCTCAGCCAGGGCATGGCAATGAAATGCCATCCATCTAGACCTGGATTAGTTCACTTCCTGTGGGCACATGTGATTGGCCAGGACCTTTCTTTGGCTGCTCCTACAACTTCTCGGCCTTGTATATAAGCAGCCCTCATGGAGCACTAGGGAGCAAGGGAGAAGAAAGATGCTGCTCATTCTGCTGACTCTCCTGGCCTTCCTGAGCGGGCAGGCGCTTGCTGCTTCTGCTGCCGCAGCCTTAAACCTCAATGGTGAGTATTGGGCAGCCAGAGGGTTTCCAACAGGTTCTTCTAGAGTAGAACCTGTGCCAAACAGGGTGTGCTGCTGAATATGCCTTTGTGTGTGTTTGTGAGTTCTTTTATAATTCTGCATACCTTAACGTTGCAAGCAGAATTGCCACTTGCTCACTAAATGCAACAAATATCTGAAAGCCAGGAGGGAATTCGAGGGCCTATGCTAGGGAACTGCGGGGGGAGATCCTAGAGGAACATCTTGGAGTCTGCCCCAGGTTGAGAAGGATCTGATCTCCTCTTGGGACTCCCCTTGTCCACTGATTTGTTTCTTTGTTTGTCAAATTTGTACACTGCCTGAAACTTTTGTCTCTGGGTGGTTAACAATAACATAAGACATGCACAAACATCTTAAAACAATTTAGGCAATCTAAAAATCCAAAACAGATTAAAACTTAAAAATCTAAGAAGCTGAAAAAGCTTGGGTGGAGAGGAGGGTTTTCAAATGCTTTTAAAGAATTGTCAGAGATGGAGAGGATTGTATATCAAGAGAGAGCACATTCCACAGTCTCAGGGCAGCAATCAAGAAGGCCTGTCCCTGTGTGGTCACCAGTCAAACTGGTGGCAACTGGAGACAGGCCTCTCCAGATGACCTCAGTGAGCAGTGGGGCTCATAATGAAGAAGACACTGAGGCACTTCATACAACACGTGCAAAGTGCCTGGCGGGGTTCTGCAGACAAGCAGCCACTCATAGCTGGGTGGTTGGATCGGCCTCCCACACGGCTGGAGGCTCCGTCACAGAGCCGATAGGGGCTGCAGGGATCAGGGGCTGCAATAAATCATGGCTGGAGATGATGGGAGATGTAGTTCAGCAAGGGCTGGAGAGCCAAGGTTGCCTTCCCTTGCCCCAGTGGATGTCTTGCACTGGGAAATGGACAGGATGAGTGTGACCCTGTCTCCCTGGCATTCTTCAGAAGCAGTCCTCATCACTAGTTATATAGTGCCCTTCTGTGTCATCTTGCAGGGATGGTGGTGGAGGGGGCACTGTTAGCAGACAGCGACAATGACGGATATTTATACAGCACTTTCCAGCAAAAGTTCCCAAAGCGGCTTACATAGAGAAATTAAAAAAAAAAAGTAAAGATGGATCCCTGTCCCCAAAGGGCTCAGCATCTAAAAGTCTGCAGTCATCAGAAGATGGTGTGGGGGCGGTGGGGGGAGATGGCTCCTGCTATATCCTGTGGCCTTTGGCAGTGATATCCACTGGTTTTCAAGCTGGCAAAAACCTTCAATGTGGGAGCGATTGACCCTTGTGCTAACCTCCACACGGTACTGAACTTTTCTCATTGCTGGGAGGACCCTTTAGGAGACACGCAGCCCTCTCTTAAGAGCTCTGTGGGGGAAGCCTTGGGAAGGGCAACACTTCGATGGCATATCTACAACTGGGCAGACGTTTTCCTAGAATACCTGCTGCCTCACCTTTCCCCGAGAAGAGAGGCTGCCAAGTCCTGCTCACCTGTTGCCAGGACCCTCGGGCCCCGCCCCCTTACCCTCCCCTGCTGCCACCACAGGGGCTCCACTGAGCTCACAGTAGCCGTGAGAAGTGGTTGACTCGCTCAGGTTGGCTGGTCACACTGCTGTGTAATGATGTCAGTTCCTGGCGCTATGATGACATCATTGCCCTGTGCCACAGCCGGCAAACCTCAGCACGCCAGCAGCATCTTGTGGCTAGTGTGAGTTCTTCAGTATGGTCTGGGAGACAGCTTGAGGCTTGGCAAGGTGGCAGGTTATCAGCGGAGTGGCGGTGGTGGCACACCCCAAAATTTGAATGCAGGCTGTTGCCAATGCTGCTACACCACAGCAGCGCTTCCCAGAACTTTGTGCACACCTTCCAAAATGGTGCAGGGGCTCTAGTGGACTCCATTTCCCTTTAAAGGAGTCCCACCAGTGCTGGGCAAAGTGGAGCACTGCACGTAGGGAATGATTGCCTTCTCATGGTGCCAGGGAATCATGGTCGTCAGCTTTGGCAGAAGCTTCATACAGGCCAATATGTAAATAGTCAAGAAGCCGCACTTAGGGTTGTCAGGAGCTATCACTGGCACTGGCTCCCAGGCCTTAAACAATGAAGAGCACTCCCCAGTGGTGTTCCACCAGGCCCCATCATGTCAATGCTGTACATCAACATGACTATGGGGAGCCATCCAGCAGAAATGGGAAAAGAGCTGGTCTTGTGGTACTAAGTATGATTTGTCCCCTTTGCTAAGCAAGGTCTGCCATGGTTTGCATTTGAACTGGAGACTACGTGAGCACTGTAGGGTATTCCCCTTAGGGGATGAGGTTGCTCTGGGAAGAGCACCTGCATGCTTGTGGTTACCTCCTCGGCATCTTTAGATAGAGCTGAGAGAGACTCCTGCTTGTAACCTTAGAGTAGGCCTGCTCAACTTAGGCCCCCAGCTGTTTTTGAATTCCAATTCCCATAATCCCCAGCCACAGTGGCCAATAGCCAGGGATTATGGGAGTTGTAGGCCAACATCTGCAGGAGGGCTGAAGTTGAGCAGCCCTGCCTTAGAGAAACCACTGCCTGTCTGTGTAGACAATAATGATGGACCAATGGTCTGAATCAGTATAAGGCGGAGTTCCTAAACTCCTATGTTCCAAAACTTGCAAGAATGATGGTTTTATTCAGTTTGTTTACAGACTGCAGCTGGCAAATTTTCCCAGCTGGAGTTGGAAGGTTTTTCATTCCAAGTGGGAAAAATCTATGCACAGAGTATCTCGATTGGCTGCATGTCTTCCTGGTGCTGTGTACATGAAATAACCAACCCAGTTCAACGAGCACCCCTTGCTTGCATCTGGTGTCCACATCCTCAGGGCTTCATCAGCTTAGAGAGTGCACATCCCACTACCACCACCACTTCTTCTCATTTCTGTGCTCAAAGGTCCTCAAGAACTTTCCTTTGAGACAGGTGAAGTCAGAAACGATGGTGGCATCTGTGGTCACTCCAGGCACCAATGGGATCCAATTCCTAATGAAATGAACAACTGCCCCCCCGCCCCCCGAGACTTCTCTGTAGGAGGCATAGTGCACACAACATTATCTTCCTACTGGAGATACTGTCTGGGACATGTCATGCCAGTCCAATCCCCTGTGAGGAAAGATGTTTCACTGGGCTTGAAGCAACCTCTGGCACCCACCACCTCAATCCCAGGATAGTTATCAGGAAGGCATTGGAGCAGAGAAATGTCAGAGGCAAGTATGGCTGCAGGATTTGGCCAAGCTCAGCCCTGCTTGTTCTGCTCACAAAAGGATGTGAACATGGCTGTATGTGTCTAATTCTGAGTGTGCCCATTCAAGCAGGGGCATGCAATATTATGATCACCCCAGCTGAATGACTGCAGAGTTTCCACATAGCTTTATCAACTCTGATATGCAATGAAAGAGACAAAGAGGGTCTTCATTGCCATGTCTTGTTTCTACTAGAAAAAATCCTGCTCTGAATCCCCCCCTCCCAGATCCTTCCCACACACATTCACATTCAAACATACACACAAGTGGGGTGTGCACGGACAGTTCATGCTGAAGCAGTTCACCCCAAACCAGGGCCAGTTCAGGGGTTTGATCGCAAACTGAAACCGGAGTGGTTCGGTCTGTGATTGAACCCAATGAGGCCTGGTTCTGGTGAAATGGTTTGGCATGATAATAACAGGGAGGCCGGGTGGGAGTGGCGAGAGAGTGAATAAGGTCCTTACCCTTATTTGAACTGAACCGGCCAAACCAGTTCCATGCACACCCCTACACACAACTCTAGGCCTTTTGAGAGTTTGTCAAACCTCACCCCCACACACCTACAATTGCCCTTTGCATTCATAAGCATGCTTTAAAACACACACACACACACAATTGTGAGAATGTGAATCTTTTTGTCTTGCCATGTCAGCATATATGCTTACACAGTGCAATTGGAGAATCAGAAAATATCTTATGGTAATGTTATTTCTTTACAGAATTGATATGCCACTATAGCCTCCAGAGTGCACCATTAGCTAGGTTGGCTGCATACTGGTTAACCCAAGGGTTCTCAAGCTTGTGTCCCCAGATGTTGTTGGACAACAACTCCCATTATCCGCAAGCACAATGGCCGGGGATGATGGGAGTTGTAGTCCAACATCTGGAGACCCAAGTTTAAGGACCCATGGGCTTGATTGCAGTTGACTGTCTTATTTCTGTTGTTGACTGTCTGATTGTTGGCTGTCTTATTTATATTGCAATTAGGTATCTACTTTTCTCCATAAGAATATGCCATAAGAAAAAAATATCATGCAGGAATGTTGTTGTTGTTGTTGTTGTTGTTGTTGTTGTTGTTGTAACAACACACAAATAACAAAGAACCTATCTCTTCTGCTTGCATCCAAAGGTGGATCTGGGATCCTTCCCAAGAGCAAAACAGAAGGAATTGATGTGTGTGGTATAAATGACAATTATTTTATTATCCGTTCGGACCTGGGCTGCTATATGAAATCAACTAATTTAAATCAGGGCTCTGGACTTGAAATATTTAGTCTACATCTCACATGTAGGGGAGGAGAGCACTATCTGGCCCATACAGATAACAATTTTTATATCATCAAAGGGAACACTTACCGCCGTGTGACCAACCTCAGCACTGATGCAGGTGCTAAGGTATTTGAACTCCATCCCAACTGCCGCAATGGAGACCATTACTTCTCAAATGACAGCTATTTCTACATTTTGTACAAGAAGAAAGGTATATTCCACCGTGTCTCCGACTTGAGTACAGATAGTTATGCTACCGAGGAGAAGATTCATCCTGATCTCAGAGATGGGCTCTATTACTGGGGTACCAAACAGTACATCTATTACATGAGACCGCATCATATTTGGGGAATTGAATACTCCCAAACCACCAACTTAAATCGCAACTTGAATCCTGACACCTTTTCCTTCCATCGTGATGTGATCAGCTTCCTCCCTGGAGGGATTTCTCTAACTTATGGTCCATGTGTTGGTGTCTGGGAAGCTATCAGGATCATTGATAATGAGAACAATAAAGTGAATATTACTTTTGAAGAACAAGTTGTTAGGAAAGTTGGATTTGAAAAACAGAGGATATCCACTATTCAAAACAACTGGGAGATAAGTGTTTCTGTTGATTTAGATCCAGGAGGCCTCCTGCAGTTACTTCTGCAGACCCAGTTGTCCTTGGACTTTGAATATGGTGGGACCAGTGTTAATACTGATAAAGAATCATGGAGTGAAGCCACTGAAGTGACAGATAAAATGTTCTTCACTGTGCTTCCCAAGACTACAGTTGCACTTTGGAAATACAAACTGTCCTTTGGCAAACATGATGTCCTGTTCTGCCGTGACATCGCACTTACCGAAGGTCGTAAGCCGCCTAGTTTCATTCCCTTGCCATCTTCACATGCTTAGCCCAAAAGACCACAATGAGCCTCTTCAGGATTTTAATTCTGGCTTGTGACATGTTTAATCTTGGGTCAGTTGAGTGTGTCCACAGGCAGACATCACTTAGAGGGGTGTTTTGTGGTTTCCTCCCCTCCCCTTACTCTCGAAAGCTTCATGTGTAGGGATGGTGTGGACGAATCATCAGCCAGTGATTGGCAGATATGAAGAGGACACATTCAGACAGTGATAAAGACCCTCTCTAGTTCACTACAGGCAGCAGGTAGGGGTGGCTCCTGCATGAGGTGAAATGAGCAATGGCCTTAGGTGGTGGGTGATCCATGGGGCAGTGAGTGCAGGTCCTGGTCCTGTATCCTGCAACTGCAGGTGTCAATCCACCCCATCCCTGCTGTTGGGACTGCCATCACCCCACCTTCTCTCTGATGCCACATCTTTTCCAGGTCCTTTGTTTTGTTGGTCTTGCCCTCTTGACTGGGGCCCTGGGCTGGAGCCTGTTAATTTTTTTGACAGCGCTCTTCCCTTTTTCCTTCTCCTCTCCCTTCCCAGAGCACACTCTTTTAGAGAGTCTTTAAAAAAATTTGTTTATATCGGGTAGGTTCCTTAGTGTTTAGCTTTTATTGATCACTTTTCATTTCAAAATATCTAATTGTAGTTTTAGCCTGGGCTTTTAATTTTTTGAGAAATTTGATTAATTTTTAATTGTTCTATATTGGATCGATTTTATTAATGTTTTATGCTGCCCCAAGCAACAGTGCACTGTTTACATATTTTAACAAATAATATGAATATGATGAATATTTATATGCCGCTTTTTGGAACCTCATCTGGATGGCTTTGCATCTTTCTCACTAAGAGCAACCTCAGGTGTAGGAAGAGATAGACTCTGTGGAGGGCTGAGATTGCTCGTCCCTAGAGTAGTTAGAGCCACAGCTACTGACCTACCTTCATTCAAACAATATGCAATGACTTTGTTGTTTCTCGGCTGTTAATTAATGTTTATATACCATTTATTCACCAACACTCTCAGATTAAGTCTGTATGGTCTAAACTCAAGGGTTATAGAAAAGAGCTACAGTGCTCTTTTCAACAAGCTCATGTAGTAATTGCTGGTGATTTCAATGCCAGATTGGTAACTGATGACAAACTGTTGTATGCTAAATTTCAATGTTTCCCTCCTGCTTATGAGGTCCCCTTACCACTTATTTCCCATCAATTCAAGGATAGAGTAGGGAACTATGCAGGTCTATGTTTGTCTCAAACCTTTGAAAGACTAAATCTACATCTGTTAAATGGTGCCACAGCTGATGACCATCTGAGCATACTTTCTGGGCTGGTTCCAGATTTTCCACAATTGATTACATAACAATCTATCCAGGTTTACTAACACTTCTGGAGCAATTTACAATTGCTAGCCATCCAGACAGTGGCCATCTGCCACCCCTGGCCATCCACATGGTGGCTAGAATACTTTGAAAGATCAGTGGTTCAGCCTCATGGCGGTGGGGTGAAGGGCTCACAGCGGTGATGGCAGGAGCCCCCACATGGGCCTTTGGAGGCCCCTTAGACCTTGGAGGCCATGAGTTGGGGCCCCAAGGTCTAGGGGTAAAAGCACCTCTGGCTTCTCTTGTGCTTCACTGCAGCTTCTTTTGTAACTATGCCACTAAGCCCTTAATATTGTAGTTAGAATTGCGACTTGCTCACCGCCTGCTAGGAGTATCTGAACACCAGGAGAGAATTCTAAGGCCTCTGCTGGAGTATTGTAGAAAGGCTCCTACAGAAACTTGCAAGAATCTGCCCCAACTTGAGAAAGATCTGATTCCCTCCCCTTGGGACTCACCAGGAAGGTGCACATGGCTGAAGGGGCACTAATGTCCATTGATCAGCTCCTTTCTCTATACATGTGTCCATCTTCATCCACCAAGTTATCTTGTTCCACAGCTGCTGACAAAAAGCACAGATAGCCAGGAGGACCCAGTCATTTGTTGAATATAATAGCCTTCTCATGCAGGCTTTGGGAGATGATACTAATACTAATACTACTAATACTATGAATATTTATATACTGCTCTTCAACCAAAGTGCTCAAAGCAATTTACATAGAAAAATACATAAATCAGATGGCTACCTGTCCCCAAAGGATTCACAGTCTAAAAAGAAACATAAAGAAAATACCAGCAACAGCCACTGGAAGGATGCTCTGCCAGAGTTGGATAGGGCCAGTTGCTCTCCCCCGCTAAATATAAGAGAATCGCCACTTTAAAAGGTGTCTCTTTGCTCAGTTAGCAGCTTTTATCTTGCACAAAATGCCAAAAAAAAAAAAGTCTTTCCAGGAAGCTATGCAGAGTGAAGAGATTATTTTTTTAAAAAAACAAAAATGATAAAGATGTCAGGAAAACTAGAGAGAAATGGGGAAAGTCCTTCTCCCCTTTGTCTGCAAATGTGTTGCCTTTTGTTTGTACAAAACTAGAGGCACAAATATTTTAGACATGCGGATGTGGGATGGAAGGCACACATTCCTTAATGTCTCAAGAGGGCTCAGGGCAGCCACTGTCGAAATAATTCCAGTTGAAGGCGGAGTAGCCTGTGAAATGGGGGCGGGGGGGCGCACAGCAACAAACTCCATACCCTCCCATTCTTCAGCCTTGTTCAGGTTTTAGAATAATCTTTCCCTCGAGTTTCATGGAAGCAGCAATGGCCCCTATGTCTGTTCCACCCACACATGTTTCTGTCTCCAGATTAAGGGAGAGAGAAGGCAAACTATCACTCCCTACTGTGGTTTCTGCTTTGAAGATCTATTGGGAAAAGGAGGGAGTGAACACAGAGCAGAAAACAGAAGCACTTCCTTTGGAGTGTGGGGAGATACGTCCCACATTTGGAACACAAATGATGTGTCCCATCAGGGCTGGCTGCAGAGGTTTTGGTGCCCCAGGTGAAGTTTGACTCTGGCATGCCCTCTGCTGAAAAAGGGTGGATCTGCAGCTTTAACTTGAGCTGTTGCCAGGCCTGCCCAGATTTCTGCTCCCAGTTTACATGTGGTGGAGGGTAGCTGAGCCAAAAGGGATGAGGCACACAGCTGGGAGGCCAACCAATTCCTGCCCTTCCTCTATTGTCACTACTCCCCCACCCCTCAGCAGGGCAGGCCCTGCAGTCTTCAGGGCCAGGCAACCTTTCTGTCTCCTTGAGAGGCAGCTTTAACATGATTTATTTACTGTGGGGGTGGGTGAGTGGGCAGTGCCCCCCAGCCCCCCCCAAAAGAATTTGGTACCCTAGATCAGGGATTCTCAACGTTGAGTCCCTAGGTGTTTTTGGACTTCAGCTCCCATAATCCCCAGCCCCAGTGGCCTTTGGTTGGAGATGATGGAAGTTGAAGTCCAATAACATCTGGAGACCCAACGTTGAGAATCCTTGACCTAGATGACTGCCTAGGTCTGCCTTGTGGATGGCCTGGCCCCGTGCTCTACTTAGCTTGTTTGTGGACTGCAACTGGCAGGCTTTTCCAGCTTGAGTCAAAAGGTTTTCAGTCCCAAGAGGGAGAAACTCCTGCTAACTGGGCAAAGAGGCACCTTTTACCGTGGTGATTCTCTTTATTGAGCAGGGGGAGAGTAACTGGCCCTATCCACCCCCAGCACAGCATCCCTCCAGTGACTGTTGCTGGTGTGTGTCTTAAGTTTCTTTTTAGAATGTGAGCCCTTTGGGGACAGGGAGCCATCTTATTTATTTGTTGTTTCTCTTTGTAAGATCCCTGAGCTATTTTTGGAAGGGCGGTATAGAAATCGAAATCATCATCATCATCATCATCATCATCATCATCATCATCATCTAACCATAGAGTTGACAGACTGGCTGCAGGTGTCCCTGGTGCTGTGCACACTAAATACATAAACAAGTCAAAGACGCATCCCTTGCCTGGCTTGGCATTCCATCAAATGTGCCCAAATTCTCATGGTTTAAGCAGTAGCTGATGCAACTGTTCACAAAGTGTCCACAGTATCCACTACCCTCTCCGAGGGCCCTCAAGAACTTTACCTTGGGGGCAGGGCAGCTGTGGTCACTCCAATCCCTGATGGGACAAATCCTGATGGGCTTGCACCGCAAGTTGTGGACATAACCATGTATGGCGCTGTTCTGCAAGTGTGTATTCAAGCAGCGGCCCTTGACATTATGAGCACCCCTTATTGAGTGCTTTGAAAATTTCTACATCATTTAATCAACTTTGATAGGTATTAATGTGGGCGGGGGGGATAAAAGAGTATGAACGGCATCGATACCACATCTTGTTATTACTAGAAGAAATCCTGCACAGTTCCCTCTCAAGATCCTTCTTCACACACATATACACATTCAAACACACACACACACACACTGGTTTTGACACTACACACATTTTCATCATAAGCTTTTTCTTTTAAAAATAAAGTGCACAGGTCTGAGAAAGTGGAGCTTTGTGCCCAGAAATGTCAGCATCTATGCTTTTCACTGCAACTGCAGAATCATTCAATATACTTTAATTTATTTCTTTATTATATTGATATGCCCCGATTGTCTCTGAAGTTCTCCATTAGCTGAGCTGGCTGCATACTGGTCATGTAGTACTCAAGTCTTATTTAAATGCTGCAACTTTCTAAGCTTTATCCTCCCCCCTCCCCCTAAAAATATGCTCTAGAGAAAGACTGGAGTGCAAGAATAGAATCGTAGTTTCAGTTTATTGTTACAGTCCAAAACCAGAGAACAGCAACAAACTCAAAACAGCCAACAAAAATAAAAATGATTCCTTCATACTATAAAGCTGCATTAGTCATTTATTCGTTATACAATGAATAAAAGTAGAATAGACCAACACACTTCCTAGGAATGTAAGTTCCCAATTTGACCATTTGTTTCCTAATACAACAATCCCCGGAGCACAGTTTTTATTTTTATTTATTTATTTGTTTGTTTATTTATTTATTTATTTAATTTATACCCCGCCCACACTTACGTCTCTGGGCGGCTGGTTTTGCAACATTAAGAGTGATGTCAGTATTAGAATCCGAAAGAAGGGAGGTACAGAATTTATCTGATCTACCTGAAAATGTAATTAAAATTGAAGTCATAAAAAAGCAACAGATACTGTATCCCTATAAAACTGACAGTATAATAGGATATGATACATGGTTTCATCCACTCCCAACTGGCAAGGACAATCTCCCTTCCTATAAAGTCAAAGGTAATAGACGAGCTAAGGTAAAACTCTCCAGTGATTTTCTGTGAAGAGATTGTAAAAGTATGAGTAGTAAATAGTAGTTGGAAAGGAAAGGTTGTGCCATCGAGCTGGTGTCGACTCCTGGCAACCACAGAGCCATGTGGATTTCTTGGTAGAATGCAGTAGTAGTAATATCACACAAATAACAAAAGGGATTTTTCCTTTTCAGCCAAAGGTGGATCCGGAATACTTCCCAAGAGCAAAACTAAAGGAATTGATGTGTGTGGTATAAAGGAAACTTATTTCATTATCCGTTCGGACTTGGGCTGCTAAATGAAACCAACTGATTTAAATCAGGGCTCGGGAATTGAAATATTTAGCCTACATTTCTCATGGAGGGGAGGAGAGCACTATCTGGCCCATACTGATAACCATTTTTACACCATCAAAGGGAACACTTACCGTTGTGTGGCCAGCCTCACCACTGATGCAGGAGCTAAGCTTACCTTCTCCATCACAACTGCCGCAATGGAGACCATTACTTCTCACACGGAAACAATTTCTACATCTTGTTCATTAAGAAGGGGGTTTACCGTTGTGTCTCCAACTTGAATTCAGATGCTAGTGCCACTGAAGAGAAAATACACCCTGACCTCAAAGATGGGCTGTATTACTGGGGTTCCAACCAGTACATCTATTACTTGAGACCACATTATGGATGAGGAGTTGAATACTCTCAGATCTCCAACTTAAATAAGAACTTGGCGGCTGACACTTTTTCCCTCCATCATGATGTGGTCAACTTCCTCCCTGGAGGTTTTTCGCTCACTTATGGTCCATGTGCTGGTGTCTGGGAACCTATCAAGATCATCTATAATGAGAACGGGGCCATAAACATTACTTTTGAAGAAAAAGTTGTTAGGAAAGTTGGATATGGTGGTGCAGTGGTGGCGCAGTGGTAAAACTGGTGGCGCAGTGGTAAAACTGCCGCCCTGTAACCAGAAGGTTACAAGTTCAATCCTGACCAGGGGCTCAAGGTTGACTCAGCCTTCCATCCTTCCGAGGTCGGTAAAATGAGTACCCAGAATGTTGGGGGCAATATGCTAAAATCATTGTAAACCGCTTAGAGAGCTCTGGCTATAGAGCGGTATATAAATGTAAGTGCTATTGCTATATGAAAAACAGAAGATGGCCAGTGTGGAAAGCAGCTGGAAGGTATCTAGCAAGGTTGAAATCAAGACAGGAGGCATCATAAAAGCAATTGTCAAGCAGCAATTATCCTTCGGTTTTGAATATGGTGGGACTAAAGTGAACACAGAGCAAGAATCGTGGAGTGAAGCTACCAAAGTGACCGAGAAAATTATCTTCACTGTGCCTTCCAAGCGCACAGTTGGACTCTGAAAATACAAGCTGTCTCTTGGCAAACAAAAATGTTATGACCGAAAGTCATAAGCCACCTGGTTTCATTCCCTTGCCCCCTTCGAATGTTTAGCCCAAAAGACAGCAATCCGCTTTTTTTAAAAAATGCATGCTTATGAGAATTATAATCATGGGTCAATCAAGACTATCCACAGGCAGGTATCCCTAGTTATCTCTGCTGCTAACTTTACTCTCTAGAGCTCTAGAGGTGTGAAAGAAATCATTACATAAAGTGGGCTGTGGGTTATTAATGGGTGGCAGGTATTATCACCCCCCTGATGATATCTTCAGAGAATAATACCCTCTCTAGATGACAGCAGACAGGATGGGTGGCTCCCACATGAGGCAACAGCTTGAGGCAGCGAGTGGGACATGGAGCAGTAAGTTTGGAGCACCCCCCTGTCCCCCTGCCACATGCATCATCCTACTTGCCTACTGCTGGTCCTTGCCACCACGCCATCTGCCTTCTGGCTGCTGTGCTGAAAGTAACTTGCCAAATACATGGTTTCAACTTCCTGCTTTCTGATTTACTGTCAGCTGCATTATCATGGTATTACTGAACAGATCCTTGATAAGATCAATGCATCCCTTTTCCAAGCCTTTCAGGCAATGTTGGGTTTGCTCTTCAGATGCACTTTTGGAAGGAGCATTTCCATTTCATGCTATTTCAAATGCGGCCGAGCAAGCACTTGAGTGTGAGTCTGTACAAAAGTAGTAAGGGGATTCACACGCGCAGCCGAACTCAGGCTAGGGCAGTCCAGCCTGGGTTCGGCTGCATGTGTGAAGCACCTGGGAGCGAGGTTGCTCCTGGCACTGCCCGCTTCTTAGCCAAGCTCCACTTCTTAACCTGGCGTTTAGCCAAGTTTAAGCGAACCTGTGGTTCAGCTTCAGGCAAACCTGTGGTTCACTTAACCTCAGCCAGTGATCATCTGGGTCATTGCCCCCAGTGGCTTCCCCCCGGCCCACCACCATTTCTGGCAACAACCAGGGCAGGGGAAGGAGTGGCTGCTCTGATGAGATCAGCCACCATGCTCCTGCCCTGGCGCACCCTGGGATGCAGGAGGGGGAAATCCTCTGGCTCCCAGCACTTCCCTTTGCCGGACCACCACTTGTGTGGGCGTGCGGTGCGGCGGAGGGGAGGACAGCAGCCGTTCGTCTGCAAGGGAATGCAGGCCACTCAGCCACCCCAGCAAAGTCATGTGCACAACCTCAGTATTTGCTGGAGCAGCCCATTCCATACCCAGTAGTCAGAGTAAGGAAGGAGCCAGCCCACTAATTCCTGCACAAAGTCCTTTCTTGTGGTCACAGCTCCTGGAGGTAATCCTTGCCGGCAAGATATGAACTGTTTCTCAGATGTTTAAACTTACCCGTTGAGTGAAACAGCAACTGATTGTGCTTAAAGAAATAGCCGCATGTTGAATCTACAACAATATTTTGCTACATCTCTCTGGTCACATGAGGAAGGGTTCCATCAGCAAAGCGTCGGCTATCCTTCTAGTGATATACGGATTTCAGGAAGGGGCCATTTACACACCCTGCCTCACACACACAAGGAACAAAATCACATCTACCTCATCTCATTTTTTTCCAGCTCTCCTTCAATGCAATTTCAATTAAATAAATGAGTGCTGCTTTTCTTCTCCTTTTAAAGGTGCTTCCTGGTTTCCTTAAGGCTTGAAATTGATGACATTCCCTTAAGAGTCTTTGATCAAATCTAAAGACACTGGTCAGCTTGTCAGTGAAGGCTGATGCAATCAGAAATTCAAGTGATGACAGAAAAAGGGGTGGTGGTGGCTTACCATAAAAACAAAAGATAGATGTCTATCTTGCTTCTGAAGTTGTTTGTGATTCACGTTCCATGGAGCAGCAGCCATTTAGAAATACCTTCTCTCTTCAATTAGTGATAACATTTTTTTTAATGATGAAACTAAAAAAATGTGACAGATTTGCCTGATTCAGACATTGCATTATATGAGCACAGAGATGGCTGTAGCCTCATACATGTGTTCATTTGAATGACTGTACTTGTGTTCATTTTAAAAGTGAACCTGGATTGAGGTCCTTCAAATGCATGGTGCTGATAGGAAGTGTACTTCTGCACTTGCATTCGACATAACATGTGAATGACTGTACCTGCATACAGATCTGTTTCTGTGTACACTTTACACTCGTACAACTATTGAACATAACATGTGTATGGGCCTGTTGTCTGTCTCTAATACACTGCATCTTCTAACAAGATGAGGTCCCCTCAACCTCAAGAGGTCATTGTGCATGTTGATTTTCAGAAATTTCTCTGTGGCTGACAAAACAGAAGCCATTTTCTCCGGTTGTCAAGTGAGAGGATAATACTGCACACCTGAAAACGCTCTGGCATGAACAATTTCCTAAAATTATTTGTAGCTACTTTTGTGCAGTAAAAGATGGAGCCTAATGTTTTGTCATGGGATCTAGTCAAACTGGCCAAAAAAATGGTGAGTTGAAAACACTCTGACCTTGTTTTCAACTCACATATGAGCAGAAAATGGGATATGCATAGTTTGCATAGCTTCCAAATTAGGGTAGGATGGGTCTCCTACACTATTCATAATCATGTGAATCAACCTGCTGTGTTCCAAATGACTACTGCACAGGTAAGGTAGTGCAAAGAGAAACCAAGAAAGACAAGCTAAAATCATTTCTGTGTGACAAGTGTGTGGATATGTGTCCATTAGCCACTGAGTTCCTGGCAAATATTTTTATAGTGCAGGTATCACGGTAACAGAGTGCATTTCCTGCTTGGGGGCTCCCAGCAGCATCCCTGCATGTGATTTAGAACTAAAGGCTTGCAGTTTCAATTTTTGACTCGGAGGACCGTAGACTCACCATTTGCCTACATGGGCTAACTCCTAAGAAGAAGTCGCTTAGGAGATAGCATGAGAAGGTAACTCCAGGTCAAGCCTAACCCATGACTGAAAGGGGAACTATTTCCTGTACTCCCTCTCTGTTCATGCACAGAGGAGGTTGCTGAGTAGACCTTCCACTCTTCCAAGCAACCTAGGATAGTGAGCATGGTTTCCCTCCTCATTTTAGCCTCACAAAACCCTTGTGAGATAGTTATAGCAGAGAAATTTTGATTAGGTCAAGGTCACCCCAGGAGTTTCATGGTTGATGGGGGAGTTGAACCTGGGTTTCTCTGGTGCTGATCTAATACACTAACATACACTATGTTCACTCTCTATTTGAGTCATTGAGGTCATGAAGGGGTGTGTGTGGTGCACACATGTCTGTTCTGTATATGTGCATTTAAGTAGTTATTTATATATGCATCCCAGAACACCCCTCTCTATGGTGCTCTGTGGAGAAATGATCTTTTGCAGTTTCCAGGCATTGAGAAAACAAGAGAACTTTGAGGGCACAGTAAGCAGTGGTACTGTGAAGAACAATTCATACATTTTCTCCTTTCATACACAAAAGGGAAAAATACACTTGTCTTTCAACCGTCTCATAGCCTCCTTAATTTCTCGATTCCGTAGAGTGTATATGATAGGATTGAGGGCAGGAGTGACCACTGTGTAGAACACGGAAGCCATCTTGTCCACACTGGAGCTGGAGAAGGGTATAAGATACACAAATAGGCAAGGCACAAAAATCAGGCTGACCACTGTCAAGTGAGCACTGCAGGTGGACAAAGCTTTTCCTCCACTTTCCCTGAAGTGGCCTCGAAGAGAGGCCAGGATGACCCCATATGACACTAGTAAGACGAGGAAGCAGATAAGTGAGAGCAGACCGCTGTTGACCACCATCAGAATCTCTGTGATGTAAGTATCGGTACAAGCCAGTCTGACAACCTGTGGAACATCACAATAGAAACTGTCAAGTTTGTTTGGTCCACAGAATGGGAGACGGAGAATGAGGACCAGCTGGGTGGAAGAGTGGATGAAGCCGCCAGCCCAACAGGAAGTGAGGAGCTTGATGCAACGTAGGCGGTTCATTGTGGTTGGGTATGTCAGGGGGTGGCAGATTGCCACGTAGCGATCATAGGCCATGAGGGTGAGGAGAAACATCTCTGAACCACCAAAAAAGTGCAGGAAGAAGAGCTGAGCCATACAACCCCCAAATGAAATGGTCCTGCCACAGCTCAATAGGTCCACCACCATCTTGGGGATAGTCACTGAACCTAAGGAAGTATCAATAATGGATAAGCTGGTCAGGAAAAAGTACATGGGGGACTGGAGGAGGCGGGGCTCTCTGTATACCGTCACCACAATGAGGAGGTTGCCCAAAAGGATTACGGTGTAGAAGGCCAGGACCAAGCCGAAGAGAAGAAACTGGATGGGACGTGAGCGGGAAAGGCCCAGGAAGATGAACTCTGTAACTGTAGACCCATTCATGGAGATGGTTGGATCTTGGAGAAGAGACAATGGGGCATTTAGGTTAGCAGACTGCAGTGGTCTAAGCTAGTGTTCAATGACAGCAGGGAAACAGGAAGCTCTTCTTAACCTTAGGCATGGATAAAAATGGCATTCAGTAACTGAATTCATGAAGGAATATACCTATTTCTCTGAAAGATACAAATCCCACTCAAGGATAGATATGGTCTGGACATCCAAATCTATCATGTCGTGTATGAAAAGAATGGATATTATGCCTAGAACTTTATCAGATCATAATGCAATTTGCTTTACATAGAAGAAGACGGGAATGGTATCTTTTTGTTGGCGACTCAATGAATATTTGCTGAAAAAAGCGGAAATTGTGGAGAAAGCCAGAAGAAAGTTAAAGGACTATTTTGAACTGAATTTAAACCAAGGAATGGATAATAAAACAGTTTGGGACGCAGGAAAAGCGGTTATGAGAGGCTTTTTTATACAACAGAATGCATATCTTAAGAAAAAAAAGGGATTGAAAAAAGAGGGACTACTGATGGAGATTTATAAAAAAAGAAAGAGAACTGCTATGGACTAAGGACAAGCAGAAGACTATTCAAGTTATTAAAATGCTTCAGCAGCAGCTCTCTATGTTGCTATTAAATGAAACTGAACAGAATTTAAAGTATGCAAAGCAAAAGTCATTTGAATTTGCAAACAAACCAGGCAAGTTATTGGCTTGGAAAATTAGAAATGAGAAAAAGAATAAGCACACATAGCACACAACATATCAACAAAAAATGAGTTTTCCTATGATGAAAGGGAAATAAACAGGGAATTCTTTAGATACTACTCTGAATTATATAAAGGAAACAAAGTAGAAGATAGAAAAATTGATAAATTTCTGAAGACACAAGATATCCCACTTGTTTATTTCAATAAACAAGATTGTTCAATAAACAATGTTGTTTATTGAAATGGAATAGCTACATAGGCACATAGGAAGCCACCTTATACAAAATCAATCCATTGATCCATCTACTGTAGCTCAGCATTGTCTATGATGAATGGCAGTGGCTCTCGAGGTTTTAGACAGGGGTTTCTCCCAACCCTACCTGGAGATGCTGCCTGGGAGTGAACCTGGGACCTTTTGCACGCAAGCAGATGCTCTTCCACTGAGCTATCAGCCCCGTTCCCTAAGGGCAATATCTCACAGAGCTCACATGTAGTCACCCATCCAATGCAAACCAAGGTAGACCCTGCTTAGCAAAGGGGTTTAAGACCAGCTGTCCACCCCATTTCATTTCAAACATTTTTCATTTCAAAAAGGAACAGGGATTCAAACTGTAGTCTCCCTGATCATTATCCAACACCCACCACATTCGCACATAACTGGAAACCAGAGTTAAATAGGGCAGAGGTTGGATTCCTTGTACTTCTGAATGCATGGAACCTCTGTCCTGTTCAAAAAGTGAACCGAGATTTCATTCCCCAAACTCCAATTTGAACCCTTGGGTTGATGTGAGTTTTGCTGCACCTACCTGAGGTTTGTGTTGGGCAGCGTTACACCCAAACCCTGAACAAGAAGCAGGTTTCTCTGAGACCAAAGTTGAGGGAAGGAAGTTCCTCCCTCTCTCCATCCTGATTGGCTACTTGGCTGTCCATGTGAAGGAGGAAGCCTGACAGCCAGTTCCCCGTCCTCTCTGCAGTATCCTTGACTAGAGGTTTTTTTCCGTCCAAATGCAGAGAGGTTAGTGTGACAGGGAGAGGAACCTCATGTCCTTTGAACCTTCAGTTCTGCATTGCATGCAGATGCAACCACTGTAGCCACTACACAACACTGCCCGTGGAATGAAGCTGCAAAGGGCTGCAGATTTCATAGGAGCAGCAGGCATTAGCCCTTTCCCCTTCCACCATTTCCCCATCACATCCCCACTACTCCTATATTCAGCCTCCGGGAGCTGTATTGTAGTTGCAAAAACATTTAAAAGTCAACACACTTGCATGGTATCTGCTGAATGCTTTGAAGACATAATGCCCCTGGAGTTCCTAACCCAGCTTCTTGCTTGACGTTGAGCAGACACAATCAGTTACCCACCATGCAATATGTACTGAAAAGATGCAAAATAATAATAACAAGAACTAATAATAATAAATTCTAACATATGCACCAAGAGTTAAATTCTGGGAATCATGTGAAGAGACTTTACAAGTTTCTGTATGTCTAGGGCTGTGTATAATTTGTGCATTAAAAATAATAATCAAACTCCCGCCCCTGCAATTCTCCAGCCTATGAGAATGTGCATTGATTTGCTTATAGTATTGCATTGATTTGCTTTATTCTACTTCTGCTCATGAGGGAATTGTGCAGGGCACTGAAGTCCTTTCTTCTCATCATGGAAAATACTTGCAAGCAGGGATCTGGGCTTTAGATCATGCTTTATTTCAGAACTTTGGCTGTAATAAGCCTGGATCATCTGATATCATGAAAGGTCTTGGCTCATTCTAAGCTAGCAATGGAAGTAGAATCATCTCCACCCTCACAAGCAGAGGAGAGCAAGGCGTGCGTAAGCCCGAGGATTCAGTTCTGGTTTTTATGACATCTGAACTGGGTCTATGAAAGGCTGAGTAACAGATTCTGAGTCATACATCAGTGTATGAAGCTCATTTCCATGAAGCTTTTGGCTAAATCCCCCATTCCCAAATGCAATCAAAAAATAAATTTCTACAATTGATTTTTCTCACACATGCAGCTTGCTGTACTCTCCTTCCACTCCCTCCTCTCTCCTCACTTGCTTTCCCCCCACTGACAACGTTTAGATTGTGAGCTCTTTGGGAGCAGAGACCTATCTGTTTCCCTGTGAAATTTCATACAGTTCCCAGGCTGTTATGGCACTGTGGCTGCTGAATGAAGTGATCTAGGAAGGCTGATCCTGCCATTCTGGCATTAGGTGAACACTTTTTAATGCACACAGACCTTTGACTGATTAGCTTTTAGATCTGTTTTACCTAGAGTTGTATATGGTCTGTTCAAAGACTAACAGGGCATTGCTAAATTATCATTGAAAGAATGGTGCAACAATATGTATTTATAGAAACAAATCTATCATTTGTTAGAGAGAAGCTGGTTGATGTGGTTTATAAAAACTTTCCCCTGAAGATGAGGTTCACCACCCTCAAAACACACTGGGACTCATTTCTATAAGTGAATATTGATGCACCATTCCTTCCTTGTCCTCCAGTCTTCAGTGGTGTGGTGCTCCCCCTTCTTCTAAATTATTGTTGACCTTATTAAAAATTTAAGCTGCTCTGAAACTCTGGACTGAAGAGTAGGATTATTATTATTTGTAATCAATAAAAGAAAAAACCCAAGTACATTAATCCTATTTTATAAATAAATGTCATTGCCAAGAATATATCAGCATCCTGGCTGATTCTTATAACCAAACGCCACTGACATAACCATAATCAAAGGGGCAGGTGTCAGCACCACAAACAGCCAAACAAATTGCAGTGCTAAACATCCCATTTTAAACAGTTGTTGAAATCTCTCTAAGCACTGGAAAAAATAGCAAGAAAACATCCAATCCAACCTTAATTGCTCACAATCAGATCCTTGCTTTGCCTTGTTCAAGATAATGACACACTGTCTTTCAGTCTGTGTTGGCTCACAGGATTCTTGTGGGGCTACGTGATCATAAAGCACTTTGCACTCTGAAAATTGTTAAAGAAATTATTAATAATGCAGTCATCACAATAACAGTTGCACATCCACCTGAGTGTCCAGCAACATTTTTGTTATAATTATTTGATAATATATAATTGCCAAGTTCTCCCGCTTTTTTCACGATGGCCCTGAAAAAGCCCATCAAAGTGTGATTCTATTAAAAATATATATTGAAGAACAGAATGTGTCCTGGATTTTTAAAGGTGCACGCGTACACACAAACACACACACATGCACACACAAATTATTAACACCACAAATTCTGTAGTATAAACAGGAGTATACATCACCCACAACCAGAGACTGGTGCTCACTAGGTATAATGCACACTTCATATACTGCACTGTTAGTTTCTCCATATTGGGTCAGATCAGAAGTGAAGTGCATTCTGATTCCCTCTTTCAATTCCAATTTAGCAGCAAATTATAATTCATCATTACATCTGAAATGGGCAAAACATAGTTTGTCCTCAACCCAGATTGCAACCCTGGTTCAGACTGAGATTGCAGTCTTGGTTTGTGACAAACTATGGACTGCATAGAAGCAGAACCTTCTGCTTGCATGTAGAAGGTTCCAAGTCCCCTCCCTGGCATCTTCAAGACAGGACTGAGACTCCTGCCTGCAACCTTGGAGATGCCACTGCCCATACTGAGACAATACTGAGCTAGATGGACCAATGGTCCGACACAGTAGCTTCCTATGTTCCTATGACTGCACAAATCACACTTTGCCTGGTTCAGGTTTAACAGGAAACTCTGGTTTGCTACTGAATTGGAAGTGAAGGAAAATCCAAGTGCACAAAAAATGAGTAAGAAAAAAGGAATGAGACAGCTTATGAGTAGAGAACCTGTCTGTGTAGTGCCAGACTACGGTTTGGAATGATGTCTGAAGTGACCCTCTGGAATTGTTTGGTGCTCAGAGCTGATCAGAAGCTATTTTGTCACTAGTCAGAAGCCAAGGGAAATCTGATGCAGATTCTAAATTTCCTGGGTTTCTGCAATGGTTCAAACTCAAATGCTATCAGTTTCAGAACAATCTTTTCTCACCACTGCAGTAAGAGTCAGCGATCCTGTGAGGCCAACACCAGTCATGCATACTTGTGACACCAAACACTTCCAGACCTAGACACTCTTTTCCTGTGAGTCTTGATGCTCTCTCATTAGTTTCCTCACATTTCCTCTTTGAGTGTTCTGATTTTCACTTCCACCGCATCACCAACACCCTTAAAATACCCTGGAGTCTCACTTCCCCAAGCTCCAATGGCTTACACAAGGTCCGGTTCATCATTCCATGACTCCCCTCTGTAAGTTTCCCCTAGCAGGGCAAAATGCAGCTTCAGAGGGTGGGTGATTTTCATCAGGAAAATGGCAATGGGACCCACCCACCCACCCGGGACCCAATCCAAACTGGGCTCTTCCATAGCTGTGTTTCCTAAAAATGCAAAATGTTACAGTCATGGATCGCCATTGTCTCCTCTGCTCCGTGTTTGATACCTTTGTTGCTAGCTGGCATCAGGCTGTCTCCAGGGCTGTTACTCTCCTGAGATCACTGACAGATAAAGAAAGATGAAGAAGACTAATGCTAGTGCAAGAGAAAAGAATAAGGTGAGGGAGAAAGAAAATGTGACCAATAATCTCAGAACTGTGGAACAAAAGTGTCCACTGTTCTGGTACAATCAGAATGGTGGCAATACTGAATTGCTCTGAATAGCATAATAGGGAATTTAGAACAAGAACCCAAGAGTCAAGACTCCCAGCCTTTTCTCCCCTTTAAACATGAATGTAAAACATAAAGTTTGTTCTGCTGGATTGTTTCAGCTAGTCCAACATTCTGTTTCCAACAGTGGACAGCTAGAGGCCTCTGAAAGCTCTCAAAGGTGATAGCCTACACCTGGTGTTCATTCCCAGCATCGTCTCCAAAATTCTCTTATTTTTCTAGGGTCAAAAGTTGGAGATCAGCAACTCTGGATCAGGGGAATTTTCGTCTAGGGCTCGCAGTTGGAGAAGTAAGATATAAAGTGGCAATATTACTTTCCCTCTTTGCAGTGGTGGAAACTTTACCTTCTCTCTTTGGGAAACTCCAGGAGGGGATGAATCCTCGCCCTGCAATGAACCAAGGAACACATCCAGACAATTTCAGAGGCTTTTGATTATGCCTTATGGGGAAGGGGTCACAGAGGCAGTTCCTAGGTCCCAGTTCAGTTCCTGTTGCCAAAGGAGATAATTGCTGACTCATAAAAACAAGGCTAGAACAGCTGGGTGCTTTCATAGGGATAAGGCTAGAACATCTAGTTCCTTTTGATTCCCTGCTTTATATGAGAAATATGGATACAGGTGGCCCTTGTTATCAGTGGGGGTTCCTTTCTCACCTTCAACCGTGGATAACGAAACTGTGGATAACAAAACCATGAGTCAAAGGAAATGGGAGGATTAGGTTCCTGGAGGTTAAAAAAGGGCTTAAAAAGTGGGGATGGGGCAGAAATAAGAGCAATAAAGTACTGTACCACACTCTGCTGGTCTCCAGCTGTCCAGCAATGCCCCTCCCCGCAACCCAATTCCACTGATTTCCATGAAGAATCATGGGAAGATGTTTTAAACATTTTTAAAAAAATTTCCCTCTGTTCAGCAAAATCATGGCTGGAGATGACATCAGAGGTCATTTTCGGCCACTCAGGAACCGCGGATAGGTGAATTTTCATTATTTCTAGAACTGCAGATAACGAGGCTGGGTCTCCATTGCCCAGCCACAGATATGAGAAACCATGGTAGCCGGGACCACGGATAATGAGGGCCACTTGTACATGGTCAGAATCCAGAGAGGATCCTTAATACCATTACTGAAATAGTACAACCAGAAAACTCACAGTGGTGTTGTGTCTCCTTGAGCTGTTGCAGGGGAGTAATGGCAGGTGAGAGGGCATGCCCTCAACTCCTGACTGTAGGCTCCCAATTGGCATCTGGTGGGCCACTGTGCAAAACAGGATGCTGGAGTAGATGGGCCTTGGGCCTGATCCAGCAGGGCTGTTCTTATGTTCTTATGAGCTACAATCAGCCAGCCATATGGATGTAAATGTAAATGCCCACTGCACCCAGTTCATAGGAGCTTGGTTAAGATTGTGCTGAGGTCTAATCCAAGGACACACAACAAGGGATCCCAGTTCCAATTCTGGCCTTAAAATAGAACCAAAGTGGGACTCAATTTTGCAAATATTTTCATCTCCTGTGAAATGCATCCCCTCTTTTTGGAAAATGTTTGTGTGGGAGGGGGAAATGCACAGCTCTGTTGCCAAGGCAATACAGCCCATGCTCTCTCACCCCAATACAACAGTGAGATCATTCACACAATCAAAAACTGGGGCTATTCTCACAATTGAAGAAAATTGGGCTAGCCTCTGCTAGCCCGATTTTCTTCAATCGTGAGAACCACTGGGCTTAGCTTTGAGCCTGGTGGTTCTAGAGCAGGTAACCCGCTCAAGAACCCCTGCCCTAAAACCAGGTTTGTGGAGCGAGTGCTCTGCAAACCTGGTTTTGAAGATCATGAGTAGCTGCGGCACAGCTTCACGCCACACCTACTCATGAGGAGACCCCCACAGGGGAGGCGAAAAGCCGGCTCCCGGCTCTGGGGGTCTCACCGGAGGTCTCACCGGAGGTCTCCTTAGCCCACTCTCCTTGCAAACCCACTAGAGGCTCTTCTCACCGATCATGAGAAGAGCCTCAGAGTCTCCTAGACTCCAAAACCCACACACTCAGCTCTATACTTCCTTAGCCCTAAGCCTGCATAACAAGAACAAGACTAAACTTAAGCCATGCAGTGCAGCTGAGAAATGAACCTGCCCACACAGCATGGCAGGATGGGGAGTATCCACCTGGTTGCCTGGGCAACAGGGATGCAATTCCTCTTCCTTTCGGGTTCAGAACAATGGGTGGAATTCGGGGTCAGAACAATGAGTACAATTCGAGACATCACCACTGAGTGGCCATGTCTCATAGCTAAATCTGATCGGCTGTGCAGTGCTCTCATGTGCTATTTTGTTTAAATGCAGTGCAAATATATAGTACGAGAAGTAAACTGGAAGGAGCCAACCTAGGGATCATTCACAAGTAGGCTGGTTCTCATGACCAGCAATAGGGAAGGACAAGCTGTGCATGGTCCTGTTTTGTCTTTGTGTGCTCATAAAAAGCAAGGCAGGAGAAGGGATAATGTACAAGGCTTGCAGTAGGCAGGATGGGTTTTCCTCCTACCTCATTAAACATCTATCCTACTGGGTGCGATGGAGCTCTCCTTCCCAACAGGAGCCTCACACATGATCATTTTCCCCACCTCCTATCTTGCTTTTAATGAGCATCCAATCATCAAATGAGAGTGTGGACAGCTTCCAAAGCTGTCTGTTTGACCTATGCAAAAACCATGGTGTGAACTAGTCTACTGAATCCTAATGGCTGCTGTGTAGGGAAAGTAGTGCAGAGACAATCTTGGAGCAGACATGAATACATGTCAAAAGATCTTGGCCGTCAATTATTATGACACCCAGCACCAGATTAATGTTGGCCAGAGACTGAGTGGCTGATATCCTGATGAATGCTGCGTGCATGCTTCTAACATACCCGGAACATGTCTCTGCATTCACAGACACTTCTGGAGTGGAGGCAGTGCTTCAAATTTATTTGAATTATATGAACAAGCACCCCTGCTTTTGAAGTGCAGGAACTGGTGAAAGGACTAGCACTGCATAGGGGTGTGCATGAACCCCCCCTCCCCAGTTTGGTTCGGTCCAGTGGGGTTCACAGATTTTTATATATATATATATATATGGGGAGGGTCCGAGGAGGTTCCCCCTCCCCCTGCCAGCCTCCCATTATGCCTATACTAGCCAGCCGGCCGGTTCTTCGGCCCATTCAGGCCTTCCCCTTTCAGCATAGTGGCCATTTTGGAGGCTGCTGTGCCTGCACATTTGGCTTCTGCGTGACCCAGAGGCCATTTTTTTAAAAATGTCCACAAACCCCACAACAGGGGGTGGTTCGGTTCAACCCAGAATGGTCAAACCAAACCTGTTTGACGTCAAACACGTTTGACGTCAAACCTATTTCCACATCCCTAGCACTGCATACTGTCTGATGCCAGAAACAGATCCAAAGCATTAGTCAGGATGCCAGTCACTGAATTCCTGGGAAATGTTTGTTTGGTGCACAGGAACATAATTGGATGTATATTCCTCTCATATAGGCAACACTGACCAGAATCCAAAAAGTTGTTTCTATGCCTATTTAGTGGCTTGCACAAGTGAAGTAAAATGTTGACATTTTTCCTATGAGAGCAACCACCCTGCCTCATCCATGCTGAATCAGAAATTATTTGTGAAATTCCATTGTGTTTTTACAGTATTGTCCTCAAGAGGCATATTGTTTTACAAAATGAAAGAGAGAGGTACTTCAAACTTTTATTACAACAAATGCCCGATTCTTCTTTTTTGAAACATGTATACATTATTTTGCTTCCTCATTTTATCCACACAGCACTTCTGCGAGTTCACATAGATGAGGGATTTTGAACGGACCTGAGTCACCAAGTGAGTTTAATAGCTGAGCAGATATTTGAATGTGGTTTTCTCTGGTGCTGGTCCAACATACTAGGGGAGTTCACATGATCGGTACTTGAGTAACTGGTGTGTCGTACCCAAATTTAGGAACTGCACCTGTTTACTCATCATGTGTGAATGAAAAACAAGGTAGGAAAAGGGGGGAGCAGCAGCTGTGTAGGCGGGTTCTGTCCTAACCAGCAGCTATGCCCACCTTTTAAATGAGTTTGGAGGGGAAACCATCCAACCCAGCTGCTGCGTATGAGCCAATCATCTCCCCCAAAGACCTTGTTTTTCAGTCACATATAACTGGTAAATGGAAGTGTGTTCAGCTGCTGAACTTGGGTAGGATGCATCCCTACCCAAGTACCAATCATGTGAACCACCCTACTAATTATTACACCAGATTGGCTCTCCACTTTATCCTGTGAGGTTATGAGCTGTGTGTATGAGGACACAAATGGTGCATGTGCGTTAGTGTATATTTCAAAGAACAACTTCTGGCATAGTGGTCATTTATAAATGCATCATAGAACAAATGCCTAGATAACTTTGTACCTTCCACTAGGGTTGTGTGAAGCAGCTCAGCCTTGAGTCAGTTTGACATTGAACCAGCCAGGCTCAGTTCAGCTCGAGGTCGAACCAACCCCCCGTTCCCAGACCAGCTCGGGACCAGTTCGGGATTCGACATGAAAATGTTTTCTCTCTGGCAGCCTTGATGCTGCCACACCATGACTTGGCCACACAAATGACCAGTGCATATGTACAGTGGCCTCCAAAATGGGCACCACCAGAGCAGAAAGGGCTGAAACAGAATGGGCTGAAACAGCCCCAGAACAGGTCAAAACGGCTCTTTTAAGACCAGGGGAGGTCGGTGGGGGGAGGTGGACCTGGCAGAGACCACCCCCAGTGGCCGTGGCAGCACCGCCAAGGTTGCCGGAGGTGGTATGTCCGGGGTGGAGAAATCAACCCCCCTCTCAAGCCGGGCCTGAACTGTTTCGGACTCAAACCAGACCATGACCTGGCTCAACATGCAAAAAACTGGACCTAGCCCAGTTTGACTCAAGTCCAGCTTGACTTGAACCGAACTGGATTTTCCAGTTTTGTATTCACCTCTCACCTTTGCAGACACTGAAAAATCAAGAGACATCTGGGATAAAGTAATAGACATCACTTTTAAGGTAAAGAATTCAGATTTTATTCCCCTTCATAATCAGAGGAAAGAAAGAAACCTGTTCTTCAACCGTCTCATAGCCTCCTTCATTTCTTGATTCCTTAGAGTGTATATGATAGGATTGAGTGCAGGGGTGACCATTGTATAGAAGAGAGAGGCCATCTTTTCTACACTGGAACCAAAGAAGGGTATAAGATACACAATTAGACAGGGTACATAAAAGAGGCTGACCACTGTCAAGTGAGCACTGCAGGTGGACAAAGCCTTTCCTCCACTCTCCTTGAAGCGGCCTTGAAGTGAAGTCAGGAGGACACCATATGATACTAATAACACAATGAAGCAGACAAGTGAGAGCAGGCCACTATTGGCCACCATCAGCATCTCAGTGACATAGGTATCGGTACAAGCCAGTTTAGTCACCTGTGGGACATCACAAAAGAAGTTGTCCAGTTTGTTTGGTCCACAGAATGGGAGATAGAGGATGAGGACCAGCTGGGTGGCAGAGTGGATGAAGCCTCCAGCCCAACAGGAAATGAGGAATTTGATGCAGCGTGGGCGGTTCATTGTGGTAGTGTAGGTGAGAGGGTGGCAGATGGCCATGTAGCGATCGTAGGCCATGAGGGTGAGGAGAAACATCTCTGAACCACCAAAAAAGTGGAGGAAGAAGAGCTGAGCCATACAACCCCCAAATGAAATGGTCCTGCCACAGCTCAATAGGTCCACCACCATCTTGGGGATAGTCACTGAACCTAAGGAAGTATCAATAATGGATAAGCTGGTCAGGAAAAAGTACATGGGGGACTGGAGGAGACGGGGCTCTCTGTATACCGTCACCACAATGAGGATGTTGCCCAAAAGGATTACGGTGTAGCAGGCCAGGATCAATACAAGAAGAGGCAACTGTGTGGGTCGTGAATGGGAAAGACCCAGGAGGACGAACTCAGTGACTGTGGATACATTCATGGAGATGACTGGACCTTGGTGGAGAGACAATGGTTGTTAGATTTGGCACTTACTAGCCAAGAACAACACAGGAACAAGAAGTGAACTCATATTATTCTGTTGTCAAAGGACAGAGAATGTTGAAATGTAACTATTAGTATGGAATACCATTAACTGTACTGACTCAGTCATATGATAGATTCTCAAGCTTCCACAATATGTAACTTATATGTAAGTGACTCTGTGTAGGGGGACCTTCGACAATGATGTCAACAAAAAGAGTGTGAATATTTTTTGGCAACCTGGCAATGACAAAATAAATCAAGAAAGGCACAAGGTAAAATGTGAGACATAGAGGTCATTAACACAATCAAAAACTATGTTCTACCCGGGTTTGGGAGCTGTGTGTGCTCTCAGTTTTTGGTTATGTGGAAGCAAGGTAGGAGGAAAACCTGGGTAGAAGTGATTGTGGGAAAGCAAGGTAGGAGGAAAAACTACCCAGGTATTCCTTCCTTCCACACAATCACTTCTACGCAGGTTTTCCTCCTACCTTGCTTCCACATAACCAAAAAATGAGAGCACACACAGCTCCCAAACCTGGGTAGAACATAGTTTTTGATTGTGTGAATGACCTAATAGGCTATCAGTGGCTCTTACTGACGACAGCTTTATTGAACCTCCATATTCAGATCAGTATGCCTTTGTATAGCTGTCACTGGAAAATTTTGGCTGAGATGGGTGATTGCCCTCAAACCCTGCTGTGGGCTTCTTGGAGGCACCTGATTGGTCTCTGAGGGAAAGCAAGATTCTGGACAAGATGGACCTTAAGTCTGTTCCAGCAGGGCTCTGCTTGTGTTCTTAGTAACTTCTAGGGATGTGCAAAGCGGCTCAATGTTAAACGGGTTTGAAATCGAGCAGGTTCTGTTCGACGGCTTGATGTTGAACCAAACCACCCCGTTTGGTCCGGCCTGGGACCGAACCGGGGGGTTGGCGATTTTTTAAAAAGATTTTTTGTTTAATTACCTTTACCCCTTTGAGGAAGGTCCTCGAGGTGGCGAGGGGGTCCACGGAGGTTCCCCCTCCCCCCGCCAGCCTCCGTTATCACCCCCTCCGGCTGGTTCGGACGGTTCGCCTGCGTAGATCGGCGTTGTGGCCATTTTGGATGCCCCCATGCATGTGCAAATGGCCTCGGCGAGGCCTGGCATGACCAAGGGCCTCACTGAGGCCATCTGCACATGCGTGACGGAGTCCGAAATGGCGCTGCACCGAACTACAGAGGCCCGAACGGGCCAAAGAACCAGCCAACCGGCCAGAGTGGGTGATAACAGAGGCTGGCGAGGGGAGGGGGAACCTCCACAGACCTGCCCCCCCACTGCCTCGAGGACCTTTCCTAAAGGGGTAAAAGTAAAAATAAAATTTTGTGAAACTGCCCCCCCCCGACTGAACCAAACCGGGGGGGGGGGTCAAGGGGGTGCCAGACCGAACTGGTCCGGTCAGGTTCAGGTCCAGTCCAGACTCGAACCAAACCGGGCCAGCCGGTTCCATGCACATCCCTAGTAACTTCCCGACTACTTTACAAATCCATGCGGCGTAAGAAGGTCTCAGAATTTCTTCATAATTTAGTGCAAGTGTGGACACTGTTGTTGTGCAGACTACTTTTTGTAAGAAGTTTACAAGGACCCCCATGGTCCACTTATGTCTTTTAAATTTGCTTAACAAGCATGCACAATGAGTTTCTCTTTGCACTTATGTATTAAAGTCATCTTGGGTATTAAATCTTGCTTTAAAATGCAAAAGAGAGTGCCTTGGGAGGTACTGCCGTTGAGTGCTAGAGCACACACTCGGTATGCATAAATTCCCTGGGTCAGTCCCTAGCATCTCCATGTAGTTCTAAGCATGACCTCTGCCTGAAACTTGGAAACCGTTCATGGAAGATAATATTGATGTAGGCAGCCAAATTGTGTGACTTAGGAGGGACGCCTTCCTATGCTGTGCTAGATCAAAACAAAGTATTCCCTAGCCCAGCTTCCATTGCAAGAATCTCAGCACCTGCTGATCCAGCAGAAACTGGACAATAGTCAAGAAGCTTTTGTATCCTGAAATGGCTAGATATATCTGTATCCCTCCCTTCCTCCAAAAATCTCAGGGCAGTATAGGCCATCCATTGACTCCATGGTTGAGCAATGACATTCTAGTTCATTGTGGGGGAAAGGAACAGGGGTTTGAACCTATATTTCCCTGATCATTGTCCAATATGTGGCCACTGTACAACACTGGATCTCGAATGAAGCTGCAAAGGGGTGCAGATTTCATAGAAGCAGCAGACATTAGCCAATTTCCCATTACTTCCCCACTACTCTTATCACATCTTCAGCCCCCCAAAGCTGCATTTTAATGGATAAAATATTTAAAAATCAGCTCACTTGTATGGTTTCTGAGGACTGATTTGCAGCCTTTAAGTTCCTGGAGTTTCTTACCCAATATTTTGCTCAACCTTGAGTATCTATTCAGCTTAGGAGACTCAACATGTTTACTAACATATGCACCAAGAGCTAAATTCTGAGAATCATGTGAAATGTCCTTACAGTTTCTGTATGTTTAGGGCTGTGTATAATTTCTCCTTTTAAAAAGAATCAAAATTCTTGTCCTCATTCTCCTGGCTATACTTATACTGTTAATTCTCATCGATTTACTTATTTTATTGCATTGATTTGCTTTATTCTGCTTCTGTCTCATGTAGAGGAACAAGGAGTTGTTCAGGACACTGAAGTCCTTCCTTCTCATCATGGGAAAGTCTGCAAAGCTGGGATCTCTTAACTTTAGATCTTGGCTAATATCAAGAATTGGCTGCAGTAAGCCAGGATCACTTGGTTTTCATATCATGACAGATACTGGCTGCATTCAAACATAACACAGAACTACAGGTCCAATGGACTGGCGGTTCCACTCCCCACCCCCCACCCCCATTCTCCTGTCCAAATTCTGACATCACATACAGCACTCTCTCTGCAGTCAGTGAATGCAGAGAGGAGGGGGAACTGGCTGTGCAAGCTTCCTCCTTACAGGAAGGACAGCCCACACAGCCAATCATGGCCAGAGTTGAAGGGGATTCAGCCTGTGGTTCCAAATTTGGATGCAATGCAGGATACATCTAACCTCGAGTTGTGGCAATAAAACTCACAACAACCCAAGGGTTAAGACTGGAGTTAAAAAAAACAGAACCTCAGGTCAGTTGTCACACAGAACCGGAGTTGTACACATTCATATATAATGGTAGGACAACCTCTGGCCCCTTCAACTCCAGTTCCATGTTATGTGCAAATGCGGCCACTGTCTCATTCTAAGCCAGGATTGGAAGGATAGTTTCTACCCTCACATGTAGAGGAGATGTGGGAGTGCACAAGCCTGAAAATTCAATCCTGACTTAGTACACAATCCATGAAAGGTTAACTCACAGATTCTCAGTTATGCATCTATGTATAAATCACAGATATTCCATGAGGCTTTTGGCTACAACTTCCAGATGTAATAATGTGTAATCCAATTTTCTCACTCACCTTGCTTTCCCTGTCTCTCCTTCCCCTCCCTTCCCCCTCCTGTGTTGCTTTCCATGCTGTTAACATTTAGATTGTAAGTTCCTTGGGGAAACAGACCTATCTGTTTCCTGTGAAACTCCATGAAACACCCAGGCTGTGTGGCCCTGTGGCTGCAGAATTCTCTTCCTAGGAAGGCTCACTTGATATTGCACCTGCTCTCATTCCAGCATTATGTGAGAATGTCTTAATTCACACAGTCCTTTGACTGACTGAGATCCTTTTTTACCTGAAATTGTGCATGTTCCATTCAGAGATTGAGCATGTGCTTATCTTTTTGAAAACTGCATGCTGCTCTGAGGCTCTGAAGACTGAAGAGAAGGATGAATCCTATTTTTAATCAACAATTAATAAAATGCTCACATACCAATGTATGTGGGTGCTTTCTTTTATTTACTGTAGTTTCTAACTGCCCCTAAAATTCTATCAGATTCCTGGGTGATTCTTATAGCAGCCACTAACATAAACACAATCAAAGGACCACAAACAGATCACAAATCAGCACCACAAAGAGATCACAAATGCTGCAATGCTAAAAAATTCATTATTATTATTTTTACAGCCATGGGAATCTGCCTAAGCATTGAAATACATTAGCAAAAAAGTATCCAACCATAATTCCTCACCATCAGGTCCTTGTGTTGCTTTGCACAAGGGCTGGGATTGGTGACTCACTGTTTCTCTGCCTGTTCTGTCTCTCAGGATTCTTGTATGTAATAATAAAGCACTTTGCACTCTGGAAAATGTTACAGAAATTAAAAACAATGCAATTGTCACAATAGCAACTGAACATCCCAGTAAGTTGTAAGCAGAATTTTGATTTGTTCATTGGTTAAATTATCATGGCCAAATTATTCTATGAATAATTCAAAGAAGTTGTCCATATTTATTGTTGCAAAGGTGTGTATACCTTCTCTACTCTACTCTACTCCTTCTCCTTTCCTTCTCCTCTTTTCCTTTTCCTTTTCCTCAGCCTCTCCTTCTTTGCTCACTTCCCCCCAAACAGCACAGATTGCAAAGTCTGCCTTAGCATGGAAAGGTTGGGCTGGGGGGGGGACAGGTAGGGGAAGGGATAAAAAACTGTGGGAAATGTTTGTAAACAACATAATGCAAAAAGAAATGTAAATAAAATATATTTATATCATGGACATTTCTTCTGCTGAGTTTAGGCCCTGAAAAATACCAGCAAAGTTGGTTAAATATATATATATATCCCACACTGGAACAGGACATGCTTTAATATTTTTAAGGCGTCTATAGGGGGGAAAGCATTATTTAAAAGCACAAATTCTGTAGTCTAAAGAAAACAGACCACCCACAATGCACAAAGAGCAAAAGGCACATGGGAACTCCCTGCTCCCTCATACTGTGGTCCCAATCCAAACTGGGCTACCCCACAGCTGCTTTTTCAAAAATTCAAAAAGTCAGGAGTTCCAACCATGGATCTCTATCACCTCATCAAGCTTGGATCTCTGCTCAGTGTTCGATATCTTTCTTGTTAACTAGCATCAGTCTGCCTCCTGGGCTGTTGAGATCACACTATAAGTATATGGAAAGATGCAGAAGACAAATGCTACTGAGCAGAAAAGAAAAAACATAATAATAAGAAGCAAATAATGTGGCCAGCAATATCAGATCTCTTTGCTACAGGAATGTTCACTGTTGTGTTATAATGAGCACAGGGCCAACAATGAATTATCACAGATGGCATCTAATAGGCAATGTTGAGATAGAACCCAAGAGTTCTGAATCACAGCCTTTCTCCCATTCAAGCATGGACATAAGCATATAAGGACTGTTGCTCTGGAACAGACCAGCGAATCCAGCATTCTGTTTCCAACCGTGGATAGCCAGATGCCTCTGAAAGCACATAAATGGAGAATGAAGACAGTAGCCCCCACCTGGTGTTCATCCCCAACACTTCTTCCAAAATTCTGTTCTCTTTCTAGAGCTGGCAGCTAGAGATCAGTGATGATGACTCTGGGTAATCCACACCTAGTGCTACAAGTCAAACCCACAGGCTATTAGTAGAAGGAGCAAGAGACTAAGCATCAACCATTACCCTTCTCTCTTTGCAATAGCTGAAACTTCAAGAAGTCTGGCAAGGAGTTAGGTCCTCTCTCTACCATGAGCTAAGAATATCTGAAAGGTCTGTGATTATGCCTTCTGGGGAAGGACACGCAGAGGCTGATCCCTGGTCTCAGATCAGATGCCTTTGCCAAAGAAGATAATTGCTGAGTCATAGAAGGAAGGCTAGAACACCTGCACTCTCTGCATTCCCTGTTTCACATATGATAGCAAATGAGAGTGAGTGGATTCATGGTGTCTCAATGAAAATCTCATTTGCTATCATAGAATCCACACGCAGAACACTTCAGAAACAACAGAACCCTGTACGCCATGGGTTAGCAACCCATGGGGGTGGTTGGCACCCTATGGGCCATACACCACCACTCGCTCTGGGCCACCCCAGCACCCCTCAAGAGCAATTATGGGGCTGCTGAAAGCTCCATTATAGCTTATGAAGAAAAACCTTAAAGACGCATAAACTTCAACAATTCACCAAAAATCAGCCCTCTGCCCAAATCCTTTGGAAAAATTCAGGTAGCTTCCTTGCCCCTACCTGGCACTACCACGAACCCCACACTGCTCTAGGCCACCCCTTTGCCCCCGACGTGAAGCTATACATTTGCTGACACCTCCATGCTTCTTTATGGAGAAGAACCTTAAAGACACGTAAATTTCAAAAATCACTTAAAAATCAGCCCTTTGCCCAATTCCTTTCAAATAATTCTGATAGCTTCCTTGCCCACCATAGGAACTACCACCCACCACACTCCACTCTACGACACCCCTTTCCCCCCGACATGAAGCTATAAATTTGCTGCAATCCTAATTATTCTCTATGAGGAATTCAAAAATACTTTAACAATTCACCAATAATCAGAGGAGTGTCCAATTGCCTTGGGTTTTTTTTGGGTGGTAGGCACCCCTGTCTTTCTACCACCCACCCCACTTTTGTGGCCCTAGGTGCTCCACAATAGGGGATATGGACTGGTATGGGTCCCATTATACTCTATGAGAAAAATAATTAAAAATATTTCAAATATTCATTAAAAATCGTAGGACTGTCCTATTGCTTCAGAGTTTGGGTGGTTGTTGGCACCCATGGGTGCTCCACAATAAGGTATAATGGCCTGGTTCGAGTCCCATTATATCCTATGATAAAAAAATAAAAATAAATTTCAAAGATTCATAAAAAATTGTACGAGTGTCCGATTGCTTTGGGGTTTAGGTGACCGGTACCTCTGGGTGCCAGCTACCATCCTACCAATTTTTGGGTGTCTGAACCAGTCTTAACCAGTCCGAACCAGTTCGAATAGAACCACCCCCTGGTTCAGTTCGAATTTGAACCTGCAGCTCGAACCTGATGGCTGGTTCAGTTCGAATCCGAACCTCCGAACCACCCCAGTTCAGATTCAAACCAGTTCGCACATCCCTACCTCACACTATGAGGTCATGGGGTGTTCGTATGTGTGCAAAATGTATATGTGTTTCAAACAACCACTTCTGGCATAAGGATCTTTTAATAGTGCATCCTAATAGAGACAATCATTTGTCGCTTCCACCCATGCAGCCATTCAAACACCAAGAGAAATCTGAGCACAGCAATAGTCATCAGAGCTCCTGCAAAGATTTCATACCTTTTCTCCCTTCATACATGAAAAGAAAGAAATACACTTGTCCTTCAACTGTCCCATAGCCTCTTTCATTTCTTGATTCCTTAGAGTGTATATGATAGGACTGATGGCAGGGGTGACCACTGTGTACAACATGGAAGCCGTCTTCTCCACCCTGGAACCAAAAATGGGTATAAGGTACACAAATAGGCAAGGCAGTAAAAACAGGCTGACTACTGTCAAGTGAGCATTGCAGGTGGACAAAGCCTTTCCTCCACTCTCCCTGAAGTGGCTTTGAACTGTGGCCAGGAAGATGCCATATGACATTAGTAAGATGAGGAAACAGACAAGTGAGAGCAGACCACTGTTGGCCACCATCAATATCCCCATGATGTAGGTATCAGTACAGACCAGTCTGATAATCTGTGGGACATCATTCATTCATTCGATTTCTATACCGCCCTTCCAAAAATGGCTCAGTGGAGTTTACACAGAGAAATAACAAATAAATAAGAATGAACCCTGTCCCCAAAGGGCTCACAATCTAAAAAGAAAAATATGATAGACACCAGCAACAGTCACTGGAGGTACTGTGCTGAGGGTGGATAGGGCTAATTACTCTCCCCCTGCTAAATAAAGAGAATCATCACGTTAAAAGATGCCTCTTTGCCAAGTTAGCAGGGGCACCAAGTTAGCACAAAAGAAGTTGTCCAGTTTGTTGGGTCCACAGAATGGGAGATAGAGGACAAGGATCAGCTGGGTGGTAGAGTGGATGAATAATAGCCCAACAGGAAGTGAGGAGCTTGATGCAGCATGGGCGGTTCATTGTGGTTGGGTACGTCAGTGGGTGGCAGATGGCCATGTAGCGATCGTAGGCCATTAGGGTGAGGACAAACATCTCTGAACCACCAAAAAAGTGGAGGAAGAAGAGCTGAGCCATACAACCCCCAAATGAATTTTTTTTGGTCACCATTCATAAGGTCCACTGCCATTTTGGGGATAATCATTGAGCCCAAGGCAGAATCGATGACGGATAAACAGGTCAGGAAAGAAAAGCACTCAGAATTTCCTCAACCTTTAGTGCAGAGGTAAGCTGGCGGTTGTGCAGTCTACTATTTCTTTACTTTGACTCCCCATGGTCCACCTATGTGTTTTAAATCTACAAAACAATCAGGGTGTGTTCCAGCTTCAGTTCAGTCATAAGTGAGCTGCATTATGTGGTTCTGAGTATTTGCTTGAGAACCCAAAAGGAAGTGTCCTGGGAAATACTCTCATCAAGTGGTAGAGCACACACTCTGCATGCAGAAAATCCCAGCGTCAGTCAGTCCTTGGCATCTTCAAGAAGGGCTGGGAAAGACCCACTTTCTGAAACTTTGGAGCGCTGCTGATAGGCAGTGAAGACCAGTGATCTTCACTATCTTTTAAGCAGAGAAACTTGGGCAAAAAATGTTCAATGTGAGAACCATTTCCCACTGTGCTGACCTCTGCATTGGAATCTGCATTCCTATTGGAACAGAGGCGCCCTAACCCCTGGACTTCGGGGCCGACGTCCAGGGCCTCCACAGCCCCTAGGGGCCCCCGAATCCTCTTTAGTCTGTCCTGGATGGTGTGGTCACCCGGCAGAGCATGATGATGCTTAATTTGCAGAGGAGAGAGGCATCCAAAGGCCTTTAGCTCCAGGCTCCAAAATTACTTAAGTGCACCTCTGCATTGGAATCTGTATTTCAGTTGTGTTATTCACAATAAAATTCCCACCTCATCTCCAATGCTCTAAGAATACCCTGGAAGCTCAAATCACCAACTTCTGATGGATCCATTTCATAGACCCAGGACTCCCCTCTGAAAGTTTACCCTAACAGCAGCTTCAGAGGGTAGGTGATCTTCATCATAAAAAGGGCAGTGGGAGAGAAGTATTCACCACCACCACCACCACAACCCAGCTGTCCTGTGGTGCAACCCCAACTGGGCTCCTCTGCAGCTGCATTTTTACCAAAATGCAACAAGTCAAGAGTTCTACTTGTGGATCTGCGTTAACTAGCTTGTCCTCTGCTCGGTATTAGATACCTTTGTTGCTGGCTTTGTTGCTGGCTGGCATTATCGGTACATCTCCAGAGATCACAACGCAAAGATAAGGGGAAATGCAGAAGAGTGTAAGAGAGGAGAAGAAGAGGGAGAGATGTGACCAGCAATCTCAGATCTGTGTAACAAAAGGATCTAACATTTTGGGACAATAAGAAGAGGGCAAATATGGAGGCTATTCACATGATGGGAGAAATCCCGATTTCCTCACATTGTGAGAACCACTGGGCTCGGCTGCAAGCCCAGTGGTTCTTAAGCAGGTCACCCGCTTAAATAGCCCTCCCCTAAGCCCAGGTTAGCTGAGTGAGCACTCCACTAACCTGGGCTTCCTGATCGTGAGTTGCTGCAGTGCAGCTCGGTGCCGCAGCAACTCACGAGTAGACACCCAACTGGGAGGCTTAAAAGCAGCCTGTCAGCTTGGGGGTCTCTCCAGCATGTCCTGCACGCTCACACAGGGCATTCTGGAACCTCTGGGGGCCGTGTGGCCCCCGATCCCCCCAGCCCCTGCCAGCTCCGTAACGGAGCTGGCAGTCATGTGGGCAGCCGGTTCGGCCACCCGGAGCAGCAGACTGCTGGGTTGTCTGCGGGGAGAGCTGGCTGAGCCCACGCTCCCTGCTAACCCTGCTGAGGCGGTTCCCACTGCTCGTGGGAACCGCCTCAGAGAATTACAATGGAAGGCATATAATAGGAAAATTAGAAATAGAACCAAGGAGTCCTGATGCCCAGCCTTTTCTCCGCTTTAAGCATGAATATAAGAGGCTAGTTCTCATGATCCTAAACAGGGTCGGAGGAGCACCCAGCCAGGGCAGGAGAGCCATGTATACTCTCTATAGGTGGTCATGGGTTTATAAATATCAAGGCAGGGGGAGGGAAGACTGATTGTGTATGAGCTGGGTAGGAGGGCTTTTCGTCCACCCTCAACAAAATGCTGAGATCAGAGTTGTGTTGGCCACATCCATCCTACCCAGCTCCCACGTGACCAATCTCCCCTCGCCTATCTTGATCTTTGCAAACACACGGCTATGGATCGGGAACCCGGACTGTTCTCCCACCTTGGCTGGTCACTCCTCTGACCCTGTTTAGGGTTGTGAGAACAGCCCTAAAGTTTGTTCTGCTGGATCAGACCAGCTAGTCTAACATCCTGTTTCCAACAGTCAGAGGCTTCTGAAAGCTCTAAATGTAGCATGAAGATGGTAGCCTGCACCTGGTGGTCCTCCCAGCATCTCTTCCAAAACTATGTTCTCTATCTGGAGTCAAGCATTAGAGACAAGCAATTTCAGCTGAAGGTATTCTTCGCCTTGGGCTACAAGTCAAATCCATAGACTATTAGCTGGAGTGAGAGGTTGTGGCATTACCTTTCTCTCCTTGCAATAGCAGAGATTTGAGCAGTCTGGCAAGGGAATATCAGTGGAGGATGTCCCAATGGGTGCACTCTTGGTGTGCCTCCTTCCTAGCTGTGTATGCTGCTGAGCCACAGTATTGGAACCAGCCACGCCCCCTGCATCTGACATCAGATGTGGGGGCGTGGCTGGGGAGGCTGGTGGCAGCAAGCTGAACTGGGGCTGCTGTCAGTTTCCCTATGCTCCTGACTTTGAAGGCCTATTCAGATATGCCAGGCCTGCTCAACTTAGGTACCTCAGCTGTTTTTGGACTACAACTCCCATGATCCCCAGCCACAGTGGCCAATAGCCAGGGATTATGGGATTATGTAGGCCAGCATCTGCAGGAGGGCTGAAGTTGAGCAGCCCTGAATATGCATTTGTATGAAGTAGTGGGCTTGTTCACACAACCACCAGCAGGTAGGAGAAGCCTGGGTAGGAGAGCCAGGTGCACTCCCAGTTTCAGTCATGTGCTTGCAAACATTCAGGTAGATGATGAAGAGAACTATCATGTGTGAGTTAGCAGCTGGGTAGGACGTTCATTGCTTTCCCAGAACCCCATCTTTCTACCAAGATAGGAGGAAAAGCTGGCCTACCCAGCTGCTGCCTACACATGATCATTTTCCCCACCTCCTACCTTAAATTTGCAAGCACATGTCCAAAAATCAGGAATGCACCTGGCTCTCCTACCTGGCCAGGTCCTTCTCCTACCCTGCTGGTGGTCATGTGAACAAGTCTATTTTCTCATGTAGCTAATGCATCCTCCATAGGTGGCAGTTTATTTTATTTTATTTTATTTTATTTTTGAGCTATTACGATCAAAGGAATCATGGAAACCACAAACATACTAACCATCAGGAGCTGCCAGTTCACACAAACAATGTTTTTCACATGTTCTTGGCCAGGTCATTCCCTTCAAGGCAATTATGTGGTACCATCTATGATGTGGTACCATCTATGAGCCTGGCCTGAGATCTAGAAACCATCTAGAAACCAAGCAAAAAAGTGTTCCATGCTTCCCAGAGCCCCTTAAACACACACACACCACCACCAACAACAACAACTACTACTACTACTACTACCAATTCATATAGAAACCAAGCAAAAAAAGTGTTCCATGCTTCCCAGAGCCCCTAAAAAACACACACACACTTCTACTACTACTACTACTACTACTACTACCAACCAATTCATATTTGTTCTCCCTTCACAGAAGAATGTGAACATGGGCACTTGTTCTTCAGCCTGCCCATTGCCTCACTCATATCCCGGTTCCTCAAAGTATATATGATTGGATTGAGAGAGGGCACAATTAGTGTGTAGAACACAGAAGCCAACTTGTCCGTCTTAGAACGAGAGAAAGGCACAAGATACACAAACATACAGGGCACAAAGCTGATGCAGACTACAATCAAGTGGGCACTACAGGTGGACAGAGCCTTCCCACCACTTTCTCTGAAGTGGCCACGTAGTGTGGCCACAATAACACCATAGGAGGCCATCAAGGCGAGGAAGCAGATCAGGGAAAGAAGGCCACTATTGGCTACCACAATAGTAGGTCATGACTACTCAGTCATGTAGTCATGATACCTACATGACTACTCATGACTACTGAGTCATGAGTAGTCATGACTACTCATGACTACTGAGTAGTCATGATACCTACATGACTACTCAGTCATGTAGGTATCAGCACAAGACAACTTGACCAGCTGTGGGAGATCACAGTGGAAATTGTCCAGTTCATTTGGACCACAGAAGGGTAGCTGAAGAAGCAAAGCCATCTGGATAGTTGCATGGATGAGGCCTCCAGCCCAACAGGACAGCAGGAGTTTGATGCAAAATGGACGGTTCATTATGGCCATGTATGTCAGTGGATGGCAGATGGCCATGTAGCGATCATAGGCCATGAGGGTGACAAGAAGCATCTCTGAGCCCCCAATGAAGTGGATGAGGAAGACCTGGACCATTCTGCAAACAAAGGTTATGCTCCTGCTGCTGCTTGCCAGGTCTGTTAACAGCTTGGGGGTAGCCACTGAGCCCAAGGAGATGTCGAAGGACAAGTTGGTCAAGAAAAAATACATGGGGGACTGGAATAAACGGGGTTCTCCATATACAGTGACCACAATGAGTAGGTTGCCCAACAGGACGACTGCATAGGCAGCCAAGACTAGAACAAAGAGAAGGCACTGGATGGGACGGAACTGGGGAAGACCCAAGAAGACAAACTCTGTGACAGTGGAGACATTGATGGAAATGGTTGGACCTGGTGGGAGAAACAATAGTACATTCATTAACTTTGAGAATCTGGCATTCCTTTTTATAATCTAGAAGGGAATTTCGCTTAATTTATCCCATTTTTCACATTTTAAATGTTCCCTGATTTAAACATGATTTCCACAACACTGTGATAATTATCAAGATTCCATTGAAACCACAAAGACAATAGGCAATCACATTTGTACCCCTGTGACACCAAACACACAACTTTCCATGATGTTATCATGTTGCAGGTTATCCCACTGACACATCATTGGCTGTTGACTGCAAGGACTGTCAGTCAGTGCTCTGAATAAGGACATCGCCACAAATATGGTGTTTATCTAGATGCCCACAATTGTGTTTCTTATACACACTTCATGATAGAGGGCTAGCGTGGTGTAGTGGTTAGAGTGCTGGACTAGGACCGGGGAGACCCGAGTTCAAATCCCCATTCAGCCACGAGACTTGCTGAGTGACTCTGGGCCAGTCACTTCTCTCTCAGCCTAACCTACTTCACAGGGTTGTTGTGAAAGAGAAACTCAAGTATGTAGTACACCGCTCTGGGCTCCTTGGAGGAAGAGCGGGATATAAATATAATAATTATTATTATAATAATGTGCACAAAATAAATGTTTCAATTTGTTTTGAATTCAAATCAAAATCTGAAAATTCATTTCAAATTTGAATCTGGTCTGAAAATTTGATTCAAATGGAATTTGAATCACTTTTGACCCTGTTTTGGTACCTTTTAAAAACCCATCAGGGGTGCTGCATGGTTTTTAAAAGGTGCCAGATGACTCTCAAATCAAATTCAAATAAATTTTTGAAATTTTGATTTCAAATTGAATTGACTTTTTAAAGGTTGATTGGTTCAAATTCAAATCACACGGATCACCCAGATTTGAGTTGAATCAATTTGAATTCAAATCAATTTGCACATCCCTACGTCATGATCCTGCTTCTGCCCCCCCTCTTCGAAACATATTTTGTCTTCTGCCCTCCAACCCAGAACCAATTACAGGAGGGTGTGTAGAGATTTGTAACACAGTCATGCACATACAACCTGTTGCTTTTTGTAAAGATCTGCAGAGCAGGGCATTAATCTAATAGCAGCATTGGGAAAGGGAACACACAGTAAGACATCTCATCCTTCCTAAACCCACACTCAGGGATTTACCCTTAACACAATGCAGCAGATCTTCTAAAATCACATTGGCAAGGGTAATGGGGCAAGCAGAGAACTGGTTTCCCTGCCTCCGAATCCAATGTGTGCAAGTTAGGTTTCTCTGCTGTAACAAATTAAGCCCACTGCAAATCTGCTTGGTGATGAGGAAGGTGCTACTTGTCTCAGGATCCTGTCCCTCCCTTGAACTTTGGGCCCCCCTTCTAGATGTTCTGTGCCAGTAAATAATGTTCTAGATGTTCTGTGCCATTTTATTTACATATTTATTTTTTAAGAAAATGTATACCGCCTTCTCCAAAGTCTCTAAGTGGTGGACAACAACAATACCAATAACTTTTTTAAAAAAAAAATTAAAACTCTACTGCCACAAGATGTAGTGATAGCCACTTACTTAGATAAATCCAGGGAGGAAAAGTCTATCAATTGTTATTAGCCATGCTGGCTAAATGGAACCCCCATGTTCAAAGACAGTGTACCTCTGAATGTCAGTTGCTGGGGAGAAACAACGGGAGAGGGCTATTGCCTTCATGCCCTGCTGGTGGCCTTCCCAGGTCACTATGGGAAACATGATGCTGAATTAGATGGACCTGTGGCCTGATCCTGCACTGCAGGGCTTTTCTTCTGCCATGGGTATGGGAACTGGTTCGGTCAAATCGATTGGCTGGGCCAGTTGGTTTGATGAACCAGTTCAATGTGGTTTGCGACTGAACCGCTTGAACCGGACTGGTTCACAGCAATCCAGGTTGATCACAAACTGGTTCTGAACATCCCTAGCATCTGAGCATATGAAAAATGTCTCTCCACCCTCCTTATCCCATTATTTCCATCTCTTTTTCCCCTATACGTCTTCCTACATCATGTTTAGGGTGAGCCAATGCAATGAGAAAGGGGTTTTTCTATCTTTAACCACTGCACAGAAGGTAGACTTTCAGCCAGTATGGCCTTTTGGACAGCGGGGAAGAAAACTAAAGGGGCTAAAATGTCCTCTTCTACACCACTGTTAAAAGCCAATGAAGTGGATTTGGTACCTTTTAACACCATTCCTACCTTTCATTTGGTTTCCCTTCAAATGGAAAGTCACATTGGTGGGTACAAAGTTAATTCCAAATTTACCAATCCAATTTTTAAAAAATGGATTTGGAATTTACTGATCTTTACCAAATTGAGGCAATTTCTGATAAAATCAAAATTTTCAAATCAATTTGCCAGGCCTCATATGTTGTGCTAGCAGTGGCTATAGGGAAAAAATGACAATAAAATAGAATAAGAAGGATAAAAGGGGGAGGGACCATATATCTCACTCTGAGCACTTCCGTGGAAGAGCAGGATAAAAATGTCACAAATATTCAGTACTTGGGATCGGTTTTGGCCCCTGTGGCAGGCTGGATAGCCTTCAAGCAAACTTAAATCCCAATGGCTTATCCACTTAAAAACTAAGCTATAGATGTAGTTGTCTGTGTTTCCTTTCTTCCACTCTCTGAACCACAATGACAAAATTATTGCATTGACACTTTTGAATAAATGCTTAGCCTTCTAAACATCAAGCTTCATTTAGCTTTTAGCTCTGTCTCATTCTTGTGGACCATGTCCACCTCCACACTGATCCCTCATTCCATTTAACATCTCTCAATCTGCAGTCAGATCTCATTTGTGGATCCAAAGATCCCCCTGGAGCCGCCTACTTGACAAAATTAAGTTCAAAATACCTTGGTTGTTGACAAGCATCGGGGAGGTTTGCAGCAGAGATGAACGTCCTCTTAGGTTGCTGATCTATATGACACTACAGAGTTGTGAGGAAAGATCTAGGAGAGAAGTAGGAAGGTGGGGGGCGTGAAATGTGACCAATAATCTCAGATCTAGTTGCAGCAGGGCTCTATCATGTCTGCAGAATGCTCATTAGACAAACAATACTAATGCCCAACTTTAAAAAATACCAGAATTCTATAGTACTTTAAAGAATTAAATGTATGGTGACCTGTATATTTTGGGGCCAGATCCAATAAGAATGGAAGGAGAATCAAAAGCATCCAGATTACCAGGCTGTTTCCCTGCCACTCCCCTTCTACAGCTCAGGCTGGAAAGCCTTTTGGGGAGGAGAGCTGGTCTTCTAGTCGCAAGCCTGAATTGTCCCCTTTGCTAAGCAGGATCTCCCCTGCATTTGGATGGGTGATTACATGCAAGCACTGTCTGCTGTAAGATCCCCTTAGGGGATGGAGCCGTAATTCAGTGGAAGGGTGTCTGCTTGCATGCAGAGGGGATAGACTCCTGCTGGAAACCTTGGAGAGCTGCTGCCAGTCAGTGAAGACAATACTAAGCTAGATGGACCAATGGTCTGTCTCAGTATAAGGCAGCTTCTTATGTTCCCATGTAAATCAGCAGTTCCACCACTAGATGTGGGGTGTTGGTCTCCCAGAACTAGAGGCAGAAATTTTTTTTAAAATGAAAGAAACATCAATTTCAGAGAAAATAGTACTGCATTAAAATAGGAAACCTTGCAACAATGAAAACTCCTGCAGACTCTTTGACATGGGATGATTCTTCTGCATGTCCAGATCCATGTGGAATATATTTCAGTAGCTCATGATTATACCTTAAGGGGAACATAAATCACAGAAGCAGTTCCCAAGTCCCCAGTGAAATACTTTAGCCAAAATAGATAATTGCTGGATCTTAGAGATAGAGAAGCTGTATAGGAAATGTGCTTCAAGCTGCAATTTTACGGTCAATCACTTGGGATTATGTCCCACTGAACTGAGTAAACATGTCCATGATTTTTCTGTTTGTAGAGCTGAAATAAATATGTTGCCAAGAGGGAAAGGATACATTCTGGCAGATTATTCTAAATATGCAGTTACTAGTAAAGGTTCGAGGTTGTTCTGCAGCTACAGGAGTGGCTGGATCATTAAGGCAGTTGGCTTTTTCAGCAACTGGAAAAAGCCAACTTTTTTCTATACAGATTGAGTATCCCTTAACCGGACTGCTTTGGACCAGAAGTGTTCCAGATTTTGGATTTTTCCAGATTTTGGAATATTTGCATAATGAGATATCTTGGGCATGGGATCCAGTCCAAACATGAAAGGCTACTGTATTTTATTTTTTTAGGTTTACCCTTCTGTTTGTTCAGGTCATCTATGGTGCTCTTTCCAACACCATACTCTTCTGTAAGACGTTTCACACTTACACCACTGTCCAGTTTCTCCAGCAGCTTTACTTTCTGTGCTATAAATAAACATAAATGCTTCATCTTGTTATTATCACTGTTACCCATAGGGGTATCAGCAGGCCTTTTTGACATTACCCTGTACTGTACCTTTACCAAACAGAGCAGGCACCAACAGAGCACCAAAACAGATGCCAACAGAGCAGGTGCCAAACTGAGCAGGGCATGGAGGAGGAACATTAAAAAGCTTCACAATAAAAGCAGAGCCGCAACTAGAGAGAATTACAGACAAAACCAATGTCACTAACAGCCTTCTGAAATAAGTAAGTTTTGACCACATGTTTAAAAGCAGCAAAATTGGGAATCTGCGAGCGTGTGAGCTGAGGCATTTTGTTTTTTGTTTTTGTTACGGCACGGTGTCCAGATTTTGGAGCATTCTGGATTTTGGATGTCCAGATAGGGGATACTCAACCTGTAGTTATAAAAATGACCGAAATAAAGTTTTACTTACTTACATTTAACTAATCTTAGTTAAATTTCAAACATTTACAATTACATGTTACAATTAAATGGTGTAATAATTGTTTTAATTTCTGTGCTGCTGTATTTTATTGCATCAGCCAGCTAGAGATTTGAATTTTATGGTAAATAAATGTGTAAAATAAATTCACAAAACAATTCACAGAGAGAAACAATTAAAATAATTTCACAGGATAGAAACAATTAAACCGTTTAATTTTAATTAAAAGCCTGAGAAAACAGGTGTGCCTTAAGGGTCTTTTAAAAAGACCCATTAGGCATGGACCTAGGAGTGTAGATCCATGTGCTCCTAGAGGGCCCCATGATCTTGCCCAAGAGAAAAGAGCACCCCTTTTATATTTCTGGAGTGGCTTGGTCTAGAATTCTGAAATTTGGTGCAGATCCCAAAATCTCCACTGCAGGCAGAGGTGCACTTAGGTAATTTTAGAGCCTGGACCTCAAGACCTTTGGAGGCCCTCCCCTCCCCTGCAAATTAAGCATCATCATGCTCCTCCGGGTGACCACACCACTTGGGACAGACTAAAGAGGATTTGGAGGCCCCCAAGGGCTGTGGAGGCCCTGGACTTCAGCCCCAAAGTCCAGGGATAAGACTGCCTCTGACTGCAGGGGCAACTAGTCTCTGAGGAGACCTTGTTTTGAAGGAAAATAGAGCTGCCCCCAATAGACAAGTTCCCAATGGCATTTTATTTCTTGGATGAAAGCTTCTCACTCCCCTTTAAAACAGAATTGAACTTCCATACAGAATCCACAGCAATCTGTCTCAGACAAAGCCTACGCTGCAGTCTCTTCTCTTTTTGTTAGAAAGCCGCCTTTGAACCACAGGCATGATAGAAGAAGTGATACATGAACTTCAAACACCAGCACTGTGTCTGCATCGTGTCTGTGGCTGGTTGGAGAACCTCACTGTGTGCTACAGAGGTACATAAATGTGGGTTATTACTTAAGTAAAAGGACTTGAGATGTGAATCTTAGAGGACTTTATTTGCCTTAGTGTTAGATCCACAGAATAGTCTGAAAGATTCGGGTACTTATTACTGCTCCAAAGACTTGATTCAAATAAATGTGTTACTGTTATCTAGTTTAGATACTAAACCCATTGTCTAATCCAGATCTGGGCAGAAGGAAGACCAAGGTCCACTAGGACATCTCTAGGAAATTATCCCCAGATGCTTGCTGGCTCTTCCACCACCACTCCTCCTGCCCCTTCAAAGAATTCTGGCTTGGGCTGATGCCAGAATGGACTCGTTAATATTCTTAAGCAACAGTGCAAAGTTAGGATTGCTTAGCACATATTAGTTCTGCCCAAGATCCTGAGTATGTATCCTTTCTCTGCAGATTTAAAACATGTCAGTGGACCACAAGGGATATGGTGGGGTGGAGGGGAGTCCACCATGCAAAAATGAACTGTTGATGTTAAGTATTTATCTTGCTGGTAAAGACAGTGGCTGATATTCAGACTTAGCTACTCCATAGTAGTACTCTGGAGTTACTCTAAAGGGCTACTTAATTTAAACAGGGCTTACACCAAGTAATTTAGTCCAGATGTCAGTCACTAATTGTTGTTGGGTTGTTTTTTTTAACAAACCACCAATTGAATGCCAGTACTGTCCTCCTCCCTCCTGCGAACATGCTCTAACATATGGGGTATCAACATATATACTGTATCAATTAATGCTTCATCCAGTTCAAAAATCAGATGGAGCACCTTAGTTCAGCATAGTGGAACAATGGAAGATTAGCCTCCTTGTAGATTAATTCTGTGCTCTAAATGGAGTTGGTCAATGGGACCACAGTGCAGGAGTTCATTCTCCTGGGCTTCAGGGTTGGACAGCAGGGACGCCTGCTCCTTCTCATCTTCTTCATAGCTGTCTACACCCTCACTTTGGCAGAGAACTTCATCATCACCATGCTCGTAGTTCAAGATGCTCACCTGGCCCGGCTTCCCATGTACATCCTCCTTGGCAATTTCTCCTGGTTGGAGATGTGTTATGTGAGTGCTACAGTGCCCCGTATGCTCTTTGACCTGTCCTTCGAATGGGGTGCCATCTCCTTCCATGCCTGCTTCCTCCAGTTCTACGTCTTCTTCTCCCTCGGAAATACTGAGTGCTTCTTCCTCTCAGCCATGGCCTTGGATCGCTACTTGGCCATCTGCCACCCCCTGCGCTACCCACAAATAATGTCCCAAGATTCCTGCTATGCCCTGGTGACTGCTTGTTGGGTCCTTGGCTTTCTGTGGTATATTGCACCAGTGTTCTTGATTTCAAGGTTGTCTTTCTGTGGCCCTAGAACCATTGACCATTTTGTTTGTGATCCAGGCCCAATCTTGGCCCTGGTTTGCCCCCCACTGGGGTATGCTCCCTTCATCTACTATGTATTTGTATCCTCTGTGGTTCTGGCTACCTTCCTCTTCATTTTGGTCTCCTATATATGTATAGGTGTCACCCTGGTGAAAACCTCTAGCCAAAGCAGATGTATGAAGGGCTTCTCCACAGTGTCTTCCCATCTGGCAGTAGTGACACTTTTTTATGGCTCTGTGGTAGCCATGTATGTGGGGCCCAATGGAGAAAGTCATGCAGTGGTCACTAAGGTGGTGACTCTCTTCTACTCTGCTGTTACCCCACTGCTCAACCCCTTGATCTACTGTCTTAGGAATGATCAGGTAAAGGAGGCGTTGGCCAAATTATTGAGAAGAAAGAGGATGATGCAGGGAAAGAGAAGGAAGAGGGAGCAGTGTTAACAGGAACTAAACTGGCTGGACCTTTTTCACAAAGGCTCTAATTCCTCCTTAAACCAAAGTAATGCTGTTCCTATGTAATTCATAACAGCAGAAACATGGGAAAGGGGCTCTACCTGGTAAAATATTGCTCAGACACACCCTCTCATCTTCTTCACATGCCAAACTTTCCAATGGTGCCTCTTTCAACTGCACTGGTAAAGGAAGTGAAGATTAAACAGTGGATAAACAAGCAGACATGTGGAACATTACTGTATCACATTGTTGTGTTTACTCCTACTTTGTCATAATTGCACATTAGAAGAGTAACATAAACCAAAAAGATAGGATTCTGCCCCAAGAAGTTAATAATCTTAATCCAACAATGATAAGACAGCTGAGGGACAGAAGGAAAAAGAGGGACAGAGACAAAAGTAATAGACCAACAAAGAGAATAAATGAAAAAAGCCAGGGGATTGGGTGTTGAGGATGGGTATTGAGAAATTATTCCCCTTACCTGAAGAAACTGGATTGATGCTTCATCACCTCAGCTACAAATAGTTGACTAGTTGTGTCAAAATTTAGACACTGATGCTTTCAAATGAGAATCTGTATGAACACCCCTTACAAATGTGATACAGATGGAGGGTAACTAGATCTGGAAAATGCATCCAAATCCACATCAGAATGCCAATCTCACTCATTCAGACCACATTGCTTTCAACAGGGTGCACATTTAGATGTATTTGCTTGCCTGTATCCAACTTGACACCAATGGGACCTGTCCTTTAGAGCCAACTTTAGGGGAGTGCGATAAAAGCAAATGAATAGGGCTCCATGTTCCGGGGGCTCTGTGTGGGGTGCTGCTTGTGGAGAAACAGAATACTTGTATTTTTTTATGGGGAGAAGAATTACCCATTTCAGCTTGCACACGGGGCTCTGGCAAGGTTAGAGTGGGTCCTTCTTTCTTCTAAGGGAACATCATTGAAGGGGAAAGGAGCACGACTGCAGCAGGAGGGGAGTCTTAATCTGCAGTCATACCACAGTCCTCTGTCCCCTTTCTCTCATCCCCACCAAAGTGAGGAAGCAAAGTCCCTCTGGAAAGCTTGGAATAAGCAAAAATTACTATAAATTACATTCATTGATTCCACTGGAGCTTACTTCTGAGTAAACACATAAACAAATCAGGACCAGCAGAGTTCCTAGGCAAGAATGTGGATTCTCTTTCCCCCTCTTCCTCCTTACAAGCAAAGGGGGGAACCCTTCCTTTGGCAGCTGGTGGGGTGGCAAGAGGTCATCTTACCACTGGCAGCGGCTCCTCTAAACTCTGGGCTGGGTCTGGCGCTCTCAGCAGTGTGGCTTGGTTCCAGCCCCTGTGCATGCATGGAGCCTAGAACCAGACTACGCTGCTTGGAGTGCCAGACCCGGTCTATAGTTTAGAGGTGGCACTGGTGATAAGGTGCCATCTCACCACCCACCCACCACCAGCCACAATTAGAAGTATTTTAAAGGCAGGTGCCCCCCCTTTGCTTGTAAAGGGGAATTCTCACTGGATTCCCTTATACAAGCATACCCCTCAAACTGAATCGAACTGGTTCTGAACTATTCTGACCATTGTCAGACTAGTTCTGACCAATTTGACCATTGGTCAAACCACAGTCCGGTTCTGACCCGTTTGACCATTGGTCCAGTGGTCTGGTTCGACTTCAGCTCGAAATCGAACCTAACTGCCAGAATCGGTACCATGTACACCCCTAACTCTCACTTGACTTAGCATCCCATGTACGTCCAGCTGAGCAATTTCTCCTGGCTGGAGATATACTATGTGACCACCACTGTGTCCTCTATGCTCTTTGACGTGCCATCCCCTCATCGGATCATCTCCTTTCGTGACTGTTTTCCTCCAGTTTTACATCATCTTCTCCCTTGGAAATACTGAATGCTTCTTTTCTCAGCCATAAGAACATAAGAAAATAAAAACAGCCCTGCTGGATCAGGCCCATGGCCCATCTAGTCCAGCATCCTGTTTCGGACAGTGGCCCACCAGATGCCGCTGGAAGGCACAGGCAGGAGTTGAGGGCATGCCCTCTCTCCTGCTGTTACTCCCCTGCATGGCTTTGGACTGGTATTTAGCCATCCGTCACCTACTGTGCTACCCACAACTGATGCTCTAACGTTCCTGTTATGCCCTAGTGGTAGCTTGCTGAGTCGTTGGCTTCTTGTGGTACCCAGTGAGTTTGCTCTTCAAGTTGTCCTTCTGCATCCACAACATCATTGACCACTTTTTGTGTGATCCTGGGACATTAATCTCTCTAGCTATTGTGTTTCTCTAGCTATTGTTCCATGGAGGGCAATAAAAATAATTAAATGAAATTAGCAAATGCAATTTGTTTTGTGCATATTTTTTCTGAAAGATCACTTTCCCCCTCACACTTTGCTGAATCCTCTGCCCCTTAAATTTGGTGTTTTCCACTGGAAGAAAGAGCTACCATTAGCACGTCATGCATGTAAGGGCAAACTATGCATTGAGAGTAATGTAGTTTGGCCCTCAGTCTTTTCAAGACTTGTTCTAATGTTGTTATTGTTTTCTAGTTGTTGCCACTTCCCTTTTTCCTCATCTTTCCAGCTACCCATTTAATATTACTTTTTCCTCCTCTTAGGCAATTTCTACATTGGCCCTCCTGTAGAAGTTGGACGACAACTCTCATAATCCCTAGCTATTGGCCACTGTGACTGGGGGTTTATGGGAGCTGTAGTCTAAAAACAGCTGGAAGGCGGAAGACGTGCAGCCCTGATCTAATATACCCCTCCCCAAGAACACTTGCATGGTCACGAGGACATCTGTTCTTAAGACAGAGAGCTGCATGGTTGATAAGTGTAGCCTAGAACTGCAATAGAGATGTTATTAAACCAGAGCTCAGAGGCTGCAGGGAGTTCAAGATCATAGTTCGGGGCTTCATGAGGATTGAGGATGATTTCAGCAGAAAATCAACTGGGGTTCAAAATGTGGACTTGAATGGGTAAGGAGTAGAGATGTGCCGAACCAGTTCGGCACCTCATTAGGGAAGCGATGATCTGGTTCGGGTGCCTGCATTCGAAACGGTTCAGTGGGGGTGGGGGGGTCGATTCCTTTAAAAAACAGGTAAGCAGGACCTTACCTGCTCCTCCGCCGCTCTACCGCCTTTCTGTGTGTAGTGCTTGCTGTTCAAAAGGCCATGTGTTGCTGCAGCACTGTTCTCAGCAGCCTGCAGGCAGCGTTGGCACACACATGGCTACCGCACATGCATGAATGAATGACAATTTGTGATAAGGACTGGTTTAAAAGGACAGCTCTAGGAAGGAACTGGGTTAAAGTTTTCTGAATGAAACGCAACCAAACTCTGTAAAAAGAAACAACATCAATAATGTAACCAAGCAAGTTAACATCCCTATTTAATAGTAGTGTCTTAGTAAGCCAGAGGTTGCCAGTTCGAATTCCTGCTGGTATGTTTTTCAGACTATGGAAAACACCTATATCGGGCAGCAGTGATATAGGAAGAAGCTGAAAGGCATCATCTCATACTACGTGGGAGGAGGAGATGGTAACCCCCTCCCCCCCGTATTCTACCAAAGACAACCACAGGGCTCTGTGGGAGCCAGGAGTCGACATTGACTCAATGGCACACTTTACCTTTACTTTTACACAAATCTCAGAAATCATCTTTAATAAGATTTTATTGTTGTTTTTGTTCGAAAAATCTCTGACTGAGTGACTCCTGCCAACAGCCTTCCCCACGTCTTCAAAGTCACGTTACCTGGATAAGAAACCCTAAGTGTTACAGAGGCTTCATAACAGCGGAGTTATAGGTGAAGTGAACAAGCCTAGGTAACCTTAAAGGTGAAAAACATCTGGGGGGAAATGTAATATGCACAGCAGAATCAGACCCAAATGCCACAGTCCCATTGAAAAGTATGCAGTGCAGATTAATGATATCCATATCTGGAATGCACATCGAGAATTCATCAATGTATACCACACTGCTTTCACTAAATGCTCATGTATATGTTTGTTTGTTTGTTTGTTTGTTTATATTTTATATCCCGCTCTTCCTCCAAGGAGCCCAGAGAGGTGTACTACATACTTAAGTTTCTTCTCACAACAAATCTGTGAAGTAGTTTAGGCTGAGAGAGAAGTGACTGGCCCAGAGTCACCCGGCACGCTGTATATCTGTATATAATATATTCTGCTCCATCAAGACATGCTTGTCCGATGTCCAACAGGGAAAATAGTAGCCTTAGGGAAGATGATTCAGAATAGGACCACAGCAGGAAGAGAAAGGGTTAAAGTCTCCTTCCCAATGCCAGAATCCCAGTCCCAATCCCCTGTGTGGAATATTCTAAAAACGTATTCTGGAAATAGTTTTGGATGTTCCGCAGAAATCTGAACAAAAACATCCACCAATCTAACTGAAGAGAAAAAATGAATAGCTCCATTCATCCCAAATGGTGAACTCATTACAAAGGGGAGTGGGGTGGGGGGAGGTTTAATATATTACTGATTGTCCACAGGGAGCAATAGGTCACTGAGGAGAACATATTTACATGGAAAAAATAGAACTACCCTCAACAGACAAGTTCCCAAGGGCCATTCATTTCTTGGAGGAAAGCTTCAATAAACCTTTTAAAATTGGGCTCCAGCTGCATACACAACAACCTACCCAACATATGTAAACTCAGCTGTCTCTCCTTTGTCCAAAATCAAGACCTCACTTCAAAACAGAGAATGGGCAGAAGGCAGTGGAACGACAACTGGTGGGTCCCCAGTAAATTATCAATACTGAGATTTTTGCCAAGAGTTCCAGGCTAAGTAATGGCTTATCCTTCTCCAGCTTAGCACTTGCTGTACCAACCAAAGGCTTTTTTTTTTCAACCAGCAGTGCTTTTGAGAGCAACTGCAGGATCTGTGTGAAGGACAGCTCACAACTTCATTAACAGGTACTTTATCAGTTCCAAGCTTCTGATTGCCCTCTTTGAGCATAAGAACTTTAGCTTACCATTTAACAGTGGAAGGCTGGCCTCCTTGCAGATGGGTTCTCTGCTCAAGATGGAGATACCCAATAGGACTGTGGTGCAGGAATTCATTTTGCTTGGCTTTGGAACTGGGCAGAGGGAACGCTTCCTACTCCTTGTTTTTTTCACCATTCTCTACATACTCACTTTGGGTGAGAACATCATCATGACTGCACTGGTGCTTCTAGATTCCCGCTTGGCTCAGCATCCCATGTATATCCTTCTAGGCAACTTCTCCTGGCTGGAGACATGCTATGTGAGCACCACTGTGCCCCGTATGCTCTTTGACCTGGCATCCCCGCATGGGATCATCTCCTTTCGTGACTGTTTCCTCCAATTCTACATCTTCTTCTCACTTGGAAATACAGAATGTTTCTTCCTCTCAGCCATGGCCTTGGACCGGTATTTGGCCATCTGCCACCCTCTGCACTACCCACAACTGATGTCCCAAAATTCCTGTTATGCCCTGGTGGTTGCTTGCTGGGTCCTAGGCTTCTTGTGGTACCCAGTTCCAGTGATTTTGCTCTCCAAGTTGTCCTTTTGTGGTCCCAACATCATTGATCATTTTTTATGTGACCCTGGGCCAATAATCTCACTGGCCTGCCCCCCATTAGGAAATGTTCCTCATATCTGCCAGGTTTTAATGAACACCATCTTTCTAGTCAATGTCTTTTGTGTTATGTTTTCCTACAGCATTGTTATTGTTACCTTAATGAAAACTTCCAACCAAGGCAGTCGTAGGAAGTCTTTCTCTACCATATTGATGCACCTGCTGGTCGTGACACTTTTCTACGGATCCATAGCAGGGATGTACTTAGCTCCAGGTGGAGAAAATCAGTCAGAGGTGACTAAGGCAGTAACACTCTTCTACACGGCCATCACACCCTTTCTCAATCCCTTGATTTACTGTCTGAGGAACGATCAGGTGAAGGAGGCACTAGGTAGATTGTGGAGAAGAAAGGTGAGATGGCGGCAGTCAAAGGTGACAATGTAAAATGAGGATTTTAAAAAGAGATGAAATAAATTTTCCAGTCATCCAGTGAAAGAAACTATTGTATTTCTTGGACTACTTGAGATATTGCCTGGTCAGGATGCCCAACATCTAAGGTGGTGACAGTCAACTGCAGGGGGCAGTCAGTTTTCCAGGGTAGGGGCAAGGTCAAATCTGGGAAACGTTGGGTATGAACTGTTTTAAACATTTATACAATTAAAACCTCTGTGTATGGAGACATAAAAATAATCGACAGGGAATGCCCCAAACTGGTTTTGAGCAGAACTAAACCCAGCAGACTAATGTAGCCTAACCTGGCCATAAATAAATTGAACATAGTGGGACTTGCTGCCACCTTGACGCAAATCTGCCTTTCAGAGCAATGCTTGTCTGGCCCTTGGTGGGACTAACAAATTGTAATCAAGGCAGACATTTTGCCCATAAGTTTCCTTGTGAAAGAAAAAGAGAGAGAAATGTGTTCTTTCCCCCACAATCAGGATCTATTTGGCAGCTTAACATAATACATAGAAAACCTTGTACAAGTCATATATATATTTACTTGTTGTATGAATCCATTAGCTAAAGTATCAACAACTATCTCTCAAGAGAATTGTTTATATAAGTGTACATAGGAACATAGGAATCCGCCATATACTGCATCAGACCTTCATCCATCAAGCTCAGTATTGTCTGCTCTACACAATCTGGCAGTGGCTTCTCCAAGGTTTCAGGCAGGAATATCTCTCAGCCCTATCTTGGAGATGCACCAGATGGGAGTATTGGCTGGTGGCCCACGTCTCCACAGAGTCCAAAACACAGACTTGAATGGGTAGGGAGCAAGTTGTGGGAAGTCTCTGTGATGTGTCATAGACAGTGTCATATTGCAAAGAATATTAAAATTGTTCCTGTGGCAAAATGTAGAAAGACTTGGGACTGAAAATACCACTCATGGATTTAAAAGAGAGTATCATAATGCTTCTGAGGAAACCATAGACCAGATAGACCTTTGAGGCTAGTCAGGTCAGAAGTATGTCTGTTGATGTACTTTGCCATCCAGTTATTCCAGACAGATAAGTGACTATCCCCCCAAATCTGTTGGGTACCAATCTTTGTTTTTATTACATCCCAATGAAGCCAAACAAGTTTCTGTAAGACAAGTGAAATTTCTCAAGGGAATTCTACCAATTTTACTGCCTAGTTTATGCTGAGTGACTCTGTTCAGCTTTTTATCTTTTATTAGCTTTTTCCTTCTGTAAGAAAATTATTTTCCTTCACAATAATTTATCTGTGACCTGTAAACATCTACCTGCCCTGAACATCACTTCTTTTTTCATTGTTGATATTTGTTCTCAATTTTATGTTTCTAATTTCTGCATAGAAGTAACCTTGAATCCCTCAGTAACTGTACAGTTATTTTCATTGCTTTGCACATGCAAGAACATCAGGTCCGTGGCAAGAACACACCTGCTCTGATGTCACTGGTGGATGTGCCAATGCACTCCTGGCACATCCTTTAACTGTGTGAGAGAACACCACACATGCACTTCAGCAATAAGCTCCAAGTGTTGTTCTATGGCTATACACATTGCTGCACAACTTGCAGGCCTACTTGTCTTTGTTGCAGCCATCCAGCTTGCTTCCCAAGTTAAACATCTCCTGTCAGTAGGTAGATTGTTTCTGCATCACAGCATCACCATAATTCCAAACTGTACTTCTTTGGGTTGCTTGGAATTGTTAAAGACCAGGCCTGACTTATACACCAAATATGCTCATTAGCTAGTATACAAAATCAGGTCTGGCCCACAATGTCATCAAGTTCTTTATATGGTGACCCATGTTGGATCTGGGCGCAAGGAAGAAAGGAGATCAAACTAGTCCTCAAAGAGGTTCAATGGGCTTTATTGAACATAAAGGCTTAACAACAACCTAGCAAAGTAGAATTGCTAACAGCATTAAAACAGAACATCTAGCCAATACCAATATCCCACCCAGTGTGCCTAACTAAATTATGTGTGTGTAATTAAATCTTCCTAGAGTCTAGTACAGTTTAGATACAGGCAGAAAAAGAAAAGGGGGGGGAGGCTGCGGGTTGATAAGGTTTTGGGGGAGATCAGAGATTAGTAGAAGGGAAAAGGGGAAGGGAGCAGGAGAAGGGGAAAAGATGAAGGGAATTCCCAAAGTTTGTAGCATATTACCAGGATCCGAGGCTGGAGGCTGGAGAGAATCACTTCAGTTGAAGGAGTGAGGCACTGGCAGAGACAGGAGCTGTGCAGTTGCTTCAGATCAGGCAGCTAGGGCAGCGGAACTCAGGCATTGCTGTAGTTTCTGTTCATGAACAGAGTTCCTGCTTAGCCCCGCAGCTTTAGCAGCAAACTCTGGGAAAGTGTGTGAGCAAAATGCCCGTAGGCACAGAACTGCTCGCTCTCTGTCTCAAAGCCCCAATCTTTATAGGGTTTTTCTCTTTGATCCTTGAATAGATCTGTTCAAAAATCTCCTTTTTTTCCCCTGGGTCCTCAAAAAGGGTGATAACTGCAGCTACTTTTCTGGATAATCTTAATTATCCAGGATATTCACCAGTCCAGAGATGAGATTTGAGTCTCATCTCCTGTGAAGCTGCGCATTCAGGAAGGGAGGGGTGGGGAACACACAGCAATTCAGATTCAGAGGTGTTAGTAAAGATAGTTGGCCCTATTTTTGGGTGTCAGACGGCAATTACACATACCTCTTCCTAGTGTTTTTCTTGTAATTGAAAACAAGATGATATTTACATGTGTGGGACATTCAGAATCATCAGTGAGAAAATAAGTATTCTCTCGGTATCCATTTGGTTATTCCTATAGACAGCAATCTGTGCTAATCACTTGGTCATTGAAGGGCCATTCACTGAAGATGGAAGGAGGAACTCAACGTCCACAGCCACCTTGGTAGCTAGTTGCAACTTAGCATAAGAAAGCTTCAGGCCAAAACCTTTGTGTGTTTCTTTGCATATCCATTTAGCAACACAATGCCAGGTTGCTGCCTGCTCCTCACAGGGCAAGGAACAGTATGTCAGAGTTCAGATATTATTTCATTTCTTGATATAACATGGAGTCACCCAGGCCCATATATTTCACCATACTTCTGAGTTGGTACCTCTGGTTATGATGGGTTATGACCGTCCACAACAGAATGTGTTGACAGAAAGGACAGCATCTCAGAAACCTAACAGGTGCTCATCAACTGCTGGTCAGACCCAGGAATATAGCTGTGCTACAGTTTCCAGCCTGGCAATCACATTTCTCTCCTGTCGTGTGGCTTTTTCATTGAACCTTAAATAACTTGTAATGTCCTCAAATCATCTCAGCTGCATCATGGCATAGAAGAAGGAAGGCCCCAAATGTAGTGCCCACAGTCACTGCAGCCAGGACTAGCAAGGTAAGATATACTATCAGAACTGTTACATCATGATGCTTCCATCAGTATATAGGAAGCTGCTGCCTACTGAGTCAGACTGTAGCTCCATCTAGAGCAGCACAGTCTCCTCTTACTGGCAGTGGCCCTCCAGGACTTGGATTCCTCCCTCAGGGTTCATCATGTCCCCCCTCAGTTGCTTCAGCAAACTGTTCAGTGCCACACATCCCACCTCTACTTCTTCTTGCTCTCCCCATCTTGAACCAAGCTCCAACACCCACCATTCGTGGCTGTATCCCAGCAGGAGAAATGGGGAAAGCCCAGAGATATACTGCAGATGGTCGAATCACTGATGCCAGGCTTATTGAAGCTGACATGTTGTGGTTGCTGCCATTGTGACCCTTTTGGCTTTGCTCTGCAGGTCAAAATCCCTGCTTGTGTGTAGTCAGATGCTTCGGAATGCTTTACTCGCTCCAAACACTAGGTCTGACAATGTGGGAGGTTTCACCTGCCCTAACCCAGGAGCACTAGGGGTGTGCACAAAACTGGGTTGCCTGGTTCGGTTCGAGTTCGGACCGGACTTGAACCAGTCCAGGCATTTTGGTTTTGTGCACCCCCAAACACTCCTCGGTTCGGTTTGGGGTTGTTGTTTTTTAATTACTTTTTAAAAAAGAAATATAACTCACCACCTCCCAGTCCAGGGGCTTCTGTGTAGCCATGGGAGGGGGGTCTCCAGAGGTTCTCCCTCCCCCTCCGGCCTCAATTAAGTCCCAAATAGGTGGTTTCCAGCCACCTGCTGTACGTCCGAATGCAGAGCTGCAGACTGGGCTGGCTGAAACTGGATTTGAGGGAGAAAGCTCCTCTCTGGTTGTGATTGGCTGTCAGAGCTATCCTTCATGAAAGAAGGAAACTCGCACAGCCAGTTTTTCCTCCTCTCTGCAGTCTCTCAGACTGCAGCTCACCTCCTGTCCATTTCATCCAAAAACAGACAGGTAAGAGTGTGTGTGTGTGTGTGTGTGTGTGTGTGTGTGTGTGTGTGTGTGTGCGCGTAGGGGAATCGCTGTTGGACCCTCAGTTCTGCATTACATGCAAATGAGTCAAGTGTGAATGCTTCAGGCTAGTTTTGGGACACTATCCTCATCTGGGGAAACAAAACTGAAGTTTCCAAAGAGAAACAGGGTGTCCTCTTCTATTCAAAAGAGCTTAAGATAGGCATGAGATCGAAACCACCCCACCATAGAAAGTCAATTCATTTCTGGGGTGATTTTTCTCCCAATTCACTGAATTCATTGGTAGAATACAGGAGGGGTTTACCCTTGCCATCTCTCATGCAGTATGAGATGATGCCTTTCAGCATCTTCCTATATTGCTGCCCCCATCTATGAATCATAGCTACAGAGGTTACTTATAGTGAGATCTATTTCTGATGGGATCAAACAAGCTGAAATTAAATCCAGGCAAGACAGACCTTCTCTTGGTCAGGAGACCCACACATCTGGTAATGGTGGAATGTTCTAAAAACATATTATGGAAATAATTGTGGAAGTTGAGTGGAAATGCAGATAAAATGTGCCACTAATACAACTAAAGAAAAAAACCCTAATATTTCAATTTAATAAGTCATTACAGAAGGACAAAAATACCTAATAAATTGCAAGTTCTCCACAGGGAGCATTAGGTTCCTGAGGAGAACCTGTTTGGATGGAAAAACAGAACTACTCTCCACAGACAAGTTCCCAAGGGGCAATCATTTCTTGAAGGAAAGCTTCAACAAATCTTAAGCTGTGTACATAATCCACAACAATCTTTTCAAACTCAGCCGTACACTGCCCATCAGTTTCTGGTGGATCCCCCATAACCTCATTACTTGGATTTTTGCAAAGGTTTCTCGACTAGGTAGATCTAGGGATTGAGCTGGGCATTTCTTATTTTCCTAAACAAAAGTGTGTATGCAGGATCTTTTAGTATAGATAAGCAATGTTACAACTGTTCATCAATGCTGAATATGTCCTCTTGCTTTGCACATTTACAACATGTTGATGGACCATGAGGGATCTAGAAAAAGCAAGGAGTCTGCCCTTGGCAGAATTCAGCCCACCTAAGCCATTTTCTGCTTCTGTAATGGTTCCTCCTTCTGCAGATTAGCTGGAGGCTAACTTTAAAAGCAGCAGAGCCATCTTTCAAGAGCAACTGCAGTTTTTGTGTGAAGGATCAGTTGCACTATTATCAACAGGTATTTAATCAATTCCTAGCTTCTGATGGAGCACCTTAGCTTACCATTTAACAGTGGAAAAGCTGCCTCCTGGCAGATGGGTTCTCTGCTCAAGATGGAGATTCCCAATAGGACTGCTGTGGAGGAATTCATTTTGCTGGGCTTTGGAATTGGGCAGAAGGAGCGCTTCCTACTCCTTATTTTTTTCGCCATTCTCTACATACTCACTTTGGGTGAGAACATCGTCATCACTGCAGTAGTGCTCCTAGACTCCCACTTGGCTCGGCTCCCCATGTACATCCTGCTGGGCAACTTCTCCTGGCTGGAGATATGTTATGTGACAACCACTGTGCCCCGTATGCTCTTCGACCTGGCATCCCCTCATGGGGTAATCTCGTTTCGTGATTGTTTCCTCCAATTCTATATCTTCTTCTCTCTGGGCACAACAGAAAATTTATTTCTCTCTGCCATGGCCTTGGATCGCTACTTGGCCATCTGCCACCCACTGCGCTACCCAAAACTGATGTCCCAGGACTCCTGTTATGCCCTGGTGGCAGCTTGCTGGGTTCTTGGATTCTTATGGTATTCTATCCCAGTGATCTGGATCTCCAGGTTGTCCTTCTGTGGCCCCAACATCATTGATCACTTTTTATGTGACCCTGGGCCAATACTCTCCCTGGCCTGCCCCCCACTAGGAAATGTTCCCCAGGTCTGCCAGATTTTAATGAACACTGTATTTTTAGTGAATGTTGTCTTTGTTGTGTTTTCCTACAGCATTGTGATTGTCACCCTAATGAAAACCTCTAACCAAGGCAGTCGTAGGAAGGCTTTCTCCACCATACTGATGCACGTACTGGTGGTGACCCTTTTCTACGGATCCATAGCAGGGATGTACTTAGCTCCAGGTGGAGAAAAGCAATCAGAGGTGACTAAGGCAGTAACACTCTTCTACTCAACCATTACACCCTTTCTCAACCCCATGATATATTGCCTAAGGAACAACCAGGTGAAGGAGGCACTGAGTAGGTTGCGGCGAAGAAAGGGGAGGGGAGAAAAATGAGACTGTGAAGGTTAAATTTGACAAGGTAAAAAGAGACACCTCCTCTATCACTTCCCTCGTGGTCTTCTCTAAATAGTTCAGGCCCATCCCCTCCATCCGAGGTTTTGGACTGTGAGGGGGTCACAGCTTTAACTAAGTTTTAACTATTGCTTTAAGAGCAACCCTATTCACACACATTTTACCTGATGTGTGTAGGCACTTCCATGTTTTTATGCAAATGACTGTACCAGCATTTATTTTAAAAATGAAGCTGGGTACAGGTCCCTCAGATGCATGGTACAAAATAGGAACTGTTAGCTGTACCTATGTTTAATATAACATGTGAATAACTGTATCTGTGTACAGATCTGTTCTTGTGTGCTGTGCGCACTCATTATACAAGTGTTGAACATAATGTATGAATATAGGGCTATTGTTATACTCTATTGCTGTGCTCTGTTTTTAGTGTGTATTTTAACTGATTGTTTTTAACATGCTTTTAATTAGTATGCTCTGAACTGCCTTGGGACCATTTGATGAAACACAACCAGACAAATGCAGTAATAAATAAATGAAAACAGCTTTAATTTTTCTTCTGCTTATTTTGGGAATGTTCTGTTTTTCCACTGCAGTTTTCCTTTTTTCTGCAAATCTTATGTCACCATGCTTTGGACTCTTCTTGATGCCTTTTGTCTTGATTTGAAAGGGGGAAAGAATAGATTTCCCCCCTTAATGCTGATTTTGCTCTCCTGACCCATCTTTTTTAGTAATCTTTTGCTGAACTTCTTTTTAAAAAAATCTTATATTTATATATTGATTCCATCTGCTTCCTTTCGCAGTACTTTGTCAACCTTCTGTACTGCTGTTGGTCTTTTTCTCTATTTGATTGGATACTTTAAATCCATCTTCGCAACATTCATGAGATCTTTCTGCCATGCTTTTTAATATTCCATTTTCTCATTCACTGTTAATTTCATAAATGTTCTAAATTACTAGCTGTTTCTTTTCTTCAGTGTAAGCAATGTTGTCAAGTTTTCCCCCTCACAGAAGTTTCAATTTTTTATTTCTCCTTATGCAAGGTCTTAAATTTTCATTAAAATCTGGTGCTCTCTGAACATGGACATTTTATTGATGGTTTTCTAACTGCCTTAGATTTATCCCATCTTCCTTTCCTTAAATGTACAATGTTTGCATCTTGATTCCTTTTATAATTTTGCTCATCCATTGATGATGTGTTTTGTTGCCCATCCATTATTTTTCTCACAGTTCACAAATCTGACTCTTTTGAGAACTGAGGTACAGAAGTACAGTGTCCACACTTAAGGACTGTTGTTCACATTGGTCAAAAGGGGAGGGTCTTTCAACTTCATCCCAATGATGTTCTGCTAAGGTGGGCTGGGAGAATGTAGCACAATGCAAGCTCCTCAAAACATTATTACTACTGCAGGGAAATACAGTTCCATTTACCATAGAGTTCTGTGGTTAGAGGGACCAGTCAGCTGAGTGCTGCCTTTCTAACTGGGTGTGCAGTGCATCATGGGGCACTTGGAGCACCTAGTTCCCTTTTTCTCCTTATGGACAAAGAACCTGCTGCAATCATCTGTGTGGTGGGTGGCCAGAGCCCAACAGAGGCTCTAATCATCTGTGGGAATCAGGGTAGTGATTCTTTCTTCCCACAAAATATCCCCAGCTGGTCATGTGAAAGACATTAATTTTAAAATAATATCTGAGAGGATGGTGTGGATGAACTGCCTGCCATGTGATTATGAAAAACAAAATGGCACGGTGGGACAGGGAGAGAGATCTGTGCCCTCCCATTTGCTACTTGAGCAGGGAGGAATCTTCCAGTAGGAGACATGAATTTTTCTTTTTGCTAAACAGGGTTGGCTTGGTTTCTATTTGGTTAGGTGACTACATGACTGCTATAAGCTATTCCCTTAGGAGATGGGGATGTAGCTCAGTGGTAGAGATTCTGCTTGTGAGCTGAAGGTTCCAGGTTCAACCCCTGGCAGCACCAGTTAGGGATGGGAAAGACTCCTGCCTGAAACCTTGCAGAACTGCTGTCAGTCAGCGTAGAAGTCTAGACAATACTAAGCTAGATGGACCAATGGTCTGACTCAGTATAAGGCAGCTTCCTATGCTCCAATGTGTGAGCAGATTCAGCTCAGTCATATCACCTGAACCAGTCCATAATGAATATCTCAGCTTTGGACAAGTCTGCTTACTAACTCCAAGACTCTTCAGATCAAGAATGTTGATTATTAGATATCTTAATGCTTTCTTTTTATTAGCTGCTCCCTTTTGTTCAAATTTGGCCTCAGTACAATAATGTAACATTTAGGAGAAAAGATGCAACCCAATAAACCATAACTGGATGCCAAAATGGAGAAGATCTCCACAGCTACCATGTATTTTCCTCTAGTGCTCAGATGGGATGGGAACAAAGGACAGCCAGACACTGCAGAAGACCAATATGCTGAATGTGATGAACTTGGCTTCATTGAAACTGTCTGGCAGCTTTCTAGCTAGGAAGACAACCATGAAGCTGACAATGGCTAGATGGCCCAAATAGCTCAAGACAATGTAAAACATAGTGGCCAACCCCTCGTTACCTCCCCCTATGGTTTCTCCCAATTGTGAGTTGGGAGATTCAAATCTGGCACAAAATCTGGTACATAATCAGATCCAAATCTGGGGAGAAATACCCAACCAAACAGCACAAATGCCTGTTTGAACAAGGGAGAAGGAAATGACAATAGAGTGTCCCAGTCTTTTCCCCACTAATTTTTGGAAATTGTTTTCTGGCTTGGAGGCCATGAAAACCACAATTACCATGATGGTTTTGGCCAAAATGGAAGAGACGGCAATGGAGAAGATGATGCCCAAAGCTGTTTGTTGGAGGAGGCAGGTCTCCTTTTTAGGCTCTCCAATGAACAATAAAAAGCAAAGAGAAAGAGAAACACGGAGAACATAGGTGAGACTCCTGTTGTTGGCTTTCATGTGGGGAGTGTCTCAGTACTTAATAAATATTCCAAGCACCAGAGCTGTGATGAGAGAAAAGAATAGAGCCAAAAATGCTAAACTAATGCCCAAAGGTTCTTTAAAAGAGAGGAAACTTGAAATCTTGGGAATGCATTGATCCTGGCCATTGTATGGCCTACTGGGGCCATTAAAAATGGGATATTTCAAGCATATTTTCAGTGCTCATCCTTATTTAGAATCATACTGACCCTGAACCCGGAATTTGCTTTCTATACTTTCCCACTTCAGACTGTATCTGAGACTCGTATTGTTGATTCTCTTCTTTACAGAAATTACTCTTCTCACTGAAACCTAGCCATTAGGGAGATAGGTTTTCATCCTAACCTCCTCCTGACACACTAGCTTTCTATGGGTATGTGATGTTTTGCATTTTCCAATACTGGTTGTTACATGCCGGGGCATAGTTACCGTTGTTCAAAGAGGTTCAAAGAACCTGGGCCGCTGAAGTTGTTACAGTCCAGGCCCGATTTATATACTAAATATGTTCATTAGCTAGTATACAAAATAGGTCTGGACCAAGTTCTTTTATATTAGTGACCATGTGTGATCTGGGCGCATGGAAGAAAGGAGATCAAACCAATCCTCAAAGATTCAATGGGCTTTATTTAGTGTAAAAGACTAACAACATAATCTAGCAAAGCAGAAAGCAGAACACTCTATCAATATCAGCAACAGTATTTCCTAACCACAACCAGTGTTCCTAACTACCATATGTGTGTGCAATTAAATCTTCCTAGAGCCTAATACAATTCAAATACAGGCAGAAAAGAAGGGGGGGAAGGAAGGCTGAGGGATGGCATGGTTTGGGGAGATTAGTAGAGGAAAGGGGGGGAGGAGAAGGGAGCAGGAAAAGAGGAAGGGATGAGGGGATTCCAGGCTTGTAGGAGCAGCGTATTTACCCAGGATCAGAGACTTGAGAACAGTGAATCTCGCCAGCTGAAGGAGTGAGGCGCTTGGCTGAAGACAGGAGTTGTTGCAGTTGCTTCAGATCATGGCTGAGAGCCGGAGCACCATGGCTGGGGAGTCTCGACTTCTCACTGCGCAGTAGAAGTCACAGACAGCCTCTGTGCATGGGCAGAGTTCCTGCTTGTTGCCTTGCGGTTTAGCAGCAAACTCTCGGATCTTTGTGTGAGCAAGATTGCCCAAAGGCATAAGTCTGCTAAACTGCCATGTCCAGAGACTCCTTCTTATAGTGGTTCCATCCTTTGATGTCCATTTGAGTCTTCTGGATCACAAAAAGGCGTTTATTCCTGCTATCCTCTGAATATTGTCTTTTAATTACCAAAAATCTCTCAGGATATTTGGTCAGTTCAGAAAGATGTCAATCTCATCTCCTGTAAACTGTGAGCTCAGAAGGGAGGGGGGACATTGCCCACAGCAAATCTGCATTCTCAGAGCTGCAAATTACATCTTGCCAGTCTGACCCCAAAAAGGTGTTAAAACTCAGGAGTTAGTGAGGAAATTTAGTTCTATTGGTGAGAGACAGACATTACATTATTTCTTGTGTACCTCTATATAGTGTGTAATTTACATGTGTGAGACATTTGGCTAGCACAGTGAGGTAAGAATTAAAGTCTACAGGTATTTACTTTGTATGCATTTACCTATGTGGAATTTCTATAGACAGCAATTGCGTTAATCGCTGGCCAGGATTTAGCATGGATCTCTTGTAACTCAGGAACTCAGCCTCTGGCCTCTTTCACAGACATCTGGTAGTCAGTTGCATTTTAGCATATGAGTAGCCCAGGCCTAGCTTTTGTGTTTTCTTGAGCACCTATTTTACAATACAATGCTAGATTGTCTCCTGCTCCACAGAGCAGTGGAGATCTCGTATGCCAGTTCACCTCGAGTTCAGGTATTATTTCATTTCTTAATATAAAATGAAATCAGACACAGGCCTATATTCCCCATACTTCTGAGTTGGTACCTCTGGACCTGATATGTTATAAACCGTTCATAACAAAGTCCCCAGGGCCCTGTGGCTCTAGCTCCAGAAGAGTCCCGAACGAACTCCCCCCACCCATGCCTGAGCTACTAAGAGCCCTGAGCCAGTGCTTGCCCATCCTTTTCATACAGCATTTGCTGCCTGAAAGCATCTATTCCCCTTTCTCTCTAGAGAGAGAGCGAAAAGGGGAGAATAGGCAGAAAGGGAGAATAGATGCTTTCAGGCAGCAAACGCTTGCTCATGGGAGGGGAGGGGATTTCTCTCGGGGCCAGGCACACCCCATGTGCGTGACATCACATGCACGGGATATTGTCAGAAGGGCTGCTGGGTGGGGCTGGACCCAGGCCGCTGCTCAGCTGGCTCTGCGCCTGGTTACATGTGTTATTCATATGTGTTTAAATGTTAACGTATAGAAGGGTGTGTAAACCATTGGGTGTAGCTTTGTGCAGGAGGCTGAATGACCGCAGCAGTACTGAGACCCCTGCAGAAGGGTTAAGGAGACCCTGCTTGGAGTGCAGGAGGAACAGGCAGTTAGATATCAGTTGGTTGGATGACCGTTAGTCAATGAGTGAAGAGGGGAGAAGGTGAGCTGGAGGCCTAGAGAGTTTACAGGAGAGATTGCTCTGGTCATCTGGGGCTTAGGTGGAGGCAGGGGTGTCCTGTTGTCCACTGGAAGGCCAAGGCCTATTCAGGGGAAGGCCCAGCAGGCCTCAGAAAAGGAGGCTGAGGAGAAACTCTGTAACCAAGCAAGACACCTCAACCCCAGAGTGGAGAAATAAGGTCTCTTCACACATAACAGCAAACCACGGATCCAACAGATCCACAGTTTGCCTCCCTCCCCTGCGACCACCCCATATGATCACCATCCCAGTCTGGGAGCCAGCAACTCCTCCAACCCTGGAAGGACAGCCCGTGCCAGCCAATACCATTGCAGCCCGTGGGATCTTCTGTTGACATGGCAGTGGCAACGACCACCTTGTTAACGGCCATAGTGTTAAAATCTCTTCATTCATTCATTCATTCATTCGATTTCTCTACTGCCCTTCCAAAAATGGCTCAGGGAGGTTTACACAGAGAAATAACAAATAAATAAGATGGATCCCTGTCCCCAAAGGGCTCACAATCTAAAAAGAAACACAAGATAGACACCAGCAACAGTCACTGGAGGTACTGTGCTGGGGGTGGAGAGGGCCAGTTACTCTCCCTCTTCTAAATAAAAGAGAATCACCACGTTAAAAGGTGCCTCTTTGCCAAGTTAGCAGTCCTTTGAATTCACTCTACTTATGTACATCTGTAACCATTCGGCTTTTAAGCACCTGTGTTTAAACAATAAAACTTGTTAAAGTTCTGTCAAGGAATACAGATTGTTATATTTCCCCTCTCATGTCATCAAAAGAGAGACCCTCACACTACTGCTACGCAGATATGGGATGGGGTGGAGGAGTGGATTTCTGATTTCAGATCATCCCACTTTAGATCTGAATGGTGGCAGCTGAGATACCCGGAAGCAGGGAGAACCTCACAGAATAGGATTCTTTTTAAAATTAGATTCCCAAGGAAAAGGAAAAGTCATGACCCTTTCCTGCTGTTTCTCCCCTGTAACTGAGCAAAGAGGCACTTTTTTAAAAGTGGTGATTCTCTTTATTGAGCAGGGGGAGAGCAACTGGCCCTGTCCGTCCCCAGCACAGCATCCCTCCAGTGGCTGTTGCTGGTGTCTATCTTATGTTGTTGCTTTTTTAGATTGTGAGCCCTTTGTGGACAAGGAGCTGTTTTATTTGTTTATTTATATCTGTGTAAACCGCTTTGGAAACCTTCATTGAAAAGCGGTATATAAATATTTGTTGTGCTGTATTGTATTGTATTGTATTGTATTGTATTGTATTGTATTGTATTGTGAGGCATCCTGCCATCAAAGCTGAGGCAGCATATAAACAGGTTGTCTAGTAGCCAATGATAGACTTCTCTATTTTGTTGAAGGCACTTCCAATCCACCTGAACTAGGGACCACCACCAGAACTTGTTGCAGCAAATTCCATAGGTTATGTGCTCTATTCATCATCATCGGTCCTCCTCCAAATCCCTCTGCCTTCTCAAGTAAGGTGTGTAGTGATGGGGCAGAGAGGTCTTCATTAGAGCAACATAAAAATCTCCCAAATAAATAAATAAATAATCCTGAAATAAACCAATACATTGCTACTGAGGTGAAAAGAACACACACACTTTGGAGGAAAGATATGAACAAGATAGTAGAAATGGTATTTCAGTGATGTGGCTTTTCTTTTAAGGGCTAAGTGATTAATCCCCACCCTTCCTCCCAAAATGGAATTTAACACATGCACTTTCATATATACATATACATGTACATAGATGAAATGACACTGTATATATAAAAACTAATAAAAAACATTTGGAATTTGCATCTAATTATTTTTATTTCCACCTCATGGAACATGCTAAAACAACACCATAAACATTTCCATTTTGTAAAAACCCAGATAATTCATTTTCTTTCATTTATGGCATAATATTTACTCCAGCAGAGTCAGCCCAAATAGAGTCCCAACTTGTTTTCTACCTTGTGTTTGGTTTCTGAAAAGGAGAACTGCATTTCTATTTTCACATGCTCACTTTTCTCCTCAGTTATCTGTCTTTCTTCTTCAACAACCTGCCCAGTGCCTCCCACACCTGATCATTCCTCAGACAATAAATCAGAGGGTTGAGAAAAGGTGTAATGGTACTATAGAATAGTGTTACCGCCTTAGTGACCTCTGATTGGCTTTCCCCACCTGGAACCAAGTACATTCCTGCTACTGAACTATAAAAAAGGGTGACCACCATTAAATGGAAAGAAATGGTGGAGAAGGCCTTCCTACGGCTGCCTTGGTTAGAAGTTTTCATCAGGGTGAGAATGACTGCACCATATGATAGCAAAACAAAGAAAACGTTGCCTAAAAACAGAGTGTGCATAAAGATCTGGAAACCACGGGGAACGTTTCCTAAGGGAGGGCAAGCTAGGGACAGAAGAGGCCCAGGATCACACACAAAGTGGTCAATGATGTTGGGGCCGCAGAAGGACAACTTGGAGATCAAAATCACTGGCACAATGTACCCCAGGAAGCCAAGGACCCAACAAGCAACCACCAGGGCACAACAGGAATTGGGGGTCATAATTTGAGGGTAGCGCAAAGGATGGCAGATGGCCAAGTACCGATCCATGCCCATGGCTGAGAGGAAGAAGAATTCAGTGGTCCCAAGAGAGAAAAAGACGTAGAACTGGAAAAAGCAAGCTTGGAAGGAAATGTTCCCTTGAGGCAACATCAGGTCAAAAAGCATACGGGGCACAGTAGTAGTTACATAGCATATCTCTAGCCAGGAGAAGTTGCGTAGCAGGATGTACATGGGAACTTGGGACAAGTGCACATCCAGAGTCACCAGTGTGATAATAGCGATATTCTCAGCTAAAGTGAGCATGTATAGAATAGCAAACAAGATAAAGAGGAAGAACCTCTTCTGCTGTGTGACTCCAAAGCCCAACAAAATGAATTCCTGAACTGCAGTTCCATTGGCCAACTCCATCTGGAATGGGAGGAGAGAATCATCATCACATAACATACAGAAATACACATTGCAGAGCATCAACTCATTTGCTTCCACTGTAAAATAAGCAGTCATGTCTTTTCAGGAGGGCAGTATAGCATGGCAAATCAATTCTTTTAATGCTTCTGTAGGCTTTTTCATATTATCAGACCCCAAACTCCATGACTACACAAAGTAAAGCTTACAAGTTTTATTCAAAATCTTGAATAAATCTTGAATAAAGGTAAATCTGTGGCAAAAAAATACATCAAAATATAATCATGAGTAAAGTATACAATTCTATGAAGCATAAAATACATGTGGCATTTAAAGCTACTATTAAGAATGAGGTTTTGAATAATAAAATCCACCCCAATATCTTAACCCTTTCTATACAAAATTATTCTAAACCGTTAACTCATACCCCTAATCTAAAATACACTTACCCTTCTGGCATCTTTAGAAGTGTTCAGGCTTCTCCAAAAAGAATTCAGGACAAACTTATTCTTTAGTAAAAAAACAAACAAAGTAAAGGAAGTCCCCAACTTATATAGGAACAAAGGAAGCCACCATATACTGAGTCAGACCACTGGTCCATCTAGCTCAGTATCGACGTCTACCCAGACTGGCAGCAGCTTCTCCAAGGTTGCAGACAGGGATCTCTCTCAGTCCTATCTTGGAGATGCCAGAGAGGGAACTTGGAACCTTCTGCTCTTCCCAGAGCAGCTTCATCCCGTAAGGGGGATATCTTAGTGCTCACACTTCTAGTCTCCCATTCAAATACAACCAGGGCAGACCCTGCTTAGCTAAGGGGACAAATCATGCTTTCTGCCACAAGACCAGCTCACCTCTCCTTACAAATGGGTTGTGTTCAAATACTTGATTTGTAAGCTGGATTTTCATAACTCAGAATGCATGTAGTTCCCTAGGTTGACATCTTGTTTCTGTGTGTGGATTGGTGTTTGTAAGTTGTGGACTTTCTTAATGCAATATGTTACTCAGTGGATAGGTAATTATATAGGGATATAATGACTTGCATAGATGAAGCCTATATACATAGAAGAAGATAGTATATTTGTGACTTAAGAAGGATGATTTGTGTAAAAAAATGGAAAGAAAGAGAAAACAGTTTCTAAGAGGGGCAGCCCAAGAGGAGACAAAGGAGAAGTATACAAGAAGGAAATAGATTGAAATAAAGGGAGATGATCTGCTGTTTTCCTGATGACTTAGCATTTTATACCTCAAATTTCTCCCCTTTGTCTTCTCAGACTGCTATTGTGCCCAAGATTCTCATTGGAACTTTGGGTTCACCATTTCTATCATGGCAACCTGGACCCCATCAATGATTCATCAGTGATCCAATCTCCCCAACTGAGCATTGAATTAATGCTCAGTCCCCCAATTTACATAACCCCGGTTCCCCCCACCCCCAGTGGAAAAGCAGCACAGATTAAGGGGCTAAACACTTCTATATCAACGCCATCATCCTGATCCAGATCAGGACCTCATGCAGCTGTACTTAAGAGTATAACTCAAAATTTAATTGGATATGAACACACTGAATGGTCGCATTCTCACATCACATGGAACCATGGGTCCAATGGAGTAGTGGTTCCACTTCCCCTGCCTCCACTCTCCCGTTCACATTCAGACAACAGGGATCGCGTCCTCTCTGAAATAAGTGAGACTGCAAAGAAAGAGGAACTGGTTGTGTGGGCTTCCTTCTTGCTTGAAGGGCAGCCCACACAGCCAGTCATGGAGCGAGAAAGGGAGGAACTCCATCCCTCAACTCCAGACCAGCCAAATGCATCCTCCAGTGCTGCATTCAGACACAATGGAGGCTCTGTGGACCCTTGGTTTTGCAGTAAAACTCACTACAAACTGAGGGTTCAAAATGGAGTCTCTGGAGCAACACCTTGGGTTGCACAATGGACGGGACCAGAGTTGCATGCCTTTGGATGTAACAATAAGGAAACCTCAGATCCCTGCAGCTCCAGTTCTCCATTTCATGCAAAAGTAGCCAATATCTTGTTTGGTCTGGCCATTAAGATATCCTCTTCAAATTTCCTTTCTTCACAAATATGCAAGTGCAGCACACTGGCAGCAAATGGACTGCAGACATATAGCTATTAAGCCTGCATCCATTCCCCAAAGAAAAGAATTTCACCCCCTCCAAGGATATGTCCTCTCCAGCCAACTTGCAGCTCTTCCTACCTCTAATATTCCTGCTACAAAATGTGGATCCACACACTGTTTCTGGCTTTGAAGGGTGCCACTGAGAGGAGAGGCATTCTCCAGCCTTCAGGATAACATTTCCCACCATCATTTGCTCCTACTGATAATATTTCTATCATCATAACAAAGAATGCTTTCTTGTCATTCATAATTTAAAAAATCCTTTTTGCATCATTTCACCAAGGAAAAATCAAAAGGGTTGTGTCTGCAATCTATTCAATCCAGGTGCCCTCTAATCCAAATTGCATTATGAACATTAGGATCAGGAACAACATAATGCAAGTTGCATCATGCTCTGTTGTACAGAGCATGCCTACTTCCACCTCTCATGATGATTCATCCATTGCACGTGTGGCCAGTGTGGATTCTGTGGTCCACACTGATCATCTCCCATTCTGGCTGAGATCTGCTTAGCTTTAACTATATTGTGTACTTTCTGGCTGTCCTTCTCATCTATTGCTGGTCTGCTTTGTACATTCTGGCACTGTCTACATGCAAGATGATGGAGGAGCTTTGAAAGACCCTTGAGTTCATTGAGTCACTCTATATGGAGGAAAGCAATTGATCCAAGTATTTGGTTTAAGTTTTAACTGAATTTAAATCAGATATAATCATGGACATTTCTTGTGACTCCTTTCTCCCACACTCATCTCTCTCTGCCAACACTTCCTAGAAGACCCATCGTTCAAGTTCCCCTGCCACCAAAGGTGGCACCCATCTATGTTCATTCAGTTGTGATTCTCACTCCCCCATACCTTTTGCGTGAGTCATAACACACATTTCTATACCTCAGCAGGAGTCAAACCGCTGATTCATCCAGTTGTAACCTCTCCACGATTGCTGTGTCAGAATTGGGGGGGGGGGGGAATGCTATAATCTCTGTCTAGCTTGGATGCTCATCTGGAATACTGATGACATGAAGGTCATGAAGACCATGGTGTGAGCTTTAAGGGAGAGAGATACGCTGTGTATGTGTGAGTGCAGATCTGGGCTTCAATGCCATTGATTACTTTTGGCTGCAGTTTTAAGTGTTGACTAAAATGAACCTTGAAAGATTTCTCCAAGGAACAATACAATTTTTCAATGAAACATCTCTTGGGAGACAGGATTCCACTATCTCATCACTGATGTTTGTTTTTCCAAACTGCTGTCTTTTTTCCAAATGTTGCTCATTGTTCGTAGCAAAGAATATTGCAGGTGGTACACCACTGTCAAGTAATGGGGAGACTGATGGACTAGGCACAGGGACAAGACCTGGATTCAAGTCCCAATTCAGCAGCGAAGCCAAGAAGTTGCTCCTCCTCATCTGATCAATGTGATCTTGCTACAACGGAAAATAATGGGGGGAAGGAGCCAAAAAACCACTTTATTGCGATGCTATTTTCTAACTGAATTGTGTTCACTCAGGCCTTCTAAAAGGTTTGATTTTTCAGTTTGATTTTTAAAACTGTTTTTAAAAAGTTTTCAATTTTTTTTAATTTTTATTATTTATTTATTCATTACATTTATAAACTACCCCATCCAAAGGCTCCGAGTGGTGTACAACAAAGTTAAAAAGACATAAAATCACACACCATTTAAGACACATTGCTAAAAATAATATAAAAACAATTCAAAAACAAAATTATTGGTGTGTTGTGATTTCATGTAATATGTGTTTTTACTTGTTTTTACCTTATTTTCACCTTATGGCATGTTTTAATGTTGTCTTTGTTATGCAGCGACTAACAAATAAAGTTGTTATTTTATTTATTGTTGTTGTTATTGATTATTATTATTATGTGTTGATTAATCCCTCACCCTTTCCCCAAAAGCTGAAATTAGCACATACCTTGCATACATGCATCTGTATGTACGTAGGTAAAATGTCATTGTACAGACAAAAACAAACAAAAAAAGCATTAGGAATTTCCATTTATTTCCATTTCACAGAACATGTTAAAATCACACCACTTTAAAAAAACCTCATATAAGCAAATTTATATCATAATATTTATAACAGCTGAGTCAGTCCAAGCACTGCCCCAACTGGTTTTCTGCTTCGTGTTTGGCATCTGAAAAGCAGGAGGGCTGTATTTCTATTCTCACTCCTTCACTTTCCTCCTCATCCATCTCTCTTTCTTCTTCAACAACCTGCCCAATGCCTCCCACACTTGGTCATTCCTCAGACAATAGATCAGGGGGTTGAGAAAAGGCGTAATGGCACTATAGAAGAGTGCCACCGCCTTAGTGACCTCTGACTGGCTCTCCCCACCTGGAACCAAATACATCCCTGCCACTGAGCTATAGAAGAGGGTGACCACCATTAAATGGAAAGAAATGGTGGAGAAGGCCTTCCGACGGCTGCCTTGGTTAGGGGCTTTCATCAGGGTGAGAATGACAGTGCCATAAGATAACAGAACAAAGAAGACATTGCTGAAAAAGAAAGTGTGCATTAAGATTTGGCAGGTATGGGGGACATTTCCTAAGGGAGGGCAGGCCAGCGACAGAAGAGGCACAGGATCACATACAAAGTGGTCAATGATGTTGGGGCCACAGAAAGATAACTTGGAGATCAAAATCACTGGCACAATGTACCCCAGGAAGCCAAGGACCCAACAAGCAACCACCAGGGCACAACAGGAATTGGGGGTCATAATTTGTGGGTAGCGCAGTGGGTGACAGATAGCCAAGTACCGATCCAAGGCCATAGCTGAGAGGAAGAAGAATTCAGTGTTGCCGAGAGAGAAAAAGATGTAGAACTGGAAAAAACAAGCTTGGAAGGAGATGATCCCATAAGGCGATGCCAGGTCAGAAAGCATACGGGGCACAGTGGTAGATACATAACATATCTCTAGCCAGGAGAAGTTGCTCAGCAGGATGTACATGGGAAGCTGGGACAAATGCACATCCAGAGTCACCAGTGTGATAACAGTGATATTCTCAGCTAAAGTGAGCATGTAGAGAATGGAAAAAAGGACAAGCAGCAGGAACCGTGTCTGCTGTGTGACTCCAAAGCCCAGTAAAACAAATTCCTGTACTGTGGTCCCATTGGCCAGCTCCATCTGGAATGGGAGTAAAGAATCATCATGGCTTAACATATGGAAATACACATGACATTGCATAGCATCAAACTATCTATTTCTATTGAAAAATAAAAACTAACCAGGCATTCCATTCGTGGAGGTCAACAGGCCATGCCATCTGCATTTTATCCCTGAGTGTTTCCAATCACAAATGATTATTACTCAATGTTTTTCTCTGTAGCTCTTATAAAAATGATCTATCTATCTATCTACCTCCCTACCTAACTACCTACTTACTAATGCATTTTAAACAGACTTCTTTGGGGCAAATTAATTTCCATACTGTTCAAGAGCCCTGCTTTGAATATTTTGCTCTGCTTCACTGAAAGATTTTTCAGTAGCCCGACTGCTACTGAACCCTGAACAGATGCCACACCAAATCACTCCAGCTCAATTCATTGTTAAAAATCAGAATAAAACAAATCTGATGCAAAATACCTCACCTGATCTCAGCTGACAAACTGCACAAGAGTACTTCAGCCTAATAACATTGAATGCAAGCAAGTAGGGCTACTGTGAAATAATTAAAATAAATAAGCACAAACATTATGCAAAAGTCATTAAACAAGAGGAATCCCACTACAAATAACAGAATTACTCTCATGTAACAACATTTGTGCATTTCATGTGTGATTTCTACAGTAGCTCTACGTGATGTCTGAGTCGCCCCAGGCGTAACTCCATGTCCAAGGGACTAGAATGACTCACTGGGAACATACAGTAACAAAAAACTCAAAATCACATGATGCTCTTTAATACAAATCTGCTATATTTGGCCTTGATACAATGGCCAGTCATTTCTGGGACTGGAAGTTCTCCAACTTTGGACTCTCTCAAATGTCCCTTCGCATTGAGGTACGCAACTCCCAGTCTTCTTAGTAGGGTGCATCTTCTCCTTCATAGGGCCAATTTTCCTCTGGAGTTTGGAGAGCCATGCCTCTTCTTCAAGCACCGGCTATTGGGCTTCCCCTCTGCCCATGGGAGCCATTCTTCTTGAGGGTGTGCCTCCACTCTGAATGGCTAGAAGCTCTGGCCTCTCTCCTTAGGTCTTCTCGGCCCTGGGTGGGCCTCAGGCCAGTACGCTGACTTACCTCTTACCGTTTCCCTCACTGGCATCCTTTGCCCAGCAGGCAGGCCCCTCACTCCAGGGCTCCTCATCTTCTCTAAACCAGTGACATCTAAACATGCAACTGGACACATTCTGCACACGATGTTACTGGACTGATGTACCTTTGTGCCACTATAGGGAATATGTTTGAAGAGGTATTTTCCTTAAATGTATGCTTTGCAATCATATACATTTCCCTTGAAATAAAATGTTATTTCATTTAATTATGTTGGTTTGCATTCCCCACTTCCCTGCAGAGTGCAATGTCCATCATCAGTACAGAAGCTTTCAGTTTCCTTCCTGGAAAACAAGCACTGGAATCTTCGGGCATAATACAAGAAGACACTCTGGGTCAAAACATTTCTTGCCAAAAAATCCCCTTCCTTCTGCAAAAGAGAGTACGAGCTTCAAGGTCAGCAGCGTAATGAACAGCATGTTGCCAGAACCCAGAGAGTGGTTTTTCAGTGAAAGCAGCACAGATTATAAAAGGTTAAATAAATCACAGTCTCATGCAACTGTACTTCAGAGTAAAACTAAGCCCTTAACTAGAAAATAACGCATTTTAGATTGTGAGCCCTTTGGGGACAGGGATCCATCTTACTTATTTATTATTTCTCTGTGTAAACCGCCCTGAGCCATTTTTGGAAGGGCGGAATAGAAATCGAATTATTATTATTATTTTTATTATTGAAGGTCTTGTTTAGTTTGACCCTCAAGATGTCTTTTTCACCTTTCTTTACAAATATGCAAATATAGCACACACTGGCAGCAAATGGACTCCTGCATAGTGCAGACAGTGTAGCTGTTAGCCCTGCATCCATTCCAAAGAAAAGAAAGGATACTTCTGCTCCAGCCAACTTGCAGTTCTTTCTGCCTCTAATACGCTTGCCAAATCTGGCTCCACACACTAGGACAGTTCACACAATTATGAAGCAGCTAGGAGACGATTCCTATCCAGTTTCAGGAACTTGATGGGCTCCTCTTTTGCAGTGGTGAGTTCGATAAAAACAAGTTGGTCTGTCCCCAGCTTTTGAAGGCGGTTGAGGCGGGGGGGAGTGTCTAACCCAACAGGCTTGGACAATTTAGCTCCCCATCTCCTACCTTGTTATTCTCTAACACACTGTCACAAAACAGGAGTTTGCCCAGCTCTGGATTTGTCTCCTACCCAGTTTATGGTTGTGTAAACCGCTCTACGGTCTCTGGCTCTGAATGGTGCCACCTTCCAAGAGGAAGGGAGAGGAGAGGCATTCTCCAGCCCTCAGGAGAACATTTCCCAACTCCATCTGCTCCCACTGATAATAATTCTATCAGCCTAACAATTATATATCTATCAAATGTATGGCTAGTGTGGCTTCTATGGGCCTCCCTGATCATCTCCCATTCAGGCTGAGACCTGTGTAGCTTCAGCTATATAGTATCATTGTGTCCTTGGAGCGGCTGTTCCAAGTATTTGGCTTAGGTTTTAAACAAGTTTTAAACAAGTTTTAAATCAGATATAATCATAGACATTTCTAGTGATCCATTACTCCCTCTTATCTCTCTTTGTCAACATTTCCTAGAAGACCCCTTGTTCATCCTTTTTTTAAAAGGTAGCACCCACATGTCCATCCTGCTGTGATTCCCACTAATCCCCCTCATCCCCCTTGCCTGGGTCATAATTCTCATTCCTATACCTCAGCAGAAGTCAAAGCCCTGATTCATCCCATTGTAGTCTCTCCACAATTGCTTTTTCAGAATTTGGGAGGGAGGATGCTGTGCTCTCTGTCTTGCTTGGATGCTCATCTGGAATACTGATGGCACGAAGGGCATAAAGGACCATGGTGTGGGCTTTAAGGAAGAAAGATACACCATAGATGTGTGAGCACCTATCCGGGCTTCAATGCCAGTGATTACTCTAGGTTGCAGCTTAACACAGTGACTAAAATGAACTTGGGAACGTGTCTCCAGAGAATACCATTTTCCAATGAAACAACATCTCTTGGGGGACTGGATTCCACCATCTCCTCACTAATGTTTGTTTTTCCAAATGGTTGCCCATTGTTCATAGCAAAGAATGTTGCAGGTGGTGTGCCGCTGTCATGTAACCGGAAGACTGGTGGATACTTGGCACAGGGACTAGACCTGGATTCAAGTCCCAATTCAACAATGAAGCTAAATAGTTTGTCATTGTCATCTGATCACTGTGATCTTACTACAAATTAAGAGAATGAAAACAAATAACCGAATAAATGTATCTTTACCTCCAGGCCATGAAAAAAGGAAGAAGCTTTCAGGGCTCTTGAGAGAGAAGAAGATGTAAAGAAGATGTAAAACTGGATGTCACAGAAGAAGATGACCCCACGTGAAAAGGACAGATCGAACACCATCCATAATGTAGCACATCTCCAGCCAGGGCAGTACTTAGGAAAAGACCATGGTGGAGGCACCACCAAGGAGACCAGCCTCAATCAGTCTGCCTTACTTACGTACTTACACACAAACACACAAATACACAAACACACAAACCTTTGGTCTGATCCAGCAGGGCACTTTATGATAAACTAAAGTGCTCCATCTGATGTTTGGAATGGATGTAAAGCATCTCTTGATAATGGTATGAGTTATCCTCTGCACAGACCATGCTGCTGCTCCTGTGATATGGATAGCTGTTTCTAATGATAAAAGTTGGTGAGCAGGTGCTAATTTGCAGAAGGAGGAATTCAGTCCTGAATCAGAATTGCTGTGAAATATATCTTTAATGTTATTCTATGTCTTTTCAATTAGTAGGAGGGCTTAGACCAATGATGTGTTGATTTTAGGGTTTTCTGGTATATATGCAACTGGGATTCGGCAAATGTGGTTTGTCTCAGGACCAAACTGCCCCTGATGTTAAATGTCCACATTTTATAGTTAGGGGCTTGCAATTACTGAAGAGTAAGTAAGAGCTATATAGGTCCAGAATCTGGAACAGGATGAGCATTTCACCCTTTATTACGGCACTGTTTCCTATCTGAATTGAAGCTCCCACACAGAACATCAAGTGTGGTTTATTTGGAAGAAATTGATCCTTGCCTTTGTTAAGAAATGTGTGTATTTTCCCCCTTTTGGCACCTCATGGTATAACACTAGCCTGACTGAGCAGCAGGTTCTCAGATTTCTCAAGGGAGCCGTACATGCAGATAGCACTAAATGTGTGGCACTAGAAGGAGATTGGTTCACCCATTGATTCTGAACATTGAAAAGAGTTTTAACAACATTTTAAAGTTCCATAACTACTTTGTCTCATGACAGAAAGTTACAGAAAGTGCAGAAATTGAAGCCCCCACCCTGAACATCAAAAATGCCTTATTTTGAGGGAAATGCTCCTTGTATCCATACGAAAGGTGTCACCTTTCCCTTTTTTTGAAACTCATAATATGAGTTTCTGCAGAATGGCTGGGCAGAAGGCTGTCAAATTTCCCATATTGCAGTTCATGGCCCTAGGAATCAGTGTATGTATCTGAAGCATATAGGTCCACCTATTGATTTTTAATATTTCCCCCCCAAAAAGCTATAGTCCATAAAATTGGCAGTCCAAGCAGGGGAGGAGCTACCAGTGCTCCCCCATGATCAAAGGATGCAGGTCATTGGGGGAGAGGCACCAAGACTCATCAGCTATAACTCCCCCAACCTCCCCCCCCCCCACTTTCTACAGGGACCCCTGCCACCTGCCACAGTGTCTGCTTGCTAGTGGCTCGGGGGCTACTCAGAACCAGAGAGGTCTCATTCCCTCTCTCAAGAACTTCCATCCTTCCAAGCAGCCATAAGTCACTGGCAAGTGGGAGCAGGAGGAGGAGAACCTGTACTACCATTGATGGTTAGCAGGGAAGCAATGTGCCACTGCCAGGGAGCCATGTGCCACTGGGGAGGGGGGAGTGTACACAAACCCCCGTTAGCTACACCACTGTAGCTTGGCCCCCTTTAGCTACACACAGGCCCTCTTTATATACACCCCCTCCAGCTACACTAATGAATCCAAGTGGTAAGGTCAAATACCTCTACACAGAGACTGCTAGCAAATAATAAGATGAGCAGTGGATCAAGGATAATATAGGGATCTGTGTCCATCCCCAGAAGCACTGAGATTGGAAGGCAAGACTCAGACCATTCAATTTACGGGGGGGGGGGGGAGACTTTGGCTTACAGGGATAGCTATGGGTATGGCAGTTACAACTGAGCTCCAAAAAGCAAGTGAATTTGATGGCCCGTGATGTTCACACCATAAGGGCATGAGATCTGATGTCCAGTTTGAGATATTGTATGGGCCTACTAAATCATAACAATGGAAGTGCCATTTATCTAGGTCCTCCATGCTCCAATCCACCACTGTGGGTTGCCACCAACCCACGCAGGTACTGGACTGAAGCACAGTGGGCGTAATTTTAAATGTTAAGCTGGTCTAAGGAGCGCAATAAATTTACTCACCTACTAGTGGGCGTAATGAAATTTTGTTTCATTGTATCTTTCACTCTTTCTAAGCAAGGGAGAGAAAGAAAGCATCCTTCTGGTGAACAAACCGCCAGCTGGCAAGGAGTGGGAGAGGGATCACACAGCCCCTCCCAGGGTCTGGCTATGCCCCCTGCATCAATGTTCATATCATATTGACAGAAGGAGTCTGGTGATGAGAAAAGAGCAGGCTGGCTTTGCCACTCCCTTCTAGTAGTCAACAGAGACTACTCTTCCCAGTTTGATTCCTGAGATCACGTGCAATCGGGAGGAAAGTGAAGTGGGGGGTGTTTACACACAGACACACACACAGCTGGTAATTTGAAAACTTTATTCGAAAACTATTGTTACAGCCAAGCAATTAGCACACAAGCACGTAAGCAATCTCAGTCAGATGTCTCCATTCTCAGTGTAGGGTAGTGTTTTTCAATAGGAGTAAAATCATTTTCCTTCAGTATGAATGAAGCCGCTAAGAAGCATTTCCCCCCACTAGTTCTAAAAACAAATTCATTATCTATTTCAGTCTGCTAGCTGAAAACTCTTGTCACCTAGGCAATGGTCTGTCCTTATCTCTCTCTCCCAACCACAAAAATCCCAAACAGCTCAATTTAACACATGCCCTTGCATACATGAATATGTATGTACATGGGTTAAATGTCATTGTACAGACAAAAGCAAACAAAACATAATATTTATTCCAGTTTAGTAAGCTCACTCATTGTCCCAACTTCTTTTCTGCCTTGTGTTCGGCTTCGGAAAAGGAGAGCTGCTGATATCCAATCAGTAGCAGACTCTGTTCAAAGGAGTTCTGCTGCTATCCTTAGATTCTTTAGAACCAAAGGGAATGGCTTTATTCCAGCGGCCATCAAGTTATTTACCGCTAAATCCTTATCACAACTTACCTATGGAGCCCAATTAGGCCTTTATAAAAATTTTACCCGCTTAGAAAGAACACAATCAGGTTTTCTTAGAGCTTTGTTTGGTACTCCCAAATGTACTGCTAATGCAGTACTGCATCAAGAGGCCGGGCTACCCAAGGTGGAAACTAGGGTTTGGAGAATTACTATTAACTACTGGCTGAAGATTCATTTGCAGCCAGTAGGTTTAATACCTTTCTTTCTTGCTATCTCCCCACGTCCCTCCTGATCTGAAAGGATAGTCAACAAACTAGTGTCAATAGGGTTAGACCCTGAATATCTGTTGGAGTTGGGCCTCCAGGGTGCAAAGGCTCTGGTTTACCAACGTCTTCTGGATACTGAGCTACAAAATGAGAGTGCCCTTCTCTCAAAACTGTATAGACCTTTAAAATCATGGCTAGGATCTTCTACCACTCAATATTTATCTAGTATCACCTTCTCCAAGTATTGCTGGGCCTTTTCTAGAGCCCATTTTAATGCACTGCCATCTGCATTACTTTATGGCAGATTCCATCATTGGCCGATAGAAGTACGAATTTGCCCTTGTAGCTCTAATGAAATTGAGACAGTTGCACATAACCTGCTTCATTGTGAATTGTATAAAGAGGTTAGGAAACGCTTCATTGTACCCTTATTTATCACGACGATTTGGTTGCAGTCGAAGCAGCATTCCTAATGATCTGCTAGTGAATTTTCTTCTCGAAGATAAGGATGCTGATATTTCTTACCCAGTGGCAAAGTTTTGCTACATTGCTAGCAGAATCCGGAGTATATTGATGTAGGGTGAGTCTTTTGGGATTATCTGAATGTATTTTGTGATTTGTTCTTGCTATGTATTTATTTGTTTTACTGGTCAATGGACTGAATAAAAATGATTGAAAAGGAGAGCTGCATTTCTATTCTCTCTCTCTCACTTTCCTCCTCATCCATCTCTCTTTCTTCTTCAACAACCTGCCCAGTGCCTCCCACACCTGATCATTCCTTAGACAATAGATCAGGGGGTTGAGAAAAGGTGTAATGGCACTATAGAAGAGCGTTACTGCCTTAGTGACCTCTGACTGGCTTTCCCCACCTGGAACCAAATACATCCCTGCCACTGAGCTGTAGAAAAGGGTGACCACCATTAAATGGAAAGAAATGGTGGAGAAGGCCTTCCGACGGCTGCCTTGGTTAGACGCTTTCATCAGGGTGAGAACGACAGTGCCATAAGATATCATAACAAAAAATACATTGCCTAAAAAGAGAGTGAGAATAAAGATCTGGAAACCATGAGGAAAGTTTCCTAAGGGAGGGCAGGCAAGGGACAAAAGAGGCACAGGATCGCACACAAAGTGGTCAATGATGTTGGGGCCACAGAAGGACAACTTGGAGATCAAAATCACCGGCACAATGTACCCCAGGAAACCAAGGACCCAACAAGCAGCCACCAGGGCACAGCAGGAATTGGGGGTCATGATTTGTGGGTAGCGCAGTGGGTGACAGATGGCCAAGTACCGATCCAAGGCCATGGCTGAGAGGAAGAAGAATTCAGTGTTGCCGAGAGAGAAACAGACATAAAACTGGAAAAAACATGTTCGGAAGGAGATGATCCCATGAGATGATGTCAGATCAAAGAGCATACGGGGCACAGTGGTAGATACGTAACATATCTCTAGCCAGGAGAAGTTGCTCAGCAGGATGTACATGGGAAGCCGGCACAAGTGCACATCCAGAGTGACCAGTGTGATAACAGTGATATTCTCAGCTAAAGTGAGTGTGTAGAGAATGGAAAAAAAGACAAGCAGCAGGAACCGCTTCTGCTGTGTGACTCCAAAGCCCAGTAAAATGAATTCCTGTACTGCAGTCCCATTGGCCAGCTCCATCTGGAATGGGAGCAGAGAATCATCATGGCTTAACATATGAAAACACACATGATATTGCAGAGCACCACAGACCACAACCCATCTGTTTCTATAGAAAAATAAAGACTAAGCAGGCATGCCATTTGGGGAGGTCAACAGGCCATTCCATCTGCATTTTATCTCTGTATGTTTCAGATCACAAGGTATTATTTCTCTAAGGATAATGTTTTTTTGTGTTGCTCTACCTATCTAAAAATGCATTTAATACAGACTGCTTTGGGGGAAATTATTTTCCAAACTGTTCAGGAGCCTTGCTTTGTACATTTTCCTTTGCTTCACTGAAATGTCTTTCCAAACTGCTACTGAACCCGGAACAGATGCTGCACGAAATCACTCCAGCTCTATCTGTTGTTAAAAATCAGAATAAAACAAATCTGGTGCAAAATATCCCACCTAATACCAGCTGACAGACCGCACAAGAGTACTTCAGCCCAATAATCTTTCATGCAAGCAAGTTGTGCTACTGTGAAATAGATAAATAAGTACACTGGCAACCAATGGACTCCTGCATAGTGCAGACAGAGAAATTGTTAGCCCTGCATCCATTCCCCAAAGAAAAGAAAGGATACTTCCACTCCAACCAACTTGCAGGGCTTCTTGCCTCTCTTTCCAAATCTGGCTCCACACTAGGACAGTTCACACAACTATGAAGCATGTAGGAGATGAGTTCTATCCAGTTTCGGGAACTGGATGGGCTCCTCTTTTGCAATGGTGAGTTAGATCAAACTAAGGTAGGCAGTGGAGAGCTTGATTATACCCCAGATGGGCAGGAAAGGCATGCCCTACCAAGGTCCTGTCCCCAGCTTTTGAAGGAGGTGGGGGGGGGAGAGAGAGTCTGATCCAACAGGCTTGGACAATCTAGCTCCCCATCTCCTACATTGTTATTCTCTAACACACTGTCACAAAGCAGGAGTTTGCCCAACTGAGTAAGACTTGTCTCCTATCCAGTTTATGGTCGTGTGAACTGCTCTAACATCTCTGGCTCTGAAGGATGTCACCTTACAAGAGGAGAGGAGAGGAGAGGAGAGACATTCTCCAGCCCTCAGGAGAGCATCTCCCAACTCCATTTGCTCCCAGTGATAATAACTCTATCAGCCTAAGAAAGGAAGCTTGAAAGTTTATTGGAAAGGTATGATAAAAGGCGGTGGCCAGGAGTGCTTTTTATCAGCTTCGTCTGATAGGTCAGCTATGTCCATTTCTAGAGGTGAATGACCTTAAAACATATGCTGGTAACCTCCAGGCTTGACTACTGTAATGTGCTCTATGTGGGGCTTTCTTTGTATGTAGTCCGGAAACTACAATTGGTACAGAATGCGGAAGCCAGATTGTTCTCTGGGACAACATGAAGGGACCACATAACACCGGTTCTAAAAGAACTGCACTGGCTGCTGATATGTTTCCAGGTGAAATACAAGGTGCTGGTTATTACCTATAAAGCCCTCAATGGCTTGGGTCCAGGATATTTGAGAGAGTGCCTCTTTTGTCATAATCCCTGCCACCTGTTACAATCTTTTGGAGAGGTCCGGTTACGGTTGACACCAGCTTGTTTGGTGGCGACCCAGGACTGGGCTTTCTCTGTGGCTGCCCTAGGGCTTTGGAATAAGCTTCCTGCTGAAATAAGAGCATCTCCTTCTCTATTTGTTTTCAGGAAGAACCTCAAGACCCTCTTGTTCTCTCAGGCTTTTAATTAGAATTTTGAATAATTTAAGAAACTTGTTTTAATAATTTTATTATATTGTTTTTATTGTCATGTATTTTAATTTGTGACTTTTAAATACTTTAAATTTTGTACGCCGCCTAGAGATATGCATATCAGGTGGAATAAACATATCATACATATGTACATACATACATACAAGAGCCATCCTTGCCTTGGCCAGATATTTTCACCCAAGAAGAATATCAAAAGGCTTCTGTCTGCACTCTGTTGGTGTCCTGGTGATTGATAATGCAAATTACATCATCAACATGGCACCCTATTGCACAGAGCATGCCTACTTCCTCTTCTCACAATTATGTATCTATTGCATGTACAGAAAGTGTGACTTCTTTGGGCCTCCCTGATCATCTCCCATTCAGGCTGAGATCTGCTTAGCTTCAAATATATATAGTATGATTGTGTCCTTTCCAGGATATTCTCCTGGCCTATTGCTAGTCTGCTCTGTGCATTTTGGTAGTGTCTATTTGCAAGATGAAGGAGGAGCTTTGAAAAAGCCCCTGGGGTTCACCTGGTTTGCATGGAGGAAAGCAGCTGATTCAAGTCTTTGGCTAAAGTTTTAATTAAGTTTAAATCAGATATAATCATGGATATTTCTAGTGATCAATTTCTCCCTCTTATCTCTCTTTGTCAACATTTCCTGAGAGACCCCTTGTTAATCCTTATTTTTATTACAAGTAGCACCCACTTATGTCCAGCCTGCTGTGATTCCCCCACCACCACCACCATTGCCTTTGCCTGGGTCATAATTCCCATTTCTATACCTCAGCAGGAGCCAAAGCCCTGATTCATCCCGTTGTAGCCTCTCCACAATTGCTTTCTCAGAATTTGGGAGGAAGGATGCTGTGCTCTCTGTCTTGCTTGAATGATCATCTCGAATACTGATGGCACAAAGGGCATAGAGGACCATGGTGTGGGCTTTAAGGAAGAAAGATACACCATGTATGTGTGAGTACCTATCCGGGTTTCAATGCCAGTGATTACTTTTTGCTACGGCTTTAAACAGTGAATAAAATGAACCATGGGAACATGTCTCCAGGGAACATCATTTTCCAATGAAACAACATCTCTTGGGGGACAGGATTCCACCATCTCTTCACTAATGTTTGTTTTTCCAAACTGCTGCCTTTCAGTGCTCTCAAAAGAGAAGAAGATGTAAAGAAGATGTAACACTGGAGGAAACAGTCACAGAAGGAGATGACCCCACATGGAAAGGACAGATCAAACAGCAGCTGTAATGTAACACATCTGCAGTCAGGGGGAGTTATCCAGCAGGAGATACATAGGAAAAGACAATGGTGAAGGCACCACCAAGGAGACCAGCCTCAATTTAATTTAATTTAATTATTAATGTATTAATGTATTAATGTATTAATGTATTAATGTATTAATGTATTAATTTATCAATTTATTAATTTATTAATTTATTAATTAATACTACATATATTTGTATACCACCCACTACCGCAGCCTCTAGGCAGTTTACAACACTTTTTTAAAAAATTCCAAAAATTTAAAACATATAAAAGTTCAAATTAAAATAGCTAAAAGCCACTAAAAAGCTAAAAGGTTTGGCTGTAGAAATGAGGCTGGTGAGGCTGGTTGGATTTAGCCTCCTTCTGAAGTTGTGAAAGTGCCCTTAACAAAGAATTTTTATCCAAAACACATTGGGCTTATTAGAGACAAGTATGGAATTCACTGCAGCCAGATGTGGTGATGGCTGCCAATCTAGATGGGTTTAAAAGAGGGCTAGAACAATTTCATGGAGGCTAGTGCTATCAGTGTACTCTGGCCCTGGTAGCTGTTAATTTCCATTAGGATCACCAGGTGCTCAAGAGCACCAATGGGATGGGGCATTGCTTTCTTTCCCCCTGGCTGGGCACTGTATAAAGCAAGATGTTGGACTAAATGGGCCTTGTGTCTGAACCAGCAGGGCACTTTATGATAAACTAAAGCGCTCCATCTGATGTTTGGGATGGATGTAAAGCATCTCTTGATAATGGTATGAGTTATCCTCCACACATAGCATACTGCTGCTCCTGTGATACTGATAGCTGTTTCTAAAGATAAAAGTTGGTGGGCAGGTGCTAATTTGCAGAAGAAGGAATTCAGCCCTGAATCAGAATAGCGGTGAAATATATCTTTAATGTTATGCTATGTCTTTTCAGTTAGTAGGAGGGCTTAGACCAATGATGTGTTGATTTTAGGTTTTTCTGGTGTATAAGCAACTAGGATGGGCGAATGTGGTTTGTCTCGGGACCAAACTGCCTGTGATGTTAAATGCCCACATTTTATAGTTGGAGGCTTGCAATTACTGATGATTAAGAGCTATGTTGGGCCAGAATCTTGAACAGGATGGGCATTTTACCCTTTATTATTGCACTATTTTCTAACTGAATTGAAGCTCTCACGCAGAACATCCAGCGTGGTTTATTCGGAAGAAATTGATCCTTGACCATATATATATATATATATATAATTTATTTATTTAACACATTTGTATACCTTCCAAAACACAAGTCTCTGAGCACTTTACAACAAAACAATAAAAACAACAGATAAAAAGATTAAAACATTACAATTAAAATTTAATAAGTTAAAACTATTAAAAACACAATTAAAACAATATCTAATTAAAAGCCTGGGTGAACAAATGCGTCTTGACTGCCCTTTTAAAAGTTGTAAGAGATGAGGAGGCTTTTATTGCAGCAGGGAGCGTGTTCCAAAGCCTCAGGGCAGCAATGGAGAAGGCCCATCCCTGAGTAGCCACCAGACAAGCCGGTGGCAACTGCAGACAAACCTCTCCAGATGATCTCAATAGTCGGTGTGGTTCATAGTGAAGAAGATGTTCTCTTACATACCCAGGGACCAAGCTGTTTAGGGCTTTATAGGTTATAACCAAAACCTTGTATTTTGCCCGGAAACTTATCAGCAACCAGTGTAGATCTTTACATTATCGGCAACCAGTGTAAATGCATATTCTCCCCCTTTTGGTACCTCATGGTATAACTCTAGCATGGCTGAGCAGCAGGTTCTCCGATTTCTCAAGGGAGTAGTGCATGAGGGTACCTCTAAATGTGTGGCACTAGAAGGGGATTGGTTCGCCCATTGATTTTGGACATTGAAAAGAGTTTTGACAACATTTTAAAGTTCCATAAATACTTTGTCTCATAACAGAAAGTTACAAAAAGTGCAGCAATAGAAGCCCCCCACCATGAACATCAGAAATGCTTTATTTGGGGGGAAATGCTCCTTGTATCCATACGAAAGGTGTCACCTCTCCCTTTTTATTAAGCCCATATTATAACTGCAGAATGGCTGGGCAGAAGGCTGTCAAATCTCCCATATGGCGATTCATGACCCTAGGCTTCAGTGTGTGTATTCTGAAGCCTATTGGTCCACCTATTGATTTTTAATGATTTTCTTTCAAAGTTGTAGTCTGTAAAATTGGCATTCCATTCAGGGGAGGAGCTACCAGGACTTGTCCATGTTCAAAGGATGCAGGTCTTGGCAAGCAAGTGCTGTGGCAGGTGGCAGGAGCCACTGCAGCAAGTGGGGGCATCAATACTCATCAGCTGCAGCTCCCCACCCTCCTCAGTGGTGGCGGGAGCTGGTCAGAAGGAGGGAGGCCCTGTTGATTCTCTAGAGAGAAGGAACAAGGCCTCCCTTCTTACAGGTAGTCCCCGAGCCATCTGGGAATGGAGGGCATCTATGTGTCCTGTGCTGGCATTAGGGCCATTCCCAGCTGGCTTGGGAGCTACTCAGAAGCAGAGAGGTCTCATTCCCTGTCTCCAGAGCCTCCCTCCTTCCCAACAGGCATGGGTCTCTGGCAAGCGCCAAAGGTGGCAGCAGGAGCAATAGCTGCACTGCCATTGATGGTGAGCAGGAGAGGAAAATGCCAATGCCAGGGAGCCATGTGCCAATTGGGAGGGGGGCTTGAACATTAGCCCCCTTTTGCTACACTCAGGATCCCTTTAGCTAACAAATAAAGTAGTTTTTGTATTCATCATCAGTCATCATCATCTAAGCGATTAATCCCATACTCTTTCCCAAACAGCTCAATTTAACACAGTGTCACGCCCTCGCTCTCAGATAGTGAGGAGGAAGGGGAAGCTGACAGCCTTGCAGCCAATGCAGGGGTGCCTGAGGGGCAGAGCCCGGCTGTCAGTTCCCAAGAGATAGCTGAGGTAGGTCTGGCTGATGGTTCAGAGCATGCACAGCAGTCTGAGGCAGCAGAGACAGCGACGGACAAATCAGAAGATGATCTGTGCAGGCAACCCCCACTGACTCCACAACAGAGGCGTGTCACAAGACGAAGAACACAGCTGGAAACTATCAGGAGAAGTAAACGCCTCTTGCAGAGAGCTGATAAGCCTTGAATCCCTGCCAGCTGAGAGTTATCAGCTTGGACTATAAAGCACATTAACAGCTTTTGGTTTGCCGCTGGAAGACAACATTTGTCAACCCTTGTGTCGAGTTGTCGACAGCTTTCAGCCCAAGCCAGATAGAGAGAACTACTCCCGAGCTGTGTTTTGCTTCTGCAGCCCAGTTTGTATTGTGGACTATCTTCCTGGACTTCCCTTCCGGGTGGCCAGATTGCTGACACACATGCCCTTGCATACATGCATAGGTATGTACATAGGATAAATGTCAGCCAGCTACACTGGCTGCCAATAGGTTTCCGAACAAAATACAAAGTGCTAGTCATAACTTAAAATGCCATAAATGGCTTAGGCCCTGGGTATCTAAGAGAGTGTCTTCTTCATTACGAGCCCCACCGCCCATTGAGATCATCTGAGGAGGTCCGTCTCCAGTTACCGCCAACCCGTTTGGTGGCTACACAGAGACGGGCCTTCTCGGTCACTGCCCCGAGATTGTGGAATGTGCTCCCTGCTGAGATACGATCCTCCCCATCTCTGGCAATTTTAAAAAAACACCTGACAACCCATCTGTTCACCCAAGCTTTCTCAGCTTCCTAAATTTTTTTTAGGTTTTAATCTCTGGATTATTTTTAAATTGTTCAATTGTTTTAAGTTATTTGTATATGTTTTTAACTTGTTTTATGCTATGGTTCACCGTCCAACAGTGTACAAATGGTGGTGTACAAATCTGATAAATAAATAAAAATAAATAAATAAATTGTACAGACAAAAACAAACAAAAACTTTGGGAATTTCCATTTATTTCCATTTCACAGAACATGTTAAAATCATACCACTTTAAAAAAACAAACCGATAATCAACTTTATATCAGTTATGACATAATATTTATAACAGCTGAGTCAGCCCAAGCACTGCCCCAACTGGTTTTCTGCTTCGTGTTCAGCTTCTGAAAAGGAGAGCTACATTTCTTTCTCACTCCCTCACTTTCCTCCTCATCCATCTCTCTTTCTTCTTCAACAACCTGCCCAATGCCTCCCACACCTGATCATTCCTCAGACAATAGATCAGGGGGTTGAGAAAAGGAGTAATGGCACTATAGAAGAGTGCCACTGCCTTAGTGACCTCTGACTGGCTCTCCCCACCTGGAACCAAATACATCCCTGCCACTGAGCTATAGAAAAGGGTGACCACCATTAAATGGAAAGAAATGGTGGAGAAGGCCTTCTGACGGCTGCCTTGGTTAGACACTTTCATCAGGGTAAGAATGACGGTGCCATAAGATATCATAACAAAGAATACATTGCCTAAAAACAGAGTGAGAACAGATATCTGGTACCAACGTGGAACATTTCCTAAGGGAGGGCAGGCAAGAGACAGAAGAGGCCCAGGATCACACACAAAGTGGTCAATGATGTTGGGGCCACAGAAGGACAACTTGGAGATCAAAATCACTGACACAATGTACCCCAGGAAGCCAAGGACCCAACAAGCAGCCACCAGGGCACAACAGGAATTGGGGGTCATAATTTGTGGGTAGCGCAGTGGGTGACAGATGGCCAAGTACCGATCCAAGGCCATAGCTGAGAGGAAGAAGAATTCAGTGTTGCCAAGAGAGAAAAAGATGTAGAACTGGAAAAAGCAAGCTTGGAAGGAGATGATCCCATGAGACGATGTCAGATCAAAGAGCATACGGGGCACAGTGGTTGATACATAACATATCTCTAGCCAGGAGAAGTTGCTTAGCAGGATGTACATGGGAAGCTGGCACAAATGCACATCCAGGTTCACCAGTGTGATAACAGTGATATTCTCAGCTAAAGTGAGCATATAGAGAATGGAAAAAAAGACAAGCAGCAGGAACCGCTTCTCCTGTGTGACTCCAAAGCCTAGTAAGATGAATTCCTGCACTGCAGTCCCATTGGCCAGCTCCATCTGGAATCAGAGTAGAAAATCATCATGTAACTTATGGAAATACACATGATATTGCAGAGCATCAACCCATCTGTTTCTATTGAAAAGTAAGGACTAAGCAGGCAGGCACAAGAACATAACATAAGAACAGCCCTGCTGGATCAGGTTCAAGGCCTGTCCAGCATTCTGTTTCACACAGTGACCCATCAGATGCCTCTGGGGAGCCCACAGGCAAGAAGTATGTGCATGCCCTCTCTCCTGATGTTGCTCCCCTGCAATTGGTATTGAGGCATTATGCCTCTGACGCTAGAGGTAGCCCACAGCCACCAAACTAGTAGTCTTTGGTAGACCTGTCCACCATGAATTCTCTAAGCCCCTTTTAAAGCCATCCAAGCTGGTGGCCATCACCACATCCCATGGCAAAGAATTCCATAGATAAATTATGTGCTGTGTGAAAAAGTACTTCCTCTTGTCTCTCCTAAATTTCCCGACCTTCAGTTTCATGCAGTGACACCTGGCTCTAGTAAGAGATGGAGAAAAATTTCTCTCTGTCCACCCTCTCCACTCCATGCATAATTTTATACAGCTTGATCACGTCTCCCCTTAATCGCCCCTTTTCCAAGGTAAAGAACCCCAGATGCTGTAGGAAAGTTCAACAGGCCATTCCATTTGCATTTTATCCCCATATGTTTCCAATCACAAGTGATTATTACTCTAAGGATAATGTTTTCTCTGTAGCTCTTATAAAAAATTATCTTTCATCTACCTACCTACCTTCCTACAAATGCATTTAAAGCAGACTGCTTTGGGGCAGATTAATTACAAAACTGTTCAGATCCATGCTTTTTATATTTTCTTCTGCTTCACCAAAATATATTTCCCCAACTGCTACTGAATCCTGAACAGATGCCAGACCGAATCACTCAAGGACGTTTTTCACACATAGCTTTTAGTTCACATCTCCCCTGGTATGGAGGGTGTGCATTCACATATCAGTCAGATTTGCCTCAAAGTCCCTACGACTGCTACTGAACACTGAACAGAAGCTCCACGAAATCACTCCAGCTCAATTTGTTGCTAAAAATCAGAATAAAACAAATCTGGTGCAAAAATATCTCACCTAATACCAGCTGACAAACCACACAAGAGTACTTCAACAAAATAACCTTTCATGCAAGCAAGTTGTGCTACTGTGAAATAAATAAATAAGCATACTGGCAACAAATGGAATCCTGCATAGTGCAGACAGAGAAACTGTTAGCCCTGCATCTGCTCTCCAAAAAAAAGAAAGGATACTTCCACTCCAACCAACTTGCAGCTCTTCTTGCCTCTCTTGCAAAATCTGGCTTCACACACTAGGACAGTTCACACAACTATGAAGCACATAGGAGAAGTGTCCTATCCAGTTTTGGGAACTGGATGAGCTCCTCTTTTGCAATGGTGAGTTAGATAAAATTACACAAGGTAGGCCGTGGAGAGCTTCATCATACCCCAGATGGGCAGGACTGGCATGCCCTATCAAGGTTCTGTCCCCAGCTTTTGAAGGAGGGGGAGGAACCATCTGACCCAGCAAGGTTGAACAATCCAGCAGGGTTGGACAATCTAGCTCCCCATCTCCAACCTAGTTATTCTCTAACACACTGTCACAAAACAAGAGTTTGGCCAGCAACCATTACTGGGTAAGACATGACTCCTACCCACTTTATGGTCATGTGAACTGCTCTACCATCTCTGGCTCTGAAGGGTGCCACCTTCCGAGAGGAGAGGAGTGGAGAGGAGAGGACAGACATTCCCCAGCCCTAAGGAGAACATCTCCCAACTCCATTTGCTCCCAGTGATAATAACTCTATCAGCCTAAGAAAGGAAGCTTGAAAATTAGTTATAAAGATGTGATAAGAGAGCTATTCTTGCCTTGGCAAGACATTTTCACCCCAGAAGAATATCAAAAGGTTTGTGTCTGCTACAATCTGTTTAGTCCTGGTGCTCCATAATTCAAATTGCATCTATCAAATGTATGGCCAGTGTGGCTTCTTCGGACCTCCCTGATCATCTCCCATTCAGGCTGAGATCTGCTTAGCTTCAAATATATAGTATGATTGTGTCCTTTCCAGGATATCATCCTGGCCTATTGCTAGTCTGCTCTGTGCATTTTGGTAGTGTCTACTTGCAAGGTGAAGGAGGAGCTTTGAAAAAGCCTGGGGTTCATCTGGTCTGCATGGAGGAAAGCAGCTGATCCACGTCTTTGGCTTAAGTTTTAATCAAGTTTAAATCAGATATAGTCATAGGCATTTCTTGTGATCCATTTCTCCCTCTTATCCCTCTTTGTCAACTTTTTCTGGGACACCCCTTGTTAATCCTTGTTTTTTTAAAGGTACCATCCATTTATGTCCATCCTGCTGTGATTCCCACCAATCCCCCTCATCCCTTTTGCCTGGGTCATAATTCCCATTTCTATACCTCAGCAGGAGTCAAAGCCCTGATTCATCCCGTTGTAGCCTCTCCACAATTGCTTTCTCAGAATTTGGGAGGAAGGGTGCTGTGCTCTCTGTCTTGCTTGGATGATCATCTCGAATACTGATGGCACAAAGGGCATAAAGGACCATGGTGTGGGCTTTAAGGAAGAAAGATACACCATGTATGTGTGAGCACCTATCAGTGCTTCAATGCCAGTGAGTTCTTTTGACTGCAGTTTTAAGCAGTGACTAAAATGAACCATGGGAACATGTCTCCAGTGAACAACATTTTCCAATGAAACTACTTCTCTCGGGAGACAGGATTCCAGCAGCTCATATTAATGTTTGTTTTTCCAAACTGCTGCCTTTTTGGCAAAAGTTGCCCATTTTTCAGAGTAAAGAATGGGATGAGGGGTGCACCACTGTCATGGAATGGGAAGACTGGTGTACTCGGAGCAAGAAGACCTGGGTTCAAGTCCCAAATTCAACTATGAAGCTAAGAAGTTTATCCAGGGGCATAACTATATTTGGACAGACATTTTCCAAGAAGACCCACTACCCACGGTCAACACAAAAAAGGGGCTGCCAAGGATATCCCACCTGCCGCTTGCTGCCTCCCCACTGCCGCATTTGCCCCCTTCCTGTTGCCTCCTGTAGCTTGGTAGCTGGCTCACACAGTGGTAAGGAGTTCCATGGCTTCTCTCTTTGCTCAAGTAAGGAGAGAAGCTATGAAACCCCTTCCTGCTGTGGTCGCCAGCCAAAAAATGAAGGGCACGCATGTACACTATGTGTTATGCATCAGGGCATATGTGTGCCCTCCATTTCTGGCTCCCTTACCAATAGAAAGCTGGATGGTTGCTTTTCCTAGCTTGAGCAGGGAAAAGTGGCTATCTGGCTCCAATCTCTGGGGTAAACTGGCTCCTAAGTGGTGGTGGCAGCAAATGCAGGTCAGCAAGGCCAAGAGCAACACGGTAAGTGGTGGCAGGTGGAGGAGGAGCAGGAGTGACTGATGTGGTGCTTTGTGGAAGGGGCCATCACCACCAAAAAATAAAAAGTAAAAAAATCTCATGGCACTATTACCAAATTTGTCTTAAGTATCACTTTAAGACTAATCCCCAGCTTTTGGTATTGCCATCAGCCTATGCAGGTTAGGGGTGTGCAGAAACAGTACAAATCCAACCTGGTTCAATCCGAACCGGCCTGGTTCAACCAGTACAAACTCAAACTGAACCGGCCCAACCTTGGAGAAGCCTCTGCTAGTCTGTGTAGACATTACTGAGCTAGATGGACCAATGGTCTGTCTCAGTATAAGGCAGCTTCCTATGTTCCTATGAAGCGAAGAAAAGTGGCTATTTGGCTCCTGTGGCCTCATCCTCACCAAATTCCCCTTTGCAAGCATAATCCTAACCGTGCACACTCCTAATGCAATTAGTACATTGGAGCATAAAGGACCTAGCCAAATTGTGTTCCCATGGTTATGATTTTGTAGACCAGTACAATATCTCACACTGAACATCAGATCTCACGACCTCATGGTGTGAACATCATGGGCCATCAAATTTCCTGGTTTTGGAGCTCAGTTGGAGCTGCCACATCCATAAATATCCTGTAAACCAAAGGTTTTTTCTTTAATTGAATATAGGAATCTGCATCCCTCCCCAGAAATGCTGTGATTGGAAGACAAGACTCAGACCATTTGACATATTACATTGCCAAGTTTGATCTGTCACTCCACAGCTCTTCCCTCATCTCCCACAGCCTGATCTAAATAAAGCATTTGCTACGGCAACATTGTTCAGGTTGGCTTCTAAAGCCTGAAAACAGCTCTTTTTCATTCCTACAATTCCAACAGAAATCCGACACAACAGAGATTTCATTCCAACATTTCCGAAACAATAAGGCTTTAAAATGTCATGTCAGAATTTCTGATATTTTCTGTTGGATCTGACACTGAACATATCGGGAAAATATCAGAAATTCTGACATGACATTTTAAAGCCCTATTGTATCAGAAATGTCGGGAATGAATATTTGTTTAATATTCCTTTGTAAGTTATTTTTGTTAACTGCCTTGATCCACATGACAAAAATACTGACTGACTTCCAGACTAATGCTGCACTAGTGCAAAACATCTTGTACTAGTGCAAGGATATTGTGTTAGCTAGTTCTGCTACCTTGGGAGCTTGTGTTCTAGACTAGTTTTGTGCTGGTGCTACAAGGTGCACTTGGACAAACTGTGGCACACCTCCTGTAAGTGATACTACTGCTGCTTACCACTCCTACTACAGATATTTTATATATTGCTTTTCAACCAAAGTTCTTAAAGCATTTTACATGGGAAAATAAATAAATAATAGATAAGTTGGTTCCCTGTCCCCAAAGGGCTCACAGTGTACTCCTCCTAAATGAGCAACGGTCGCGTTAAGGTGGTGGTTCTCTTGCATTTAGCAGTGGGGAAGAAACTGGCCCTATCCAGCCCAAGCACAGCAGTGGGCGTTGCTGGTGTCTGTCTTGTATTTCTTTTTAAACAATGAGCCCTTGGGGACAGGGGACCATCTTGTTTATTGGTTATTTATTTTTCTCCATAAACCGCTGTGAGGACTTTGGTTGAAGAGCGGTATATAAATATTCGTAGTAGCAAAAAAGCAAGATGAGGTGGACACCAGCAACAGGTACTGGAAGGATGCTGTTCTGGGGCTAAGTAGGGTCAGTAGTTCTTCCCTTGCTATATATAAATAACGGAAACCTCTTCCTGAGTCCATATACATTGCAGGGATTGGTGCAAAACTATCCACTGTCCTTGCCAACCTCAGAGCAACTCTGAGCATCTGCTCAGCTGAGCATCTGCTCTCCTTCTTGCATAGGTGTACCTTGGCTTATTGTTCTAATGCAGCATTTGTCTGGATATCAGTCAATATTTACACATCAGTCGGACTAGATGTTTACTGCCAGTCTGTATCTCCTGACCTGTAACATCCACCTTCTTTGGGAGGAATATTCACCGTATATATACAGAGCGGTGGTGGGTTTTTTTTGGCCAGAATACTCTTCTGTTACATTTCCAGGACATAGAACTTCTTCCACATTGCATTGCATCCACTGAGTGGCTCAAAAATGCTTCATATTAAGCAAATAGAGTTAGGGGAAACAGTGATTACCTGTGGGAATTATCTGTGTTTCAACACAGCTGGGGAGGTAAGTCGTCTCCAGGGAGAGATTGGCTTGGTGGAAAATGATGTTCTTCTTGAGCGACACATTCCCAAGGGCCAGAAAATACTTAAGCCAGCATTGAGACTCTCATACACGCAACATGCCTGCTATTTTCCTCCAAAACCCACCAATGCCACAGCTTTACACCACTTTACCAGGAAGCAGCAGGATAGTCTCGTCTCATTCTGACATATGAGGTGGAGGAGCGTTTTGAGTGCTACTGAGGTACAGATATGGGAAGCAGGACCAAGGCAAAAGGGGCAGGAATAAGAACGGCAAAGGAATGGATTTGAATGGGTGCCCCTTTCTGGAAAAAGATCTGGGCGTCTTGCAAGAAATGTTGACAGGTCATTAAGAAATTATAGTGGGGGGGTGGAGATGCATAAAAGAGAGAGATTATGAGAAATGCCCGTGATTAAGTTTTATTCTTGATTTCAAATCAACTAGCAATTAAGCAAAAGTTTTTGACCAGCTGCTTTACCCACTCAGATCCCACAAACTCCAAATTCTTTCAAAGACACACACACACAACTATCCTGCAGAAAGAGTTCTCTATTTTAAAAAATCATTGATTTCCTTTATTAACAAAACATTCAACTACCCGAACTTCAACATTTTAAGTAGTCTCATTTTCTCTTCAGAGAGAGCTTTTCCATGGGTCGCATGCATCTGGGAACTGAAAGCTGGATATTACCCTCGTTCATCTTTTTCTGTTCTCACCCTTTCACAGCAAACCCCAAGAAAAGAGAGATGATATTCTTACTAAAAATATTGAATGTAAGCATGCATGATAGAACATTGCATTTTATTAAGGACTATTACTAACGTTTTCAATACCTTATACTCCCCTCACAGATAGAAAGTACCCCCTTTGGGAAGGAGCCAAAGAGAAGCTGGTAGTCACAAAGAAATTCTCAGCTGGAACTGAGGACACAAAGTCCAAGCATGATTTGATCATACTTCCTGTAGTCACAAGCCTGCTGAAGATCATGGTACAGTTAGTTCTCTCTGGCAGAGACGGAGAGAGGCTCGCCAATTCCTTTTCTCCCAATTGTAAATTTTCCAGGTAATAATAGGGCAGCCTGAACTTCCCCTTGAAAATTTTGAAGTCCTTTACACTTGCATCTGTAAAGCCCCTCTTAATCTACTTTTTTATAAGACTCTGCTCACTCCAATAAAGTTAATTACAGGGCACTCATCTGGCAGATTTGGCCAAGTTTTGTAATGATAGGAAACCCTCCTGCCAGACCTGGAATGAGGCTAGAGAATAGACATGATGCTTTTACATTATAAAACCAGCAAGGATCATCCTGAATAGGAGATGGACAGGGAAGCCCACGGAATCCATCTTCTGCTTCCCCAAACAAGAGAAGGATGCATGTGTGTGAGATTAGTAATTATGAGAAATGAAACAGCTGCATGTGCTAAAGAGCATTTAATGTGAAATATTTGTAGAATCCAAGGGAAAGAGTTGTGGTCTGCAAAGACAAGGCAGTGGAGTGGAATAACAAATATGAATAGTTTAACGTAACAGATACAATGTACAGAAAGGCAAGTGTAGACTGCTTTTCTGTGCTCTTGCTGCTGGCTATTTGTTAGTCCCACCTCTACTCTAGGACTGGAATATGAGTAACTAAAGCCCTATTCAAAAGCTGTCTTGGATCAAGGAATGGATTAACCCCAAACACCACAATGTTCATGTTGCTATTTGCATTGGTTCCAGTCAGATAGGGAGATAAGAACGTTGAAGGTCTTAATAGATTGTAGACACAACCCGCATGAGACTGCTTTGGAGTCATTCGTATAACCATGGCATGAATGTCAAATGATCCTCTTTCATCATATCTTCCCATCTAACACTGTGGAAAGCTATAGCTGATGCAACCTTATTTTAATAAGATTAAAAACCAAATGTATGTTCAGACAGAAGTGGTAAATTGGATCAATGTGAGCTTTATTAGGTAGATTAAACCCTCATGTGTTCTTCCTTCCCTGATGAATGCATATTTGTCAAATAATGCAAAGGTCGCATCATGAATTTTTTTGGGGGGGGAATAGAATAAATTTGGTACATTAGCGCTGATTCTCTCATTAACCTGTTAGAATGGTTAAAAACAATCTTGCTGTGTGATTTCAAGCAAATTTATTCAGAAATTCCACTGTATTCCAGAGATTTGCTCCAATTGAATATATAAACTTAGACACTTCCTAACCATTTTAAGTAACAAGTAACTGTGCAGACACATATGAAAACTTGTTTAATCAAAATAAAAGTTGGATCTTCATTTTTATGATAGAAGCTCTGCCCAACCAGATGAGATTTAACTCTGATGGATGTTCAATTTTAATTGAACTTCCCCCTCAAGACAGCATTTTGTTATCATCCTCAGTGATTTGTTTTTAATCTATTATAGGTGACAGCCACATGCAGTTCTTAGGTTCCTACCCACTCTGCTTCTGAGAGATTTTCCAGGAGCTGTCTCGGAATCTGAGGCAGAATCCAGTAGAAGCAGAACCCAGAAACATCTCTAGTAAGATAAACATCTCTTTGTATGAAATAATGGTTTCATATGAAGGAATGTTGATACAGAGATGCTTCTAGAATCTGCTTCTGCAGGATTCAGTCTCAAATTTCTTTTTTTGGAAATCTTTTCCATTTTTTGAACCCTTTCCATTTTGGGGAAATGTTTCCTGGAGCATAAATCATCACAGTTTTATTAATCTTATTGCATACTTGTAAGTGAGGCCTGTTGTCGACCAGTCATTTTGCATAGATTACACTGAGTTCAGGAAATTAAATATATGTAATGGATTTCTTTATTAATATGCTTGCAAAACGGAAATAAAAGAACACTTTTAAATTTGTAGGCTTTCAACTTCAAACATTCAATTTGTTCAATATTTACCAAACATAGTAAATTTGAATCATAGTAAATGTGAGTCTGAGAAAGATTTCCTGCTTCTTTCAGCCATGATGTCAGTTTTGAATTATTGCTCTGATTATTGATAAAAATCTGTTGAGAACAGTTAAAATGTAGTGATTATAATGATTTTGTTCTAACAAATATACAAAAACTTTAACCCTTTCACGAAGCATATTCTAGTATTAAACGCAGTGCATTCAGCTAATTTCAGTGAGAGGATTGTGCCTGCCAAATTGGGTATCTTTAGGTCATTGGGAAGTATGGTTTTATTTCACACAAACAGTGCCAGAAACAGACTCTTCAAAATATACAGTATAATATATTTCCAGAATTCTGCAGGCTGGAAAAGAGGGAGAAGAGTTCCCTAACTGCCCTCTCCCAGGTACCTCAGGGAGCAGGGGTTGCATGTTTCCTGCCTTTCATCAGAGGCTTTTGCCTGCAGCCCCTTTTTCTCCCTGTGTTAAGTCTAATGGAAGCCATACTGGCCCAGTTCAGATGTACAACTTAACTGGCGATAAGCATGGCCAAGGTTTCCATTCTCAACTCCAAATTGTGCTGAAGACATTCACCGAACCATGGCCAGCCAAACTCCAGTTGAAGGGAGCCCCTCCCTGCTGCCTGGCCACCAGGACACATCCCTGCCGCCTCTATGATTGGAGTTTGGAACAGGGACGAAACAGCAGTTATAGTGGAGTCAGCATTTGAATGTAATGCTTTGGCTCCAAAACCTCAGTTGTTGACAGCGAAACTTAGAGATGACTGAAGGTGCCAACTGGAGTTTGGGTTCCAACTGGAGTTTGGCAAGGCAAACCGTAGTTAGCTTTTGGCCCGTAACTGCAGTTTTGTGCATTCAGCAGTATTGCAGTTACAACCTTGGCCAGCTATACTCCCCACTGATACTCTCTCCTGGATTATACAAGGGCTAAAGAAGAGGCCGCAGCCCATGTACCAACATTCCAAAATCTAGATTTCCTACTACAATTCAATGGTATGTTCAAGATTAAATGGCTCAAAAGCATTGATTTGGGTTCCTCCTTTTCACATCATAAATATGCCTGTTCTTTCTGGGGAATAAACATATGGGATATGAACACAAAGTGGACAGAGGATTGCCAGTGGTCTTCCCTACAATCCATTCCTGTCTAGCCTTTGTCTTTCGATGCAAACTCATAAACAGATAATGTCGCTTTGTGATAAGTGGTGAAGATTCTATTATCTGCTTCCAGATGGAGCTAGCGAATGAGACCACAGTGCAGGAATTCATTTTGCTGGGCTTTGGAGTCACACAGCAGAAGCGATTCATCATCCTCGTATTTTTCACCATTCTCTACATCCTCACTTTGCTGGAGAACATCACCATTATCACACTGGTGGTACTTGATGCCCACTTGGCCCGGCTGCCCATGTACATCCTGCTGAGCAACTTCTCTTGGCTCGAGATGTGTTATGTGTCAACCACTGTGCCCCGCATGCTCTTTGACTTGCCATCTCCCCATGCAGTCGTTTCCTTCCATGCCTGCTTCCTTCAATTCTACATCTTCTTCTCTCTCGGCAGCACCGAATGCTTCTTCCTCTCAGCCATGGCCTTGGATCGGTACTTGGCCATCTGCCACCCATTGCGTTACCCACAACTGATGTCACCAAATTACTGCTACATCCTGGTGGCGGCCTGCTGGGTCATTGGCTTCCTGTGGTACCTCACCCCAGCTGTTTTAATTTCCAGGCTGTCCTTTTGTGACCACAACAAGATAGATCACTTTTTGTGTGATCCAGGGCCGATTCTGTCATTGGCATGCCCTCCACTAGGAATTGCCCCCATCATAAGCCAGATTTGCCTGAACGCTCTGATTATAGGCAATGGCTACTTTGTCGTGCTCTCTTATGGCATTGTGGTTCTCACCCTGATGAAAACCTCTAACCGAGGCAACCGTAGGAAGGCCTTCTCCACCATATCTTTCCATGGGATTGTGGTGACACTTTTATATGGCTCTGTGGCAGGGATGTATTTAACTCCAGGTGGAGAAAATCAGTCAGATATCACTAAGGCAGTAACACTTTTCTATACTGCCATTACACCTTTTCTCAACCCTCTCATTTATTGTCTGAGGAATGATCAAGTGAAGGAGGCACTGGGCAGGATGTGGAAGAGAAAGGAGAAATGGCTGAGGAGAAAGGTGGAAATGTGAAAAAACAGGGAGGAGAGGAGAGAAACGAAAAAACACAAAGCATGCAGCCATGCAGTCAGAGAAATAACACTAATGTACATAGAGTAGGCCGGTGAGCTGCCATTTCCTCCTTAATGTTTTGATTTACCATTCAGGATGACCCCAAACTGAGCTGGGTCATAGGAAGAAAGGAACATAGGAAGCTACCATATACTGAGTCAGACCATAGGTCTACCTAGCTCAGTATTGTCTACACAGACTGGCAGCGGCTTCTCCAAGGTTGCAGGCATGAATCTCTCTCAGCCCTATCTTGGAGAAGCCAGGGAGGGAACTTGAAACCTTCTGCAGAGTGGCTCCATCCCCTGAGGGGAATCTCTTACAGTGCTTACACTTCTAGTCTCCCATTCATATGCAACCAGGGCAGATCCTGCTTAACCAAAGAGACAATTCATGCTTGCTTGTTGGTTGTCTAGCAACCATATGGATGTTCATTTCTTGCTTTGAGAACAAGAACACAGGGCATTAAACAGTTAATGTGGAATATTACATGAGGAAAAATGCTTGAAGTAAACATTATTTATTTGTTTGTTTATTAAAATATGTTTAGCGGACCTTTAAGTCCAAACACCCACAGGGTGGCTAACAGTGGAATAGGAAAATGGCAGTTAATGTTCTGCAGGCAAGAAACACATGTAGACATTTGGTCAACATACTGTATTTACCTGAATTCAACACCTGGTTTTTCTCCAAATTCTTTCATGTTAGAAATAAGTAAGGGGGGGCATCTTAAATTCAGAGTCATCTTCCTTTTGAGTAAATAAAGGTATACCATGTTTTTAACCTCTGTTTTGTTTTTTTAAAGGGCTCATCTTAAATTCAGAATCCTCTTGTATTCAGGCAAATATGGAACTAGGCCTGTGAAAATCAGCCCCATTTCAGTCTCATGACTGCCTGAGTGTTTCAGGGGGCATTTAAAATCCCAAACCTCCACTACTGCACCGTGACCACTGGGAGCAAAGAGAACTAGTTACTATCCGTAACTATTTTTACGGATCAGGACAGGGGTGGAGGGGCTGAAAAGAAGCTTTGGTAGCCTACATACATCAGCCCAATATGCTTAAATTTGGCCTGAACCAGAGAGTGGACCAAATTCAACTAGGCTTCCAAAATGCCATACAGCCTTAAAGATACCTCAAACGTTTTGATGAAGATTATGACATGGACCTGCAGTTCATAGTTGAACTACCCACTATTCTGATATTTTCTCTTTCTTCCCTTTCTCCTTTTCTCTTCTCATAAATTAAATGTTCTCTTTCTTCCCTCCTCCCATCTCCACACTCTCCCTTTTAACTATTATATTAGAACACCTGAGATATTCTTTTGATAATGCCAATGGAAAGGGGGCATACAACTGTTCAGGGGCATAGCTAGGGGAGAGGGGGCCCATGTTTGCCCCTCTCCCCAGTGGCCCCTTGACATGAGAGACATAGTGAAGAAAATAGGGAGGGTGGAGCTGGGGGGCACCTCAGGATCTGGGGGCCCTGGGCTCTTTGAACTCATCCACTCAATTATAGCCACACCCCTATAATGGTCTCTAATCAACCAAATAAATAAAGTATGTTGCATAGGACCTGGGAAGGACAGCCTACGTGTCATAGAGGGAATGTATGTATAGTTAATAAAACAAGTTGTTCAGATGGACTAATGGACCCTACTTACAACTTCTTTTAACATGGTGCCATGTAGGAACCCTTCCCATATGCTGCATATTTGGTTTCTGCCCAACAGTCAGCACAATGGGTTACAAAGAAGTGTTGTCTACAGTAGTCATCTCAGTTGTGTGGTGTTTTTTTAATGTTTCATGAAATAAAATAAATGCAAGAGAAGGAACGAGAAGCATTCAGAGGGTCTGCAGGAGTCATTGTGCTGTAATGGTTAGTATCTTGGACTAAGAATGAGGAGACCCAAGTTCACATCCTCATTCCCAGAGAGAGATCCTTGGGTCATGTGGAACAGTTCATTGCAAGTGTAGTCTTAGTGCATGGCAGCAGTGAAAAAGGCAAGTTCTATGCTAGGTATCATTAGCATGGAGATCAAAATGCTAATATTATAATATCCTTAGGTCTTATGAAGGGCCTTAAAGGCAGCTAGGGAGGGAGGTCCGGTTGCAGTTGCCACCGGCTTGGTTGAACTTGCCCTCAGAGAATTGTGGTGAGGGATAACTTTTCCCCTCAGTGATTATCCAGCAGAGGCTCTCTGAAGTAAGGGTAAGGGTAATAATACACAACAAGCCTGTTCCCCATTACATGCAAATGTGGCCAATGTGTTGATTGTGGGTGAATGGGCTCTAGAATGCACTTGACCAGCTCCCAGATTGCCTTTCAGTCAGTCACAGTGTGTCCTTTCAGGTGAAATGCTGAGAACTGAGATGATGAATTATGGATCCTCATTCGTGTGGGATTTGAAGTGTCCATTTTCCTTTGGTAACAGCTCACATTCTCAGTGAGTCATGCAGTTGCACAGGCTACCATGCTTGGGATGTGGCAGTCACCACTGTACTCCTCCAGAGTAAAATGTTAAATGACGATGGGTCCTGTGGCCTGAAAATGGGGGGGAGGGGAAAAATCCAGTGTAACCAGTGGGGCTCCTTGGGAGTAAGAGGTCCCACTTGTGTATTTTAAAAAATCATGACTCCAGAAGAGAGTTAAACAAGCATATTTCCCACCCACTGCAGAACTTGCTCCCTAATGCATTGCATCCTTTGGGCCCCTTAACATGGGTTTAGCAGACATCGAATATCAGGAAAACTGCATGTCTGGGGGTACTGCTGTCACAGAGGGAGGCAACCTTGCTCTCAGTATATGCACTTTGGGCAAATGAATGTTCTGTTCTTGAAGGATATGTCCCCAAGGGCCACCCAATACTTAACATCAGCATTCGTGATGTTGGGACTCACACATCTTCGCCCCTTGCTACTCTCCTCACGGTCCAGCAGTGCCAAAACGGAGCACCACTTTAAGACAAAAGGAAACAGCAGCAGCTTCTGACAGAGCAGTTGCGGTGAGACTTCTGCTGGTTGGGTCAGCGCTTTGAGTATTGCTGAAGTAAAGAACCAAGGCAGAGGAGACTGGGGGAGAAGAAAAGATAGGAGAGGGATGGATTTGAATGGCTGTCATCTTCCAGACAACTATTTGCGCCACTGCATTACATTGTGATAGATCTTTATTAAATTGTGGTAAGAGACAGAAAGGAGGAAAAAGCAAAGAAATCGATGCTATTTTGTTGCCAAATATTATTACTTATTACTCACTCTAAGTTGGCAGCATTACATTTCAGTAGAAAAACTGCTATGTATTACAGAATGTCTGGCACCTTCACTGATTCTCTGACCAATGGCAGAGTCAGACTGAACTTCTCACAGATGCTTTTCCAACCCTCTAGACAAATATTTTACAATATTTTACAAATACTTGTAGCATCCTGTGCTTTTTATATTAGTTGGCTCATACCAGCAGTGCCACTAAGAGGGACATAGATACTAAGTGGGACGTGGGAGCAATTGTGGGGTGGGGGTGGAGCCCACCTGTATTCAAACCCTAAGCACATGAGAATGTGGGCAGCAAAACAGGCAAAGGACTAGGGAATTATCCAGATAGAATAGACTATCCCTTTTACTTGCATGTTTGCACATAGTGATACTTTATGGAAATGTGCTTAGTTCGAGACGTCATCTTCTCCATCTGGGAGATCTGGATACAACTTTCATTATCCTCAAACATTGTTGTGGGCTTTGGTTCCTCAATCTCAGAATCTGATAGTAGCTGGTGTGTCCACATGGCTTCTTTGCACGCTTCAGATGCAGAAACGTATTCTGTGGATGAGAGCACAAGACGTGACTGCTTGCAGCTAGCCCAACTTATGGCTCCACCTCCATACAAGAACAGGTGTCCACTTGTGGACTTGCGGTCTGTTCTGCCTCCGGTCCCCTCTGTGTCCATATATCCCACTAGTCTGGAATTGCTGCTTGCTGGAATCTTCAATGTGTAATGTGTAGAACCCTTTCGGTATCTTCCCAGTCTTTTGACTGCAGTCTAATCATTATTGGTTGGTGCACTTACTTTTCTGCTCAGGATTCCCAATGTTTAAGTTACATCTGGCCTGGGTATTTAAAGAAGCTTATACAGAATATATATTCTGCATATATTAATATGTTGTTAATATATTATATATGTTCTGAATATCTTATATATTCTGTGGCCACATACAGAAGCTTTCCAATTGCCTTTCTGTATTGATTGTTGGCTGGTAAAGCCGCACTGTCTCCATCCTGCTTCCAGAAATTTGCATCCATTGGTGTACTGGCTTCATTGTCATCTGTCAGTCCCAGGCATTCTAGAAGATCCTTTATCTTCTGCTTCTGCTTGAGAAGGAATGTCCCATCCCCTTTTCTTTTTACTTGGATGCCAAGGTAATAGGAGATGCTTCCAAGTTCCTTCACCTCTATTTCCTTGTTCAGGTCCTGTACAATCTAATGGCTGTCTTATTTTTCTTCATATGTAATAATCAAGTCATTAACAGAAGTCAGGATGTAAGTCCATCTATTGTCTCTGAATCTTGAATATAGGCAGGGGTCAGCTTTTCCTCGTGTGAACCCCTCCTTAAGTAGCAGTTGACTCAGCTTCTCATTCCATGCTCCAGATGAGAGAGGGAGAGCCGCGGCTCCTGAAGGCAAAAGGAAAGAGCGGGTGGAAGTGGGTGCCTGGAGGAGGAGGAGGAGGAGTCAATGGGGATAAAGGGTCAAGGAGGAGGGGCCCAGGCTCACGTAACGCCTGGTGGAGAGGGTGGTGGCAGGGCGCACCCTGTCCTCGAACCAGGGAGAGCCTTGTTGGGCCCTTTGTGGGCCTAGGAACATTTGTCCCCCCTTGTCCAATTGACAGGTCCATGATCCATGCACCATTTTAAAGGTGACTGTGTTTTATTGTAGTTTTAAAAAATGTTTTGTTGTAAGCCGCCATGAATTCATTCATGAAGAATGGTGACATATGAATCTTCTAAAATAAATATCTGAAATAAATATCTGAATCAGAAAAATAGTATATTCTGAAGACTAAGCCTATAGAAGTTTGTATCAGGTGGTGTAGCAATTTGAGAGAGACTGAGAGAGAAAGAGAGAGAGAGAGAGAGAGAGAGAGAGAGAGAGAGAGAGAGAGAGAGAGAGAGAGAGATGTGGTGTGAAATACCACACAAATGGCAAGCCTACTTAGCCTTTGCCTTTCAGAGAAAAAGGAGAAGCAGACCATATTCCCTAGTGTTGTGTATTGATTCTGTTCTCTGATTCCAGATGGAGACAGCCAATGGAACCAAAGTGCAGGACTTTATTTTGGTTGGCTTTGATATTGGGCAGCACAATCGGCTGCTAATTCTCATCGTTTTTGCTGCTCTCTACATCATCACTATGGCTGAGAACATCACTATTATCACACTAGTACGTGTAGATACCCACTTGGCCCATCTTCCCATGTACATCTTGCTGAGCAATTTCTCCTGGCTAGAGATATGCTATGTGAGTACAACTGTGCCTCGTATGCTCTATGACCTGGCATCGCCTTATGGGATCATCTCCTTCCAAGCTTGCTTCCTCCAGTTCTACATCTTCTTCTCTCTTGGCAGCACAGAATGCTTCTTCCTCTCAGCCATGGCCTTGGATCGGTACTTGGCCATCTGCCACCCACTGCGCTACCCACAGCTGATGTCCCCAAATTCCTGCTATGCCTTGGTTGCTGCTTGTTGGGTCATTAGTTTTCTGGGGTACAGTGTCCCAGTTTGTTTGATCTCCAAGTTGTCCTTCTGTGGCCCCAATGCCATTGACCACTTTGTCTGTGATCCTGGCCCTCTTCTTTCACTGGCCTGCCCACCATTAGGAAACACCCCTCTTCTCTACCAATTTTCCATGAATATCCTAGTTATACTAGGCAACCTATTCTTTGTTGTGCTCTCCTATGGGGCTGTGATTCTCACACTGAGGAAAACTTCTAGCCAAAGTGGTCGTACAAAGGCTTTCTCCACTATATCTTTCCACCTAGTTGTAGTCACACTTTTTTATGGTTCGGTGGCAGGGATGTATGTAGCTCCAGGAGGAGAAGGCCAATCGCACATCACTAAAGTAGTAACACTCTTCTGCACAGCTATCACACCCTTTCTCAATCCCCTGATCTACTGTCTGAGGAATGACCAGGTGAGGGAAGCTCTGGGTAAGTTGCTGAGGAGAAAGGAGAGGTGTCTGAGGAAAAAGCTGACACTGTAAGTTGTCCTTTTGTGGCCCCAACATTAATGACCACTATTGTGTGTGATCCCAGGTCAAGTCTGTCCCTGGCCTGCCCATCATTAGAAGTCAACATCCCAGTTGTCTACCAGTTCTACACAGATGCCTTGATGGTATTAGGCAACCTATTCTTTGTTGTGTTCTTCTATGGCATTGTGATTCTCACCCTGATGGAAACCTCTAACCAAATTAATAATAGGAGGGCCTTTTCCACCATATCTTTACAACTAGGGGAGGTGACACTTTTCTGTGGCTCAGTGACAGGGATGTGTGTGGCTCCAGGGGCGGAAGATCATCACTAAGGTGGTAGCATTGTTCTACACAGCCATTACGTCTTTTCTCAATCCCCTGATTTGCTCTCTGAGAAACTCTCAGGTGAGGAAGGCTGAAGTTAGGTTGCAGAGGAGAAACATGAGATGGCAGAGGAGCAAGGAAACTTCTTAGAATGGGGTGGGGGGGAGCAAAAACCAAAATACTGATTCGCACAGCCAAAGAGACAAAACAAATGTACTTACTGCTGGACCTGGCGGACATTTCTCCTTCTTGAGTGTTTTGTTTTGCCCTATAACGCTGCAGCAGGGAAGCAACCTGCCTAGAGAACAGGAGGCTGTTTGTTTGAATCCCCGCTGGTGTGTTTCCCAGAATATGGGAAACTCCTATATTAGGCAGCAGCAATATAGGAAGGTGCTGAAAGGCATCATCTCATACTGCGCAGGAGAAAGCAATGGTAAACCACTCCTGTATTCTACCAAGAAAACCACAGGGCTCTGTGCTCTCCAGGAGTCGACACCGACTCAAAGGCACAATCTTTTCTTTCCTATAAGGATACCCAGAAAGTAACTGGTGGAAAATTCATGGAGAAAATTGCTCATTGCATGCCACTTCCTTCCACTACAAGGCAGTTCAGGTCTAGCCAAGAAACAGAAATCAAAGCGCAACATACTTAATGTGGTAATGTGTTATATGGGCAGATTCTACTGGATTAAACATGATGTAAAAAAGCAAAAGTAAAAGGTTTATCTTTTCTTTTATCTAGCAATCTCAACTCTGTGTGTGTGTGTGTGTGTGTGTGTGTGTGTGTGTGTGTGTGTGTGTTTTGCTGGGATTTATGTGTATATACATGGTCTTTGTTCTTAACACTGATGTATTGTATGTATATCTGTGTATAGGCTTGGGGTGGAGTTTAGAATGCTCGAGTCAATCATCAGTTCTGTAAACTCATTGATCAGTATGTATGTTTTACTGGATGCTGGCTAGGGAGTATATCCCCCAATCCGGCCCATGAACCAGTCCAGCCTGGTGGCCAAATCAGACTGGACCCAGTTTGGCCGGAACCAGAACCAAACCGGGCTGGGTTAGCTAGAATTTGGTCCAAATTCAAACCAGACCAGCCAAACTGGTTCTGTGCACACCCCTAACACTGGAAACTGTTATTTTCTGTTAGGATGATCTTTTACTGAGAGTAGGACTTTTGTTTGTAATTTAGTAATAGTTAAATAATTATTAGTAACTTTGTACAGTAAACTTAACAACCCTCCATTTCCACTCTGTTACACTCCACTACATGCATTTCATGAAGTGGAATTAAAAGGCAACTGTGGCTGACATGCTCTGCAGCCCTCTGGCAATGAGAGGAGGGATACGGATCAGCAAGGAGTCTTCTGCATCCCTGCTCTAAAGACTACTTACACAGCTAACCACACACAATTTTTGTATCTCCCCTCCAAAAGTCCTCCTTTCCACCTGCATAAATCTGTTCCTGAGGGTCATGCAACCCCTTCTCCTCCATGCCCAGTTGTCTGTGCAAGAAGCCTTTAGTGCAAAGATGCTGAAGGCTTCTTGTGGACCTGCGGAGAATGTCAGCTATTATATTTATATGTCACATGTTACTATATACTGTATACTGTACTATGGTTGTGGGCAACTTCCTGAGTCTGTTTGCAACTTGAAAAGTACATTTGTGTGAGTTTTTAAAATTTGTATAAAGTGATCTGATGTGAACAAATAAATGAAAATGCTGATTACCTGAGGAAATTTCCTGTGTTTACCAAGGAGATGTTGTTTTGATGGATAATAACATTATTCTTGAGGGACACATTACCAGGGGCTACCAAATAGTTATCAGAGGCATTCATGTTGTGATTAGGGCATAAGCCACCTCTTCCTTCCTGCCAAGCTGATCATTCAGCCCACCAGGCCACCGCTGAGCACAACAACGCAGGAAACATGACGGTTCCCCTGAATAAAATTCTGACACAGCATTTCTCAGATGCTTTTGCTGGGTGGATCAACACTTGGAATGAAAGCAAGGTACCAAAACAGGAACCCTTGTCCTGGCAAATCAGATTTGGTTGGGAACTTCAAAGGGTTAGATCTGAATGGTCACAGCTTTTCAGAAAAACATTTGGCCTCCCCCAAGGAATTGTTGATAGATTTTTTGACAGCGTGAACAGGTTAGCAGCTCTAACATTCAGAAGCTTTCCAGCCCTAGGAAAGCAAGGGGGCAGCAACCTTTCAGAAGTGGCACGCCAAGTCTTCACTCCATTTTAAGGCTTTGCATGTCAGTGATACATCTTAACGTTGTAGAGTCTACAGCACTAAAATGTGTAACTGCACACAAAACCTTAAATTAGAATTGTGATCCAAGGCCACCCAATAGTGGTGTGCCTCTAGTCAGTAAACATTAATGGAGACAAACATTTTTGCAGTGCTTCTGAGAAGAGTAAGGAGAGGAGATTATCTGGAAGGTTTCCATGAGGATGTAAGTATGCATAGATAGAGAAGTAGACCTTTGCTGCCTTCTATGGTCTAGTGATGAGTGAGGAAGCATTTCACAGAGCAGGGAAGTTCAGGTGCCACTTTTGCCCTGTCTCCAATCTCGACTGCTCTGCTATGTTCAGGCTCATACTAGGATTCCCTCGCCCTCTGCTACTTCCTACCTCTCTTACCATCGGCCCTTCCCTAAATAGCTAGTTACATTCTCTGCCAGTCTTGCAAGGGGGTGGGCCCCTGCCATGCAGTGTCCTGTCCTCTAGCAAGACCTCCTCACTGCCTTGACTATGACTTAGCCCCTCCTCCTCACACCCAGATCTGCCCCACCAGTTGCTTACCCAACCATGTCCCTCTATCCTCAGCAGTGCTGCCACACCTTTCCAACCATGGACAGCTCTGCTACTGCTATTATCTCTCACTTTTCCTCCAAGCTGCCTCTGGGCTGCCTGTTGGTAAGTGGTGGGATCATGGGGGCCACCACCATGCCACAAACGCATTTCACATGCCACTTCTGGCATGCATGCCATAGGTTGCTGGCCCCTGCCCTAACTACACAGAAGTTAATAAGTCTGTAAATTAATAGAAACAGTAAATTAACCTCAACACACACCAAAATAAATAGCCTGATGAGGACTGGGCATGGTCAGTGGCCCACAAGATCCATGGAAAGTTAAGGGTCCGGATTAAATATAATTTTGTTAGGAGATGTGGTGAACAAATCCAATAACCTGGTGATTGATTGACTGATTGATTGATTAAGTGCCATCAAGTCGACATCGACTCTTAGTGACCACATAGATAGATTCTCTCCATGATGATCTGTCTTCAACTTAGCCTTTGAGGTCTCTCAGGGTGCATTCATTACTGTCATAATTGAGCTCATCCACCTTGCTGCTGGTCATTCTCTTCTTCTCTTTCCTTCAACTTTTCCCAGCATTATGGACTTCTCAAGGGAGATGGGTTTTCACATAATGTGTCCAAAGTATGACAGTTTGAGCCTGGACATTTGTGCCTCAAGTGAAAATTCTGGATTGATTTGTTCTAGGATCCATTTGTTTGTTTTCCTGGCTGTTCATCGTATCCTCAAAAGTCTTCTCCAGCACCAAAGTTCAGAAGCGTCAATGCTTTTTCTGTCTTGTTTCTTCAAAGTCCAGCTTTCGTATCCATGGAGTGTCATGGGGAAAACCATTGTCTGAACCATTCTAATCTTTGTAGGTGTGGACACGTCACAGCATTTAAATATCCTTTCCAAGGCCTTCATTGCAACCCTACCAGGTGCTAGTTCTTGACTGTTGACAGTCGATCCTAAAAGGCAGAAGCTATCCACCACTTCAGTGTGGCCTATCCACCATTTCAATAGCCTGGTAGGAAATAAAAATTAACTCCCTGAAGCTGTGGATGCTCTGGCATCTGATTTGGCAGTCTGATCATCCCATGCCAGATATTGCAGACCTCTGTATTGCAACTTTCTGCTTTCAGAAGCAGGCAGGCAGTATGAAAGTTTGAGCCTGGTCATTTGTGCCTTGAGTGAAAATGATTTTATTTATTTATTTTATTTTTGATTGTTTGGCAATAAAATTCTGTACAGCATAAGAAGTCTGTCACCATCACCACCACCACCTGGGCCTACTCATTGGAAGGGCGGTATAGAAATCGAATAAATAATAAATAAATAATAAATAATTGTGGTTGTAGTCACTCTAGTGTTTCAAGAAGGGAGATACTGAGAGAGTAGAAATAAGGGGCAAGTTGCTCCCATGGGGAGGAGAAGATGAAGTCCAGACAGTACCAGAGAACCTCTTCCATAATACATAATTCATTCATTTGGTTGGTCAAAACAATCCATGTTTATCAAACGCTGAACTTAGGAAAATAACAAGCACCTGTGGAAATTGCCTGCATTTCACCATCACAGGGAGGTGCAAACTGTCTCCGAAGAGATGCTGTTTTAGAAAATAATGGTATCTTTCTTGAGGGACACATTCCCAAAGGCCAGCAAATACTTAAGACCATCCTTCATGCTCTGGCTCACAAACAGGCCAACTTTTGCTTCATACTACATGATGCACCAGTGCTACAACTGAGCACCACTGAAAGACACGGGACAGGAGAGCCTCTTTAAACACGCGCGCGCGCACACACACACACACACACACTGCCTCAGCAACTGTGGTGAGCTTTCTGATGGATGGAGCAACACAGAACTTGGAATGCTACTGAGGTTCAGAAATTGAACACATTACCAAGAAGTCTGGGATGAGAACCACAGAAGTATGGATTTGAATGGATGGCACACCTTCAAGGAAAAAAAAAGATTGGGGCTTCTTTGAGGAACTGTTGATAGACCATTATCAAATTATTGTATGATAGAGGCTACATTTGCATGTAACATGGAAACGTGGTTCCAATAGACCCATGGTTCTGCTCTCCCCCTGCCCCCACTCTCCAGTCCGCATTCGGGGGAAACAGAGTGGGCTCTCTGCTGTCAGGGAGACTTCAGAGAGGAGAGTGAACTGGCTGTGTGGGCTTCCTTCTAGCTTGAAGGACATCCTGCACAGACGATCATGCCCAGAGAAAGGAAGGAGCTTCCTCCCTCAACTTTGGTTGAAGCAAATGCAGCCTCCAGTGCTACATTTGCACATAACACTCTGCAACTGGAACCGTGGTTATGAGCAGCTAAACTCACTACAAACCAAGGGTTCAAATTGGAGTCAGCAGAATGCAACCTTGGGCGATTGGACCAATGGGACCAGAGTTGCATGCATCTGGATGTAACAGTAGGGAAACCTCTGGCTCCTACAACTCCACTTCCACGTTGTGTGTGAAAACCTGTTCAAGAAAACTTTCATACTGTTGCTTACCAAAGTAGATCCAGGCTGATCAGCCACTAGCCTTTTTTGCGAGAAATGCATGGAGACTGGGGCACTCTAACCACTACATTATAAGTGCTGCATTATGCACATACTACATGTATGTGTGCATATCAGGTTCAGCATCTTACATACGTAAGATTTGCTTTACTAATTAAAAAAGACACTGGGGTTGAACATACAAGACTTAGCTTGGCATTCATATTTGGGGATGCTTTATATGCAAAAGGTCTCAGCTTCAGTCTTCGGCATCACCAGGCAGGGCCCTGTCTGAAAGTCCAGAGTGCAGCTATCAGTCAGAGTAGAAAATACTGAACTAGTCAGCCAATAGTCTGATTCAATATAAAGCACTTTCATGTATTCATATATTTGTTCATATTTTAGAACTTAGTAGCATGAGCAGCAAAACTGAGACATCAGCAGGACCTGACATGGTATTTCTAGCAAGATTCAAAGAATCTGTCTTAGAAATATTCAAGATTACATTGACTCACACTAATCATTTTAACAAAAAATTGCCATCAAACGAGGTACTTTGGGCAACCCATACACATAAAACCTGAAATTCAGGTGCACTGGGAGTCAGCTCCACTGCATTCTTTAATGCCATGCATGTTGAGCCTTTGTATTTCAAGGGGAACAGACAGGCAGGCTAAACTTGTTTATGGTATGAGATCAATTATTCCATTATCTGATTCCAGATGGAGTTGGCCAATGGGACTGGCGTCCACCAGTTCATTTTGCTGGGATTTCAGATTGGGCAGCAGAAGCGGTTCCTGCTCCTTATTTTTTTTGCTATCCTCTACATCCTCACTTTGGCTGAGAACATCACCATTATTGCACTCGTGCATCTAGATGTCCATTTGGCCCGGTTGCCCATGTACATCCTGCTGAGCAACTTTTCCTGGCTAGAGATGTGCTATGTGTCCGCAACTGTGCCCCGGATGCTCTTTGATCTTGCATTTCCTCAAGGGATCATTTCCTTCCATTCCTGTTTCATCCAGTTCTATATCTTCTTCTCGCTCGGCGACACTGAATGCTTCTTCCTCTCAGCCATGGCCTTGGATCGGTACCTGGCCATCTGCCACCCACTGCGCTACCCACAGCTGATGTCCCAACGTTCCTGCTACACCCTGGTGGTTACTTGTTGGGCCCTTGGCTTCCTCTGGCATGTTGTTCCAGTGGTTTTGATCTCCAGTTTATCCTTTTGTGGCTCCAACATTATTGACCACTTTTTGTGTGATCCTGGGCCAATTCTGTCCCTGGCTTGTTCTCCACTAGAAGACAACACTCCTGTTGCCTACCAGTTTTCCATGGATTCCCTGGTTATATTAGGCAACCTATTCTTTGTTGTGCTCTCCTATGGCATTGTGATTCTCACCCTGATGAAAACCTCTAGTCAAACCAATCGTAGGAAGGCTTTCTCCACCATATCTTTCCATCTTATGGTGGTGACACTTTTCTATGGCTCGGTAGCAGGAATGTATGTAGCTCCAGGGGATGAAGGTCAATCACACATTATTAAAGTAGTAACACTCTTCTACACAGCCATCACACCCTTTCTCAACCCACTAATCTACTGTCTGAGGAACGAGCAAGTGAAGGAGGCTGTGGGTAGGTTACATAAGAGAAACCTGACATGGCTGAAGAGAAAGGAGACTTCCTAGAATTGTGGGGAGAAAAAAACCAAAAACCAAAACACTGAATCACACAGGCAAAGAGACAAAATGATTGTATTCACTGCTGAACCAGGCAGACATTTCTCCTTCCTCGGTGTTTTGTTTTGCCGAATATGGATACCCAGAAAGTAAGCTAGAAGAAAATTAGAAGTGTAGCCTGCTTCTCATTGCTTGCCAACTACTTCTTTCCACTACCACAAAGTTCTAATTCTTAGAAATTCTCTTTTAAGAAACAGAATTCAAGGAGTGAGACCTTCATAATGCAGCAGTGAGTTAGAGTATAGGGACAGATTCCATCGCAGTAAACATGTAAAAAAAGCAAAAGCAAAAAGGTTATATTTATTTTACTGTATGTGGAAAACTCAACTGGTGAGTGAGTGTGTGTATAAAAAACAGAACATGCCATATGTCATTTGTATCTATATACTGTATACTCTGGTCATCGGCAGCTTGCTAAGTCTGTTTGCCACTGGCACAGTATGTTTGTGTCCACATTTGTTGCTCAAAGTGGTCCAACTTCAGGACGTGAAGGGAAACAATGGCTGCATTCACATGTAACGTGGAGCCGCAGTTGAGTTTCAGTTGTAGTGAGCTTCATTGCTGCAACCTGAACTTAGACACAGCCTGCATTCTGTCCGAATGTGGAAACACAGGCTGCGCTCCCTGGAACTAGGGTTGAGGGAGAAAGCTCCTCCTTCAACTCTGGCCATGAATGACTGTGTGGGTTGTCCTTCATGAAAGAAGGAAGCCCACACCGCCAGTTCCCCTTCCTCTCTGTGGGCTTGCTGACTGCAGAGAGGGAGCTCTCCGTTGCATTCCAATTCAGAATGGAGAGCAGGGGGAGTGGGAAAAGAACTGTGGGCCCATTGGACCTGCAGGTTCCGCGTTACGTGCAAATGCAGCCAATGAGTACCTGTGGAAATTATGTTTGACCACAGCAAAGGGATGAAATCTCTCTCTAAAGAGTAGTTGTTTTATAGCATTATCTTTGAGGGACACATTCCAATTGACACCACATAGTTATCAAAGGCATTCAGAAATTCATGCTGTGATGCTGTGAAGCCATAAGGGGTTGCTCAGAACCCACTTGCTACCCCATGCTACAGCTGCTTTATTTGTTCCCCATCTGAAGATTGCTGGCTTGAAGCTGATGCATCCTCCTCAGCAATGTATCCACAGCAGAAGGAGAGGGAGGAGGGTGAAGACCTCCTCCTCTGTTTCTGACTGGTTGGCTATGCGCTAAAGCTCAACATACCCCTCCAGTCAGCAAGACAGGCCTCAGAAAATTAGCACTGAGTACTCCCGTTGAAATTGATAGGACATGCTTTGGGGAGCAGCCAGGCGAGAAGAAAGGTTTTTCATCTGTTTGCAGATGCTACGTAGATTCTACCTTGGTTGGCAGTGCTAGTCAAGACAGTTATGTCAGAGGAGGCAATTGTATATCTTCTAATCTAGTGACGATGAAAGCTAATAGAATGACTAAATGGTTTCTTTGTATGCATAGCAAGGTAGAAAGAATGTCCTTTCTATTTGAATTCTCCTCTGTGTTGCTCAGGGGTGTATCTAGGGTGGGGCAGGCAGGGCACGTGCCCCGGGCGCCACTTGAAGGGGGGCGCCATTTTTAATTTTTCCAAAAAAATTTAAAAATGGCCACCAAAAACAAAATGGCCACCACACATGCTCAAATGGCCTCTGTGAGGCCTTAGGCCATGCCAGGCCTCACAGAGGCCATTTAAGCATGCACAGCAGCCATTTTGTTTTCAGCAGCCTTTTAAAAAAATATATATATTTTTTTTAAAAAAAATGGCCACAGCACATGCTCAAATGGTCCCTGTGAGGCCCTAGAGGCCAGTGGGGGGAGGGGTAACCTTTGAAGACCCCCCCCAACGGCCTTTAGGAAGCCCCCAAAGGAGCTACAGGTAAAGAATTTTTTTTTTAAAAAAAAATATAATATAATATAAGTCACTGTACACATATTCAGATTGGCACTATGTACAGAGAATCAGGGCTTGTGAATACTGAGCTGAAGCTTATGAGCTAGGATTGTATTCATTTGCTCTTACTTTGCTTCTTGTGATAAGTGAGTTAAATGTGATGTCTTAATACTATGACTATTAATGGTGAGTTTGTCTTTGAATCAGTGTGAAATCCTTAGTATTAAGGCTCACTGGGAGTTTCTTGCTCTCTTTCTCTCATTTTAACTGTCTTTCTGAAAGACTAGAATATATTCCAAGCAGTGACACAGTTTACTCTGCATATCCTTTAATTATTTTCAGAGTATCTGGGAAAAGTCAAATTCTCCATTGATTTTTAAAACTTATGTAATAGTGATGCTAGTAGATGCATAGTAGAGAATTAGACAGGCACTTCTGTTTAGTTTTCCAAGTACAGCTCCACATAGTATTTGGGTATTTCATGAGCCCCAGAATACTGAAATTGGTAGTTTTCCAGCATATTTTGGTCTGGCTACACCCACTGCTAAATAGTTTTTAAAAGATTAAAAGATTAACGAGCTTGACTTGTACTTTTCAGCTGATATTATGGTAAAATTATCTGAAAGATGGGTGTCAGATGTTTGGACAGGGGGCACAATTTCAGTGCTTGCCCTAGGTGCCATTTTCCCTCGATACGCCTCTGGTGTTGCTGTTTCCTGTTCAATGTTCTGGAACAGTTGGCTAAATGATCAGTAGAGGAGAACACCTAGGAGGTTCTATTTATGGGCAGAATACAAGTATTTTCTAAAGCATTACAATCTGGTTTTTCAAAATGGTCCATGTTTAACACTCAACCCAGGAAAACAACATCTACCTGTAGATATTCCCTGTGTTTCACCATAGCAGAGGGAGGCATCCTGTCTCCAAAGATATTTTGGAGTGTGTGACACCCTATGTGTCCCTACAACAGTCCTAAGTTTGGTCCAGATCAGTTAGGCAGTTTACATCATAGGCCACTTGCACCTCAAATGTCCATGCATCCCCCATCTTGAACTGGAGTGGATGACATCATCACAAACTATGCCACTTAGGTATCCCTATGTGTCCCTACAATTGTACCTAATTTGGTCCAAATTGGTTTGGGCATTGTGAAGTTGATAGTGAGGCACCTACAGAGAGAGAGATAGAGAGAGAGAATGAGAACTACGTGATCTCATAAGCTTATTTTGCTTAAGGAAAGCGGGGGTGCATTATGGCTGTAGATCAGCGCCTATTGTCTTCCAAAACAGTTGCTGCAGCCAGAGATGGTGACCACAGTATTCTAAGTGAGAGGTTCTTCTCTCCCTTCTGAGAGGGATTCCTGCCTGCAACCTTGGAGAAGCCACTGGTGATATTTCAGTACTCCATAACAAGAGCATCTGTGCAGAGCATCTGCACGCTAGTGCTTGGTTGCTCTCCTCACCCCCTGCCACAGCCCTCCTCTCCTCAGAGATCTCTCCACTCTCATGTGAGCTGCACTCCAGCTGCTGCTCCTCCATCCCATTGCTTCCATCCCCTCACCCCTCTTGGTCACAGCTGCAGCATTGCTGGCACCTATTGGCCAAGCTGCAGCCCCCTATCCCCAGAGAACTCCCCATCCTCACCCGAGCCCTGTTCCTGCTCCTCCCCAGAGGCGCAGCAGCAGCTGTTGACCGGGCCCTTCCTCGCTGCTGTCACCGCTATGGCAACTCATTCCCCTCAGGCTGCTGACAGGCCCAGGCCCAGGCCCATCCCTTGCCTGCCTCCCTCCCTCAACCAATGGCCTTGATAGCCTACCCCAAACAGCAGTAGTGGTTGACTGGGCCCTTCCTTGCTGCCGACACTGCCATGGCTACTCATTCCCCTCAGGCTGCTGACAGGTGTGGGACCGTTCCTTACCCACCCTTCTTTCTCTCTTCCTCTCCCTTCTTTTTCTCTCTTTCTCTCTCCTACACTCGCTCTTCCCCTCTATCATTCTTCCCCTCCCTTCTCTCTCACTCTCTCCCCCTTCCCACCCTCCTCCCTCCCTCCTTCTCTCTCTCCCTCCCTCTCTCTCTCTCTCTCACTCACACACACCGGCAGCCTCCTTCTCCTGAAGGGCCTCTTTCCTCCCTCATGACCCCTCTCTTCGCAGACCCCTGCCCACTGTCCTATATATATAGAGGGAGGGAGGGAGGGAGGGAGGGAGAGGGAGAGATATTCCTCTCCTCTACAATCAAGAACATCTTCCAACCAGTAACAGTTGCATTCAGTTGCCTTAAAAAACACAGGCTCCTCCTCCCTATCTGTATATGGAATCCCTACTGCCCAATCACCACGGTCCTTCCGCTCATGAACTCATGAACTCTCATGAGAGCTGCCATGCACGGGATTAGCCACAGGTACGCCTTAGATAATTATATATATAGATAACCAGCACTTTGTATTTTGCTTAGAAATGTATCGGTGGCCAGTGCAGTTGTTTTAAAATCAGTGTTATCTGGTCCCTTCAGGTTGTCCCAGAGACCCGTCTGGCTGCCACATTCTGTATTAATTGCTGGACTACGTACAAAGACAGCTTCATAGAGATCACATTACAGTAGTCAAACCTAGAGGTTACCAGCATATGCATCACCATTTTAAAGTCATTTACCTCCAGAAATTGATGTATCTGATGTATCTGATGTCTCCTGCTGATGTCCCGTGATAACTGAGCAAAGAGGCACTTTTTTTTTAAAGTAGACGAAAACAAACAGCCTTCTCTGGAGAGACAAAATGGAGACTAGCACTGGAAGAACAAAGAGGGGAGGAGTCCAGCACTTTTATCCATGACCCTAAAAAAACCCAGTGGTCACTATAGGACATAACATCTGAGAGCCGATGCTGCCAGAGTCCTAGCTCCAATATAAAGTAGGCTAAAAACACACCATTGAAATGTTTGTATGGGGCACTACAACTGTACTAAATTTGATCCAGAATGGCCCAGGTATTGCAAAGTTATTAGGGGGGACACACAAACAGCCATCTTGAAAAGGGATCTGGAATTCATTTATGGAGTATCAAGGTTTAATGTCTCCTATAATCTTATCATGTATACCAAGTTTGGTGAAAATAAGTTAGGCAGTTCACAAGTTATCCCACTCCCACCCCAAACATTCACACATCCACCATCTTGAATTGGGGTGGATATGATCATCACAAAAATACACTGTTGCAGTGTCTCTATGTGGAACTACAACTGTATGAAATTTGGTCCAAATTGGTCCAGGCATTGCAAAGTTGTTGGGTTTCACATGCCCATATCCATGTGAGGTGGGGACACTCACATGGATATGGGCACAGAAACAGCAAGGTGATCTCATAAGACTACTTTCCATGAGGAAAATAGGCTAAAAACAGCTACTGGCACACCTTGTCAACAAAGGAAGAGAGTGAGTGATTCTGTTATCCATATCTTGGACCTTCCTGAAGAACAGCCTTCCCTAAGCATAAGCCCACCTTTGAGATCTCTCTTCTCCATGAGGGAACTGATTTCACCAACTTTCAGCCTCGTCTTAATAGCTAGCCTCAATTTACTGGAAATACTTCGTATTCTATGCCACTTGGGTGTAGAGCATTGGGTAATCATGGACACAGGAAACTGATATTGCACTGGGCCATGAAAGAATGGAAGAAACATTGGCTGTATCCACATGTAACATGGAAATGTGAGTCCAATGGACCAACGATTCTGCTCCCCACCCCACCCCATTCTTCTGTCTGCATCTGGACGTAATGGAAAGGAGGCTCTCTGCAGTCAGCAAGACTGCAGAGAGGAGGGGGAACTGGCTGTGTGGGCTTCCTTCTTGCATGAAGGACAGCCCACAGAGCCAATCACAGCTGGAGAGAAGGAGGAGCTTCTTCCCTCCACTCCAGTTTCAGACAGCCACGCCTGCAGTTCTGCATTTGCACATCACACAGGCGGCTGTTAACCTTGGGTGGAGCACAAAAACTCATTACTACCCAAAGGTTTAGCATGGACTTTGCAGAGTGAAACCTTGGGTCATGCTCCATTTGGAACCGGAGTTTCATCAGGATGTCCTGCTCCATTTGGATGTACAGTTATTGCAAACTCTGGACCCTTCAACTCCAGTTTCACATTACGTGAGAATGGACTGATTCAGAGAGTACCAGGTTACCTTTATTTCTACCTACAGTAGAACAAGGAAAGGCTTGAAGACAATGGTTAGCCTGAATCTTGCAAACACATAATTTACATAATAGTGGTGCATGAACAGACACATGCACGAAAAGTCCAAGGGCTTCAGGCCTCAGAATAGAGTCCACCTGGCCAAATCCTTAAAAAGATCTATATATATAATTCTCCTGGGTGTGCCTAGGAATGTGTGTCCCAGCGCCCAGCTGATTGGCTGGGCGGCGCACGGGCCTGATTGGCTGAGGCACAACCAGGAGGATTGGTCACCACAGCAGCAGCAGGCCTGGCCGCAGAGGCCAGAGGCAGCGGTGGGCCCAGCCCAGCCATGGAGGCAAGGCCTGGGGGCGGGGAGCAGAATTGGCGGTGGGGAGGAAAGGCGGCTGAGCCTAGAAGTGGTGACTGGGGCAGAAGGTGGGGGGGAAGAGGTAACTGCCGGCCCCAAAGAGCGTACAGATGCTCTGTGCAGGGTCAGCTATTATTGCTCTATTTGCCATGGAGGGATCTTTACTTCACTCCTTGTGACACGTCATGCTAATAAGGGAGAAGAGTTTTAGCCAAGCTTCTCCCTGACATGCTAGTTTTCTGTGTACAGGGGCTGTGTTGTTGTTGTTTTTGTTGTTTACTAATGTGTAGTAGTGCCTCCTGTCCTCTGAAGCAGTTCCTGCAGGACAGGATGTACTTGGTGCAGAACAGGGTGGATGATCAGCGTATTTTGAATGGGGCACAACACCAAGCCATCACAGAACCTTCTCCCTAATGCATGGCATCCATTTGGTTTCTCAAAGTGGTCTGTTGGTCACAAACACCAAACCCAGGAAAACAACCATTCCCTATGAAAACTGCCAGTGTTTCACCACTGCAGGGAGATGCAACCTGTCTCCAGACAGATACTGTTTTGTTGGATCAGTGTATTGTTCTTGAGGGACATGTTCCCAAGCGCCACTAAAATGTAAGACAAAAAGCATTCTAGATTGGTTCTGCATTACAGGTTCTTTCCTTTTCTTCACACAGCACACTCAGACCACACTTGAGCAACACCAGAAGCACAAGATTCAAAAATAAGCAGTTCACCATTTCTCCCAAATTCCAGTGCAGAGCTTGTGGTGAGATGAATCAAGCGTATACTGGATGAATCAACAGTTTGATTGCTGCTGAAGAAGAGAATAAAGAACTGCATGACAAAGGCAAAAGGGGTGAGAATCACAGAGTGGTAGATTTGAATAAGGGCCATTTTTAAAATTATTGGACTTCCTCGAAAGGAAGCTTTGACAGCTTCTGTCCTTCCCAGGCAGCATTTAAACAGGCATTTAAGATGCATTTATTCATCCAGGCTCGTAATTAGACTTCTAGAATCTGTCATTGTTTTTCAATGGTTTTAATGTTTTAATCTGTGTTGTTTAATTGTAAACCGCCCAGAGATGTGCGGTTTGGGTGGTATATAAATATGCTAAATAGATAAATAAAAATGTTGATAACCCCTTATAAATAACTGTCTAATCAGGGGAGTGAGGGGAGACGTTGTGGGAGAAGACAAGGAAGAAAGGATCATGGGAGGTGTATCTGTGATTCTCAGCTGCATCATACATTTTAACTTAAACTAACAGTCAAGGACTCAGATCAACTGCTTTGCTCCACTTAGATCCCACAAACAAAGTCCGGTCAATGACAGTCCCCTATTTTGCCCCAGACCACAAATGCCCTATGTGCAAAGGGTCATTTAACTTGTTTATTAAAGGGAAATGACCCAACAACAATTGTGATGGAGGGAAGGAGCACAAACTCTAGCTGATTAGTCCTCCCCTTGTTTGGCTTTGTTGTCCTTTACTCAAGGCTTCTTAAAAGCTACCCTATGAGCAGTAAAAGAAATAAAATGGTTAATGGTTTTAACTTAATGCATATGAAAGTGTTTGAATCTCCCTTGGTGGGATTGTCTATCTGAAGCAGAGATAGCATCATGTCTTCCTCTCCTCTAATGCTGGAAAATATTACAGTAGTTGAACTGTCACTGGGCATTTAGGACATGGTTGAGAGAAAATCAGAAAGGTCTCAGCAAAGTAATCCATTCACTCTTTTGCGCCTTCACCCCTCTCAGCCTCCTGATAAAGGCTGCACTGCAATTCCATTACTAGCTGAGATTCCTTTGACTAGCAGCATACCTGTTGCCCAGTCTTAAATCCAGACTGGGGTTGCACAGCTTGAACTATGAGCTAGGAATCTCTATTTCAGCTCTCACTTCAGCCATTTATTCAGTGGGTAACTCCAGGCAAGCTCCTCTCTCTCAATTGGACCATCATTAGTAGTATTGGAATGATAATATCACTGTGTCCTAAGAATTGCTTAGGTGATGTGACATGAAATACGGTACTTTGATTACTGGGGGGAAACACTATTTAACTGATAAAGTGTATATTCAGCTAAAAGCAAGAAGACCCAATCAATCTGTATATATAATTAAATCTACATTATGTAAAGTGTTTTCAAGGAAAAATATTCTATTCCGTGAAACCTTTTTTTTTTTTTTTTTTTTGGAGGTTGTTCTTGACCAGCCTAACCCAACCTGGGGCAGCTCAGCCTGGGTTAAGCTGGTAGTGAGAAGCAGTTGGATCCCCACAGATCCTGACACTTCCCACCCTCCTAAACAACCTGGCTGTTAGCCAAGGTTAAGGGTGAACCCACACCCTTAATGCAGCTGCTGTGTATCATGTGTCTGCTCAGACTGAATTTAGCCCAAGGAGACACAGAGATGGGTGCATAGAGTGCCCATCTGATAGGGGAATAATGCACATGTTGAGTTGCACTGTGGATTGCCCAGAGGCCAGAACAAGAAGTTCCGGCCCCAGATCCTTCCACCCTGCTCTGTGCTTCATGGAGCTGGGCTGCTCATGTGAGAGCACGGAGTGCACTCCCACCACCAAGCTTTGGATCATCTGTGGGGAAGGTAAGTTCTTTGGAGCCTTCCCCGCCCTTTTTTGTTAAAATATTCATAATTTAACTTGGTAACATTTAAGGGCACAGTAGCAAGAATGCAGAAAGAATTTACAGGCTGGAGGCAATATTCACAAAGATCTTCAAATACCTTTCATGGATATGGTCATGTTTCCATGGCCCCAGATCTGTCTGTTTTAATGGCAAGTGTTGGTGTACAACTTGTTTAGGATAGCTGGTATATAATCAGAACTGCTAGGTTCAGGGCAATTGTCAAATGCAATCTGAAATACCTTCCTCCCCTTTATAAGTAGCATGCCTACTTTTATTATTCAAAGGAAATAGGTACATAAATGACATTTCCTTGTGATATGTATTAATAGTTTTGTTTCTTTATTCCAGATGGAGACAACCAATGAGACTGGAGTTAAGGAATTCATCTTACTAGGCTTTGGAGGTGGGCAGCAGAAGCGGTTCCTACTCCTCATCTTTCTCACAGTTCTCTACATATTCACTTTGGCTGAGAACATTGCTGTTATCACTCTGGTGAATCTAGATAACCACTTGGCCCAACTACCCATGTACATCTTGCTGAGCAACTTCTCCTGGCTGGAGATCTGTTATGCGACCGCCACAGTGCCCCGTATGCTCTTTGACCTGACAGCCTCTCACAGGACTATCTCCTTCCATGCCTGCTTCCTCCAGTTTTACATCTTCTTCTCTCTAGGGAGTACTGAATGCTGCTTTCTCTCAGCCATGGCCTTTGATCGCTACTTAGCCATCTGCCAACCACTGCGCTACCCACAAATGATGTCCCGAGATTCTTGCTGTGTCCTGGTGGCTGTTTGTTGGGCCCTTGGCTTCGTCTATAACGTTGTCCCAGTGACTTTGTTCTCTAAGTTGTCCTTCTGTGGACCAAACATCATTGATAATTTGTTATGCGATCCTGAGCCAATTCTGTCTCTAGCCTGCCCTCCTCTAGGAAACACTCCTCTCATTGCTCAGATTATCAGGGATGTTGGAGTTTTATTCAATGTCTTGTTTGTTGTGCTATCCTACAGTGTTGTGATTATCAACCTGATGAAAACATCTAGCCAAAGCAGTTGGGTGAAAGCCTTCTCCACCATATCTTTTCACCTGGTAGTGGTCACATTATTCTACAGCTCAGTAGCAGCGATGTATTTAATTCCAGGTGGAGAAAATCAGTCAGAGGTCAATAAGGCAGTCACACTCCTCTACACAGCCATCACACCCTTTCTCAACCCCCTGATCTACTGTCTAAGGAATGATCAGGTGAAGGAGGCATTGGACAGATTGCTGAAGAAGAAGGGGAGATGGCTGGAGCGATAAAGGTCCCTGTGAAATGTGGGGAGGAAAGAAGGTAACCATGTGAAAATACTCAACCACACACCTAAAGTGAAAAAACTCAACTTGCATCCCAGAAACATGGGCAGATGATAGCAGCCTAGATTCCATGGGCAATATAGAGGTATGGCCTTCGTTTATCACACACTTTCCAGGTGCCCATTCCAACAATTATCCAGTTCTGAGTGTCTATACCTCCAAGAGGAAGCCCAGGATAGAAAAGGAATTATGTTGATGTGCCACTCACCCTGTTTCCCAACTTGTCTTCATGCTTGAACTGATGGAGGTGGTTTCAAGAAGGGCATTGAAGACATCAGGCCTTTTGGTCTCGGGATACTTTGACCTCAAGCTATTTGTCCTATTGTGTTTTTATAGTTTGTTTATATGCTTGCTTGCTTGCTGGTTGGTTGGTTGGTTGGTTTGCTAAGTGCTGTGATGTGGTCTGCCGTTCAAGTGGATGAGAAGGGCCCTTTCTTTATTCTCCTAAACAGAAAGGAGTCAGTTTCTGACTAGTAGCTACGTGTTTCCACCAGTCTTTGTTTCACCCATGATCTTGATCTGGTAAGGGGCATCCTTTTAATCCATTAACAAGAATGAAATGGATGTGGTTGGGTGGAAGGAGTCTTGGGGGAGATACCATGAGATGAATCCTCATGCTATAAACAAACCAAGGGTTTTCCGAACATCTGTTAAAGTATTCTTTAGGTACTTGGGAGCATTACGAAGTAAGCTAAAGGAAAACACACAGCACCATACACATCAAGCTAACCCTGGGGTTATTATCAGTTATTTATAATGTAACTCAGATTCTCTTTCCCTTAGTAGGGATTATAACTAAAGACTAACAATAACGTAGCAGGTCTCAGTGCTCAAGCACCAAGGAAGGAAGAAGGAAGGAAGGAAAGAATTTCTCCTCAATAGTGGCATATCTAGGAAAATTAGCACCTAGGACAAACACTGAATTTGCACCCCTATCCAAACATCTGACACCCATCTTTCACATAACTTTACCATAATATCAGCTCAAAAATACAACTCCAGACACTTTCAGAAGAAAGAGGTTGTAAGCAACACACACGAATACACACATACAACCACATATGTGCCAGTCGCCTTCCCAAAGAAACACACCACATCTGTGTGCTGGGCATGCCTCCATAGAGCTAAGCAGTGAAAGCTCTCTTTAGCAAATGCTCTGCCACCTCAGCAATCCTCACTACAGGTTGCTGCCTCCAATAAATTCAGGTATGGGTTTTTTCTGTCCAAACAGCTTTTGCCTTAAAGGGAGATGGTTGCAATGGGAAAGCAACAGGCAGACTGGACAGTAAACTTTATGTCTAGTTTATCAAATTTGTTTGTTTGTTTGTTTGTTTTACATTTTATATCCCACTCTTCCTCCAAGGAGCCCAGAGCGGTGTACTACATACTTAGGTCAATCAGAATCACAGCATGACTATTCAATGTGTCTTTTAAAAACAATTGTGTTCAAAGTAAAAAGGGAGTTGCATTGATTTTTTAAAAGAGATTCTAAAATATAACTTTTTTAGAAGGTAAGGAAACTTGAGCAAATCTACTTGGGATGCACAGACAATAAAAACTCAAGTACAACTCAGCTAAATGGAAGGGAATAATTTGCAGCACGTTAACCACTTATTTCAAAAGACAAACCATTTATCAGTATGGTAAGACTGCACAACAGAGGGATGGCAATACATTGCAAATGCAACATTTCTGAGTGTGAATTCTTACAGCAGTTTTTGTTTTTTGTTTTTTAAGCACCACACAAGTTAAAGGCAGGCAATTTCCAAGTTTGAAATCCCCAAACCTTATAATCAGATTTCATGACAAATATGCAGATAAAGATAGAGCTCTGTATAGAGAATTAAACAGCATGCGAGTGAATATTTCCATTTTATTCCTTGCCTCCCCCTGCCCACCCTTTGGTTTTGCCAGCTTACAAGGAATTAAACCAACATTATATTTTAAAGAGATGTTTTGTCCACTTACTTTTGTGCCATCAATATCTGTTTTTAAAATGCTCGGGTCCATTGCATTCTTCTGACTCCCTAGATCAGGGGAAAAACTAGACTAGGGCCTCGCAGAGGCCATTTGAGCATGTGCGGTGGCCATTAAAAAATGGCCACCGCACTTGCTTAAATGGTCCCTGCAAGGTCCTAAGCCTTACAAGGCCTTGCAGAGGCCTTTTGAGCATGTGCAGCGACCTCCAAAATGGCCACCACACTGATCTTTGTAGGCCTGAACAGGCCTGAAATCAGACTGGGATGGGCTGCGGCGGGGTTCTAAGAGGCTGGCCGGGAGAGGCGGAAACTTTGCGCGCGCACACACACACACACACACACACACACACCGTAGCCTTTAGGAAGCCCCCCAAAGTGGCTATAGGTTTTTTAAAAAAAAAATTGAAAAACAATCGTGAATTGGGGAGGGAGTGGAGGGTAGCATGGCACTGGTGCCCCCACAAGTGGAGATGAGGGCATGTGCCCTGGCTGCCCCCCCCCCCGACAGTTTCACCTATGCTCCTCAGAACTAACTGCCAAGAGCAAATCAGAAAAATAACTGTCCATAAGGAACTATTTTCCCACCATCACTTCAGCATTCTATTTGGAGGAGGGAACTCCTCTTGACTGACAGCCCTTGGAACCACTCTTCTAGCTCTATCAAATCCCATTGGTTACAGCCACTTTGAGTCACATTTGGCAAAAAAAAAGGCAAGAAAAGGCAGCATATAATCTTTTAAACTAAAACACAACATAGAACAAAACAAATGTATTTGCATTTGAACAACAAGAGCACCCTCCCCTCCACTAAGGCAGTGGTTCTTAACCTGGGAGTTCATGAGGAATGCCCAGGTGGTCCGTGGAAAATCTTGGCTGCATTGAATTTAATTTGCTTCCTGTTGAGCCAGAATAAAGTTCTGGAAAATAGCTATCCTGAGTACCACACACCACACACACACCACACTAATTTTTTCCTGGATCCTTATGAAAAAATATATAAGGCGGGGGTCCATGAATAAAACCTGAGGATCTGGGTGGCAGGGGATAGGTACAAAATGGTTAAGAAACCCTGTACTAAGGTGTTCTGCACAGCCTATTTAAGATGCCCCAAAATTAAGCAGGGCAAAGGGTCAGGAAGGAAAAAAACAGTTGCTTAGCAACCATGTTCTATTCACTTTGAGAAAGAGAATACAAGGCACATGTGATGTCCAGGAAGATTCCCTTGGAGTCATTATTATGGAATAAATAAATAAAGTGACTTCCCTCCTCTTTTATGTTAGTTCCAATTGTGTACTTTTGTGTGTTCTATGAAATACGATAATATGCAAGCAAATATGTAAACTGTTGGAAGTGAAGGACTATACACTGTCTCTTGTCTCAATGACAGTGGAGGACAGACTAGTGAGTCAGAGGGCTACAGGGTCAAGACATTGGTCATCCCTTCTCTACTGCTCTGACACTATCCCTTTGGAATGTAGATTACTACTCTTAGGGACTAACTTACTTACTTCCTGCTTTGCACTTCCTCTCTCCCTTCTCTTCCTGTTCCTCCTTCTCCCTTGCAACATTATTATTATTATTATTAAAACTTTTATACCGCCCTTCCAAAAGGCTCAGGGCGGTTTACATTAAAACACACAAGCTCCTCTCTCCCTACACCATGTGTGCAGAGATGCAGAATCCATCTGCATCCAGCTAGCTAGCTAGATTAGAGATCCTAATTCCTCACTTTCCTGTCCAGAATGGAGTTTTCTAATAAATACCATATATATTGATTTGAAACTATGAGCTGGCTCCAAGTTATTTTACTCTCAGCATACATGTATGCCTAGCCAAATTCCGCTGTGTTGTGCCTCTGTGCACTCTGATATAATGAAAAAGGGTTTCTCCTACCAGAGAGAATTCCCAACATAAACATCATTCATTTTTTGCCTACTTTCCTCATGGAAAGTAACGTTCTGAGACTGCCTTACTGTCATTCATGTGCCAACTGGCAAGGTTGCTTATTTATTTATTTATTTATTTATTTATTTATTTATTTATTTATTTATTACATTGTATATCCCGCTCTTTCTCCAAGGTGCCCAGAGCCTGCCATTTCAAAAACCTTTTCCTGCATTTATGTATTTTTTCCTTTGATGAGCATGACCTGCTTTTGTTCAGCACTAAATCACATCTTACTTTCAAAGAAGTAAGGCTATGCTATACTTGCTGCAGAAAGGTTCTCCCCCACAGACACACACTCCAGACACACATGTGGCATCTGTAACCACTCTAATAGCTTGAAATGGGAGCAAAGACCACAATGGAAATAAAGGGTGAGTTGCTCCCACTGGGAGAAGAAGAAAGCCAGCTGACCATTCATGGAAATGAGAGGGGCACTCAGGGGAGGGAAGGGGGAATAGGAAAGCTTGTGACTTGGGTCTTTATCTCCTTGGGACTTATAGCCTTCTTTAGGAAACCGCAGTTCTATAATGGGGTTGTGTGAATCGATTCAGGTACAAAACAATCTGTACTCAAATCTACCTATTTGGGGTGATTTGTGGACAAAACATATCACCCTTGTATCAGCTGGTCAAAGACCGTAAATAAATACTAAACTAAACTATCACCCCTGTGCTAGCTGGCCAGATTTGGGTCCAAAACAAATGGCCCAGATTTCGGACCTGAAAAATTTGTAGATTCAGACCTCCACTTTGTGGCGACCCCTCTTGCTGTCTCCATTTTGTAGCAATAAATTCTTTTGAAAACCCTGCCCTCCCAAGCTTCAGATTGGTGACAACGAGTGTGCAACGATCAGCTGGCGATTCCCGCCTGGTTCCAGATTGGCTTGTTACCATTCAAATCTTGTGTTGCCATGGGTGACTGACCCCGCATTGGCTAGAGGGTCAAAAGAAGGGCTGAGGGTGGGGGGAGTTCAAAGGAGGGATTTTCAAATGTTCTTAAGGAGGCAGCCAACCACCATTTTGCCTTTCTGCCTCGTGAGAGGAGAGAGAGAGAGAGAGAGAGAGAGAGAGAGAGAGAGAGAGAGAACTAAGTGATCTCATAAGCTTATTTTACTTAAGGAAAGTGTGTGTGGGGTGTGTGTGTGTGTGTATGTGCATTATGGTTGTAGATCAGCACTTCCTATCTTCCCAAACAGTTGCTGCAGCCAGAGATGGTGACCACAGTATTTTGAGTGAAAGGTTCTTCTAATACATCATCAAAAGCTTGTGGTCTTGTGGTAGAAAACATGAATTGTTCCCTTTCCTAAGCAGGCACCACCCTGGTTTGCATTTGAATAGGAGACTATATGTGTGAGCATTGTAAGATATTCCCCTTAGGGGATGGGGCTGCTCTGGGAAGAGCAAAAGGTTCCAAGTGCCCTCCCTGGCAGCATCTCCAAGATAGGACTGAGAGGGATTCCTGCCTCCAACCTTGGAGAAGCCGCTGCCAGTCTGTGTAGACAATACTGAGCTAGATGGACCAGTGGTCTGACTCAGTATAAGGCAGCTCCTAAGCCACCACAGAACCTCCTCCTTAATGCACAGCATACATTTAGTTGCTCAAAGGGGTCTATCTTTAGCAAACATTGAAATCAAGAAAACAACTAATCCCTATGGAAATTTATGTGTTTTTCCATTGCAGACAGAGGCAGCCTGTCTCCAGACAGATGCTGTTTTGGGGATCAGTAAATGATGTTGAAGGACACATTCCCAAGTGCCACTAAATATTTATCACAAGCACTCCAGGCTTGGTCTGGAATACGGGTTCAGTTCATTCCATTTCCTCACACATCACACACAGGCCGCACATGAGCACCGCCAGAAGCACAAGAAACAAGAGCCATCTATTCACTGTCCCTGCCCCTTGAGTTCCAATACAAGGACTGCAATGAGGTGAATCAACTTCCTGCTGGATGAACCAACACATTGAATGCCGCTGAAGAACAGAAAGAAGAACCATGTGGGACTAAGGCAAAAGGGATGAGAATCATAGAGTGGCAGATTTCAATCAATGCCACTTTAAAAAATATTGTACTTCCTCAAGGACACATTGATAGACCATTATAAAATTCTGCCTGGGGCGGGGGCAGCGGGAGAAGACAAGGATGGGGGAAGAATCGTGACAGTTGTCTGTGATTCTCAGCCTCAACCTTCATTTTAATTTTAATTGACATCTAAAACAGCTGCTTTGCTGCACTCAGACCCTGCAGATGCTACTGTCTTTCACAATGGTCACCTTCCAGCCCCAGACCCCAGATGTCCTATTTGTAAAGCGTCACTAAATTTATTTATTAGAGACCATTGAAAGACCCTTATGTCAAGGGTGTTGGTCCCTCATCTCAAAATTTGCTGGCTCCTTCAGTGAATGCATAAGGTAAATGAAAGTCATTCCTGATCACCAGTGTGTCTGTGAAACGTCCAGAGAAATAGGGTTTTGTTCTTAAAGGTAAATATTAATTTGTATTAGACGATATTACTACATACTCCAGTATCTACCTTCTCTCTTAGAATAAATGGCATGCTGTGGTAATGACTCAGAGGACAACTGACGGTTGCAGCAGAGTGGGCTGAATAAGTCACATGCTATTTTGATTCTGGTGACCAAATAAAGATTGGGATGGAGGGAGGGAGTATGAGATTTAGATAACTGATCCCCTAAATAATGGTGTAGTCAGCTCATCTTCCCCTTGCTAGTTTTGTGGTCATAGGAACATAGGAAGCTGCCATATACAGAGTCAGACCCTTGGTCCATTTAACTCGGTATTGTCTACACAGACTGGCAGCGGCTTCTCCAAGGTTGCAGCCAGGAGTCTCTCTCAGCCCTATCTTGGAGATGCTGCCAGGGAGGGAACTTGGAACCTTCTGTCCTGTACACAGCTTCTTGTGTGTTGAATTCAGACAATGACTGGTATATGCTCTGATTATGATCAAAGGCAAATCATTAACAATTTTATCCCCCCCCCACACACACATTATCTTTACCTGGTCGTTCGGAATAATTTTATGTTGCTTTTTTGCTTGCAGATAAAACTCCTTCCATTACGTATAAGGTGGCTGCTCTATTGCTATTAGGACTCGACAGCAACTAACTTCCTGTCCTGTCCTCTAGATTCTTGGCTCGGTAGGGATGTTGGATAACAGCTATCTTTATATGCAAATGGAATTTGTCCTTCTGATTGTTATTATTGTTATTTCATGTATTCTTTTTATTCGTACTTTTCTGCAACATTTTAAATTGTATTGCTGATCTTTGATCGTTGATAGTAATAAACTGAAACTGAAACTATTCCCCCCCCCCCAATTTTCGGGAGTTTTTTTCACTGATCTTTGCCCCTTTTACAGCCTCCAGGAACTTAACCCCCACCCCATTCCTGATGCCTTAATGCCCCGTTATCCATGGTTCTATAATCCACGGTTGGAGCGGAGAAAGGAACCCCCACAGATAATGGTTTCAACAGTACATCTCTGTTCAGCCTTCATATAAAGCCTTTGCTGCAATTAGCAAAGGAAAACACAGAGGACTATCCAATGAACTGCAGGACACAAATGCCCAGTTCTTCATCCTGGGGTTGCACAGCTTGAGGTACAAAGTGGAAGTCCACAGTTCAACTCAGTTCAGCCATGAAATCAATGGGTGATTCTAGGCAAGCTCCTCTCTCTCAGTCAGGCCCCTCTTTCTAGTAGGAAGGTGATTGTATCACTGGGATTTCATAACGATCGCTTCGGTAATTTTACATAAAATGGTTTTATGACAGAACAAAAGGATTATTTAACTGATGAAATATATATTCAGCTAAAAGAAAGAAAGCCAAATCAATCTATACATATAATTAGCACAAAATGGTATAAATTATTTCAAGGGAACATCTTGTATCCCATGATTCATTTCAAGAGGGGAAAAATAGCTTCATGTGGCACTATCTAAAGCTCATTTATATGATCTTTGGAGAGGTATTTCACATATGATTTGTTTTTCTAATTATTTTGAAACAAAATTGGACTTAAATTATTTAGCCTGGTGATATTTCAGTACTCCATAACAAGAGGGCAGGCAAATTCCACTGGAACATGAGGCAATATTCACAGAAAGTTGCAAAGGTCCTTTCTTGAACATAATCTATATCAGGGGTTCTCAACCTTGGGTCCCCAGATGTTGCTGGACTTCAACTCCCATAATCCCCAACCAAAGACCACTGGGGCTGGGGATTATGGGAGATGAAGTCCAACAACATCTGGGAACCCAAGGTTGAGAATCCCTGATCTATATAATTAATTCTCCAAGACATGCTGGTGGGGATGCGTGGGGATGCGTGGTGGAACTCTTGCGAGAATGGCGGGACCCTCGCAAGAGTTCCTGACTTTGGGCGGGCAGTGGAGCCTGGGTGCAGAGGAGGCGTGAGGAGGCAGCTGGCTGGCAGCAGGATGAGGTGGTGGCAGGTTGGCCGGAGGCAGCTGGCAGGCGGGCGGGTAGGAAGGGAGAACTAGGGGTGCTGATGCTCTGTGCTCAGTCAGCTCGTTGTATTTAAATATTTCACCAGAGCTGTCTTTTTTTTACTGGTAATTGTTGGTGCTTTCATGTTTATAGTATAATTTGTTTATAATTGAAAAGAGTGCTGCTACTAGGCAGTTATCATGTACAATATGAAATACATGGGGGAGGACCTTGTTGCCCCCCACAAGTGGCATATGTGCTTAATACTTCTGCTTCTAGAGAAACAAAAGGGCATGATAACATGTTCTTATGGCATGTGATGATGGCTCTGTTTTCTGATTCCAGATGGACTCAGCCAATGGGACTGGAATTAAAGAATTCATTTTGTTGGGCTTTGGAGATGGGCAGCAGAAGAGATTCCTGCTATTCATTTTTCTCATGATTGCCTATGTACTCACTTTGACTGAGAACATAGCTGTAATCACAGTCGTGCTTCTAGATGACCACTTGGCGCGACTACCCATGTACATCCTTCTGGGCAACTTCTCCTGGCTAGAGGTATGTTATGTGACCACCACAGTACCTCGTATGCTCTTCGACCTCATATCCTCTCATAGGACCATCTCCTTCCATGCCTGCTTCCTCCAGCTCTACATTTTCTTCTCTCTTGGCAGCACCGAATGCTTCTTCCTCTCAGCCATGGCCTTGGATCGGTACTTGGCCATCTGCCACCCATTGCGTTACCCACAACTGATGTCACCAAATTCCTGCTACATCCTGGTGGCCACCTGCTGGGTCATTGGCTTCCTGTTCCATGCTGTTTTAGTGATCTTGATCTCCGAATTATCCTTTTGTAGTTCCAACATTATCGACCACTTTGTGTGTGATCCTAGGCCAATTCTGTTCCTAGCCTGCCCCCCTCTAGGAAATGTTCCCATCATCCACCAGATCACCACAAGTGCAGGAATTATACTCAATATTTTCATTGTTCTGATATCGTATGGTGTTGTGATTCTCAACTTGATCAAAGTTTCAAATCAAGACAGTCGCAGGAAGGCCTTCTCCACTATATCTGTCCATCTTATGGTGGTTGCACTTTTCTATGGATCAATAACAGGGATGTATTCAACTTCAGTAGGAGAAAACCAATCAGAGGTCACTAAGGCAGTAACTCTCTTCTACACAGTCATTACACCCTTTCTCAACCCCTTCATCTATTGTTTGAGGAATGATCAGGTGAAGGATGCACTCTGTAGATTGTTAAGGAGGAAGGAGAGATGGATGAGGAGAAAAGAGACAGTGTAAAAATGGGGAAAGAACGAAGAATACAACATAAAAACAAAATACCCAATCACCTGGTCAAAGAGATAAAATTAATCTATTTCCAGTTGGGCAAGTTGGACACTTTTATATTTTGTGGTGCCCATTCATTATGTCATAGGAACATAGGAAGCTGCCATATACTGAGTCAGACCATAGGTCCATCTCACTCAGTATTGTCTACACAGACTGGCAGCAGCTTCTCCAAGGTTGCAGGCAGGAGTCTCTCTCAGCCCTACATTGGAGATGCCAGGGAAGGAACTTGGAACCTAGATGCTCTTCCCAGAGCGGCTCCATCTCCTGAGGGGAATATCTTACAGTGCTCACACATCAAGTCTCCCTTTTGCTGGTCAATGACCGAATAAACTTATAAATAACTAACAAGTCTCCCTTTCATATGCAACCAGGGTGGGCCCTGCTTAGCTAAGGGGACAAGTCATGCTTGCTAGATTGCCTGTTCTTTTATATATCAGCCTCAAGTGTTTTAAGTGTTTTAATTGTTTAAAATTAGTTTGTTTTAATGGCTTTTAATAGTTTTGTTTTTATTTTGTAAACTGCCTAGAGATTTTTGTTAGGCAGTATATAAATAAAATTCATTAATTGGTTAACTCTCTGTGAACATAAGAACATAAGAACAGCCCTGCTGGATCAGGCCCAAGGAGGCCCATCTAGTCCAGCATCCTGTTTCACACAGTGGCCCACCAGATGCTGCTGGAAGAAGCCACAGGCAGGAGTTGAGGGCGTGCCCTCTCTCCTGCCATTACTCCCCTGTGTGTGTGTGTGTGTGTGTGTGCGCGCATTCGATGCAATACATGCACAATGATTTGTAAATATCAAATGGCATTCGTTTGTACATATGCTCTGGTTATAATCAAAGGCAATAATTGAATGTACATTTGTGCTCATTTATTTCTTTGGTAATGAATGAGGAGACTTGCATGGAGCAGAGGTCTCTCAATGGCTTTTGGGAATAATGGCTATATGCTACTCCAGGTTCAGAGGCAGTATGTAACTGAATACCAGTTCCTGGGGAGCAACAGCACACAAGGGCTCTTGCTTCCAAAAGGCTCCCCTTTGGGGTGCTTAACATCTCCCTCTCTTGCTGCCACAGTCCCTGAGTTCATGGTGGGGCATCAGTGCTGCCTCAGCCCACCAGTCAGAGCCAGCAATCTCCTCCCCATGCCAGCGAGCCAATGCCAGCTGAGCGCTCCTGCGCATGGGGAAAGCCAGGCTGCTGCTCCCACCCACCACCAACGATCAGCTATTTGGCAGATGGGTGGGGCTGGCTGATGCAGCTGTGCATGTGTGCTGCTGCCTCTCTGCCTGACTTCCTGCCTGCCCACCAATGGGAAGCTCTCCTGTACACGGGTTGAAGACCAGGAGGGCTTCAAAAAGGCAGAGTGACCAGTGCAACCCAGTCTGCCCTGCTCCCACTGTGTCCTCCTCCTTGCTATGCTGTGCCTCCATCCTCAGCATCATCCTGGAACTTAGGAACATAGGAAGCTGCCATATACTGAGTCAGACCCTTGGTCTATCTAGCTCAGTATTGTCTTCACAGACTGGCAGCGGCTGCAGGCAGGAATCTCTCTCAGCCCTATCTTGGAGAAGCCAGGGAGGGAACTTTGAAACCTTCTGCTCTTCCCAGAGCGGCTCCATCCCCTGAGGGGAATATCTTCCAGTGCTCACACTTCTAGTCTCCCTTTCATATGCAACCAGGGTGGACCCTGCTTAGCTAAGGAAACAAGTCATGTTTGCTACCACAAGACCAGCTCTCCTCTCCTTTTTGCCTCGACGAGGGACCCTTCTCTGCTTCTGCTGCTGCTCTCCTCTCCACTCTGGCCAGGTTTGGTGAAGAAGCTCTCTGAATCCATGGGGCTTGTGTGGTTTTTTTCTGCATTTTACCTATGATCCACTTGGTTTCTGAATGGTCCAGAAGCCCTCTGAGTCCACGGGCTTTTGTAAAAAAAATCTTTTTACAAATGATCTATGTTGGTAAACTGTGAATTCTCTGAACCCATGGGATGGGTTTTTTTAGCCTACTTTCCAGTAGGCTTATGAGATCACCTGGCATTCCGTGTGTGTGTGTGTGTGTGTGTGTGTGTGTGTGTGTCCCTGTCAACTCTGTAATGCCTGGACCAATATGAACCAAATAGGGTACAATTGTAGGGACACATAGGAACACCTCAATGGTGCAGTTTAGGATGATGTCATCCACCCCTATTCAAGATGGCGGACACATACACTTTTGAGGTTCAAGTGGCCTAACTTGTGAACCGCCTAACCAATTTGAACCAAATAGGGTACAGTTGTGAGACTCATAGGGATGCCTAAATGGCATAGTTTGTGATAATGTCATCCACCCCAATTCAAGATGGCAGATGCATGAATGTTTGAGGCACAATTGGGCTAACTTGTGAACTGACTACCCGATTTGAACTAGATTTGCTACAGGTGTAGGGACACATTGAGAAGGATCAAAGACATTGTTTGTAATTATGTTATCAACCCTGATTCAAGATGGCAGACACGTGAACATTTGAGGTACAAGTGAGAACCGATTTGGACCAAATTTGGTGCAGTTGTAGGGTCACCTCAAACGCATAGTTGGTGATGATGTCATCCACCCCAATTCAAGATGGCGGATGCATGAACGTTTGAGGCACAAGTGGGCTAATTTGCGAAATGCCTTACCAATTTGGACCAAATTTAGTCCAGTAGCAGGGAAAGTGAAAGGAAAATAGGCAGATACTAGAACAAACACACAAACATAAAACTGAGTATAAAAACAGTTAAAATACTACAAAACAAAAACAAAAACAATCTCATAAAAGAAAAACAAATTAAACAGTTTAAAATTAATTTCAGTTAAAAGTCTGAGAAAACAGGTGCATCTTGGGGGTCTTCCTAAAAACAAAAAGAGAATGAGGTGCTCTCATTTCTACAGGGACCATATTCCAAAACACTGGGGCAGCCAGAGAAAAGACCCAGTCCCGTGTCACCAACAAACGAACAAGCAGCAACTGTAACCAGACCTCTCCAGGTGATCCTGTGACAGGGTTCATGACCAAAGAAGGCACTCTCTTATGTACCCTGGACCCAAATCACTGAGGCCTTTATAGATAACTACCTTAACCTGTGCAGAGCATCTGCATGCTAGTATTTGGTTGCTCCCCTCACTCCCTGCCACAGCCCTCCTCACTTCAGAGATCTCCCCACCCTCACCTGAGCTGTACTCCTGCTCCTGCTCCTCAATCCCATTGCTTCCATCCCCCTCACCTCTCTTGGTCACAGCTGCAGCATTGCTGGTGCCTGTTGGCCAAGCTGCAGCCTCCTATCCCCAGATACCTCCCCATCCTCACCCGAGCCCCACTCCTGCTCCTCCCTAGAGGAGCAGCAGTGGTTGACCGAGTCCTTCCTCGTTGCTGCCACCCCTATGGCCACTCATTCCCCTCAGGCCATTGACAGGCCCAGGCCCTTCCCTTGCCTGCTTGCCTCCCTCAGCCAATGGCCTCTGTAGCCCACCCCAAACAGCAGCAGTGGTTAACTGGGACCTTTCTTGCTGCTGACACCACCATGGCTGCTCATTACCCTCAGGCTGCTAACAGGTGAGGGCCCATCACTCGCCCTCCCTTCTTTCTCTCTTCCCCTCCCTTCTTTTTCTCTCTCCTACACTCACTCTGCCCCTCTGTCATTCTTCCCCTCCCTTCTCTCTCCCCCCCTCTCTACACACACACACACACACACACACACACACACCAACGTCAGGCTCCTTCTCCTGAAGGGGCTCTTTCCTCCCTCATGACCCCTCTCTTCACAGACCCTTGTCCACTATCCTGTATATATAGATTCCTCTCCTCTACAATCAAGAACATCTTCCGACCAGTAACAGTTGCATTCCAACTGACCTCCCTACCGTGTTTCCCCGAAAATAAGACATACCCATAAAATAAGCTGTAGCAGGATTTCTAAGCAGTTGTGCAATATAAGCCATACCCCAAAAATAAGACATAGTGGTGATCTCTCCTGGCTCAGTAGCAGGCTGCTTGCTGAAGCTTTTCCCCTATCCCACCCGCCTGCGCAGAGCGACGCCGAGGCCTGCCGTCTGGCCCGGCATCGCTTCCCGGCGTACTCTCGCCACCTCCCACCACCGCCGCGCTTACTCTTGCCGCTGCCCGCCACCGCCAGGAGGAGGGGAGATTTTTGAGGAGGAGATTTTCTGAGGAGATTTTTACCGTACTTCCCTCTACCGTATGCCTCAGCTTGCAGCCTGCCACCCCTACCAGTATCGTTACGCCCCTGTCTGTGGGTATCTCTCACCCCACACACACACCAGTAAAGCTGCTGCTCCCCAACACTGACCAGCAACAGTCTGTGGGTCTTATATGGATCATATGAGAGTTATGACGATGTTCCAGAAGAAGATGACTTAACTATAATTGAATAAATGTAGATTGTTGTACCACACTTAATAAAAATAAGACATCCCCTGAAAATAAGCCATAGTGTGTCTCCTTGAGCAAAAATAAATATAAGACAGTGTCTTATTTTCGGGGAAACACGGTATCTGCATAGGCAATCCCCACTGCCCAATCACCACGGTCCTTCTGCTCATGAACTCTTATGGGAGCTGCCATGCATGAGATTAGCCACAGGCATGCCTTAGAGAATTATATAGATAGATAACCAGCATTTTGTATTTTGCTCAGAAATGTATCAGTAGCCAGTGCAGTTGTTTTAAAATCAGTGTTCTCAGCAAGTGCATCACTGTTACCAGCATGTGCATCACTGTTTTAAAGTCATTTACCTCCAGAAAGGGATGTATCTGGTATCTGATGTCTGTAGGTATCAGGGGCTGTGCAGCCCCCCCAGAAGTTCCAGGATGCCCTGCACAAGGACATGGGGCATCCTGGAGAGACCCCCGAGCCTGGGAGGCTGCTTGCAGACTCCCGGTGAGGGGTCTACTCATGTGTCACCATGCACCGTGGCAACACACGTGCACAAAGTTGAGGTTAACAGAGCGCTCGAGGAGGAATATTTATGGAGGCTAGCTGCCGGGAGCTGTGCAGCACCCGTTGCAGCACACGATCGCCCCAAAGTGGGCTAGGATAGGCTCTCTTAGCCCGCTTTTGGGTGATCATGAGAATAGCCTCAGTGAGTGATTCTGTTATCCATATTCCTCTTGGACCTTCCTGTAGAAGAGCTTTCCCTAAGCATAAGCCCATCTTTGAGATCTCTCTTATCCATGAGGGAACTGACTTCACCAACTTTCAGCCTTGTCTTAATATCTAGTCTCAACTTATTGGAAAGACTTCGTATTCTACGCCACTTGGGTGTAGAGTACTGGGTAATCATGGCCAGGTGGACACAGGAAACTGACATTGCACTGGGCAATGAAAGAATGGAAGAAACATTGGCCATATCCTCATGTAACACAGAACCGTGAGTCCAATGGACCCGTGATTCCACTCCCCACGCCACCCCACTCTCCTGTCTACATCTGGATATAATGGAAAGGAGGGGGAACTGGCTGTGTGGGCTTCCTTCCTGCATGAAGGACAGCTTGCAGAGCCAATCACAGCCGGAGAGAGGGAGGGGCTTCCTCCCTCAACTCCAGTTTCAGACAGCCAAGCCTGCAGTTCTTCATTTGCACATAACACGGGTGGCTGTTGACCTTGGGTTGGAGCAGCAAAACATATCGCAACCCAAAGGTTCAGCTTGGAGAGTGAAACCTTGGGTCATGCTCCATTTGGAACCAGAGTTTCATCAGGGTGTCCTCCATTTGGATGTACATTCTTGACAAACTCTGGCCCCTTCAACTCCAGTTTCATATTACATGTGAATGGACTGATTAAGAGAGGACCAGGTTACCTTTATTTCTGCCTACAGTGGAACAAAGGATAGGCTTGAAGACAATGGTGAGCCTGAATCTTGCAGACACATAATGTACATGATAGTGGTACATGAACAGACATATGGACGAAAAATCCAAGCAGGAACTATTTGGAAAAAAGGGCCTCAGGCCTCAAAATAGAGTCTTCCTGGCCAAATTCTTTAAAAGATATTGCTCTGTTTGCCATGGAGGGATCCTTACTGCACTCCTTGTGACACATGTCATGCTAACGAGGGAGAAGAGTTTTAGCCAAGCTTCTCCCTGACATACTAGTTTTCTGTGTACAGGGGCTGTGGTGTTGTTGTTTTTGTTTTTGTTGTTTACTAATGTGTAGTAGTGCCTCATGTCCTCTGAAGCAGTTCCTGCAGGACAGGATGTACTTGGTGCAGAACAGGGTGGATGATCAGCGTATTTTGAATGGGGCACAACACCAAGCCATCACAGAACCTTCTCCCTAATGCATGGCATCCGTTTGGTTTCTCAAAGTGGTCTGTTGGTCACAAACACCAAACCCAGGAAAACAACCATTCCCTATGAAAACTGCCAGTATTTCACCACTGCAGGGAGATGCAACCTGTCTCCAGACAGATACTGTTTTGGTGGATCAGTGTATTGTTCTTGAGGGACACGTTCCCAAGCGCCACTAAAATGTAAGACAAAAAGCATTCTAGATTGGTTCTGCATTACAGGTTCTTTCCTTTTCTTCACACAGCACACTCAGACCACACTTGAGCAACACCAGAAGCACAAGATTCAAAAATAAGCAGTTCACCATTTCTCCCAAATTCCAGTGCAGAGCTTGTGGTGAGATGAATCAAGTGTATACTGGATGAATCAACAGTTTGATTGCTGCTGAAGAAGAGAATAAAGAACTGCATGACAAAGGCAAAAGGGGTGAGAATCACAGTGTGGTAGATTTGAATAAGGGCCATTTTTAAAATTATTGGACTTCCTCTAAAGGAAGCTTTGACAGCGTCTGTCCTTCTCAGGCAGCATTTAAACAGGCGTTTAAGATGCATTTATTCATCCAGGCTCGTAATTAGACTTCTAGAATCTGTCATTGTTTTTCAATGGTTTTAATGTTTTAATCTGTGTTGTTTAATTGTAAACCGCCCAGAGATGTGCGGTTTGGGTGGTATATAAATATGCTAAATAGATAAATAAAAATGTTGATAAACCCTTATAAATAACTGTCTAATCAGGGGAGTGAGGGGAGACGTTGTGGGAGAAGACAAGGAAGAAAGGATCATGGGAGGTGTATCTGTGATTCTCAGCTGCATCATACATTTTAACTTAACAAACTAACAGTCAAAGACTCAGATCAACTGCTTTGCTCCACTTAGATCCCACAAACAAAGTCCGGTCAATGACAGTCCCCTATTTTGCCCCAGACCACAAATCCCCTATGTGCAAAGGGTCATTTAACTTGTTTATTAAAGGGAAATGACCCAATAACAATTGTGATGGAGGGAAGGAGCACAAACCCTAGCTGATTAGTCCTCCCCTTGTTTGGCTTTGTTGTCCTTTACTCAAGGCTTCTTAAAAGCTACCCTATGAGCAGTAAAAGAAATAAAATGGTTAATGGTTTTAACTTAATGCATATGAAAGTGTTTGAATCTCCCTTGGTGGGATTGTCTATCTGAAGCAGAGATAGCATCATGTCTTCCTCTCCTCTAAGGCTGGAAAAGATTACAGTAGTTGAATTCTCACTGGGCATTTAGGACACGGTTGAGAGAAAATCAGAAAGTTCTCAGCAAAGTACTCCATTTACTCTTTTGCGCCTTCACCCCTCTCAGCCTCCTGATAAAGGCTGTACTGCAATTCCATTACTAGCTGAGATTCCTTTGACTAGCAGCATACCTGTTGCCCAGTCTTAAATCCAGACTGGGGTTGCACAGCTTGAACTATGAGCTAGGAATCTCTATTTCAGCTCTCACTTTAGCCATTTATTCAGTGGGTAACTCTAGACAAGCTCCTCTCTCTCAGTTTGACCACCATTTGTAGTATGGGGTTGATAATATCACTGTGTCCTAAGAATTGCTTAGGTGATGTGACATGAAATACGGTACTTTGATTACTGGGGGGAAACACTATTTTAACTGATAAAATGTATATTCAGCTAAAAGCAAGAAGACCCAATCAATCTGTATATATAATTAAATCTACATTATGTAAAGTGTTTTCAAGGGAAAATATTCTATTCCGTGAAACCTTGGAGGACGGGGCTTCTTTGAAGTTGTTCTCATGACCAGCCTAAACCAACCTGGGGCAGCAGGTTGTGAGAAGCAGTGGGATCCCCACAGATCCTGATGCTTCCCACCCGCCTCATGTGAGAGCACGAAGTGCGCTCCCACCACCAAGCCTTGGATCATCTGTGGGGAAGGTAAGCTCTTTGGAACCTTCCCCGCCCTGCCCACCCCCCCACCCCCACTCTTGGTGATTGTGAGAACTGCCCCTTCATCTTCAGCAAGTCCATGTACATTTTAGCTCTCTGTGACAAGGCTTTCCCTAGCTCTGTTAGATCTCATAACGCATGCTTCTGAATGGGAGAGTGTTTCTGTGCTTTCTGGGAAAATAATTTTTCTGGGGTTATTTTGGTAATATGAGGGAGTTCTGGAACCTACCTGCAAAAGTAGCACGTTTCTATCTTTTATGGTGTGTTCTGAGGCTTTCTTGTTAGGCAGTCAGTGAGGCCAAAGCAGCTTTATATTAGATTTGGAGATTTATTTCATATGTGATTTGTTTTTCTATTTATTTTTATTATTTATTTTTAAACAATAAATTGGGGATTCATAATTTAACTTGGTAACATTTAAGGGCACAGTAGCAAGAATGCAGAAAGAATTTACAGGCCAGAGGCAATATTCATAAATATCTTCATATCCCTTTTTTGGATATGGTCATGTTTCCATGGCCCCAGATCTGTCTGTTTTAATGGCAACTGTTGGTGTACAACTTGTTTAGGATAGCTGATATATAATCAAAAATGCGGGGTTCTAGGCAATTGTCAAATGCAATCTGAAATACCTTCCTCCCCTTCATAAGTAACATGCCTAGTTTTATTATTCAAAAGAAATAGGTACATAAATGACATTTCCTTGTGATATGTATTAATAGTTTTGTTTCTTTATTCCAGATGGAGACAACCAATGAGACTGGAGTTAAGGAATTCATCTTACTAGGCTTTGGAGGTGGGCAGCAGAAGCGGTTCCTACTCCTCATCTTTCTCACAGTTCTCTACATATTCACTTTGGCTGAGAACATTGCTGTTATCACCCTGGTGAATCTAGATACCCACTTGGCCCAACTACCCATGTATATCTTGCTGAGCAACTTCTCCTGGCTGGAGATCTGTTATGCGACCGCCACAGTGCCCCGTATGCTCTTTGACCTGACAGCCTCTCACAGGACTATCTCCTTCCATGCCTGCTTCCTCCAGTTTTACATCTTCTTCTCTCTAGGGAGTACTGAATGCTGCTTTCTCTCAGCCATGGCCTTCGATCGCTACTTAGCCATCTGCCAACCACTGCGCTACCCACAAATGATGTCCCGAGATTCTTGCTATGTCCTGGTGGCTATTTGTTGGGCCCTTGGCTTCCTCTGTAACATTGTCCCAGTGACTTTGTTCTCTAAGTTGTCCTTCTGTGGACCAAACATCATTGATAATTTGTTATGCGATCCTGAGCCAATTCTGTCCCTAGCCTGCCCTCCTCTAGGAAACACTCCTCTCATTGCTCAGATTATCAGGGATGTTGGAGTTTTATTCAATGTCTTGTTTGTTGTGCTATCCTACAGTGTTGTGATTATCAACCTGATGAAATCATCTAGCCAAGGCAGTTGGGTGAAAGCCTTCTCCACCATATCTTTTCACCTGGCAGTGGTCACATTATTCTACAGCTCAGTAGCAGCAATGTATTTAATTCCAGGTGGAGAAAATCAGTCAGAGGTCAATAAGGCAGTCACACTCTTCTACACGGCCATCACACCCTTTCTCAACCCCCTGATCTACTGTCTAAGGAACGATCAAGTGAAGGAGGCCTTGAACAGATTGCTGAAGAAGAAGGGGAGATGGCTGGAGCGATAAGAATCCATGTGAAATGTGGGGAGGAAAGAAGGTAACCATGTGAAAATACTCAACCACACACCTAAAGTGAAAAAACTCAACTTGCATCCCAGAAACATGGGCAGATGATAGCAGCCTAGATTCCATTGGCAATATAGAGGTATGGCCTTCGTTTATCACAACAGTATCTCCATTTCCAGGTGCCCATTCAAACAGTTATCCCGTTCTGAGTGCCTATACCTCCAAGTAGAAGCCCAGGATAGAAAAGGAATTATGTTGATGTGCCATTCCCCCTGTTTCCCAACTTGTCTCCATGCTTGAATTCTTGGAGGTGGTTTCAAGAATGGCATTGAAGACATCAGGCCTTTTGATCTTGGGATACTTCGACCTCAAACTATTTGTCCTATTGTGTTTTTATAGTTTGTTTATATACTTGTTGTTGGTTGGTTGGTTGGTTTGCTAAGTGCTGTGCTGTGGTCTGTCCTTCAAGTGGATAAGAAGGGCCCTTTATACTCCTAAACAGAAAGGAGTCAGTTTCTGACTAGTAGCTATGTGTATCCACCAGTCTTTGTTTCACCCATGATCTGGGTCTGGTAAGGGGCATCCTTTTAATCCACTAACAAGAATGAAATGGATGTGGTTGGGTGGAAGGAGTCTTGGGGGAGATACCATGAGATGAATCCTCACGCTATAAACAAACCAAGGGTTTTCTGAACATGTGATAAAGTATTCTTTAGTTACTTGAGAGTGTTACAAAGTAAGCTAAAGGAAAGCACACAGCACATCAAGCTAACCCTGGGGTTATTAATTGGGTTGTGCATTTTGTTTTTGTTTTGTTTTGTTTTGTTTTGTTTTTGGCCCAAATCCGAAACACCCCTATTTTGTTCTTTGTTCAAAATCAGCCAATCCGAAAGACCCCAATTTTGTTCTTTGTTCAAAATTGCAAAATCTGAATCTGAAACTTTTTGGATTTTAAAAAATATCCCTGGGGCAAAACTAGTGGGTGGGGTTGGTAGTGCCCAATGGGTGGAAGCTACCACCCAAATTTCAAAGGAATTGGGTAAAGGGCTGATTTTTTGTGAATTTATGAAGTTTAAGATTTTTCCCATTGGGAATAATGGAGGTTTCAGCAAAAGTATAGCTTCACATCGGGGGAACGGGGGTGGCACAGAGTAGAGTAGGGTGGCTGGTAGTGCCCAGTGGGGGCAAGGAAGCTGCCAGAATTATTTCAAAGGAATTGGGCAGAGGGCTGATTTTTAGAGATTTAATGGAGTTTACGTGTCTTTAAGGTTCTTCCCCATAGGGAATGATGGAGGTTTCAGCAACCCCATAACTGCACTTGTGGGTGGCCCAGAGCGAGTGGTGGTGTAGACCGAATAGGGTACCAACCACCCCCATGGGTGGCTAACCCATGGGGTACTGGGTTCTGTTGTTTCTGAGGTGTTTTGAGTGTAGATTCTCTGGTAGCATATGAGAGTGGATTCATGGTTTGTAATTGAAAATCTCATACGCTACCAGAGAATCAACACTCAGAACACCTCAGAAACAACAGAACCCAGCAGCCCATGGGTTAGCAACCCATGGGGGTGGTTGGCATCCTATGTGCACTACACCACCACTTGCTCTGGGCCACCCAGTGCCCCCCAGGTGGAGTTATGGGTCTGCTGAAACCTCCATTATTCCCTATGGGGGGGAAATCTTAAAAATGTGTAATCCTCAAAAATTCCTAAGGAATCAGCCCTTTGCCCTATTTAGAATCTGGGTGCACCACCCCTTGGGGCACTGCCACCCAACCCACTGTTTTGCCCCTGAAGCCCCCATAAACAAGTTGAAAGAGTGAAGAGAATGATGAACAACAGCAACACTTAATTTTTTGGCACAGTTATTTGAGAATTTTGCAGCGGGTGTGAGCCTGTCCCTGTGGCACTATCACAGTGGCACAACCCATTTGTGGGTTCAAGCACTCTTTCAATAAAAATGCTCCCTCCCCATGGAACAGTGACCACAGGTCACTTGAGATAGCAAGATAGACCAATGACCTGCCTTGGTACTACGGAACAGCTTCAAATGTTCATTTAACTGGAGTGAGCTGTAGCCCAAATAAATCAGCCCATTGTTGAGATTTATCATCACTGCATTTAATAAAGTGCAAAACCATACATCATGGTTACAAGAAAGAGAAACACAACTAAGATTCCTGGGGATGTCAAAAGATTGACAGGGGTATCCCCCCCTCCTTTTGTCTCTTGTAGTCCCATGTGGATGACCTGTCCCTGCAGTGACAAAAGTTGTGAACCACTGGCTTAGATATCATGTCCCACCAAATTACATTGTGGCCTAAATTACATTAGACTGCTCAACTTGGGCAACAAAACTTAGACACCACTATAACTCATAAAAATCAGGGGTGGGGGAACCCAAAATAGCTCTTCAAAAGACCCCTGAACAAGTCAAGAGATTCTTTCTAAACCTTTGGAAAGAAAAACCTGTGTAATTGCAGAACTTTCCTACCCAGCTTCTGGAAAAGCTTCTCCACGCAACTTATACCATGGCTTTTAGCAAGAGCTTTGGAATTGCATTGAGCTCCCAAAGATATTTGGGTATTTCTGTCTCAAAATGCTGTCTTCCAAATCCCTTTGCAAGGTCAGTTTGCATTTCAATCACACTGAATACAACACATACTTAACTAAACCATTCATGCCCAACAAGGAAGTTCTGCCAGCTTTTTGCATATGTTATCTTCTGCTAATCACTCAGTGCCTCAGCTGGAATCACTGAGTCAGAGAAGTCAATTTCAATTGCAACGCTTTTCTGAAGAACAAAGCGTTCAGGTCCAAAACAGAGTCATTTTGATTTGGAAACAAAAATCTGTTTTTTAAACCTCCGGAATTGCCATTTCCGGGCACAAAATGTTTTGTACCCGAATCAAAATGTACAAACCTAGTTATTATCCATTATTTATAATGTAACTCAGAGTCTCTTTCCTTCAGTAGCGATTCTAACTAAAGACTAACAATAACGTAGCAGGTCTCAATGCTCAAACATCTAGAAAGAAAGAAAATTCTCCTCAGAGCTAACTGCCAAAAGCAACTCAGAAAAATAACTGTCCATAAGCAACTGTTTTCCCACCATCACCTCAGCATTCTATTTGGAGGAGGGAACTCTTCTTTTGATTGGCAGCCCTTGGAACCACTCTTCTAGCTCTGTCGAATCCCTTTTGTTACAGCCACTTTGAGTCACCTTTGTCAAAACAAAAAAGGCCCCCAAAAAAGGGCAGCATATACATCTTTTAAAGTAAAACAAATACAACATAGAATAAAACAAATGTATTTACATCTGAACAACAAGAGCACCCTCCCCTCCACTAAGGCAGGGGTTCTTAACCTGGGATCATGGATGCCCTGAGGGGTTCATGAGGAATGTCCAGGTGGCCCATGGAAAATCTTGGCTGCTCTGAATTTAATTTGCTTCCTGTTGAGCCAGAATAAAGTTCTGGAAAATAGCTATCCTGAGTACCATACACACACACACACACACACCACTATTTGTTTTACTGAATTCTTGTGAAAATATATAAATAGCAGGTGGGGTGGTGGTGTCCATGGATAAAACCTGAGGATCTGGGTGGCAGGGGATAGGTACAAAAAGGTTACGAAACCCTGTACTAAGGTGTTCTGCACAGCCCATTTAAGATGCCCCAAAATTAATCAGGGCAAAGGGTCAGGAAGGAACAAAACAGTTGCTTAGCAACCATATTCTATTCACTTTGAGAAGGGGAATAAAAAGCACATGTGATGTCCAGGAAGATTCCCTTGGAGTCATTATTATGGAATAAATAAATAAAGTGACTTCCCTCCTCTCTTATGTTAGTTCCAATTGTGTACTTTTGTGCGTTCTGTAAAATGTAATGATAATATGTAAGCAAATATGTAAACATCATTCATTTTTCACCTACTTTCCTCATGGAAAGTAGTGTTCTGAGACTGTCTTACTGTCACTCATGTGCCAATTGTGCAATAAGCAAGGCATATTGTTTTCGTTCAGCATTTATTTGCTGACCACTTGAGGGCTACCACTTGTAGCCCTTTAAGAAAGAAAAAGATTGGAGCAAGGCTTCCTCTGCTGCATTAGTCTGCCATTTCAAAAACATTTTTCTGCATTTATTTATTTATTTTGCTTTGATGAACATGACCTGCTTTTGTTCAGCACTAAATCACATCTTACCTGTTAGCTTACATTCAAAGAAGTAAGGCTATGCTATACTTGCTGCAGAAAGATTCTCCCCCACACATCCTCCAGACACACATGTGCCATCTGTAACCACCCTAATACCTTGAAATGGGAGCAAAGAGCACAATGGAAATAAAGGGTGAGTTGCTCCCACTGGGAGAAGAAGAAAGCCAGCTGACCATTCATGGAAATGAGAGGGGCACTCAGGGGAGGGAAGGGGGAATAGGAAAGCTTGTGACTTGGGTCTTTATCTCCTTGGGACTTATAGCCTTCTTTAGGAAACCGCAGTTCTATAATGGGGTTGTGTGAATCGATTCAGGTACAAAACAATCTGTACTCAAATCTACCTATTTGGGGTGATTTGTGGACAAAACATATCACCCTTGTATCAGCTGGTCAAAGACCGTAAATAAATACTAAACTAAACTATCACCCCTGTGCTAGCTGGCCAGATTTGGGTCCAAAACAAATGGCCCAGATTTCGGACCTGAAAAATTTGTAGATTCAGACCTCCACTTTGTGGCGACCCCTCTTGCTGTCTCCATTTTGTAGCAATAAATTCTTTTGAAAACCCTGCCCTCCCAAGCTTCAGATTGGTGACAACGAGTGTGCAACGATCAGCTGGCGATTCCCGCCTGGTTCCAGATTGGCTTGTTACCATTCAAATCTTGTGTTGCCATGGGTGACTGACCCCGCATTGGCTAGAGGGTCAAAAGAAGGGCTGAGGGTGGGGGGAGTTCAAAGGAGGGATTTTCAAATGTTCTTAAGGAGGCAGCCAACCACCATTTTGCCTTTCTGCCTCGTGAGAGGAGAGAGAGAGAGAGAGAGAGAGAGAGAGAGAGAGAGAGAGAACTAAGTGATCTCATAAGCTTATTTTACTTAAGGAAAGTGTGTGTGGGGTGTGTGTGTGTGTGTATGTGCATTATGGTTGTAGATCAGCACTTCCTATCTTCCCAAACAGTTGCTGCAGCCAGAGATGGTGACCACAGTATTTTGAGTGAAAGGTTCTTCTAATACATCATCAAAAGCTTGTGGTCTTGTGGTAGAAAACATGAATTGTTCCCTTTCCTAAGCAGGCACCACCCTGGTTTGCATTTGAATAGGAGACTATATGTGTGAGCATTGTAAGATATTCCCCTTAGGGGATGGGGCTGCTCTGGGAAGAGCAAAAGGTTCCAAGTGCCCTCCCTGGCAGCATCTCCAAGATAGGACTGAGAGGGATTCCTGCCTCCAACCTTGGAGAAGCCGCTGCCAGTCTGTGTAGACAATACTGAGCTAGATGGACCAGTGGTCTGACTCAGTATAAGGCAGCTCCTAAGCCACCACAGAACCTCCTCCTTAATGCACAGCATACATTTAGTTGCTCAAAGGGGTCTATCTTTAGCAAACATTGAAATCAAGAAAACAACTAATCCCTATGGAAATTTATGTGTTTTTCCATTGCAGACAGAGGCAGCCTGTCTCCAGACAGATGCTGTTTTGGGGATCAGTAAATGATGTTGAAGGACACATTCCCAAGTGCCACTAAATATTTATCACAAGCACTCCAGGCTTGGTCTGGAATACGGGTTCAGTTCATTCCATTTCCTCACACATCACACACAGGCCGCACATGAGCACCGCCAGAAGCACAAGAAACAAGAGCCATCTATTCACTGTCCCTGCCCCTTGAGTTCCAATACAAGGACTGCAATGAGGTGAATCAACTTCCTGCTGGATGAACCAACACATTGAATGCCGCTGAAGAACAGAAAGAAGAACCATGTGGGACTAAGGCAAAAGGGATGAGAATCATAGAGTGGCAGATTTCAATCAATGCCACTTTAAAAAATATTGTACTTCCTCAAGGACACATTGATAGACCATTATAAAATTCTGCCTGGGGCGGGGGCAGCGGGAGAAGACAAGGATGGGGGAAGAATCGTGACAGTTGTCTGTGATTCTCAGCCTCAACCTTCATTTTAATTTTAATTGACATCTAAAACAGCTGCTTTGCTGCACTCAGACCCTGCAGATGCTACTGTCTTTCACAATGGTCACCTTCCAGCCCCAGACCCCAGATGTCCTATTTGTAAAGCGTCACTAAATTTATTTATTAGAGACCATTGAAAGACCCTTATGTCAAGGGTGTTGGTCCCTCATCTCAAAATTTGCTGGCTCCTTCAGTGAATGCATAAGGTAAATGAAAGTCATTCCTGATCACCAGTGTGTCTGTGAAACGTCCAGAGAAATAGGGTTTTGTTCTTAAAGGTAAATATTAATTTGTATTAGACGATATTACTACATACTCCAGTATCTACCTTCTCTCTTAGAATAAATGGCATGCTGTGGTAATGACTCAGAGGACAACTGACGGTTGCAGCAGAGTGGGCTGAATAAGTCACATGCTATTTTGATTCTGGTGACCAAATAAAGATTGGGATGGAGGGAGGGAGTATGAGATTTAGATAACTGATCCCCTAAATAATGGTGTAGTCAGCTCATCTTCCCCTTGCTAGTTTTGTGGTCATAGGAACATAGGAAGCTGCCATATACAGAGTCAGACCCTTGGTCCATTTAACTCGGTATTGTCTACACAGACTGGCAGCGGCTTCTCCAAGGTTGCAGCCAGGAGTCTCTCTCAGCCCTATCTTGGAGATGCTGCCAGGGAGGGAACTTGGAACCTTCTGTCCTGTACACAGCTTCTTGTGTGTTGAATTCAGACAATGACTGGTATATGCTCTGATTATGATCAAAGGCAAATCATTAACAATTTTATCCCCCCCCCACACACACATTATCTTTACCTGGTCGTTCGGAATAATTTTATGTTGCTTTTTTGCTTGCAGATAAAACTCCTTCCATTACGTATAAGGTGGCTGCTCTATTGCTATTAGGACTCGACAGCAACTAACTTCCTGTCCTGTCCTCTAGATTCTTGGCTCGGTAGGGATGTTGGATAACAGCTATCTTTATATGCAAATGGAATTTGTCCTTCTGATTGTTATTATTGTTATTTCATGTATTCTTTTTATTCGTACTTTTCTGCAACATTTTAAATTGTATTGCTGATCTTTGATCGTTGATAGTAATAAACTGAAACTGAAACTATTCCCCCCCCCCCAATTTTCGGGAGTTTTTTTCACTGATCTTTGCCCCTTTTACAGCCTCCAGGAACTTAACCCCCACCCCATTCCTGATGCCTTAATGCCCCGTTATCCATGGTTCTATAATCCACGGTTGGAGCGGAGAAAGGAACCCCCACAGATAATGGTTTCAACAGTACATCTCTGTTCAGCCTTCATATAAAGCCTTTGCTGCAATTAGCAAAGGAAAACACAGAGGACTATCCAATGAACTGCAGGACACAAATGCCCAGTTCTTCATCCTGGGGTTGCACAGCTTGAGGTACAAAGTGGAAGTCCACAGTTCAACTCAGTTCAGCCATGAAATCAATGGGTGATTCTAGGCAAGCTCCTCTCTCTCAGTCAGGCCCCTCTTTCTAGTAGGAAGGTGATTGTATCACTGGGATTTCATAACGATCGCTTCGGTAATTTTACATAAAATGGTTTTATGACAGAACAAAAGGATTATTTAACTGATGAAATATATATTCAGCTAAAAGAAAGAAAGCCAAATCAATCTATACATATAATTAGCACAAAATGGTATAAATTATTTCAAGGGAACATCTTGTATCCCATGATTCATTTCAAGAGGGGAAAAATAGCTTCATGTGGCACTATCTAAAGCTCATTTATATGATCTTTGGAGAGGTATTTCACATATGATTTGTTTTTCTAATTATTTTGAAACAAAATTGGACTTAAATTATTTAGCCTGGTGATATTTCAGTACTCCATAACAAGAGGGCAGGCAAATTCCACTGGAACATGAGGCAATATTCACAGAAAGTTGCAAAGGTCCTTTCTTGAACATAATCTATATCAGGGGTTCTCAACCTTGGGTCCCCAGATGTTGCTGGACTTCAACTCCCATAATCCCCAACCAAAGACCACTGGGGCTGGGGATTATGGGAGATGAAGTCCAACAACATCTGGGAACCCAAGGTTGAGAATCCCTGATCTATATAATTAATTCTCCAAGACATGCTGGTGGGGATGCGTGGGGATGCGTGGTGGAACTCTTGCGAGAATGGCGGGACCCTCGCAAGAGTTCCTGACTTTGGGCGGGCAGTGGAGCCTGGGTGCAGAGGAGGCGTGAGGAGGCAGCTGGCTGGCAGCAGGATGAGGTGGTGGCAGGTTGGCCGGAGGCAGCTGGCAGGCGGGCGGGTAGGAAGGGAGAACTAGGGGTGCTGATGCTCTGTGCTCAGTCAGCTCGTTGTATTTAAATATTTCACCAGAGCTGTCTTTTTTTTACTGGTAATTGTTGGTGCTTTCATGTTTATAGTATAATTTGTTTATAATTGAAAAGAGTGCTGCTACTAGGCAGTTATCATGTACAATATGAAATACATGGGGGAGGACCTTGTTGCCCCCCACAAGTGGCATATGTGCTTAATACTTCTGCTTCTAGAGAAACAAAAGGGCATGATAACATGTTCTTATGGCATGTGATGATGGCTCTGTTTTCTGATTCCAGATGGACTCAGCCAATGGGACTGGAATTAAAGAATTCATTTTGTTGGGCTTTGGAGATGGGCAGCAGAAGAGATTCCTGCTATTCATTTTTCTCATGATTGCCTATGTACTCACTTTGACTGAGAACATAGCTGTAATCACAGTCGTGCTTCTAGATGACCACTTGGCGCGACTACCCATGTACATCCTTCTGGGCAACTTCTCCTGGCTAGAGGTATGTTATGTGACCACCACAGTACCTCGTATGCTCTTCGACCTCATATCCTCTCATAGGACCATCTCCTTCCATGCCTGCTTCCTCCAGCTCTACATTTTCTTCTCTCTTGGCAGCACCGAATGCTTCTTCCTCTCAGCCATGGCCTTGGATCGGTACTTGGCCATCTGCCACCCATTGCGTTACCCACAACTGATGTCACCAAATTCCTGCTACATCCTGGTGGCCACCTGCTGGGTCATTGGCTTCCTGTTCCATGCTGTTTTAGTGATCTTGATCTCCGAATTATCCTTTTGTAGTTCCAACATTATCGACCACTTTGTGTGTGATCCTAGGCCAATTCTGTTCCTAGCCTGCCCCCCTCTAGGAAATGTTCCCATCATCCACCAGATCACCACAAGTGCAGGAATTATACTCAATATTTTCATTGTTCTGATATCGTATGGTGTTGTGATTCTCAACTTGATCAAAGTTTCAAATCAAGACAGTCGCAGGAAGGCCTTCTCCACTATATCTGTCCATCTTATGGTGGTTGCACTTTTCTATGGATCAATAACAGGGATGTATTCAACTTCAGTAGGAGAAAACCAATCAGAGGTCACTAAGGCAGTAACTCTCTTCTACACAGTCATTACACCCTTTCTCAACCCCTTCATCTATTGTTTGAGGAATGATCAGGTGAAGGATGCACTCTGTAGATTGTTAAGGAGGAAGGAGAGATGGATGAGGAGAAAAGAGACAGTGTAAAAATGGGGAAAGAACGAAGAATACAACATAAAAACAAAATACCCAATCACCTGGTCAAAGAGATAAAATTAATCTATTTCCAGTTGGGCAAGTTGGACACTTTTATATTTTGTGGTGCCCATTCATTATGTCATAGGAACATAGGAAGCTGCCATATACTGAGTCAGACCATAGGTCCATCTCACTCAGTATTGTCTACACAGACTGGCAGCAGCTTCTCCAAGGTTGCAGGCAGGAGTCTCTCTCAGCCCTACATTGGAGATGCCAGGGAAGGAACTTGGAACCTAGATGCTCTTCCCAGAGCGGCTCCATCTCCTGAGGGGAATATCTTACAGTGCTCACACATCAAGTCTCCCTTTTGCTGGTCAATGACCGAATAAACTTATAAATAACTAACAAGTCTCCCTTTCATATGCAACCAGGGTGGGCCCTGCTTAGCTAAGGGGACAAGTCATGCTTGCTAGATTGCCTGTTCTTTTATATATCAGCCTCAAGTGTTTTAAGTGTTTTAATTGTTTAAAATTAGTTTGTTTTAATGGCTTTTAATAGTTTTGTTTTTATTTTGTAAACTGCCTAGAGATTTTTGTTAGGCAGTATATAAATAAAATTCATTAATTGGTTAACTCTCTGTGAACATAAGAACATAAGAACAGCCCTGCTGGATCAGGCCCAAGGAGGCCCATCTAGTCCAGCATCCTGTTTCACACAGTGGCCCACCAGATGCTGCTGGAAGAAGCCACAGGCAGGAGTTGAGGGCGTGCCCTCTCTCCTGCCATTACTCCCCTGTGTGTGTGTGTGTGTGTGTGTGCGCGCATTCGATGCAATACATGCACAATGATTTGTAAATATCAAATGGCATTCGTTTGTACATATGCTCTGGTTATAATCAAAGGCAATAATTGAATGTACATTTGTGCTCATTTATTTCTTTGGTAATGAATGAGGAGACTTGCATGGAGCAGAGGTCTCTCAATGGCTTTTGGGAATAATGGCTATATGCTACTCCAGGTTCAGAGGCAGTATGTAACTGAATACCAGTTCCTGGGGAGCAACAGCACACAAGGGCTCTTGCTTCCAAAAGGCTCCCCTTTGGGGTGCTTAACATCTCCCTCTCTTGCTGCCACAGTCCCTGAGTTCATGGTGGGGCATCAGTGCTGCCTCAGCCCACCAGTCAGAGCCAGCAATCTCCTCCCCATGCCAGCGAGCCAATGCCAGCTGAGCGCTCCTGCGCATGGGGAAAGCCAGGCTGCTGCTCCCACCCACCACCAACGATCAGCTATTTGGCAGATGGGTGGGGCTGGCTGATGCAGCTGTGCATGTGTGCTGCTGCCTCTCTGCCTGACTTCCTGCCTGCCCACCAATGGGAAGCTCTCCTGTACACGGGTTGAAGACCAGGAGGGCTTCAAAAAGGCAGAGTGACCAGTGCAACCCAGTCTGCCCTGCTCCCACTGTGTCCTCCTCCTTGCTATGCTGTGCCTCCATCCTCAGCATCATCCTGGAACTTAGGAACATAGGAAGCTGCCATATACTGAGTCAGACCCTTGGTCTATCTAGCTCAGTATTGTCTTCACAGACTGGCAGCGGCTGCAGGCAGGAATCTCTCTCAGCCCTATCTTGGAGAAGCCAGGGAGGGAACTTTGAAACCTTCTGCTCTTCCCAGAGCGGCTCCATCCCCTGAGGGGAATATCTTCCAGTGCTCACACTTCTAGTCTCCCTTTCATATGCAACCAGGGTGGACCCTGCTTAGCTAAGGAAACAAGTCATGTTTGCTACCACAAGACCAGCTCTCCTCTCCTTTTTGCCTCGACGAGGGACCCTTCTCTGCTTCTGCTGCTGCTCTCCTCTCCACTCTGGCCAGGTTTGGTGAAGAAGCTCTCTGAATCCATGGGGCTTGTGTGGTTTTTTTCTGCATTTTACCTATGATCCACTTGGTTTCTGAATGGTCCAGAAGCCCTCTGAGTCCACGGGCTTTTGTAAAAAAAATCTTTTTACAAATGATCTATGTTGGTAAACTGTGAATTCTCTGAACCCATGGGATGGGTTTTTTTAGCCTACTTTCCAGTAGGCTTATGAGATCACCTGGCATTCCGTGTGTGTGTGTGTGTGTGTGTGTGTGTGTGTGTGTCCCTGTCAACTCTGTAATGCCTGGACCAATATGAACCAAATAGGGTACAATTGTAGGGACACATAGGAACACCTCAATGGTGCAGTTTAGGATGATGTCATCCACCCCTATTCAAGATGGCGGACACATACACTTTTGAGGTTCAAGTGGCCTAACTTGTGAACCGCCTAACCAATTTGAACCAAATAGGGTACAGTTGTGAGACTCATAGGGATGCCTAAATGGCATAGTTTGTGATAATGTCATCCACCCCAATTCAAGATGGCAGATGCATGAATGTTTGAGGCACAATTGGGCTAACTTGTGAACTGACTACCCGATTTGAACTAGATTTGCTACAGGTGTAGGGACACATTGAGAAGGATCAAAGACATTGTTTGTAATTATGTTATCAACCCTGATTCAAGATGGCAGACACGTGAACATTTGAGGTACAAGTGAGAACCGATTTGGACCAAATTTGGTGCAGTTGTAGGGTCACCTCAAACGCATAGTTGGTGATGATGTCATCCACCCCAATTCAAGATGGCGGATGCATGAACGTTTGAGGCACAAGTGGGCTAATTTGCGAAATGCCTTACCAATTTGGACCAAATTTAGTCCAGTAGCAGGGAAAGTGAAAGGAAAATAGGCAGATACTAGAACAAACACACAAACATAAAACTGAGTATAAAAACAGTTAAAATACTACAAAACAAAAACAAAAACAATCTCATAAAAGAAAAACAAATTAAACAGTTTAAAATTAATTTCAGTTAAAAGTCTGAGAAAACAGGTGCATCTTGGGGGTCTTCCTAAAAACAAAAAGAGAATGAGGTGCTCTCATTTCTACAGGGACCATATTCCAAAACACTGGGGCAGCCAGAGAAAAGACCCAGTCCCGTGTCACCAACAAACGAACAAGCAGCAACTGTAACCAGACCTCTCCAGGTGATCCTGTGACAGGGTTCATGACCAAAGAAGGCACTCTCTTATGTACCCTGGACCCAAATCACTGAGGCCTTTATAGATAACTACCTTAACCTGTGCAGAGCATCTGCATGCTAGTATTTGGTTGCTCCCCTCACTCCCTGCCACAGCCCTCCTCACTTCAGAGATCTCCCCACCCTCACCTGAGCTGTACTCCTGCTCCTGCTCCTCAATCCCATTGCTTCCATCCCCCTCACCTCTCTTGGTCACAGCTGCAGCATTGCTGGTGCCTGTTGGCCAAGCTGCAGCCTCCTATCCCCAGATACCTCCCCATCCTCACCCGAGCCCCACTCCTGCTCCTCCCTAGAGGAGCAGCAGTGGTTGACCGAGTCCTTCCTCGTTGCTGCCACCCCTATGGCCACTCATTCCCCTCAGGCCATTGACAGGCCCAGGCCCTTCCCTTGCCTGCTTGCCTCCCTCAGCCAATGGCCTCTGTAGCCCACCCCAAACAGCAGCAGTGGTTAACTGGGACCTTTCTTGCTGCTGACACCACCATGGCTGCTCATTACCCTCAGGCTGCTAACAGGTGAGGGCCCATCACTCGCCCTCCCTTCTTTCTCTCTTCCCCTCCCTTCTTTTTCTCTCTCCTACACTCACTCTGCCCCTCTGTCATTCTTCCCCTCCCTTCTCTCTCCCCCCCTCTCTACACACACACACACACACACACACACACACACCAACGTCAGGCTCCTTCTCCTGAAGGGGCTCTTTCCTCCCTCATGACCCCTCTCTTCACAGACCCTTGTCCACTATCCTGTATATATAGATTCCTCTCCTCTACAATCAAGAACATCTTCCGACCAGTAACAGTTGCATTCCAACTGACCTCCCTACCGTGTTTCCCCGAAAATAAGACATACCCATAAAATAAGCTGTAGCAGGATTTCTAAGCAGTTGTGCAATATAAGCCATACCCCAAAAATAAGACATAGTGGTGATCTCTCCTGGCTCAGTAGCAGGCTGCTTGCTGAAGCTTTTCCCCTATCCCACCCGCCTGCGCAGAGCGACGCCGAGGCCTGCCGTCTGGCCCGGCATCGCTTCCCGGCGTACTCTCGCCACCTCCCACCACCGCCGCGCTTACTCTTGCCGCTGCCCGCCACCGCCAGGAGGAGGGGAGATTTTTGAGGAGGAGATTTTCTGAGGAGATTTTTACCGTACTTCCCTCTACCGTATGCCTCAGCTTGCAGCCTGCCACCCCTACCAGTATCGTTACGCCCCTGTCTGTGGGTATCTCTCACCCCACACACACACCAGTAAAGCTGCTGCTCCCCAACACTGACCAGCAACAGTCTGTGGGTCTTATATGGATCATATGAGAGTTATGACGATGTTCCAGAAGAAGATGACTTAACTATAATTGAATAAATGTAGATTGTTGTACCACACTTAATAAAAATAAGACATCCCCTGAAAATAAGCCATAGTGTGTCTCCTTGAGCAAAAATAAATATAAGACAGTGTCTTATTTTCGGGGAAACACGGTATCTGCATAGGCAATCCCCACTGCCCAATCACCACGGTCCTTCTGCTCATGAACTCTTATGGGAGCTGCCATGCATGAGATTAGCCACAGGCATGCCTTAGAGAATTATATAGATAGATAACCAGCATTTTGTATTTTGCTCAGAAATGTATCAGTAGCCAGTGCAGTTGTTTTAAAATCAGTGTTCTCAGCAAGTGCATCACTGTTACCAGCATGTGCATCACTGTTTTAAAGTCATTTACCTCCAGAAAGGGATGTATCTGGTATCTGATGTCTGTAGGTATCAGGGGCTGTGCAGCCCCCCCAGAAGTTCCAGGATGCCCTGCACAAGGACATGGGGCATCCTGGAGAGACCCCCGAGCCTGGGAGGCTGCTTGCAGACTCCCGGTGAGGGGTCTACTCATGTGTCACCATGCACCGTGGCAACACACGTGCACAAAGTTGAGGTTAACAGAGCGCTCGAGGAGGAATATTTATGGAGGCTAGCTGCCGGGAGCTGTGCAGCACCCGTTGCAGCACACGATCGCCCCAAAGTGGGCTAGGATAGGCTCTCTTAGCCCGCTTTTGGGTGATCATGAGAATAGCCTCAGTGAGTGATTCTGTTATCCATATTCCTCTTGGACCTTCCTGTAGAAGAGCTTTCCCTAAGCATAAGCCCATCTTTGAGATCTCTCTTATCCATGAGGGAACTGACTTCACCAACTTTCAGCCTTGTCTTAATATCTAGTCTCAACTTATTGGAAAGACTTCGTATTCTACGCCACTTGGGTGTAGAGTACTGGGTAATCATGGCCAGGTGGACACAGGAAACTGACATTGCACTGGGCAATGAAAGAATGGAAGAAACATTGGCCATATCCTCATGTAACACAGAACCGTGAGTCCAATGGACCCGTGATTCCACTCCCCACGCCACCCCACTCTCCTGTCTACATCTGGATATAATGGAAAGGAGGGGGAACTGGCTGTGTGGGCTTCCTTCCTGCATGAAGGACAGCTTGCAGAGCCAATCACAGCCGGAGAGAGGGAGGGGCTTCCTCCCTCAACTCCAGTTTCAGACAGCCAAGCCTGCAGTTCTTCATTTGCACATAACACGGGTGGCTGTTGACCTTGGGTTGGAGCAGCAAAACATATCGCAACCCAAAGGTTCAGCTTGGAGAGTGAAACCTTGGGTCATGCTCCATTTGGAACCAGAGTTTCATCAGGGTGTCCTCCATTTGGATGTACATTCTTGACAAACTCTGGCCCCTTCAACTCCAGTTTCATATTACATGTGAATGGACTGATTAAGAGAGGACCAGGTTACCTTTATTTCTGCCTACAGTGGAACAAAGGATAGGCTTGAAGACAATGGTGAGCCTGAATCTTGCAGACACATAATGTACATGATAGTGGTACATGAACAGACATATGGACGAAAAATCCAAGCAGGAACTATTTGGAAAAAAGGGCCTCAGGCCTCAAAATAGAGTCTTCCTGGCCAAATTCTTTAAAAGATATTGCTCTGTTTGCCATGGAGGGATCCTTACTGCACTCCTTGTGACACATGTCATGCTAACGAGGGAGAAGAGTTTTAGCCAAGCTTCTCCCTGACATACTAGTTTTCTGTGTACAGGGGCTGTGGTGTTGTTGTTTTTGTTTTTGTTGTTTACTAATGTGTAGTAGTGCCTCATGTCCTCTGAAGCAGTTCCTGCAGGACAGGATGTACTTGGTGCAGAACAGGGTGGATGATCAGCGTATTTTGAATGGGGCACAACACCAAGCCATCACAGAACCTTCTCCCTAATGCATGGCATCCGTTTGGTTTCTCAAAGTGGTCTGTTGGTCACAAACACCAAACCCAGGAAAACAACCATTCCCTATGAAAACTGCCAGTATTTCACCACTGCAGGGAGATGCAACCTGTCTCCAGACAGATACTGTTTTGGTGGATCAGTGTATTGTTCTTGAGGGACACGTTCCCAAGCGCCACTAAAATGTAAGACAAAAAGCATTCTAGATTGGTTCTGCATTACAGGTTCTTTCCTTTTCTTCACACAGCACACTCAGACCACACTTGAGCAACACCAGAAGCACAAGATTCAAAAATAAGCAGTTCACCATTTCTCCCAAATTCCAGTGCAGAGCTTGTGGTGAGATGAATCAAGTGTATACTGGATGAATCAACAGTTTGATTGCTGCTGAAGAAGAGAATAAAGAACTGCATGACAAAGGCAAAAGGGGTGAGAATCACAGTGTGGTAGATTTGAATAAGGGCCATTTTTAAAATTATTGGACTTCCTCTAAAGGAAGCTTTGACAGCGTCTGTCCTTCTCAGGCAGCATTTAAACAGGCGTTTAAGATGCATTTATTCATCCAGGCTCGTAATTAGACTTCTAGAATCTGTCATTGTTTTTCAATGGTTTTAATGTTTTAATCTGTGTTGTTTAATTGTAAACCGCCCAGAGATGTGCGGTTTGGGTGGTATATAAATATGCTAAATAGATAAATAAAAATGTTGATAAACCCTTATAAATAACTGTCTAATCAGGGGAGTGAGGGGAGACGTTGTGGGAGAAGACAAGGAAGAAAGGATCATGGGAGGTGTATCTGTGATTCTCAGCTGCATCATACATTTTAACTTAACAAACTAACAGTCAAAGACTCAGATCAACTGCTTTGCTCCACTTAGATCCCACAAACAAAGTCCGGTCAATGACAGTCCCCTATTTTGCCCCAGACCACAAATCCCCTATGTGCAAAGGGTCATTTAACTTGTTTATTAAAGGGAAATGACCCAATAACAATTGTGATGGAGGGAAGGAGCACAAACCCTAGCTGATTAGTCCTCCCCTTGTTTGGCTTTGTTGTCCTTTACTCAAGGCTTCTTAAAAGCTACCCTATGAGCAGTAAAAGAAATAAAATGGTTAATGGTTTTAACTTAATGCATATGAAAGTGTTTGAATCTCCCTTGGTGGGATTGTCTATCTGAAGCAGAGATAGCATCATGTCTTCCTCTCCTCTAAGGCTGGAAAAGATTACAGTAGTTGAATTCTCACTGGGCATTTAGGACACGGTTGAGAGAAAATCAGAAAGTTCTCAGCAAAGTACTCCATTTACTCTTTTGCGCCTTCACCCCTCTCAGCCTCCTGATAAAGGCTGTACTGCAATTCCATTACTAGCTGAGATTCCTTTGACTAGCAGCATACCTGTTGCCCAGTCTTAAATCCAGACTGGGGTTGCACAGCTTGAACTATGAGCTAGGAATCTCTATTTCAGCTCTCACTTTAGCCATTTATTCAGTGGGTAACTCTAGACAAGCTCCTCTCTCTCAGTTTGACCACCATTTGTAGTATGGGGTTGATAATATCACTGTGTCCTAAGAATTGCTTAGGTGATGTGACATGAAATACGGTACTTTGATTACTGGGGGGAAACACTATTTTAACTGATAAAATGTATATTCAGCTAAAAGCAAGAAGACCCAATCAATCTGTATATATAATTAAATCTACATTATGTAAAGTGTTTTCAAGGGAAAATATTCTATTCCGTGAAACCTTGGAGGACGGGGCTTCTTTGAAGTTGTTCTCATGACCAGCCTAAACCAACCTGGGGCAGCAGGTTGTGAGAAGCAGTGGGATCCCCACAGATCCTGATGCTTCCCACCCGCCTCATGTGAGAGCACGAAGTGCGCTCCCACCACCAAGCCTTGGATCATCTGTGGGGAAGGTAAGCTCTTTGGAACCTTCCCCGCCCTGCCCACCCCCCCACCCCCACTCTTGGTGATTGTGAGAACTGCCCCTTCATCTTCAGCAAGTCCATGTACATTTTAGCTCTCTGTGACAAGGCTTTCCCTAGCTCTGTTAGATCTCATAACGCATGCTTCTGAATGGGAGAGTGTTTCTGTGCTTTCTGGGAAAATAATTTTTCTGGGGTTATTTTGGTAATATGAGGGAGTTCTGGAACCTACCTGCAAAAGTAGCACGTTTCTATCTTTTATGGTGTGTTCTGAGGCTTTCTTGTTAGGCAGTCAGTGAGGCCAAAGCAGCTTTATATTAGATTTGGAGATTTATTTCATATGTGATTTGTTTTTCTATTTATTTTTATTATTTATTTTTAAACAATAAATTGGGGATTCATAATTTAACTTGGTAACATTTAAGGGCACAGTAGCAAGAATGCAGAAAGAATTTACAGGCCAGAGGCAATATTCATAAATATCTTCATATCCCTTTTTTGGATATGGTCATGTTTCCATGGCCCCAGATCTGTCTGTTTTAATGGCAACTGTTGGTGTACAACTTGTTTAGGATAGCTGATATATAATCAAAAATGCGGGGTTCTAGGCAATTGTCAAATGCAATCTGAAATACCTTCCTCCCCTTCATAAGTAACATGCCTAGTTTTATTATTCAAAAGAAATAGGTACATAAATGACATTTCCTTGTGATATGTATTAATAGTTTTGTTTCTTTATTCCAGATGGAGACAACCAATGAGACTGGAGTTAAGGAATTCATCTTACTAGGCTTTGGAGGTGGGCAGCAGAAGCGGTTCCTACTCCTCATCTTTCTCACAGTTCTCTACATATTCACTTTGGCTGAGAACATTGCTGTTATCACCCTGGTGAATCTAGATACCCACTTGGCCCAACTACCCATGTATATCTTGCTGAGCAACTTCTCCTGGCTGGAGATCTGTTATGCGACCGCCACAGTGCCCCGTATGCTCTTTGACCTGACAGCCTCTCACAGGACTATCTCCTTCCATGCCTGCTTCCTCCAGTTTTACATCTTCTTCTCTCTAGGGAGTACTGAATGCTGCTTTCTCTCAGCCATGGCCTTCGATCGCTACTTAGCCATCTGCCAACCACTGCGCTACCCACAAATGATGTCCCGAGATTCTTGCTATGTCCTGGTGGCTATTTGTTGGGCCCTTGGCTTCCTCTGTAACATTGTCCCAGTGACTTTGTTCTCTAAGTTGTCCTTCTGTGGACCAAACATCATTGATAATTTGTTATGCGATCCTGAGCCAATTCTGTCCCTAGCCTGCCCTCCTCTAGGAAACACTCCTCTCATTGCTCAGATTATCAGGGATGTTGGAGTTTTATTCAATGTCTTGTTTGTTGTGCTATCCTACAGTGTTGTGATTATCAACCTGATGAAATCATCTAGCCAAGGCAGTTGGGTGAAAGCCTTCTCCACCATATCTTTTCACCTGGCAGTGGTCACATTATTCTACAGCTCAGTAGCAGCAATGTATTTAATTCCAGGTGGAGAAAATCAGTCAGAGGTCAATAAGGCAGTCACACTCTTCTACACGGCCATCACACCCTTTCTCAACCCCCTGATCTACTGTCTAAGGAACGATCAAGTGAAGGAGGCCTTGAACAGATTGCTGAAGAAGAAGGGGAGATGGCTGGAGCGATAAGAATCCATGTGAAATGTGGGGAGGAAAGAAGGTAACCATGTGAAAATACTCAACCACACACCTAAAGTGAAAAAACTCAACTTGCATCCCAGAAACATGGGCAGATGATAGCAGCCTAGATTCCATTGGCAATATAGAGGTATGGCCTTCGTTTATCACAACAGTATCTCCATTTCCAGGTGCCCATTCAAACAGTTATCCCGTTCTGAGTGCCTATACCTCCAAGTAGAAGCCCAGGATAGAAAAGGAATTATGTTGATGTGCCATTCCCCCTGTTTCCCAACTTGTCTCCATGCTTGAATTCTTGGAGGTGGTTTCAAGAATGGCATTGAAGACATCAGGCCTTTTGATCTTGGGATACTTCGACCTCAAACTATTTGTCCTATTGTGTTTTTATAGTTTGTTTATATACTTGTTGTTGGTTGGTTGGTTGGTTTGCTAAGTGCTGTGCTGTGGTCTGTCCTTCAAGTGGATAAGAAGGGCCCTTTATACTCCTAAACAGAAAGGAGTCAGTTTCTGACTAGTAGCTATGTGTATCCACCAGTCTTTGTTTCACCCATGATCTGGGTCTGGTAAGGGGCATCCTTTTAATCCACTAACAAGAATGAAATGGATGTGGTTGGGTGGAAGGAGTCTTGGGGGAGATACCATGAGATGAATCCTCACGCTATAAACAAACCAAGGGTTTTCTGAACATGTGATAAAGTATTCTTTAGTTACTTGAGAGTGTTACAAAGTAAGCTAAAGGAAAGCACACAGCACATCAAGCTAACCCTGGGGTTATTAATTGGGTTGTGCATTTTGTTTTTGTTTTGTTTTGTTTTGTTTTGTTTTTGGCCCAAATCCGAAACACCCCTATTTTGTTCTTTGTTCAAAATCAGCCAATCCGAAAGACCCCAATTTTGTTCTTTGTTCAAAATTGCAAAATCTGAATCTGAAACTTTTTGGATTTTAAAAAATATCCCTGGGGCAAAACTAGTGGGTGGGGTTGGTAGTGCCCAATGGGTGGAAGCTACCACCCAAATTTCAAAGGAATTGGGTAAAGGGCTGATTTTTTGTGAATTTATGAAGTTTAAGATTTTTCCCATTGGGAATAATGGAGGTTTCAGCAAAAGTATAGCTTCACATCGGGGGAACGGGGGTGGCACAGAGTAGAGTAGGGTGGCTGGTAGTGCCCAGTGGGGGCAAGGAAGCTGCCAGAATTATTTCAAAGGAATTGGGCAGAGGGCTGATTTTTAGAGATTTAATGGAGTTTACGTGTCTTTAAGGTTCTTCCCCATAGGGAATGATGGAGGTTTCAGCAACCCCATAACTGCACTTGTGGGTGGCCCAGAGCGAGTGGTGGTGTAGACCGAATAGGGTACCAACCACCCCCATGGGTGGCTAACCCATGGGGTACTGGGTTCTGTTGTTTCTGAGGTGTTTTGAGTGTAGATTCTCTGGTAGCATATGAGAGTGGATTCATGGTTTGTAATTGAAAATCTCATACGCTACCAGAGAATCAACACTCAGAACACCTCAGAAACAACAGAACCCAGCAGCCCATGGGTTAGCAACCCATGGGGGTGGTTGGCATCCTATGTGCACTACACCACCACTTGCTCTGGGCCACCCAGTGCCCCCCAGGTGGAGTTATGGGTCTGCTGAAACCTCCATTATTCCCTATGGGGGGGAAATCTTAAAAATGTGTAATCCTCAAAAATTCCTAAGGAATCAGCCCTTTGCCCTATTTAGAATCTGGGTGCACCACCCCTTGGGGCACTGCCACCCAACCCACTGTTTTGCCCCTGAAGCCCCCATAAACAAGTTGAAAGAGTGAAGAGAATGATGAACAACAGCAACACTTAATTTTTTGGCACAGTTATTTGAGAATTTTGCAGCGGGTGTGAGCCTGTCCCTGTGGCACTATCACAGTGGCACAACCCATTTGTGGGTTCAAGCACTCTTTCAATAAAAATGCTCCCTCCCCATGGAACAGTGACCACAGGTCACTTGAGATAGCAAGATAGACCAATGACCTGCCTTGGTACTACGGAACAGCTTCAAATGTTCATTTAACTGGAGTGAGCTGTAGCCCAAATAAATCAGCCCATTGTTGAGATTTATCATCACTGCATTTAATAAAGTGCAAAACCATACATCATGGTTACAAGAAAGAGAAACACAACTAAGATTCCTGGGGATGTCAAAAGATTGACAGGGGTATCCCCCCCTCCTTTTGTCTCTTGTAGTCCCATGTGGATGACCTGTCCCTGCAGTGACAAAAGTTGTGAACCACTGGCTTAGATATCATGTCCCACCAAATTACATTGTGGCCTAAATTACATTAGACTGCTCAACTTGGGCAACAAAACTTAGACACCACTATAACTCATAAAAATCAGGGGTGGGGGAACCCAAAATAGCTCTTCAAAAGACCCCTGAACAAGTCAAGAGATTCTTTCTAAACCTTTGGAAAGAAAAACCTGTGTAATTGCAGAACTTTCCTACCCAGCTTCTGGAAAAGCTTCTCCACGCAACTTATACCATGGCTTTTAGCAAGAGCTTTGGAATTGCATTGAGCTCCCAAAGATATTTGGGTATTTCTGTCTCAAAATGCTGTCTTCCAAATCCCTTTGCAAGGTCAGTTTGCATTTCAATCACACTGAATACAACACATACTTAACTAAACCATTCATGCCCAACAAGGAAGTTCTGCCAGCTTTTTGCATATGTTATCTTCTGCTAATCACTCAGTGCCTCAGCTGGAATCACTGAGTCAGAGAAGTCAATTTCAATTGCAACGCTTTTCTGAAGAACAAAGCGTTCAGGTCCAAAACAGAGTCATTTTGATTTGGAAACAAAAATCTGTTTTTTAAACCTCCGGAATTGCCATTTCCGGGCACAAAATGTTTTGTACCCGAATCAAAATGTACAAACCTAGTTATTATCCATTATTTATAATGTAACTCAGAGTCTCTTTCCTTCAGTAGCGATTCTAACTAAAGACTAACAATAACGTAGCAGGTCTCAATGCTCAAACATCTAGAAAGAAAGAAAATTCTCCTCAGAGCTAACTGCCAAAAGCAACTCAGAAAAATAACTGTCCATAAGCAACTGTTTTCCCACCATCACCTCAGCATTCTATTTGGAGGAGGGAACTCTTCTTTTGATTGGCAGCCCTTGGAACCACTCTTCTAGCTCTGTCGAATCCCTTTTGTTACAGCCACTTTGAGTCACCTTTGTCAAAACAAAAAAGGCCCCCAAAAAAGGGCAGCATATACATCTTTTAAAGTAAAACAAATACAACATAGAATAAAACAAATGTATTTACATCTGAACAACAAGAGCACCCTCCCCTCCACTAAGGCAGGGGTTCTTAACCTGGGATCATGGATGCCCTGAGGGGTTCATGAGGAATGTCCAGGTGGCCCATGGAAAATCTTGGCTGCTCTGAATTTAATTTGCTTCCTGTTGAGCCAGAATAAAGTTCTGGAAAATAGCTATCCTGAGTACCATACACACACACACACACACACCACTATTTGTTTTACTGAATTCTTGTGAAAATATATAAATAGCAGGTGGGGTGGTGGTGTCCATGGATAAAACCTGAGGATCTGGGTGGCAGGGGATAGGTACAAAAAGGTTACGAAACCCTGTACTAAGGTGTTCTGCACAGCCCATTTAAGATGCCCCAAAATTAATCAGGGCAAAGGGTCAGGAAGGAACAAAACAGTTGCTTAGCAACCATATTCTATTCACTTTGAGAAGGGGAATAAAAAGCACATGTGATGTCCAGGAAGATTCCCTTGGAGTCATTATTATGGAATAAATAAATAAAGTGACTTCCCTCCTCTCTTATGTTAGTTCCAATTGTGTACTTTTGTGCGTTCTGTAAAATGTAATGATAATATGTAAGCAAATATGTAAACATCATTCATTTTTCACCTACTTTCCTCATGGAAAGTAGTGTTCTGAGACTGTCTTACTGTCACTCATGTGCCAATTGTGCAATAAGCAAGGCATATTGTTTTCGTTCAGCATTTATTTGCTGACCACTTGAGGGCTACCACTTGTAGCCCTTTAAGAAAGAAAAAGATTGGAGCAAGGCTTCCTCTGCTGCATTAGTCTGCCATTTCAAAAACATTTTTCTGCATTTATTTATTTATTTTGCTTTGATGAACATGACCTGCTTTTGTTCAGCACTAAATCACATCTTACCTGTTAGCTTACATTCAAAGAAGTAAGGCTATGCTATACTTGCTGCAGAAAGATTCTCCCCCACACATCCTCCAGACACACATGTGCCATCTGTAACCACCCTAATACCTTGAAATGGGAGCAAAGAGCACAATGGAAATAAAGGGTGAGTTGCTCCCACTGGGAGAAGAAGAAAGCCAGCTAACCATTCATGGAAATGAAATGGGCACACAGGGGAGGGAGGGGAAAACAGGGAAGCCGATGACTTGGGTCTGTATCTCCTTGGGTCTTCAGGAAACAGGGGTTCTATAATCAAGTCCTTTGACAAGTATCATGCCAGAAAGAAAGGCTGCATCCAGGCTTTCTCACTGATATTCTAGTTTTTCTCAGTGCAAAGCAGTTTTTCTTAGGGTCATGTGGCTGAACATGATCTCTCTCAGGAGGCATTTTGGTAGGACAGGGTGACCACCCTTTTTTGAGCAGGATGTTCTCCTTTCCCATCTCCAAGACAGGCCCTGAATCCATTCTGTAAATCAAAACTATCAGTTTTTAGCAAACACTGGGCTCAGAAAAATAACGATGACCTGTGGAATTTGCCTGTGCTCCAGTACAGCAGAAGGAGGCAACCTGTCTCCAAACTGAGCTACTGCTTTGTCCTTGAGGGACACATACCCAAGGGCCATCAAATATTGATTTCCCTGGAACAGGGGACAACCTTCACAGGAGGCTTTTTCCCTTACATGCTAGTTTTTTCAGTGCAAAGTTTTTCTTACAGCCATGTGGCTCTACATTATCTCTCCCAGAAGCAGTTTCTGCAGGACAAGGTAACCCCCATTTTTTTCAGTGAGGCGTTCTGCTCACCTGTCTCCAAAACACCTTAGAACCGCCTCTGTAATACATTGCTTCCATTCAGTTGATCAAAATGATAAATATTTTGTAAACACTGAGTTCAGGAAAATGACAGTTACCTGTGGGAATTGCCTGTGTTTTGCTACTGAAAAGGGAAACAATCTGTCTCCAAAGACCTATTGTTTTGGTGGATGCTTTTATTATTCTTGAGGAACACATCCCCAAGGGCCATTGATTACTTAACACCAACCTTGTGTTGGTCCACAGATATACCCATTATTTCTTCTCACCACATCACCTAAGAATACTACAGCCAGCACTGTTTTGCGTGCAAGAAGAAACAGGCAAATACTTCCCTACTCCCACCAAATTGTGCTGCAGCAAATGTGGTGAGACTTCTACTAGATGGACTTAGTGCTTTGAATTCTACTGAGGTATGGACATAGGAACCATGACTGAGGCAAAATAGTTTGGAATGAGAACCCTGGAGGGGTGGATTTGAATGAGTATCAACTTCAAAATACAAAGAATTGGTTTTGTCCCCGTGGAGATGTCGATAGACCATTCAAAAATTCTGTCCAGAGAGAGATGTGCTAGAGGATGGACCAGTGCCCATGATACTCAGCTGTATCCCTAATTTTAACTAACAGTTAAGCCATTGATTTTGATCAGCTGCTAACAAGCAGAAGGTTGCCAGTTCAAATCTCTGCTGGTACTATATCAGGCAGCAGTGATATAGGAAGGTGCCGAAAGGCATCATCTCATACTGCATAGGAGGAGGCAAAGGTAAACCCCTCCAGTATTCTACCAAAGGAAACCACAGGGCTCTGTGGGCACCAGGAGTTGAAATCGACTTGATGGCACACTTTACTTTTACTTTACTTTCCTCTATTAAGACCCAACCTTATGAATTCAAAGTTCTTCCAGAAACAACTTGTCCAGCTTGTTCAAATCATCAGATTGTCTCTTCATAGCATGTCATTTCATTTCTTTAAAACAGAAAAGTGAATTACAATCACAATAAACGGCATTACAAGATTCTTTGTGGTCCCTGCTAGAAGGGATGTGCGAACCGGTTCGAATCCAAACTGGTTCAAAGCCAAACTGGGGCAGTTCGGCGGTTCGGATCCGAACCGAACCAGCCATCAGGTAGGGGTGCAGGTTTGGATAAGAACCGAACCGGGGGTGGTTTGATTCGGACTGGTTAGGACCAGTTTGGATCAGTTTGGACACCTGAAAATTGGTAGGATGGTAGCTGGAACCCAGGGGTACCTGTCACCCAAACCTCAAAGCAATCCGACACTCGTATGATTTTTTATAATTTTTTGAAAATTATTTTAATTTTTTTCTCATAGGATATAATGGGACTCGAACCAGGCCATTATTCTTTATTGTGGAGCACTCATGGGTGCCAACAACCATGCAAACCCTGAAGCAATCAGACACCCCTATGATTTTTTATGAATATTTGAAATATTTTTAATTATTTTTCTCATAGAGTATAATGGTGAATTAGAGTGGATTCATGGTGCATATTAGAGCATATTAGAGTGGATTCATGGTGTCTCATTGAAAATCTCATTTGCTATCACAGAATCCACACTCAATACCTCAGAAACAACAGAACCCTGTTGGCACCCTATGTGCACTACACCACCACTCGCTCTGGGCCACCCGAGCACCCCACAAGTGCACTTATGGGGCTGCTGAAAGATCCATTATAACTCATTATGAGGAAAAACCTTAAAGACGCGTAAACTTCAACAATTAACCAAAAATCAGCCCTCTGCCCAAATCCTTTGAAAAAATTCAGGTAGCTTCCTTGCTCCTACCTGGCACTACCACCAACCCCACACTTCTCTAGGCCACCCCTTTGCCCCCGACATGAAGCTATACATTTGCTGACACCTCCATGCTTCTTTATGGAGAAAAACCTTAAAGACGCGTAAACTTCAAAAATCACTTAAAAATCACCCCTTTGCCCAATTCCTTTCAAGTAATTCTGATAGCTTCCTTGCACACCCTAGGAACTACCAGCCACCACACTCCACTCTACGACACCCCTTTCCCCCCGACGTGAATCTATACATTTGCTGCAATCCTAATTATTCTCTATGAGGAATTCAAAAATACTTTAACAATTCACCAATAATCAGAGGAGTGTCCAATTGCCTTGGGATTTTTTGGGTGGTAGGCACCCCTGTCTGTCTATCACCCACCCCACTTTTGTGCCCCTTTTTGTGCTCCACAATAAGGGATATGGACTGGTTTGGGTCCCATTATACTCTATGAGAAAAATAATTAAAAATACTTCAAATATTCATTTAAAAAAAAACCATAGGGGTGTCTGATTGCTTCAGGGTTTGCATGGTTGTTGGCACCCATGGGTGCTCCACAATAAGGAATAATGGCCTGGTTCGAGTCCCATTATATCCTATGAGGAAAAAAATAAAAATAATTTTCAAAAATTCATAAAAAACCATACGAGTGTCCGATTGCTTTGGGGTTTGGGTGACAGGTACCCCTGGGAGCCAGCTACCATCCTACCAATTTTTGGGCATCCAAACCGGTCCTAACCAGTCCAAACTGGTTCAGATCCAAACCGAACCAGGGGGTGGTTTGAACAAAACCAAAACTGAACCACCCCCTCCTGGTTCGGACCCGGTTCAGATCCGAACTGAACCGGGCAAACTGGTTTGGTGCACATCCCTATCTGCTAGTCCCTCATATCCAGACAGAACTGAGTAAATAAATCTCAAAGTCTATTACTCAATTCATCTGTACCTGATGACCTCCTGTATGATGAAAACAAAACCTGTGACCTTAAGTTATTCGAGGAGGGCTGTTTTTATATTGTTTTGAAAATTCTTCTAAAATTCTGATTTGAAAGCCACCTTGAGGTCATGTACATGACCTCCAGCGGCCGCTGCTAAGGGCCTGCCTTTCCTGGCAGATGAGCAGTGACTGCCCTCCCCTTTGCCATGCTGCGTGCCCACATGAGTGGCAGTGCAGTGATGGCAGGGGCTGGGAGTGGGAAGGCTTCCCCCTCCTGCATCCCAGAGTGCCACGCAGCATGAGCCCCATGGCTGCTCTCATTAGAGAGCAGTCCCTCCTTCCTCCTGGCTCTCTGCTAGAAATGGTGGTGGGCCAGGGGGCAGCCTTTTAACTTGGCAGTGATCATATACACAATCACCTACTGAAGTTACATGAACCACAATTTTGCTTAACCTCGACTAAACACTAGGTTAAAAAGTTGGTATAGCAGGGGCAGAAGTGCCAGGACTGGGAGCAATCCCAGTGCTCCACATGAGCAGCCGAACCCAGGCTGGGCTGACCTAGCCTGTGTTGGGCTGCTTGTGTCAATAGCATAGGAACATAAGAACATAGGAAGCTGCCATATACTGAGTCAGACCATAAGTCCATCTAGCACAGTATCAGGGGCAGAGCCACCACTGGGCAAACAGGTTCAAAGAACCCAGGCCTCCACCAATCAGGGGCCACGAGTGCAGCCCCATACATGCCCCCTGCATCTGACTTATCTTGGAAAAGCCAGGGAGGGAACTTGGAACCTTCTGCTTTTCCCAGAGTGGCTCCATCCCCCAAGGGGGATATCTTATAGTGCTCACACTTCTAGTCTCCCCTTCATAAGCAACCAGGGCAAACCTTGCTTAGCTAAGGGGACGAGTCATGCTTGCTACCACAAGACCAGCTCTCCTTGAGTTGTATTATTATTATTATTATTATTATTATTATTATTATTATTATTATTATGTTTACATTTATATCCCGCTCTTCCTCCAAGGAGCCCAGAGCGGTGTACTGCATACTTGAGTTTCTCCTCACAACAACCCTGTGAAGTAGGTTAGGCTGAGAGAGAAGTGACTGGCCCAGAGTCACCCAGCTAGTATCATGGCTGAATGGGGATTTGAACTCGGGTCTCCCCAGTCCTCGTCCAGCACTCTAACCACTACACCACGCTGTATGAGAAAGGCAGGGTAGAAATTACTCTATCCCATGACATATTTCAAAGGAACAATCCTCCTCATCTGATAAAATATAAAGCCTGTAGATATTATTCCAGCTGATGTATTTTACACAAAAGTGGATCTATTTCACACAAAAATTGTTTTAGTATTTACTTTGTATGCTTAGGAGGGACACCCGCTTAAGATTAGTGTCCCCTTTGCTGCAACGTTTTCCTGGGCATTTGGATAACTTCTTTTTGAAGTATTTACTGTCCAGTCTTGATGACGACCTAATTTGCAAAATGGCAAGGTACTGTTATATCATTTGCAACATCCGCTTAGGTTTTCATTAATGTTTTGCCTTCTTTTTTCCGTGATTCCTGTTTTATTATTGTAATGGAGGGTGCTCTGCTCTCTGGCTTTCAGTAAGATCTATCTGGAGTTCACCACAACTGTCTTAATTTTAACCTGTCAATATTGCATTACAATCTGTTTGATTTATTATGCTGAGTTTTTTTGTAAGTATGTTTTACTAAGTATTGGTCTATGACCGCAATAAAGGATTGGATTGGATTGTATGCTTAGGATTAAGCACATTGTATGCTTAGGATTACTGACAGGCAGACAATAATTGCTTGCAATTTTTTCTGTCGATTATTTTATCTGATTTCAGATGGAGCTAGCCAATGGGACCATAGTCCAGGAGTTCATTTTGCTGGGCTTTGGAGAGGGACAGCAGAAGCGGTTCCTGCTCCTCGTCTTTCTCACTCTCCTCTATGTCCTCACTTTGACCGAGAACATCACTATTATTTCACTGGTGCATTTAGATGACCATTTGGCCCAGCTGCCCATGTACATCCTGCTGAGCAACTTCTCCTGGCTAGAGATATGTTATGTGACCACCACTGTGCCACGGATGCTCTTCGACCTGGCATACTCCCATACAACTATCTCTTTCCATGCCTGCTTCCTCCAGTTCTACATCTTCTTCTCTCTCAGCGGCACTGAATGTTTCTTCCTCTCATCAATGGCTTTAGATCGATACTTGGCCATCTGCCACCCACTGCGCTATCCACAACTGATGTCCCAAGAGGCCTGCTATGCTCTCGTGGCTGGTTCTTGGGTCCTTGGCTTCCTGTGGCACATTATGTCTGTGACTTTGATCTCCAAGTTGTCCTTCTGTGGACCCAATGTCATTGAGCACCTGTTGTGCGATCCTGGACCAATTTTGTCACTAGCTTGCCCTCCTCTTGGAATTGCTCCCATTGTCTGTCAGATTTCTATGAATACTGTAGTACTTGGCAATTTCTGTTTTGTTGTGCTATCCTATGGTATTGTGATTTGCACCCTGATTAAAAAATCTAGCCAAGGTGGTCGTAGGAAAGCCTTTTCCACCATATCTTTCCACCTAGTGGTGGTCACACTTTTCTACGGCTCCATGGCTGGGGTTTATTTAACTCCAGATGGAGAAAGTCTGTCCGATATTACTAAGGCAGCAACGCTCTTCTACACTGCTGTTACTCCCTTTCTGAACCCTTTGATCTACTGTCTGAGGAATGATCAGGTGAAGAAGGCAATGGGCAGGTCGTGGAAAAGAAAAATAGGAAGGCAAAAGAGAAAGGAGACTGTAAATAAATCAGAGGACAGAAGTAAGAAAAATAAAACAAACACCCAACTGTGCTGTCAGAGTTAGAATGATGTCTTTGCTGTTGGACACCAGGGATGCTTCCTGGTATGGCAAAAAAACCTAAAGAGTTAAAATCAGGGACGAGTTTCTTGGCTGCTGGGTCCCACCATATTTTCAACATTTTCTGCTTGCTCTGAATAACAAAATTCAAGGCACAAGGGTTGTCTGGGTAAATCCTTTTGGAGTATATACAGTATTAGGCTTGTTCATATGACCACTGGCAGGGTAGGAGAAGCTCTCAGCCTGGGTAGGATATTCGAGATGGATCCCAATTTTCAGCCATGTCATTGAATTAAGATAGGGGGCAGGAATAATGATCATGTGTGAGGCAGCAACTTTCCCTCCTGCCTTAATTAAAAGTGGAGAACAGAATTTGGGTATGGCATACTCATCCTATTCAGCTGCCACCTTGCACATGATTATTCTTCCTGCCTCCTACTTTAAAAATGTTTGCAAGCACATGGCTGAACATTGGCTCTCCTACCTAGGCTGGGCACGTCTCCTACCCTGCCAGCAGTCAGGTGAACAAGCCAATTATGTAACAAATAAAATAAATTGGATTATCTGTTGTTATAAATAGCAACCTCAATTGTGAGATTTTCTGTATTCCATGAAATGCCATTAAAACAATTATCTGTGTGCTCCAAATGTCATTGGTTTAATCGATTATTGCAGGGCTTTTTTTTTTTTTTAGCTTTCAACCAGACACAAAATGTGAGTCCAGAAAAAGAGTGCATTTCTAATAGAACATTTGTGGAGGTCAAAAATTCAAGTCATGTTAGTGTTGCATTATGATAGGTGATGGCCGGATTCAGACGCAACACCAAACTGGAGTTAAATGGAGCAGAGGTTGTAACTCCAGTATGACCAAATCCATAAAACCACAGTTTTGCAGCAAAAATGACCTCTGGTTTGCCTCGCCAAATTCCAATTTGAATCTTTGGTTTTCACAAAGGTTCGCCACCAAGACCTCCAGTTTGGCCACCAAAGCATTACGTCCAATACCAGATGCCACCATAACCACAGTTTTGTGCCAATTATCAAACTACAGTCATAGAGGAGGCAGCACAGACGCACCCAGGATTGCACCTGCTCCATGCCTGCAACACTTCTCTATGGTCGCCTCTCCGAGCACTAGCCCTGACCCTCCTGTCACTTATCCAGCTATGGAGCTGGCCAGTAACAGGGACACCACCACATCCCATCCCAGGCTTGTCAGCCTGTCAAGTGGCACAGTCACACATATGCATTCCATCTTCCCACTCTCTCCCATGCCCCCCTCCCACCCAACAAGCAGGGGGGGGGGAAGAGTACAGGTTGACAGGACAGCACTAAGTGCTTTGCTCCTCAAGAAGGAAGCTGCAATGATGCATGTTCACAAGCACAAGCACTCCAGGTGGTGACACAAGCAGGGCAGCACATCACAGCACCAGGAGGGGAAGATTTGGCCATGGGGACACTCCCACACAATTCATGAGAAGAACCATCGGAGGGGAGGGGAGAGAAATGCCAAGCAAAATCTCTAACAATGCACAACAATAAAACATCCCCTTCTCCCATTGACTGTTCTCTCACAAGAGTGGCATGCCATTGGGGCTCTGTATCGAGCCAGATTGCTCTATGGGGGGGAAGCCGTAGGGACAGGTACCTACCGGCAACTGTTCTCCCTGTCTTAGTGACGCTTCCAACTAGCTCTCAAAGTGTGCCCCCATCAGCTCGTCCACCCATGTGGACATGCACACCCTTTCTTGTGCCCCAAAATGGTGATCCTGCTCTCCTGAGGTCACTGGAAATCAAGGACCCCCTCTCCCACAATTCCCCATGCTGGCAGATCTGCATATGATGCAACACCAGACTGGTCCCAGGAATTTTAAATGGGTTTAAAGTTCTGTGCATGCACCTGGTGTTTCCCCACACACACAGCCACGCACACGGCCAGGCTCGGACACATGGAGCATCAACATTTCATGTGGATGCATGCAAGACTCCAGAGGGAGGTGGGGGTTAAAGTGATTCGATTTGATCTTTTGCCATGGAGAGTTGGGGCCCCACGTGTGAGGCCACCTCTGGTGTGTTAGTTCAACTTATGAGCATGCAGTCCGACGGGAGACCTAGGGGTTTCAGCTTCATGGTCATCCCCAGTAGACTGACCTTCTCATGAGAGGAGGAGCCCACCAGCAGCAACCTTTGGTCTGCATGGACTGCTTTGCCTGGGTAATCCCTTGTAACAGCATCCCAGGTCACGGCGGGAAAGACCACCACCACCCCCAGCTTCCTTTGCCCTCCCTCATATACATATCCCCTCCTAGGAAGTCCTCAAATTCTCTTACCTTTTCTCAGTGACAAGGAAATAATGACCCCTAGACCCCTACCCCACCCAAAATTGTGCTTTTGCGAGACTGTTTGAATACAGGGATCTTGGGGTGGGCGGGTGCCATTGCTGTCAGAAGAATAAAGGGATTGAAATGCCCTTTCCATGCTGAGGGCAGGCAGAGCACTCCGAAAATGCACGAACGCGCTCGGCACACCCCCTTCCAGGTCGTGGCCAATTGCAGCTGCTCTGCTGATGTGCTGATGCTTTGCCCACAGTCTGGCCTTGGAGGTTGCTGGGATCGGCCTCAGAGGCACAGCAGCAGGGAGGGGCTCCCCTCTCTTGGTACTGGAGGTTGGCGGGCCGCAGTGTGACCAATGTCTGCAGTGTGATTTGCAGTTTAAAATTGAAACTGCAGGTTCGCCTGCCTCAGGTTTCATGTCACGTCTGAACCTGGCCGATATAAAAGGTGACTGATGCTGAGAAACATCGTGAGTAGTCCAGACTCCTCTAGAACCCACAGTCTGATCAAGCATACCCATTCCCCCTCCCATTGCGAAAGATACTTCCCACAAAACAAACTTCATTGCTGCTCCCCACAGACTCAAAGTTTTCACCCATGAATATAACACTCTTCTGCAATAATGCTGTCAGTTCCCAGTTCTGAGGACTTTCTCCCACTCTGTGGAGACTTCTAAATGTGACAAAATATGACTCTGGGAAACAAAGTGCACAGACAAGGAAAGTGAGTGGTTTTATGTTATAGTGGTGCATGCTTTTCACAGGAATCACACTCACATACCATTGTGCCATTCTGAAATTTCCTTTTTAAAAGCCCTGGATTGTGTGCGATTATATATGGCAACCTTGATTGTGAGATTTTGTGTATGCCTTGAAATGCAATACAAATAATTAAACAATAATTAAAGTGTCCTCCATGGATTTGTTTAAGCCCCCTTTAAAGCCATCCAAACTAGTGGCCATCACCACATCCTGTGGAAGAGAATTCATAGATTAATTATGTGCTGTGTGAAAAGGTACTTCCTTTTGTTAGTCCTAAATTTCCTGGCCTTCAGTTTCATGGGATGACCCCTGGTTCTAGTGCTGTGAGAGAGGGAGAAAATTTTCTCTCTGTCCACTCTCTCTACATCATGCATAATTTTATACACCTCTGTCATGTCTCCCCGTAGTCTCCTCACCAGATGCTGTTGCCTTGCCTCATGAGAAAGGTACTCCAAGCCCGTATTCATCTTGGTTGCCCTCTTCTGCACTTTTTCCAGTTCTACAATCTCCTTCTTAAGATACGATGACCACAACTGTACGCAGTACTCCAAATGTGGCTGAACCATAGATTTGTTTAAGGGCATTATTAAATACTAGTATTTTTAAGCCCGTTGAAATAACGGGCACTAGTAGTTTTTTGGGGCCAGTTATCTTCGCCTCCTCTGGTCGCACTGCGTCCTCCTATTCCCGGCTGGGGCTAGCGCCTGTGGTCGAGAGTGGGGGTCCTTTTATGAGAGTACTGACCTACTCTCCCTCTCTTTCTCTCTCCTGGCCCACACTCTTGTACCTCCTTCCCTTCTTCTCACCCCACTCTCCAGGCTTCCCCCCCCCTTTGCACTCCCATCTGTCTTTTCCTCTCCTCCCTGGCCCACTGTCTCTTGCCCTTGCCCCTCCCTTCTGGCCCTCTCTCTTTTGCCATTCCACTTCCTTTAATAAGGTTTTTTTTACTTATCAGGCTAGTCTTCGTGCATAATTTTTGATTAAACACTGTTGTTTATTTTTCCAACTTTGTTTTGAACTTAATTTTCTCTTTTAACACGGTGTGCTTGGGCGGCTGGGCCGGACCCACCATCGCCGCCTCTGGGCTTTTCGTGGCCGGGCCAGACCCGCTGTCGCCGTTGCTTCTCTCCTGGAGGTCGGGCCGGACCCGCCGCCGTCGCCATTGCCTCCCTGCGGCCGGGCCGGGTGCGCTGTTGCTGCCTCTGGCCTCCTGGTCGGGCAGAGAGTGCTGGCCCCACCACCAACAGTGCCGCCCGCCCCCGGCGTTTTTCCCTTCCCGGCGTCCGCCTTTCCCGGCGTCCGTCTTTCCCTTCCCGGCGTCCTTGCCCGGCGTCCTTTCCCACATCCGGCACCCGTCTTTCCCTTCCCCAGCGTCCTTTCCCTTCTGGCCTCCCAGAGTGCCGCACAGAGTGCCGCCCCCGCCGCCCAGAGTGCTACCCGTCCCCGCCGTCTTTCCCTTCCCGGCGTCCTTTCTCCGGCCAGGCGGGCAGAGACGGTGGCAAGAGAACCGGCCAGCATGGCTGCCTGGTGTCAGCGGTCGTGTCTCCCTCGGACTGTTCTGGGCATGCGCTTTGTGCATGCCCAGAACAGCCAAGGGAGACACGGACGCAGACACCAGCCTTCTAAGACACAGACACACACCAAGGGATCTTATTATAGAGGATTAGCATTTTTATTTTCAGTCCCCTTCCTAATGATCCCTGGCATAGAATTTGCCTTTTTCACAGCTGTCACTTTCAACGAGCTGTCCACCATGACCCCAAGATCTCTCTGCTGGTCAGTCATGGACAGCTCAGACCTCATCAGTGTATATGTGAAGTTGGGGTTTTTTGCCCCAGTATGCATCACTTTAAACTTGCTTACATTGAACTACAACTGCCATTTTGTCATCCACTCACCCACATTGGAGAAATCCAACCATTGCAACACAGTGGTGTTGCAAGAATTGTTCATATAGGGTCATATGCAATGCATTGAGGACTAGGGAAAAACAATATATGGATTTGAAAATCACATCCATTTGAAAACATATGCAATTGAAAGTCACATTCATTTGAAAGCAATGTATGGATTTAAAATGAAAAACAAGGAAGCCCAGTCCACCGGGAGCATCTGTCTCTCTAGGCTCATTCTCATGATCCTAATCAGGGTCCAGATGGATTGGAGAGCTGTGCTCACTCCTGATCGATGGTTGTGTGTTTGCAAAGATCAAGGTAGAAGGAGCGGAGAGTGGTTGTGTGGGACCTGGGCAGAACGGGCGCAGACCGCCCACATTCTATCCACAGCATTTTATTGAGGGTGGATGAAACACCGCCCTACCCAGCTCTCAGCTCCCTCATGATCACTCTCCCCTCCTCCTACCTTGATCTTTGCAGACACATGACCGCTGATTAGGAGCGTGCCCGCCTCTCCTACCCTGTGCCTGGGTGCTACCCTGATCCGGATCATGAGAATGAGCCTTGTGTGTATCTATAAGCTAACTGAAGTCAAGCATTTCTAAGGAAAATACGGTATCCCATGACATATTTCAGTTATACTCCTCATCTGGTATAACATAAAACTACAATATATGATTTCAGCTGAAGTATTTTACACAAAGGTGGGTTTATTTCACAAAACATTTGTGTAAGCATTGATTCTGTAACTATAAATTTCATACATACGATTTAGGGGTGTCCACAAATCACAGTTCGAAGCGTGATTCACAACACATCCCCGGCTCCTTTAAAACGGAGGAGGAGACCGTGGGCATCCCTGTTCCTCTGCCACTTGCTGTCACCTCCTGTATTGGCAGTGCTCCCCCAGCTACCATCACACGCCAGCAGTGCTCTCTCCAGCTGCCCTTGTGTGACATCAGCATGCACATGGCCTCTGCGCATGTGCGGAGGTCATTTGCATGGTCAGCAACCATGCAGACCATGCAAATGACCATCATGCATGTGCAGAGACCATGTGTGTGCTGCTGTCATGCAAGGGCAGCTGGGAAGAGTGCCGCTGGCATGCGCCATGCAATGATAGCTGGGGGAGCGCCATGATACAGGAAGTGGTGGCGAGTGGCGGAGGAACAGGTCTGCACCTGCTCTCCTCCATTTTAAAGGTGCCGGGGATGTGTTGTGAATCACACTTGGATCGCGATTCGTGCACATCCCTAATATGATTATTTATGACAGGCAGACAATAATTTCTTTCTGATGATTCTTTTATCTGATTCTAGATGGAGCTGGCCAATGGGACTGAAGTCCAGGAGTTCATTTTGCTGGGCTTTGGAGGTGGGCAGCAGAAGTGTCTTCTGCTCCTCATCTTTCTCACTATCCTCTACGTCCTCACTTTGGCTGAGAACATCACCACGATCGCACTCGTGCATCTAGGTGTCCATTTGGTCCAGCTGCCCATGTACACCCTGCTGAGCAACTTTTCCTGGATAGAGATGTGCTACGTAAGTGCAACTGTACCCCAGATGCTGTTTGACCTGACTTTCACTCAGAGGACCATTTCCTTCCATGCCTGCTTCCTCCAGTTCTACATCTTCTTCTCTCTTGGCAGCACCGAATGCCTCTTTCTCTCAGCCCTGGCCTTCGATTGGTACTTGGCCATCTGCCACCCACTGCGCTATCCGCAACTGATGACCCAAGAGTCCTGCTCTGCCCTAGTGATCTTGATCTCCAAGTTGTCTTTCTGTGGGGGAAACATAATTGACGATTTGGTATGTGATCCAGGGCCAATTTTCTTGCTAGCCTGCCCTCCACTAGGGAACACTCCTGCTATCACCCAGTTTATGATGAATGCAATTATTTTAGTCAATCTCATCATTGTTGTACTATTCTACGGGGTTGTGATTTTCACCCTAATGAAAACCTCTTGCCAAGGCAGTCGAATGAAATCCTTCTCCACCATCTCTTTCCACCTGGCAGTGGTCACCCTTTTCTATGGCTCAGTGGCAGGGGTTTACTTAAGCCCAGGTATAAGGCAACAATGCTCTTCTACACTGCTATTACACCCTTTCTGAACCCTTTGATCTACTGCCTGAGGAATGATCAGGTAAGGGAGGCACTGGGCAGGTTGTGGAAAAGAAAAGTGAGGGGGCAAAAGAGAAGAGACACTGTGGATGCTTCTCACCACACAGTCAACAAGTTTTTACATGTCTTTACAGTTGGACACAGGAGGCACTTCCCCCCCCCCCTCAGTGTTTTCAGCATGGTTAGGATGCCAAAAACCCTGCTAACTTGGCAAAGAGGCACCTTTTAACGTGGTGGTTCTCTTTATTTAGCAGGGGGAGAGTAACTGACCCTATCTACTCCAGCAAACTACCTCCAGTGACTGTTGCTGGTGTCTATCTTGTGTTTCTTTTTAGACTGTGAGCCCTTTGGGAACAGGGATCCATCTTATTTATTTATTATTTCTCTGTGTAAACCACCCTGAGCCATTTTTGGAAGGGCGGCATAGAAATGTAATAAATAAATAAGCAGAGGTAGAAATCAGGGAGGTGCTTTTTGTTTGCTTGGCAACCACATTTCACTATGAGGACATTATTCTCTTACCTTAACTAACAGAATACAAGGCCCAAAGGTTACTGGGGTAGGTTCTTTAATTAATACAATAAAATGGATTGTGTGTTTAGCAACTTGAGTTGTGTGATTTTGTTATTCCATGAAATTATTATTATTTATTATTATTAAAACTTTTATACTGCCCTTCCAAAAGGCTCAGGGCAGTGTACATTAAAACACCATTAAAATCAGTTAATAATTAAAACAAAAATTATAAAGCATAAAACAATTATTAATAATTAAAAACATCATAAAACAATTAAATAATCAGAACAATTTAAAAACAAGTTTTAAAAAGCTGAGAAAGCCTGGTTGAAGAGATGTGTTTTCAGGTGTTTTCTGAAAATTGCAAGAGATGGGGAGGATCGTATCTCAGCAGGGAGCGCATTCCACAATCTTGGGGTAGTGATCAAGAAGGCCCGTTTCTGTGTAGCCACCAAACGAGTTGGCGGTAACCGGAGACGGACCTCCTCAAGTGACCTCAACGGCCAGTGGGGCTCATAGCGAAGAAGACGCTCTCTTAAATACCCAGGGCTTTATAAGTTACTAGTCACATTAGGCCCGTTACAATAACGGGCGCTAGAAGAACCGTTGCTGCATCCCCTCTCACCCCCCCCGGGGGAGACAGAGGCCTCGACGCCCCCATCAGCCCGCTCTCTTCGGGAGCAAGCCCCGCGCAGTGGTAATGGGGCTCCTCGCCCCCCCACGAAGAGAAGGAAGAGCGAAACAAGCCTGGCTGCCTGCGCCCCCGCCTAACCTCCTTCGGGCCTCCTCCGGCAACTGGCGGCGGCAGTGGTGCCGGGTGGTCCCTGCCGCGGGCCAGCTCGGCCGCCAGGAGCCAGCTCGGCTGCGGGCCAGCTCGGCAGCCCGCAGCTCCGGGCTGGACGCTGCCTCCAGCGGGGCCAGAAGGAGGAGGAGGCTGCCACCGCCGCTGCCAAGCTTGGGCTCCTTCAGGTGCGCGATGTCGGCCGCCAGCCCGCGGAGCCCGATGTCGGCCGCCAGCCCGCGGAGCCTGATGTCGGCCACCAGCCCGCCACCTCCTCCGGCTTCCCCCGGGACCACTTCCGCCGGGCTCCAGCTTCCCCCAGGACTGCCGCCTTCTCTGGCCTCCCCCGCCGCCTCCTCCCGGCCGGGCCTACCGCCTCCTTCGGCCAAGCCCGCGGCTCCGGCCGGGCCCACTGCCCCCTGGGCCTGCCACCGCCTCACCCGGCTTCCCCTGCCGCTTCCTTGACTCGCCCGGCCAGGCCCACCACCTCAGCTCCTTGGCCTGTCCCCGTCGCTGCCAGGCCCGTCCCACCAGCAGCCATGGCCGCCACCGCCACTGTTCTCCATCCGCGTGCGCCAGCCAATCAGGCTGCAAGCGCAGCCACGCATGCGCAGAACACCTCCCAGAGGCACGGATGCAGATACCCTAGCCATGCATGCGCAGAACACCCGCCAGAGACACGGACGCAGGTACCCTAGCGTTATATTATATAGGATAACTAGCACTTTGTATTTTGCCCGGAAACCTATTGGCAGCCAGTGTAACTCCATCAACAAAGGAGTAATGTGGTCTCTCCGAGATGACCCAGAGACCATCCTGGCTGCCGCATTCTGAACCAACTGAAGTTTCCGGACTACGTACAAAGGCAGCCCCATGTAGAGTGCATTACAGAAGTCCAGTCTGGAGGTTACCAACAAATGTACCACTGTTTTGAGGTCATTGATCTCGAGAAACGGGCGCAGCTGGCGTATCAGCCGGAGCTGATAGAAGGCACCCCGGCTGATAGAAGGCACCCCTCAACCTGAGAAACCAAGGAGAGACGTTGATCCAGAAGTACTCCCAGACTGCAAACCTGTTCCTTTTGGGGAAGTGTGACCCCGTCTAGAACAGGCAGATCAAAATCGTCTCTAGAGTTCCGACCCCACACAATAAGTACCTCCGTCTTATCTGGATTCAGCCTCAGTTTATTCTCCCTCATCCAGCTCATTACTGCTTCCAGGCAGGCATTTAGGAAGGATATGCCAACTCCTGAAGAAGTTGACATGGAGAAGTAGATCTGGGTGTCATCAGCATACTGGTAACACCCAGCTCCAAATCCCCTGATGATATCTCCCAGCGGCTTCATGTAGATGTTAAAAAGCATTGGAGAGAGTATGGAGCCTTGAGGGACACCATACTTAAGCTCAGATTTTGAAGAGCAACAATCTCCAATCGACATCATCTGGAATCTGTCCGAGAGGTAGGAGCAGAACCACTGTAAAACAGTGCCTCCCACCTCCAACCCCCTCAGACGTTCCAGAAGGATACTATGATCGATAGTATCGAAAGCCGCTGAGAGATACAAGAGGACCAACAGAGGCACACTTCCTCTGTCAATTGCCAATTGCAGATCATCCATCAGGCCGACCAAGGCAGTCTCCACCCCATAGCCTGCCCGAAAACCAGTTTGAAATGGGTCTAATCAGTTTCCTCCAAGACCGCCTGGAGCTGAGAGGCCACCACCCTCTCAATTACCTTGCCCAGCCATGGGAGATTGGAAACTGGCCTATAATTGCTCAACTCTGAGGGATCTAACGCAGGCTTCTTTAGAAGAGGTCTAATAATTGCCTCCTTAAGACAAGGAGGCATCCTGCCCTCCCTCAGAGAAGCATTTATGATTTCTACCAGGCCGCCTACAACAGCCTCCTTGCTAGATAGAACAAGCCATGTTGGACAAGGATCAAGAGAACAAGTGGTAGGCCCCACCGCTCCAAGCAGCTTGTCCACATCCTCAGGAGTCACAAACTGAAATTGATCCAGTCGAATCGTATAAGAGGAGTTGTCGGACACCTCCAGTTCAGACATCAGATTAATTGTGGAGTCTCCATCTAGGTCGGCCCGAATCCGAGAGATTTTGTCTGCGAAAAATTCATTAAACACACCACAGCGGGTAACTGATGCCTCCAAATTCTGGTTCAAGGGAGAGGGAGCAGATACTAGTCCCCTGACAACCCTGAACAACTCCGCTGGGCGTGAACTTGCAGAGGCAATACAGGCAGAAAAGAACCGCTTCTTTGCCGCACGTATCGCCTGATCATAGATCTTTAAATGTGCTCCATGTCGTAATCTGTCGGATTCGAGTCGCGTTTTTCTCCACTTGCGTTCCAGTCGCCTACCTTGCCGCTACAGCCCCCGTAGATCTTCCGTATACCAAGGGGCCAATTTTGAAGCAGGCCGGAGGGGACGCTTAGGAGCAATCGAAATGCAATGCAAACAATGATAGGTATGCTTCAAACATCATTGGCTGACATCTTGACTACATTACTCAGTGGAAGTTCCATTAAAATTAGCAGGACAATGTAGTCATGTGTAACTTAACCTATTAATTTCAATGAGACTTCCATCAAGTAATATAGACAGGATGTTGACCACTGGTTTTCATTTGTGCTCGGGATATAGCAATGACAATCAATGTGTGTGTGTGTGTGTGTGTGTGTGTGTCTTTCTGTGTCTGTGTTTGTAGGATGAGTGCTAAACAAAGATTAATGCAAGCTACCCATTCAGCCACTGTCATGGCCTGCTATTTCAAGAATTTTTCCTTGAGCATGGTTTTCTTCTTTCAGAGGTGTGGTCTCCCTGCCTCCAGAAGTAAAAAGCTAACCTTCTCTAGCTTCTTCATTGTTAAAGAAGTGCATTTTTCCTTTACTGCAAGGCAATGAAAAACTTGCCCTCCATTCAAATGTGCACCTCCCATCATTCAAGTTCAAGAACCCCTATGAGAGACCATTCTAAAACTATGGCCGGGTGGCAGGGGGTGGGGGGTGGGATCATGAAGTTTCTAGTCTCCTTATTGCAAGGATGTACACACCACAGCAAGTGCACACCTTCCATTCAGAACTTGGTGTCATCATACAAGAGGGCCTGGCACTCTGCTTTTCCTAAACAGCAGCTCCAGGGAAGTGACCTAGATCAAGACTGTAGAATGGGTGGGGATGGGTAATCCTTTATTAGGAAGTGGCCTTTTACTGAGTCAGACCATTGGTCATCTGGCTCAGTACCTGGCTCTCCAAGGTTTCAGGCAGGAGTCTTTCCTAGGCCCACCTGGAAATGCCAGGAATTGAACCTGGGACCTTCTGCATGCAGGCAGATGCTTTACCACTGAGCTATGACCCCACCCACTAAGGGGAATATCTTACAGCAAACTGTGCTCATATGTAGTCATTTCTCCAAATGCAAACCAAAGCAGACCCTGCTTAGCAATGGGTTGCTAAAAGCACTCATGCTTGCTACCACAAGATCAGCTCTCCACCCATGCCCCATTATGGTCCCACTCAAGGTTTTGCATGCATGTAAGCACATGCACACATGTGTGCACACACAAACCAGGTCCTATTTCCCCAGCAAGCAAATTCCCTCTAATGGCTTCTTGGAACCAACAGCAAAAGAGCAGCTGGGTGGGGGGGGTGGATTTAGATCTGAGCCATGGCAGGGAGCAAACCCTGCTATCTGGGGAAAGAGGTGCCTTTTGAAGCAGTGACTCTCTTAGAGGTTTTCCAGATGGAAATTATTCAGACTTATTATTTCCAGACTTATCCCACCTTCAGTTTTGCTTCCAAAGTGGGGTGACCAGACGATGCACAGATGCTTCCAAATTTGTTGACAATGAACCGTTGTTCGATCTGTAAAAGGATTATGAGTTTTTCAACACAACTTTTTTGCTGACTTGAATGCACAGGAGCAACTATTTTTCCAGGATGTGCAACTTATGGACAGATCAACCCCATCTGGGAGCCGGCATCAGCTCCACCTGGCACGCCCCTCAATTCTGCTCTTCAGCACACCTCTGCAGTCCTCTTTCCTGCGGTGTGCAGTCCACTTCTGGTCACCAAGCTACCTTGCTGATATTTTCCCTCATGCAGACTTTATTTTCATTCCTTAATTTAGAAAAATAATAATGTTATGCCTTATATGTGCTTATTTGTGTTTGCAAAATCCCTTCTCTGACTCTGTCTTACGAATTGTGTTGATCGTAATTGTTGCCTGCTGAGGTTACAGCATTCACTGTATGCTCAGAGGCACATGTTACCATACCAAATTCTTCTTAAACATTGCTGTGACACTAATCCCCAGCTTTTACTGTTGCCACTATAGTCTATGCAGGTAGAATATTGGAGCATGGAGGACCTAACCAAATTGTGTTTCCATGGTTATGATTTTGTAGCTATCTGGTTGGTGTATCGACCAACTAATGCACCGCCAGAGGGTTTATCCGGTTTGATGGAGGCGGTGGCGGGGTGGGCTCTGAGGTAACCGAGGCTTTTAGTTCTTGGTGATTTCAATGTTCATGTCAATTGAGGGGCAAACTGTTTCAGTTGGGAGCTGTGCCCTACAACTGGCTGAATCTGGAAATCACTAATGCAGTTAGCTATGGAGGGGAAAACATATAGGCATTAAAAAAAAAAACCGAGTACATGCAATTCTTCCCTTCTAGTAGCAGTTTCAGGAGGGTGATTTGGATTGTGTCACAGTCTTGAGGCACACACCCCTGTGCCATGCCACACCTCCAGGCCTATTGAGCCCCTCATTATGACATGCTAGTTTTCTGTGTGCAAGGGCAATTTTCTTATTACCACACGGCAGCACCTCCATCCTTTGAGAGAAATTGAGAAAACCTGCTGCTGCAGGACAGGCTGGCCACAGTTTTTTTAACAGAATGTTCTCTATCACATCACCAGTCCACTACAGAATCCCTTCCATAACATACTGCACCCAGCTAGTTGTTCAAAATTATCTGTGTATAGCAGATATTGAATTCAGGGAATCAACCATTAGCTATGGGAATTGCCTCTGTTCCAGCACAGCAATGGGAAGCCACCAGCCCCAAAGAGTTGTTTATTATATATTTTTGTTATTATAATAATTGTTCTTGAGGGACACATTCCCAAGTTCTACCAAATCCTTAACACCAGCATTCAAACTCTGATCTGCACATTCCTTGCCTTTCTTCCCATCAAGCTATTCACACGACCTGGGAATGCTAAAGCTGAACGCCACGGTAAGACCAGGAAAGCGCCACATGCTCCCACCTTCCACATTCTGACCATGCACATTTCTGCTCGAGAAAGCAGAAAGCAGCATTTTGAATGCTATGGAGATAGAGAAATGGTAACCATTACTAAGACGCGACAGACTGGAGTGGAAACCACAGAGGGATGGGTCCCAGCAGCTTTTGATCCTGGTTTTTGACAAATGGCAATTTTAAGGAAGAGAGGAAGCCCAGACTTGCCCCAACGATTGACCCTCTGGCAGTAGCAGCCAGTGAGGGCAGCACCCAGGGGAAGGGGGCATGTGCAGAGTGTTGGAAGTGAAGGACTATATGCTGTCTCTTGTCTCAATGACATAGGAGGACAGACTAGTGAGTCAGAGGGCTAGAGGGTCAAGACATTGGTCATCCCTTCTCTACTGCTCTGACACTATCCCTTTGATTTGTAGATTGCTACTCTTAGGGACTTACTTACTTCCAGCCACTTCCTTCCTCTTCTCTTCTTCTTCCCTTCCTTCTACCTTGCAACATGCAAGCTCCTCTCCCCTGCACCATGTGTGCAGAGATGAAGAATCCATCTGCATCCATCGGGATAGATAGATTAGAGATCCTATCTCCTCACTTTCCTATCTAGAATGGAGTTCTCTAATAAATACTACTTATATTAATTTGAAACGATGAACTGGCTCCAAGTTACTTTACTCTCAGCATACACCCAGGCCTAACTAAATTCCGCTGTGTTGTGCCTCTGTGCACTCTGCTATAATTCATTCATTCATTCATTCATTTGATTTCTATACCTTCCAAAAATGGATCAGGGCAGTTTACACAGAGAAATAACAAATAAATAAGATGGATCCCTGTCCCCGATCTAAAAAGAAGCATAAGATAGACACCAGTAACAGTCACTGGAGATACTGTGCTGGGGGAGGATAGGGCCAGTTACTCTCCCCCTGCTAAATAAAGAGAATCACCATATTAAAAGGTGCCTCTTTGCCAAGTTAATGAAAAAGGGTTTCTCTTACCAGAGAGAATTCCCAACACAAAGGACAGGGCTATGCTGCCAGCCGCAGGGGTGCCAGGTGGGGTGCCAGTGCCCCACATGGGATCCCGGGCTGAGCACCACTGATTGAGGTAGCTTGCAGGTAATGTTAACATTAGCCTTAACATTGGTAAGCACCTGTTAATTTTTATAGGCGCCTCTCATCACCCCACCCACCGTCGGCAGTGTCCTCATCAACCGCAACTGCCCTCTAGCTAATAGCAATGCCAGGATCCAGGCAGCAAGGGAAGGATTGAAAAAAAGAGTTTGAAATGATGGCAGAAATCTCTCTCTTGTGGAAGATGTCTAGCCAAGTCAGGGGTTTTAAAAGAGGCTCTTCCATCATACCTTCCCATCTACTGATGCTAATAAATATTAAAGTGGCTGAATGATCATCATAGCTTCTGATCCCCTAATCCTGAAATACCTTTAAAGGACTGAATAGACACTGAGGATTTGAGGAGAGGTAGAGAAAGAGTTAGCCAAGGGCCAGTGTGTTACAGGAGTGTGTGTAAATCTTGTTATCGTATCCGGTCTCTGCACAAAATGAAGACTAACACTATTACTACAGGCAGTCTTAAGACTTATGACACAGCTGGTTTCTGAAAACCGTGTCTTAAGTCAAAGGCTGACATACTGCACAATATTACAGCAGTCTAGTAACATAACAATGTGAGCCTGAGCTACTTTCATCATTTCCTCTTCACCTAGCCTGCACACTAGCAACCATCTAGCTGAGTCTTCCTTCCCGTGGTGAGTATTGTAACGTTGAAGCACAGTTGTAAAGCTGAAACAAGGTAGCAATTTAACAATGGCTTAAGTGCCAAACCTGCTTAGATTTCTTCTATCAGTGGAAAGAGAGAGGCACACAATCATAGTATGTGATGGTCTTCTGTTTTCTGATTCTAGATGGAGCTGGTCAATGAGACCACAGTCCAGGAATTCATTTTGTTGGGCTTTGGTGGTGGACAGCAGAAGAAGCTCCTGCTCCTCATTTTCTTCACTCTTCTCTACATCCTCACTTTGGCCGAAAACATCATCATCATCACAGTGGTGCTCATAGACATCCATTTGTCCCAGCTGCCCATGTACATCCTGCTGAGCAACTTCTCCTGGCTAGAGATGTGTTATGTGTCTGCCACTGTGCCCCGGATGCTTTTGGACTTGGCATCTCCAAGTGGGATCATCTCCTTCCATGCCTGCTTCCTCCAGTTTTATGTCTTCTTTTCACTTGGTGCCACTGAATGCTTCTTCCTCTCAGCCATGGCCTAGGATCGCTACCTGGCCATCTGCCACCCACTGCGCTACCCGCAAATGATGTCCCATCATTCCTGCTGTGCCCTGGTGGCTGCCTGTTGGGTCACTGGCTTCCTGTGGTACTCAGTGGCTGTGATTTTTATCTCCAGATTGTCCTTCTGTGGCCCCAACGTCATTGACCACTTTCTGTGCGACCCTGGACCACTTCTGCAACTGGCCTGTCCACCACTAGGAAATGTCCCCCGTGTCCAGTATTTCCTGAATATTCATATTTTATGCAATGCCTTCTTTGCTGTGTTGTCCTACAGCATTGTGATTGTCACCCTGATGAAAACTGCCAACCAGGGCAGCCGTAAGAAGGGCTTCTCCACTGTTTCTGTCCACCTGGTAGTGGTGACACTTTTCTATGGCTCAGTGACAGCGATCTATTTAGCCCCAGAAGGAGAAAATCAGTCAGAGGTCACTAAGGCAGTAACACTCTTCTACACGGCCGTCACACCCTTTCTCAACCCCCTGATCTACTGTCTGAGGAATGACCAGGTGAAGGAGGCACTAGGCAGGTTGCTGAAGAGAAAGGACAGTGTAAACATGGGATGTGCATGAAATGGATTTCGTGATTTGTTTTGAGCTTGAAAGAAAATGCAGATGGCTGAAACATTTCATCAAAACAGCTCTCAAACCAGTTGTTTCTACTAAACAAAACCCGAACAGTTCTGAGTGTTTTGGCCATAGGGAACAATGGAATAACTCAAAACATTCCATTGTTCCCCGTGAGTAGCTTCTACTCCAAAGTGGACACCAAAGTGGGTTGGGTGGTAAGTCTACCTACCACCCAACCCACAAAAGATATGGGCAAGCAGATTATTATTAACAAATTTTAATAACAGTGCCTTTGCTGTAGTAACATCACTGGCACAAGTTGCACTTTCTTACACAATTATGACTCCTTATGTTCCTAGAATAGCAACAGCTGCCACAGCAGCATTCATAGGAGCAAGCATAGCCATAAGCTCAACTAAAGCAATTTTAGCCACCTTTTCAACGGAATACACCTTGCAATGCAGGCTGCAGAGGAGACCAGAGGAGTGAAGCACAAGTTAATCTCAAGGCCAGACATGGACCTCATCACAGCAATCACCAAGAAATATTGCGCGCATGTGCACGCGCGCACACACCTGCTGCCACTGTCCATTTCTCACCACAACACTATCTCACAAACAAAACAAAATAAAACATAACTCAAGGAATGCAGGCACCTAAGTTCTGAAATCCAACAAGACCAAATAGTTATAGTAGCATTAGCACAGCATATTATACTTGGTGCTGAGAAAGCCACAAAATCGAACCTTCCTTCCTCCTCTCTTGATGTCTCCTCTTCAAGAGAGGCACACTGTAAGGGGTATGTCTGCTTCCCAGTCCCTTTGAATACATTTTGAAACTCCCTCCTTTGGGGCTGCACCCTCCTTCCTCCCTCCCCCCAGCCAATGGGAGGCACAATTGCCCATGACAGCACTTGATTTGTATGATAACAATACAACAAAGACAGGAATTCACAAGCCAATCATAAGCCAGTTTCAGAAGACCAATCAGCAAGGGGGAAACTGGCCTCCAAAAAGGCCCTCAAAACATTGAAATGTTTCAAATTAAAATGAGGTTGTTTTGCTCCAAGTCTGAAACTGGTCCTTTATTTAAACGATGTTTTGTTGCTAGCTCGAAACATTTGAAACGGCCCACTTCGAGTTGAAATGTTTCTATGTTGAAACGTTTTGCACATCCCTAGTGTAAACAAGCCAGGAGGAGAAAAGAAAGCAAAAAATAAACCTCCCAGTCCAACAGATATGATAAATTCTGGGTTTTTAGGCAACTTGTATTTGATTGTAGTATCCTATGGTGTTGTGACTCTCACCCTGATGAAAATTCCAAACCAAAGCAGTTGTATCAAGGCCTTATCCACCATAGCCTTCCACCTAGTGGTAGCCACAATTGTAGAGATGTATTTAACTCCAGATGGGGAAAGCTTGTCAGAGGTCCCTGAAGCACTAATGGTCTTTTATTTCTTTGTTTAAAATATTGTTTAAACAATATTTTAAACAAAGCAGTGTGATACTGCTTGGGGCAACTCACAAAGGCAAAAAAACCCCAAAAACATTTAAAACAATATAAAGTTAATAAATTTCAATTACAAACCAGTTAAAATCAGATTTCTAGATTTAAAAAATTACTGGACATAGACAGAGGAAAAAAACAACCTGAAAAGTATCTCTAAAAAAAGATGGGATTTCAATTGTTTCTTAAGATCCAGAGGGAGGGAGCTTTATGAAGCTCATCTGGGAGGGCATCCAAAGCTGAGGACCCACAAGTGAGTAGGCCTTGTCTCTAGTCCCCACCAACAGGATCTCAGTCAATGGTGGGATCATGAGCGAGGCCTAGAATTAGAACAAAGGGCCATGACAGAGTCATATGGGCAAATGTAATCCAGCTTTACTTTACTTTACTAAATTTACGATCATGGACCAAGACATAGTGCATTAAACCTAATGAACAATAAAACATACAGTTTATAAGTACATAGATCTTCTGCAACTAATAATAATATAACAAAATTTAGCTGTAACATAAGATACTACTTCATCCAAATCCGACAAAAGAAATTTTACACGAGCCTCATCAGATGACCCCCCCGCCCCTGCTGTGTATCAACGCGGAGATCAATCGTTGTCTAACCACATGATAGAGCTTAAAGTGGAGCAAAATATGATCTCTAGTTTCTATATCACCACATTTTCTATCTTGAACAGGGAGGTGCTGATATCTCCCTACTAAAAGAGCTGAAGGAATTGCATTGAAGCACACTCTCGAAAAGGCCCACGTATATTTATTAACGGATATAGAATAAAAATAACAAGCCGGGACAAACCTCTCATTTTTTAGCGGAGAATAATAATTAGGCAAAAGAGCCCTTTCAGCTTGCAGTTCAGTATCTTCAGTTCTTCGACGTACTGCCTTCTTTGCACCAACCAATCCTAACTCTAGTAGAGCAAGAGGATTTAAGCCCATGGAGGTAAGTTTCTCCAGAATGGTAAGTGACCATCTAGGCTGTGGATCAATGGATAGGAACTTAAGTATAAATCCCATTGGATTAAGGTGAATTTGTAGTCAGTAATTAATAGCTGGCATCCAGATATCCCAACCCCAAGCCATGTAGGGCTTTAAAGGGTAAAACAAGCACTTTGAATCTGGCCCAGAAGCAGACTCGTAGCCAATGAAGCTGCTGCAGGTGGGTATACTAATCACAGAGCGACCAGCAGTCATCACACCCTTTCTCAACTCCCTGATCTACAGTCTGAGGAGCAAACAGATGAGGATGGCTCCGGGTAGGTTGTGGAGAAAGGTGAGATTACTAAGGAGAAAGGAGACTTTGTAGAATGAGCAGAGTAGGGATGTGCCAAATATTCAAATGAAATTCTTCAAATCAAATTCGAATCGCTCTGACTCAAAACTGCTTGTACCTAATGGGATTCATTCGAAACAATTTGAATCCAGGCAAATTTGAATAGAATTTGAGCAAATTCCGTACAAATTCAATTTTTTTTTTTTTGGCACATCTTGAGAGAGGAGTAAAGGAGGGAACAGAAACACAATACCCAACAACAGAGTCAAAGAGAAAAAACTAATTGGTAGCTAGGGAAAGGGGGCATTGCTTCGACTTCCTGGTTTGTTTTACCCATTTAGGATGCTTAAAAGCTAAATTAGGGGAAGTGTCCGGGAGGAACTTGTTGGTTGCCTGGCAACCAGACATCTTATCAAGAAAGTTTTCTTCTTGCCTTGAAAACCAGTGCTTAAAATAAAAAAGGTCACAGAGCATCTTTTAAAATGACACCTGGGGGGTTGCGAACAGGAAACAGCTGGTATCTGGCTCGGCCAGCAAAATCCCCTAAGGTGTGATGGTGCTCTTGTTTCAGATCAACCAGAAGGAGACAGAGTACAGTCAGAAGCTGGGCAGAAGGAAACACATGACAGCTGGCCAAGAAGGTCAAATGATGGAGATAGCATATGCCAAATCCAGGTGAGGGACTTGGCATATAGGTGTCTATATATCAATGCCAGAAGTTGCTGAACGAAGATGGGTGAGCTGATGTGCTTGGTTACCAATGAAAAATAGATATAGTGGGTGTAATGGAAATCTGGTGGAATGGTGAGAACCAGTGGGAAACTGTTATTCCTGGATATAAACTCTACAGAAGGGACAGGGAGGGGAGGATTGGGGGAGGAGGAGTACTGTATATTAAAGAAGGGATAGATTCCAACAAACTAGACTAGAGTCCTCCACAGAATAATTATGAGTAAAAATACAAGGAATGAAAGGAAATGTGTTACTAGGGACATGCTATCACCCTCCAGATCAAAGTGCTAAGAGTGACCTGGAGTTGGAGAAGCAAATAAGAGAGGTGTCGAAGAGGACAGGGCAGTAATAATGGGTGACTTCAAATACCCACACATAGACTGGGTAAATTCACATTCAGGTAATGAAGGTTTATGCAGCAGCGGTGTGTGCAGCAAAAACCCCCAGTTTTTGGTCTGCACTCATTGCATCTGCAGGTTCGCATTCAGCAGAGGTATCCCAGGCTGTGAGGAGTTTAATTCAAGCTCCTTCTTTTTCGAGTCAGTCCCTGGAGACTATGTTCAGCTGTAACGCTTTTAATGGGTTCTTTGTGAATAAAACATCTTGTTTTCAGGTTAACTTGGACTCCACTATTTCTGCAGAGTCTATTAAGGGGGTGTCCAGCAATCCCTCTTGCAGTATTAGATTGGATTAGTTTCAATCTGTGACGACTGAGGATGTGGACAAGCTACTTGGAGTGGTGTGGCTTACCATTTGTTCTCTGGATCCTTGCCCAACTTGGCCGCTTCTATCTAGCAGGGAAATTGTTGGAGGTGGCCTAGTTTATATCATTAACTCATCGCTGAGGGAGCATAGGATGCTTCCTTGTTTGAAGGAGGCAATGGCCAGACTGCTTCTTAAGAAACCTTCCCTAGATCCCTCAGGATCAGTCATAGATAATTATAGGCCAGTCTCCAACCTCCCATGGTTGGTCAAGGTGACTAAGAGAGTGGTGGCTAGCCAGCTCCAGGAAGTTTGGGGGAACCGATTATCTAGGCCCATTTCAAACTGGCTTTAGAGCAGGCTATAGGGTTGAGATGGCCTTGGTCAGCCTGATGGATGACCTTTACCAGGGAATTGACAATGGGAGTGTGACTCTGTTGGTTCTTTTGGATCTCTCAGTGACATTCAATACCATCAACCATGGTATCCTTCTGGATCACCTGGGGGAGTTGGGGATAGGAGGCACTGCTTTGCAGTAGTTCTGCTCTTATCTCTCACGTAGATTCCAGATGGTGGAGCTTGCTGACAGCTGCTCTTTGAAACAGGAATTATTACATGGAGTCCCTCAGGGCTCCATTCTGTCACTAGTGCTTTTTAATATCTACATGAAACTGCTGAGTGTTATCAATATGCTGATGACACCCAAATCTATTTCTCCTTATCACCATCAATCATCATCACCACCACCATCACCATCATCAGGAAATGGCACTCATTCGCTAAATGCCTGCCTACAGGCAGTAATGGGCTGGATGAGGGACAACAGATTGAAGCTGAATCCAAGCAAGATGGATGTGCTCATTGTGGGGGATCAAAATTTGAGGGATGAGTTAGAGCTCCCTGTGCTGGATGGGGTTACACTCCCCCAGAAGGAACAGGTATGCAGCTTGGGAGGATCCAGGCCTCACTGTGGTATCTCAGGTGGAGCCTATGGCCAGGAGCACTTTCCATCAGCTTTGGCTGATTCGACAGCTGCGTCAATTCCTTGATGAAAAGGGTCTCAAAACAGTGGTGTATCAGCTGGTAGCCTCCAGGCTTGACTGTTGCAATCATGTGCCCTACGTGGGGCTGCCTTTGTATATAATTTGGAAACTTCAGTGAGTTCAAGATGCAGCAGACAGACTACTCTCGGGGGTAACCTGGAGATACCATATTATGCCTGTTTTGAAATATTGTCCTGTCTGCCAATATTTTTATTTATTTTGTTTATTTAAAATATTTCTATACCACCCAAAACTTGTGTCTATGGGTGGTTTACAATTAAAATCATTAAAAACATTTAAAACCCAGTATTTTTTAAAAAATAAATAAATCTATCAATCTAATTAAAAGCCTGGATGAATAAATGTGTCTTCAGTGCCTTTTAAAATTTGCCAGAGATGGGGAGGCTCTTATTTCAACAGGGAGCGCGTTCCAAAGTCCAGGGGCAGCAACGGAGAAGACTCATTCCTGAGTAGCTGCCAAACGAGTTGGCAGCAGCTGCAGACGAACCTCTCCAGATGATCTTAACAGGCGATCTTAACTTCTCATGGTGAAGTTCTTTTAAATAATTATTAAGAGAGGGTCAAAAGAACAGCAGGCAAAAGAACAGCACCCTCTTTTCAAACTTTTTAGAGGATGAAAGCCAGCCTCGGGGGGGGGTTCAAACTTGGGGGTGTGGGCTTTGAAACACGTGCTCAGTGGGGTATGGAAAGGCAGAGGTGTTAGGGTGTGCTCAGTTGAGTGGGTGTCAGGGGCTTTGGAACAACACTTAATTATTAATTAATATTAATATTAATATTAATATTTCTCGATTGTCTACAACTGTATACTTTCGATTTTGAGTTTTTTCTTCCAGTGGCTCTACAGTCTCCAGCCCTGGTTGCTCAGCTGAAGATCCTCACTCCTGTAACCCATTTTTTGACAAGTGCCCAGGGACTCTAGCACTCAACGGGGCCCTTGTTGACCCGGGCGACAACCAATCCAGTGTATAGAATTTGTTTTTCTTGTTCTCACCATGGTTATGGGATTAGGCCAGGCCTGCACAACATGCGGCCCGGGGGCCGGATGCGGCCCGCGAGGCCTTTTTTCCTGGCCCCCGGGGCTATTTCCTCTTCCTCCCCCTACTGCTTAAAAAACACCTCCTCAAAAAAAATTCCAGCCGCTGCATGGCCGAGGAGATGGCTGCGGGGGTGCGGGTGTTCTTCCTTACCCTCCCCCACGGCAGCAGTGGCGCACAGTGGCAGAAACCAGAGCGACACTCGGGTCTGCCATTTGGCCCGGTGTTGCTTCCCAACTGCGATGCACACCTGCGCAGTTAAGTCTCTTAAGTCTCTCTCTCTCTCTCTCTCCCCCACCAAGACTGCTCCATTCTCTCTCTCTCTCTCTCTCTCTCTCTCTCTCTCTCTCTCTCTCCAAGCCTCCTGCTGCATCCTTTCCATGTTTCTTTCCCCTTATCCATTCTTTTCCAAAATTATGAGAAGAGGTTCTCATTTTTTTCCTCTTTAAAAGTGTTCCATGTTTTGTGTGATGATTTGGCAGAGGTGGAAAGGAAGAACAATGCATTTTATTATGTATTTTGTACAGATTGTATAATATTTATATTATTAGAATGAATTTTAATTCAACTTATTTCATATTAATTTAATCAATCTTGGCCTGCCAGAACATCAAAAGTTAAATATTGATTAAATTCATTTTTAATTCATTTCACTTTTATTCAGTTGATTGGTTGATTGATTGATATTAAGTGTTACTCTAATAATCAGCACCCTAGGAATTGACCTCGGCCCCCATGAACCAAGTCACAGTTGGTTTCGGCCCGCCAGGTCATTTAAGTTGTGCAGGCCTGGATTAGGCACATTTAGTCTGACTTCTCAGCAGAGGCCTGTCTGGTTTGGGTGACCCTCCAGCATAGCCCCCTGCATCCCCATAGCTCACAAGCCCCTCCACCTCATCAAGGTAGGGCCTGTAGGAGGGTGCTCAGTGGGGTATATTCAGGGACCAGGGGTACAGGATGTTAGGATGGTCAGATGGTCAACCCCTACCATGCACCCAGGAATGTCTTGGAGAGGCATTTCAATCACTGGCACAGCAACATCAGGATGGTGATGGAGAGGGCATTTGGGAGGCTGAAGGCCCACTGGTGCACACTCTATGCTATGGCTTGCTGGATGTGGAAGACGATCTGTTGCCCAACATGCTCATGGCCTGCTACATCTTCCACAATATATGAGAGACAAGGGGAGATGTCCTGCTGGAGGAGCCCGTGGACCCAGCCGCACATCCAGAGGGCGAGGAGGGAGGTGAAGAAGATGGTGATGCCAGACTGGCAGTGGTGCAACCCCTGAGGATCACTGGTGGTACGCCGTGAGAGCAGCCTTCGCGAGAAATGCCTGGGAACCTCTCCCCCGGAACATCTGCGAGGCAGGCAGCTGTCTGGTGCTGGAAGGGCTCACTGCCCGTCAAACCACTGAAGGGTGCACAGGGCAATTGCCCATGCCTGTGGCAGCATGTTGTGTTGGAGATAGCAAGCATCTGCCCCCCAGCCAGCCAGCAAATGGGAGTCCTGCCAATTTGTTGTGTTCAAATAAAGTTAAATCATCCCTTTTCAAAGCTCTGTGTTCATTTCCAATCTAAGCGCAAAGGTTCCCCACTCACACCTGGCCAGTGGTATGGAGGGTGGCAGGGAGGGCTGTGAGTAACTTTGGGGTGTGGGATGGGGAAGTAAGGGACATGGGGCCCCCCTCACATGTGTTATCAGGGGTTCCAGAAAAGCTTGTGGGGCTGGTTGTAGCTGCGAACGCACCTACATGTCCCCCCATAAGGAGGTGGAGAGAGTAGTGGCCTTCTGGGCAGCAAATATTTTCAGAAAGAAAAGGGGCAGCTTATCTGAAGTGTGATCTTAGAGCAAACAGAGAAACTCTTGTTTCTCAGTTAAAGTTGGCTTCTTGTTCAGTTACTTATAGAGGATGGGCAATTACTCTGCAACAGTTAGAAACAGAAAAAAACCACCCTCCCTTCTTAAATGGTATCCTTGGGGAAGTGAAAATCTTCTGAGCCAGCAAATTTAACCTTTGCCTCTGACCACTGTAGACAGGAATGTCGGGAGTGTAATCCGTCAACATCTGGGAAACCAGGTTTAAAAACCCTGCATTGCATGTTATTTTTAGTTTCTGTTAGAGCTGCTGATCTCTGGAGCCAGGGAGGAAAACAGATGAGATCCTGTTGGCATCTTGGAACATCTGATCTCTGCTAAGCTGAGAGGACTACCTTAAGAACATAAGAAGAGCCCTGCTGGATCAGGCCCAAGGCCCATCTAATCCAGCATCTTGTTTCGCATAATGGCCCACCAGATGCTGCTGGAAGCCACAGACAGGAGTTTAGGGCATGCCCTCTCTCCTGCTCTTACTCCCCTGCAACTAGTACTCAGAGGCATCCTGCCTTTGAGGCTGGAGGTGGCCTTTAGCCCTCCAAAGAGGCAGATGATAGACCTCTCCTCCATGAAGTTATCCAAACCCTTCTTAAAGCCATCCAGGTTGTTGGCTGTCACCACATCTTGTGGCAGAGAATTCCACAAGTTGATTATGCGTTGTGTGAAAAAATACTTCCGTTTGTTGGTCCTAGATTTCCTGGCAATCAATTTCATGGGATGACCCCTGGTTCTAGTGTTATCTGAGAGGGAGAAGAATTTCTCTCTATCCACTTTCTCCACACCATGAACCTGCCTGTCAGTTAAGATTGTCCACTGAGGGTTTTCTCCAGGTGCGGCTTCAGAAATTGGACATTCTGCCCCTGCTAGAGAGGGGATCTTGCCTGTGGTGGAGTCCTGGTTGTGAAACTCCAGGATGGCTGTGGAGTGGCTATTGAGTGGTATAGTGGTTAGAGTCTTGGGTAGGAAGGAAGAGACAGATTCAAATTCTCACTCAGATGATTAGTGCAAGAAAAGAGAGAGAGATCCTTTGGTCTCAAAAAAATACATAGAGGAGCATAGGAAGCTGCCTTATACAGAGTCAGACCATTGTTCCATCAATCTCAGCATTGTCTACACTGACTGGCAGTGGCTCTTCAAGGTTTCAGGAAGGTGCCTTTCCCAGCCCTACCTAGAGATGCCAGGGATTTGGTTGATTTTTAAAATCATATTTATATGCCACCTGATGTCTTTTTAAAAGTTGTGTACACTGCCCAGAGCCTCTGGATGGGGCAGTTTATAAATGTGATAAATAACAACAACAACAAAATGCAAAGATCTACAAATTGAAATTGAAAGGCTGTGGCAGAAGAAGACCAAAATAAACCCAGTAGTAATTGGCGTCCTAAGTACAATTCCAAAACACCTTGAAGAGCACCTCAGCACCATAGGGGCCAAAGAAATCACCATCAGCCAATTATAAAAAACAGCTTTAATGGGAACAGCCTATATTTTGTGATATCTATAATAATAACAACAATATTGATAATAAAATTCAGCCATCCCAGGTCCTTGGGAAGGACTCGATGTCTGGATAAAACAAACCTGTCAATAACACCTGTCTGACTGTATAAACAAGAAATAATTAAAAATAATAATAATATGTATGTCCCTAGGTGGTGTACATGATTTAAAAATATAACCAATGTAAAAACAGAATAAAAACAAAACAGTTTTACAGAATAAAAACAATTAAACATTTTAAAATGAATTTCACATAAAAGTCTGAGAACACAGGGGCATCTTGACAGTCTTTTTAAAAGCAGGCAGCGATGGGGAGGCTCTTATTTTGAAAGGAAGAGGCTCAGTCCTACATCGCCACCAAATGAGCCAGTGGCAGATGTATCCGAAACTCCCCATATGATATCAGGACGTGGCGGGGCTCATGACAAAGGAGGTGCTCTCTTTTATACCCTGGACCGAAGCCATTAAGGGCTTTATATGTAATAACCAGCACTTTGTATTTTCCTCGGAAATGTGTTGGCAGCCACTGCAGTCCTTTTGAAGTCAGTGTTATAAGGTCTGTTCGGGTTCTCCCAGAGACCAGTCTGGATGCCGCATTCTGCACCAATTGTAGTTTCCAGACTACAAACAAAGGCAGTTCCACACAGAATACATTACAGTAGTCAGGTCTGGAGGTTAGCAACATGTGTACTACTGTTTTAAATTCATTTGCCTCCACAAATGGGTGTAACTGATGTATTGGCCAAAGTTGATTTAACAAAAAACCACTTCAGTTTGTGATCCCTCATCTAGCCCATTACCACCTCTAGGCAGGGGTTTAGGGAACTTATGCCATTTATTGATGAGGCTGATAAGGCAAAATAGATTTGGGTGTCATCAGCATATTGATAACATCCTGCACAAAATCTCCTGATATCAATCTGTCCCAGCAGTTTCATGTAGAAGTTTAAAAGCATTGGAGACATTATGGAACTTTGCAGAACTCCATACATTAACTTTGCAGAGCAACAGTCTCCAAGTGACACCATCTAAAATCTACCAGAGAGGTAGGAACAGAACAACTATAAAATAGTGCCACCGAATCCCAACTCTCTCAGGGGACCCAGAAGGATACCCTGGGTAATGGTATTGAAAGCTACCGAGATAATGAAAAGGATCTGCATGCTGTCAATACCTATTTGGAGGTATTGGAGATGGTCTATAACTGGATAACTCTGAGGGATCCAATGCAGGTTTCTTCAAACAAGGGACCGGGTCTCACGATCAGTGAGACCCATTTTTTACTGGTGAGTGGGCAGGGAGCCCTGGGCGGACGGATCGGCCACCCACACGATGGCCGGCTCTGTGATGGAGCTGGTGGGAAGTGGGGGGAGCGGGGGCCATGCAGCCCCCGCAAGCCCCAGTATGCCCTGCGCGAGTGCGCCAGTATGCCCTGCGCGAGTAAGCCCCAGTATGCCCTGCGTGAGTGCGCGAGTGCGCAGGGCATACTGGGGAGATCTCCGGAGCTGGGAGGCGGCTTTTCACCTCGCGGCCAGGGGTCTACTCATGAGTAGGCATGGCGCGAAGGCACGCCGCAGCTACTCACAATTGTAAAAAGCAGGTTTGCTGGAGCACTCGCTCCGCAAACCTGCTTTTTAGCAGGGGTTCTCAAGTAGGTTACCCACTCAAGAACCACCGGGCTCGGCTGCAAGCCCGGTGGTTCTTACGGTCAACAAAAATCAGACTAACCTCTGCTAGCCCGATTTTTGTTGATCGTGAGAAGCGCCCCAAGGTCTAATAATATCCTCCTTAAGGCAAGAAGGCATCCTGCCCTCCCTCAGAGAAGCATTTATAATATTTGCCAGACCCTCTCTGATATTACAGTTGCCAGATGAAATAAGCCAAGTTGGGCAAGGGTCAAGGGAACATTTGGAAGGACATGCAATCCAAAACAGCTTGTCCACATCTGCAGGAGTCACAAAAAGAAAGTGATCCAATCTCATTCCATAAGAGGAATTGCTGGACACCTCCTTAGTAGATTCGGCAATAAATGAGGAATCCAGATCAGCCTGAATAAGAGAGGTTTATCTGCAAAAAAAAAAAAAAAAAAGTAATTAAAGTTGTCACAGCAGGTAACTGATGGTTTGAAGTTCAAATTCAAGGGGGAGGGGCACATACTAGCCCTCACAACCCTAGACACGTGATGTAAACTTGCGGATGCAAAGAGGGAAGAAAAGAACCATTTATTTGCTGCACACATTGTCAGAACACAGATCTTAAGATGTCCTCTATGTTGTAATCTGTTGGATTCTCGTTGAGTCTTCCTCCACTTGCACTCTACAAATACAACAAATATTTATATACCACTTTAAAAGATACTAGCTGGGCCAGGCGCTTTGCCTCTAGTTTTGCCTGCCTGCCACCACCGTTTTCTACCCCCCCCACACACACACACCAGCAGCCACTGTTTTTTCCCCCTGCCCACTGGCCATCCACGGTCGTCAACCCCCCCCCCACCGCCTGCCCACCACTGATGTTGCCGTCCTTGCATTTGGCTGGGCAGGCGGGCCAGAGAGGGAGGCTGCACCACCCTCCCCTGCCAATCTTCGCATTCGGCCCCAGTGCGGGCCATCCTTGCATTGGGCCGGGTAGGCGGGTGGAGAGGGAGGCTGAACCACCCTCTCCGCCACCTGCTCGGCCATTCTCCTGGCCAGCAGTTTATTTTTCCCCACCCGCCCGTTCTCGTCGCTATCCAGAAGCTGCTCACGAACTCTCATGAGAGCTGCCACACATGGAATTAGAGATGAGTACACCTAAGAGAAATATATATATAGATTATTATTGGCAGATTGTTTTAATAAACCTTTATTGATCCTTCAACTGTAACCTGGATCTTCAGGGATGGGGCTGTAGCTCAGTTGTTTGGTGTCTGCTTTGCATACAGAAGATCCCAGGTTCAATCCCTGGTACCGAAGGGGGCCGATCTTTGGCGGGGGCCCACAGGGGTGGAACTGAGGGCTGGGGCAGAACGTACTGCTATTTATTCCTAAAGGGGAGATTCCTGCTGACCACAGTATTATTGTTGCCTAACAATTGGTTGGGCCCAGTACAGGTATGTGTCTTGGATTGTCCCGAGGTGGGTAGGCTGGGGTGTGTGACTCTGGAGCAACTATTGCAGTAGTGGTAGGGAATGGCCCCGCCCCCTGTTGCTCCTCTGCCACTCCTAGTCTCCCTTTTCACAGCGCTGTCTCTGTTAAGCAGCCGCCGCTGTCTGTTCTTAAAAGTATGGGGCTGTTTCTTGCTTGGGAACACAAGGTTCCCTGTTCCCTGCAGCCCATGGTGGCATGGAAATGGTGTCTTGAGCATGTGTGGGTGCCATTTTGAGTGGTCAGCAATACTATGCTTTCACAAACAAACAGCAGTGCTTTTCAGAACAGACAGCGGCGGCTGCTTAACACAGACAGCACTGCACTGGGGTGGCGGGGGGGGGGGTGCAGGCACAAGGGAGGAGCAGGTAAGACCTGCCTGCCCCGTTAAAGTGACTGCTCGCCGCTGCCAAAACAATTTGGCTGGGGCAGCTCAAAGTCTTTCGGCACCTCAAAATACAGGTGTCAAAATGCTTTGTGCACATCCCTACTAATTTGATTAGGTAGTGCATTCCAAAGTGCTTTAGGCAAGTATACTTTATTCCAGCGATTCCCAACCTCGGACCCAATGCCAAAGGCCATTGTGGCTGCAGCTGATAGGAGTTGTGGTCCAACAACGTCTGGGGATCCAAGGTTGGGAACGACAGGTCTCGATTACTCAACAGAGAATATAAATGATGACTGGGAATGATGGGAGTTGTAGTACATCATCTTGGGCATAAGGGTGTGCACAGAACTGGTTTCCACAGTTCAGTCTGAATTCAAACCAGACCACAGGTTCGAGAACCTGTTCAATCAAACTGGCCACTGGTTCAGTTCAAATTCAAACCAAATTCGAACTGGGAATAATGGGGAACTCAAACTAGTCCATTATTCCCCATGGGTAGCACCTAGAGAAACCAGAGGAGGTTTGGCAGTAGAGAATGATGGGTGCTACCTACCACTCAACCTGCAAAAGAATCAGGGAATCAGGTGATTTTTAATAATTTTTTGAATTTTTTCTGGGCTAGTAGGTCAACCCCAAATGTCCAATTGTTTTGCAGGTTAGGGGGTAGGTAACAACCATCATGCCCTACCACCCAACCAGGTTTGGTGTCCCTAAGTGCTACGCATGGGGAATAATGGGCTGGTTCGAGTTCCCCATTATTCCCTATGGTCAAACCAGACTCAGTTCGAATTCGAACCAAACCAGCAGTCGGTTCAATTAAACCAGGTTCTCAAAGCCGTGGTCCAGTTCAAATTTGGTTCAAATTCGAACTGAACTGCTGAAACCGGTTCCGTGCACACCCCTGATCTGGGCATCAGCTATTCCACTGCAGTTTAGTCACAAACAGAAGCAAAAGTGTGTACGTAATGTAACTTAAATATATGAATATTCAAAACAGCCCATTATTCAGACTTTTTGTTTTTAAAACAAGCAAAGGTGAGTCACACCAATTATAAAAATCAAAATGCTCCAGCAACAATCCCAGATGCTGCCAGGCTAGTGACACTGCCACAGTTCTGGATACCTTCAGGAATTCCCCTGATTCCTGCTCAAGTTATCTCCAAGTAATTTTCTGGTTGCTTTTCCTGCAGCATCTCAGCACAGCACAAGCTAACTTGATAAGCAAAATTCAGATGTTGCCACTTCTTTGCACTCTGGAGGAAGGGATCCCCAAAGGCTTTGGGCTATGGAGCTGTGATATCTATCTTCGGGCATGGACCAGTCCTTCAGAACTGGGGAGGCAGCCGTGACTTGTAGAGAACCATTCAGGACCAGGTAGGAGTCTATTGTCTCACTCTTCCCTTGTTCAAAGTCAACCAGCTCTTTCTTCTTCTAAATGATATGCTCTATTGTCCTTCTTGGAGCCAACACATTGACCTCAGACATTGGCCTGATGAACTTCCTCATATGATGAAATGCATTTTGTGGGGAGACATGATAGAGATCTATAAAATCATGCATGGGGTGGAGAAAGTGGCTAGAGAGAAATTCTTCTCCCCCTCACATAACACTACAACCAGGGGTCATCCCATGAAATTGATTGCCAGGAAATTTAGGACCAGCAAATGGAAGTATTTTTTCACACAATGCATAATCAACTTGTGGAATTCTCTGCCACAAGATGTGGTCACAGCCAACAACCTAGATGGCTTTAAGAAGGGTTTGGATAACTTCATGGAGGAGAGGTCTATCATTGGCTACTAGTTCGAGGGCTATAGGCCACCTCCAGCCTCAAAGGCAGGGTGCCTCTGAGTACCAGTTGCAGGGGAGTAACAGCAGGAGAGAGAACATGCCCTCAACTCCTGCTGTAGGTTTCCAGCGGCATCTGGTGGGCCAGTGTGTGAAACAGGATGCTGGACTAGATGGGCTTCCTTGGGCCTGATCCAGCAGGGCTGTTCTTATGTTCTTAATCTGAAGTGATAAGAGTCACTTCTTATCTGAAGTTATAAGAGTAGAGGCACAGGTTCACCACCACACTGAGATCTAGACCCATTATTAGGCTGTATATGGGTTAAAGTGCTAATACCTAGATTTAGGGTCAAAATCAGGCTATCTTTTTAAATTTTTAGCACCTTCCTCAAGTACAAGGCATATCAGTAGGATGCTTGAATTCCTAAATATTTGAAAGGGGGTGGGGGGAAACCAAAGGTGTTTGTCTTTTACATGTTTTTGGCACATCTTTGATATCTGTTTCGCGATTCTTGCAGTTTGACCCTCACTGGTAGTATATAGACTTTGGACGGAGAAACTCCTCTGCTCAGTTTGCACCTGGCACAGCCAAGAATGTCAGGAGAACTGCTAGGGCCAGCCCAAGCTCCCCCCACTGGCCACAGCATCCCACCACCCCCACCTCGTGAAGCACTTTGCTTCAAATTGTCCTCCTTTAAATGATGGTGCAATGGGACACTGCTTCTCCACCGTTCTGCCTTCTCCCAGGCAGCAGACCCACACTACTCTTGCATGACCCCCTTTCCACTCCCAGGATTTTAAAAAGAGCGGAAGAGAGCATAAGAATAAGTGTGGAGGAGAGGAGACTCCAAGCGGGGGGGTGGAGGGTTGGTTTACAGCCAGAGGCCAGCAAAAGCACCCACCTGGGTGTAGGGCACCTGCCAGTGCCGTCTGCCACTGATCCACTGCCTGAGGCAACCTTATGAGCAGGTCATCCATGAGAGAGCTGCTACTAGTAGTTAGAATAGGTAATGTTGGAGTAACTGGACCAACATTCCATCCAAAAATAAGGCTGCATCAAATATCTCCAAAACAGTGGCAGCACCAGGAGGAACGTGTTTGTGTTTTTTAAATGGGGCACAAAAGGGGTCAAGTATATTTTGGGGTGGGTGAGCTGTGTCCCACATATTAGATGTTTGAAACAGAGATGGGGGCAAGTGGGGAGTCCCTTTGGGGGTGTGTGTGCTTTGTCCGCCTTACCCTCCCTCTGGAACCAGCCTTGCTCTAAAGAAACAGTAAACCTGTATACAAAGCTAAATGCCTATTTTAATATCACTGGGCGTAGGCTGAAATAAACTTTTTCCTTTAAAAAAAAAAAACAACTTCCTGTCTACGTACTTAGACACTTCTAAGTATTGTGTCTATATAGTTTAGCCTAGGCAAAACGGAAGCCTGTTTCAGGTTCGTAATTTTCTTCCGCATTAGATCTGATCTCAGCAAATGAACGTGACAGATGTCATCCCCGGATGTGTCCCAACACCTGGTAAGAGGTTTTGTTAAAATAGTCTTGCCTGCCCTCACATGGTTCTTGTTTTGGGGCTTCGTTTGTGAATTTAAAGTACTTTATAACTTGTAGCAAATTCAAATCCTGAAAAAAAGATAAAATTACTATATGCGCATTGGCTGGCATTCACAGCAAGGAAACACCAATACAGCGAGAGGAACAGACTAAAAGCACTTCCAGGGGCTAACTACACCAGTACACCAGGGAAGGGACAGTTTTTGGAAATGTATCCTTCCCCAGGAAATCCTCTGTGCCACCAAAAATATATATCAATGAGGGCTGCACAGTCCTATTGGGTGACTAGTACTACTACAATGTTTATATACCACTCCTCAACCAATTCTCAAAGTGGTTTACATAGAAAAATACATCCATAAGACGGTCCCCTGTCCCCAAAGAGCTTACAATCTAAAAGAAACATAAGGCAGATACCAGCAACCGCCACTGGAGGTATGCTGTGCTGGGGTTGGATAGGGCCAGTTGCTCTCCCCCTGCTAAATATAAAGTGAATCACCACTTTGAAAGATGCCTCTTTGCTTAGTTAGCAGGGGTTCAGCCAGCCACTCTCTCTCAGCTCAAACCTACCTTGCAAGATTGTTGTGAGGATAAAGAAGCAAAGCTGTTTTACCTCACATTGAGCTTTCCCAGACAGCAGGCTTTACCACTGGTTTGCTGTAAGGCTTTTATGTGAGTTCGGAGGTGCCCAAAGAAACCGATGCAAAGGGTGGATTTTTTTTACCCTGGATATCAATTGGGCTGCACTCTAACGCACAGTGAAAAACCCAAAATGTGTGTGAAGTGCTCCCTGATAGCTCACAGGAACTTCAGAGTAAATCTGGACAAAATGTCAATGCACCCCCTCCATTCCAGAGGACATGTGGGCTAAAAACCAGGTGTGGAAAACTTCCTTGAGCTCTTTGGCGGGTGTTATTATTTATTCGATTTCTATACCGCCCCTCCAAAAATGGCTCAGGGCGTTTTACACAGAGAAATAATACATGAATAAGATGGCTTCCTGTCCCCAAAGGGTTCACAATCTAAAAAGAAAGACAAAATAGACACCAGCAACAGCCACTGGAGGGAGGGATGCTGTGCGATGGATGGAGAGGGCCAGTTACTCTCCCCCTGCTAAATAAAGAGAATCACCATGGTAAAAGGTGCCTCTTTGCCAAGTTAGCAGGGGTTTTGTTAACAAAAGCAATAATGTACTCTAAAGAAGATGTAAAAAATTTTAAATGTTGAAAACAGAGAGGAAAATATACTCTTTTCCTGGAAATGTCACTCAAAATTTATATATTTGCACTATGTACTTGACTTCCCTTATGAAACTTGGTTATATTCTGTTGGCTTAGATTTCGGATGTACAATTGACTGATCCTGACATTGCCATGGGAATTGTTTTGTAGGGATGAGCATGAGCCAGTTCGGCGCCTCCTCTGAGAAGCGCCAAACCGGCTTGGCACCAGCATTTGAACTGGCTCAATAGGGCAAGAAGTGGTCCCCTTAAAAAGCAGGTGAGGGGCTCCTTACCTCCTCGTCCCCTCCCCACTGCTTTTCCGCCAGCAGTGCCCACTGTTCAAATGACAGCGTGGGGCCGCAGCTCTGTTCCCTGCAGTCTCTGCGTGGCTTCTGTACGCGAGCACACTGGCCATGTGCGTGCCGACGCCACACAGAGGCTGCAGGGAACAGTGCCGCAACCCCCCCCCCGCCGTGGTCATTTGGAGAGCTGGCACCACCGGCAGAAAGGTGATGAGGTGGGGACAAGCAGGTAAGGAGCTCCTTACTTGCTTTTTAAGGGAACTGCTCTGCACCCCACTGGCGGGTGCACGAACAGCTCTTGCGCATCCCGATTGTACTGTTGTTTTAAAAAACATATTTGTGCAGCAGCAATTGTGGCAGGGAAATGACTTGGCTAGCAAGCCAGAGGTTGCTGGTTCAAATCCCCGCTGGTATGTTTCCCAGACTATGGGAAACACCTATACTGGGCAGCAGCGATACAGGAAGGTCCAAAAAAGGCATCATCTCATGCCGTGCAGGAGATGGCAATGGTACAACCCCTCCTGTATTCTACCAAAGACAGCCACAGGGCTCTGTGGTCGCCAGGAGACTCAGCACCCACTCAACAGCACACTTTGCCTTTAATTGAGAGATGCATTCTTCAGAGAATTTTCAGAGAGGTGTTCCCCCCGTCCCTACCTTGCCATTTTAAATCAAAATCAAATCAAGCTTTATTGTGTAGTAAGCCAGTACTGGCCGGTATCATGATGTCCAGCTTATGAAATGAACAAAGCAGTGGTGCAAGAAGATTGCATAGCTGTGCTAAATCTCAGGGATCTGGGGGACTGCAATCTTATTTATTTATGTATTTATTTACAGTATTTATGCCCTGCCCCTGCAGTACACTACTGCTCGGGGTGGCTCACAACAATAGATACAATATACAATAAAAGTAATAAAATAAACAAAAGTTCTATGCAAAACATATGAAGTATTCGCAAACTGCACAACCACAAACATGTTTGCACGGGCAACAACACTCGTCTGAAACACAAGCTCCAGCACAACTAGCTGGTACAATAGCCTTAGGTTCGTGGAACCTCCATGTGCAAGAGCAGCGTTAATCAAGATGTTTGCCACTGCTTTTATATTATATCATAGGCAACCATAGGTTAACTTTTGTAAACCACCTTGGGGTTGTTTTTTAACGAAAGGCGGTATAGAAATGCAAAAATAAATAAATAAATAAATAAAACCAAACAGATCCAATGGGGGAAAGAAACAATTTTGCATGGGAATAGCATTCCAGAAGTTTCAGCTTTTTGACCTAGACCAGGCCTGCTCAACTTAGGCCCCCCAGCTGTTCTTGGACTACAACTCCCATAATCCCCAACTACAGTGGCCAATATTAAGGGACAGAGGGAGCCACCATTGGGCCAACAGGTTCAAAGAACCCGGGCCGCGCCCGATCAGGGGCTGCGCCTCACGGCCCCAACATGTCCCCCGTGTATGACGTCAGACGCGGGGGTGCAGGTTTAGCTCCTGAGCGGGAACTACGCAGCTCCTTCAGGAGCTAAACTCCAACCAGCCAGACCACGCCCCCTGTGTCTGACGTCAGATGCAGGGGGTGGAGTCAGAGGGGCCGCCACCACAGGCTGCCAGCGGTCAGGCTCCGTCACTGGTAAGGGATTATGAGAACTCTAGGCCAACTATCTGTAGGAGGGCCAAAGCTGATCATCCCTGGCCTAGACTCTCCTATTGCTAATCCTACCATTTCTCCTTCCTGTCTACTCAACTTGTAGACAAAATCTTCTTCATCTTCAGCATTTGGTATCAACCACATAAGATTGCCAACTTTTTTCTTTCTTTCTTTTTTTACTGGCTCTGATCGTAGGCCTTCGATGGCAGGCTGTCACGTTGAAATTTGGTAGGTGACAGGTGACATGTGATCGATATTTCCTTGCATGATGGCAGAGAAATGGAGAAAACATCATCTCCATTTCTGTTTGGCCCTATTCACACATTATGTTCAATACTCGTACAAGTGTACAAAGTACACTGATACAGATCTGTACACAGGTACAGTCATTCACACATTATATTGAACAAATGGACAACAGTACACTTCCTATCTATATCCGGCATTTACGAATACGACAAATATTTATATACTACTTTTCAACAAAAGTTCCCAATGTGGTTGACATCGATATAAATAAACAAAATGGCTGTCTATCCCTAAAGGGCTCACAATCTAAAAAAGAAACATAAGACAGACACCAGAAACAGCCACTGGAGAGATGCTGTTTTCAGATATAGGGCCAGATATAGGGGACGGATAGGGCCAGTTACTCTCCCGCTGATAAATAAAGAGAAACACCAATTTTAAAAGGTGCCTCTTCAGGGGGCCTGTACCCAAGTTCACTTCTAAAATAAATGCAGGTGCAGTCATTCACACAGTAATATGTACAAGTGTGCAAAGCAGAAATCCCTCTCTGGAGAGAGAGAAAGGGGAAAACATTCTATCAGGCAGCCGATGCTGCCTGAAATGACGAGCTGAGAGCTCATTCAGGCTCTCGGCAGCCCAGGCCATGCCCCCTCGTCACATGCAAAGGGGGCATGGCCTGGGCTGCCAAGAGCCCAAGCGAGCTCTCAGCTCGTTATTTGAGGCAGCGTCGGCTGCCTGATAGAATGTTTTCCCCTTTCTCTCCCTCCAGAGACGGAGAGGAAGGGGGAAATGTTCTATCAGGCAGTCGGAGCTGCCTGAAATAATTGTCGAAGAGTTCACCCAGGCTCCCGGCAGCCTGGGCGTGGGAGGGGGGAGCCATGGGGCGTTGGCGGCCTTTTCCATGGGTGGCCCGAGTTCTTTGAACCCATTTGCTCAATAGTGGCTCCGCCCCTGGCATTCCTATGTGTCCATACAGCTGTAGTAAATTGGGTTCAAATCAGTTAGACTGTCCACAAGTTAGTGTACTTGCACCTCAAAGGTTTGTGTGTCCACCATCTTGAATTGGGTTGGAGGACATTGTCACAATCTACGCCATTGAGGTGACCCTTTGTGTCCCTACAGCTATAGCAAATTTGGTTCAATTTTATTAAGCGGTTCACATTAGCTCACTTGCACCTCAAAAGTTTATGGTTTTGCCATCTTGAATCAGGGTGGATGACATCATCTCAAACTACACCACTGAGGTGTCCCCGTGTGTCACTCACTACAACTGCAGCAAATTTGGTTCAAATTGGTTAAGCGGTTCACAAGTCAGCCCACTTGCGCCTCAGATGTTCACATGGCCATCATCTTGAATTGGAGTGGATGACATGGTCACACACCATGCCATTAGAGAGTCCCTATGTGTCCCTACAGCTGTAGCAAATTTGGTTCAAATCAGTTTGGCGGTTCACAAGTTAGCCCACTTGCACCTCAAAACTTTACGCATCCACCAACTTGGATCAGTGTGGATGACATCATCACAAACTACGTCATTGTGGTGTCCCTACAACTGTACCCAATTTGGTTCATATTGGTCCAGGTGTCTCAAAGTTGATGACAGGGGGACACACACACGGACACACGGATGGACATGCACACAGAATGCTGGGTGATCTCAAAAGTCTACCGGAAAGTAGGCTTAAAAGGGCAACACACAATTCAGCCCAGCAAATTAAAGAGGCTAATGGTAGAAAATTAATTAATGCCATAGAGATATGCAAGTCCTTTGCTAATTTTTATTCAAATGTATATATCCCTGCCCAACCAGACAGCATTGAAATCGACAAATTTATCGAGGCAGTATCTATCCCTTCACTGCAGGGTGATTTCTGATTAAACTCACATATTATAAACATTCCAGGGATGAGCATACAATAGATAATTTTGTGTCTAGATGGATATCATTTATTCCATACTGGCATGAGAAAAGGCAAGGTTCTGTACATTCATATGAACTGTTCTTGATATGATCTTTGATCTGAATTGATATTTCAGATTTACTGTAAAATATGAATTCAAAAAACAAGTTAAGCATTTTAACACTAATTGTTTTCCCATTTATGACTGCTGCAACAAAGAGGCATCATCCTTCAGAGCAAGCCAACAGCACCGACTTGGTGACGGAGTTTGTCCTCTTGGGCTTCCCGTCCCTCTCGCCCCTCTTCCGCCTGCTTCTGTGTTCTCTGCTTTCCATTTGCTATGCCTTTACCTTGGTGGGAAACCTGTGCATCATGTGGACTGTTCTGCGGGACTCCCGCCTCTCCCACCTACCCATGTACATCCTCTTGGGGAACTTCTCCGGGCTGGAGATGTGTTATGTAAGTGCCACAGCACCCCGTATGCTCTCAGATCTGGCCTCCCCACCACCAAGCACCATCTCCTTCCATGGCTGCTTCCTCCAGTTCTACTTTTTCTTCTCTATGGGAACCACAGAGAGCTTCCTTCTCGCTGCCATGGCCTTGGATCGGTACTTGGCCATCTGCCACCCACTGCGTTACCCGATCCTCATGTCCCGGAGGTCTTGCTGTATCCTGGCAGCCTCCTCCTGGGTGTCTGGCTTCCTGTGGTTCCTGGGGCCCATTGCTTTGATTTCTCAGCTCCGTTTCTGTGGCTCCAACATCCTCGACCATTTCATCTGCGACCCCGGGCCGCTGCTGGCCTCCTCCTGTACTCCAGCCCCTGGCACGGAAATAGCCTTCTACAGCCTCAGCTCGACTGCCATCTTTGGCCCTTTCCTCTTCATTGTGTGCTCCTACACCACAATTCTGCGGGTGGTGCTGAGGTTGCCTTCTGCTGCGGGGAGGCAAAAGGCCTTCTCCACTTGCACCTCGCACATGGCAGTAGTGGGCCTTTTCTACGGCTCCATCATGGCCACCTATGTTGCCCCCGAAGCATCAGGGGGCAGCAACAAGGTGGTGACCCTCTTCTATGCCGTGGTGACTCCCTTGCTCAACCCAGTTATCTACAGCCTGAGGAACAAGGAAATGAAAGAGGCCTTAAAAAGGACACTATTACAGGGAAGTTAGAGGCGCTGATGCGGGGGTGGTTGGTTTGGACCTTGGCAAAAAGATCTGGGCCCTTCCCCCTATAGAGGGTCGCTGTTATTTATGAATTTATTACATTTCTATATCACCTTATCCAAAGGCTCTGGGCCTTTGTTACTGGCCAAGGTTGATGTATTTGAAAAATGATGTACTGTGATGCTATTTGTATGGTACTGTATCTTGTCAGTGGTATTTTTCAATAATTATAACTGTTTTCTTTCAATATTGTATTATAATTTTCAGGCATTTTTCTGATTACAGTGGCCAACATACTGCACATAGTTCCATCTGCTTTGTAATGGAATGTGCATGCAGTTCCACAAGAGCGCTTTTGTGCAAGAAGCAAGAATTGTACAAATGCAGTTGTGTGATGAATGGAAATGATCACCATCCATTGCACAACTGTGTGTGTGCAATTCTTATGTTTTACCCAAAGCACTCTTGCACAACTGCATGCATGTTCTGTTACAAGGCAGACGGAACCTTGTGTAATATGTCAGCCATTATGTTTGGATGAATTAGGCTGCAAAGCAAAACTTCTTGAATAAAGCACACCCCCTTTTCCAGCCTGGGTTGGTGCAGCAGCTGTAACCTTTTCCTGGTCAAGAAGGATCTAGCTATTGTCACATGCACAATTCCAAAGGTAGCGGAATCAGGCATTTTACCATTTTTAAAAATGACTCTAGCCATAGCACATTTTCAAGGTAATATTATATATACCCACTGGAAGAGAATATCTTGTACTATAAGGCCACATTTTTACAAACCCCTTCAATATCATAGTGTCTGAAACACCCAAACAAGTCAGTAATGGTACTTGAATGGAATCAGTACATTCAACAGTACAGTAATGGAATCATCTTGCACGTAAGACACTATAATATTTAAGGGTTTCTTTAAAATATGGCCTCATAGTACAAGATGTTCTCTTCCAGTAGGTATATATAATAATTTGAAAATTTGGGAAGAGAGCTGGTCTTGTGGTAGCAAGCATGACTTGTCCCCTTAAGCTAAGCAGGGTCCACCCTGGTTGTATACAAAAGGGGGTCTAGAAATGTGAGCACTGTAAGATATTCCCCTTACTGGAAGTGTGAACACTGTAAGATATTCCCCTTAGGGGATGGAGCCACTCTTGGAAAGGCATCTAGGCTCCAAGTTCCTTCCCTGACATCTCCAAGATAGGGCTGAGAGAGATTCCTGCCTGCAACCTTGGAGAAACCACTGCCAGTCTGTGTAGACAATACTGAGCTAGATGGACCTATGGTCTTACTCAGTATATGGCAGCTTCCTATGTTCCTATGCTTATGGCTAGTAATGGAAAAATCAGTAATGTGCCTGATTCCGTTACTCTTGGAATCGCCCACACATGCGTTATAACACATATAGTTTTAAAGCTTTGATTCTTAGAGTTTTTATTGTATTTTAAATTGTTTAATTATGTCATTGTTTTAATGGTTTTTATATTGTGAACTGCCCAGGGACTTTTTTGTATTGGGGGGTATACAAATGTACTAAATAAATAAAATAAATAATAAATTCTTTGGGTTCATATTGGATGAGTGGCTACCTTGGCTGCTTCTACAGTTTGCTCTGCTGCTTGTTTGGAATTGCTTGCCATATTACATCTGATTTGATTGTCTCTCCCTTTATATCAATATTTTACTTTGGCTTTGTTCTATTCTAATTGCTTACTTTGTTGCTGTTTTGCTGTGTGATGGGAAAGCAGGATATCAATACTTTAAACACATTTCTTAAAATGCTGAAAGACATGACTGAGCAGCATTCCATCAGAGTGCACCAACTCATCATCATCATCATCATCATCACCACCACCACATTTATATCCTGCTCTACCTCCAGTGAGCCCAGAGCGGTGTACTACATACTTAAGTTTCTCTTTCACAACAACCCTGTGAAGTAGGTTAGGCTGAGAGAGAAGTGACTGGGTTAGAGTCACCCAGCAAGTCTCATGGCTGAATGGGGATTTGAACTCGGGTCTCCCCGGTTCTAGTCCAGCACTCTAACCACTACACCACGCTGGCTCAGCCATGTCCTACCCATGCATGGTAGGCCACTTAAGTGAATGACATCCAGGGTATTCACACATGCAGCCTAACCCAGGCTAGGGCAGCCCAGCCTGGATTAGGCTGCACGTGAGAAGCAGCGCTGGGGGCGAGGTCATGCCGCACCCGCGCCAAATCCCATGTCCAAATCCGGCCGTTAGCAAAGGTTAAGGATCTTGTGGTTCACTTAACATCGGCTGGAGATCATCTGGGCAATCACCACCAGGTTAAACGGCTCCTCCCTCCGGCCCGGCCCGCCACCATTTCTGGCAGTGAGCTGGGGGAGAAGGAGCAGCTGCACCAAGCGCGGCACCTGCTCTTGCCCCGTGGCACCCTGGGATGCAGGAGGGGGAAGCCCTCCTGCTTCCAGCACCTCTCTTGGCCACGCTGTTCCGCGTGTGGGCATGTGGCGTGGCGGTGGGGAGGACAGCGGCCTTCCCCGCAACCTTCCCGCCCTCCCTGGCAAGGTCATGTGCAGCACCTCATTGTCAAAAGTTGGTGGGTGTCCGCACAACAATTGTCCCAGTGCAGGTTCAGCACCTCCGCCTGATGGGACGACAAGGCTAGGAGCAGTCATTCTCAACCCCTTGTGCCGTGAGAGACAGTAGCGGCTAGTGTGCTGCGAGGAACAAATACATCTACAGAGTAGGCAGCACAGCTCTGAAGTCAGTGCAAGGTAGCATGATGAAACCCCCCACTCAACTCACTGGGAAACTGAGCCAAATTCTGACATCTCAGGATATTTTACATCACGAGAAGAGCTATAAAACACCTTTTACGCTGAAGAAGACCACAGAAATTGTTACTAGCAATAAGTAGTCAGCCATATCTATTTGCATGAGTCCAAAATTGGTTCGGGTTCACGGCAGAAATGAATTGGCCTAGCCCTTTTATTCAGATCATTACTTTCCATCAGCACAGCTGGATCACGCCCAGGGCCCATCTGTTCCAGCATGCTGTTTCACACAGTGGCCCACCTGTTAGCTCTGGAAAGCCCACAGGCAAGATTTGAAGGCATGCCCTCTCTCCTGCTGTTACTCCCCTGCAACTGGTATTTACAGGCATTGTGCTTCTGAGGCTGGAAGTGGCCTATAGCTCTCAGACTAGTAGCCATTGATAGACCTATTCTCCACGAATTTATCTAAATCCCTCTGAAAGCCACCCAGGCTGTTGGCTGTCACCACATCTTGTGGCAGAGAATTCCATAGGTTAATTGTGCATTATGTGAAAAAGTACTTCCTTTTATCAGTCCTAAACTTCTGGGCAATCTGTTTCATGGGATGACCTGTGGTTCTATTGTTGCGAGAGAGGGAGAAAGATTTCTCTCTATCAACTCTCTCCATACCATGCATGATTTTATAGACCTATGTAATGTCTCCCCAGAGTCATCTTTTTTCATATCTAAAATGCTCCAGGAGTTGAAGCCTTGCCCTGTAAGGAAGGTGCTCTAGACCCCTGATCATCTTGCTTGCCCTCTTCTTCACCTTAGTAGTTCTGCAATGCCCTTCTTCAGATATGGTGACCAAAACTGCACACAGTATTCCAAATGTGGCCGCACCGTAGTTTGTATAAGGGCATGATAATATTAGCAATTTTATTTTCAATTCTCTTCCTAATGATTCCAAGCCTGGAATTGGCCTTTTCCACAGCTGCCGCACATTGAGTCGACACTTTCAATGAGCTGTCCACCACGACCCCAAGATCCCTCTCCTGGTCAGTCACTGACAGCTCAGACCCCATAAGCATATATGCAATGTTGGGGTTTTTTTACCCCAATATGCATCACTTTACACTTTCTTACACTGAACCGCATTTGCCCTTTTGTTGCCCACTCCCCCAGTTTGGAGAGATCCTTTTCAAGCTCCTCGCAATCTCTTTTGGATTTTACTATCTGAAAGAGTTTGGTATCATCTGCAAATCTGGCCACCTAGCTGCTTACCCCTAGTTCAAGATCATTTATGAATAAATTAAAAAGCACTGATCACAATAAAGATCCCTGGGGGACCCTGCATCTTACTTTCCTCCATTTAGAGAATTGTCCATTAATACCTAATGTTAAGAGTATAGCCTGTTTAGGGGCTCCCAGCAGCACTCCTGCATATGATTTGGAACTGCAGCCTTGTAGTTTCCATTTGCCTTGTGGGATCATGGACTCACCCATTGCTTACCTGGGCTAACTCCCAAGGACAAGTCACCTAACAGGTAGCATGGGGACAGTAACTCCAGGTCAAGCCTAACTCGGGACTGAAAGAGGACTATTCCTTGTGCTCTCCTCGCTATTCAAGCACAGATGAGGATGCTGAAATAGACACGAGTTAGGAAGAAGTTATTCCTCTAAGAGGAGTCGCTGAGAACTCCTCTGTATGTTAGCACAAAAGATTAGCCTTCTGAGCGAATCACCTTCCCAGGAAGGAACTGATAAGATTGCAGCAGGCTCATCTTTCTAACCCAAGTGTTAATGGCGGGCATGAAGTATGGGAAACACGCTCATTACGGTAAATAAATCATCTATCATTCTGTGATTCATTCATTCATTTGATTTCTATTCCTTCCAAAAATGCCTCAGGGCAGTTTACAGGGTTTGGTTTTTCCCCAAAGGGCTTCCTGATACCAGATAAGTTCTGAGTCCGCGTATTCAACTTTTTTACATACAGATTGTCTAAACCGTTTCACTTCATTGTGCTCTAGAGCACACCCACCTAGAATGCAACAGGTCAAAAAGTATTATTTCATCCATCACAGATGTCACCCATTTCAGCAGGAAGGTGGAGTCAGCATTTGGCCCCAAGGCAGATTTCTGCCTGTTTGTCACATAGACCACCAAGCAGTGTGTCTCTTCTCTGAATTCACCCACAGCGTGTACGTCCATCTGGGTACCAGTGATACCATCTGGCTGTGCCTTGGCCCTCGTGCCCATCCTGATTTCCACCCCAGGTTGGCCCTGTCTCCAGGCCCAATCTGTGCAGCACACTTGGCTGCACCAGGGAATTAGGCTCTTGGGATCAGACCATTTTTGGACTTGTACTGGCTTCCAAAGTACTTAAGTCTGGGGAGCAGGGATAGACTGGGGCTTCTGTTGGTGTACCAATCACCCCACTGCCCAAAAGAGTTCCTAACTGAGCTCACAGACTTGGTTGCCAGGTTGGCATTGGAGTCCCCAAGACTTCTGGTGCTGGGAGACTTTAATGTTCACTTTGGGACCAATTTGTCCAGGGCAGCTCAGGAATTCATAGCAGCTGTGATAACTAAGGGCCTGTCCCCATTGTCATGGATGGACCACCATCTGGTTAAGGTTGGACTCACACTCACTTCCCACCTCTGCAGGGGTGAGGGACCTATTAGGATGGTCTGCCTGAGAAGGTTCTTGGATCCAATAGGGTTCCAAGATGTTTTGGAAAGATTTAATGTTGGCTCTGTCGGTGATCCTGTTGATTCCCTGCTGGAGAATTCGAACTGTCAACTCACCAAGGCAGTAGACATGATCACTCTTAAGTGTCCTCTCCAAACCGCTTCAAAATTGGCCCTTTGGTATATGGAAGATCTGCGGGAGCAGAAGCAGCAAGGCAGATGACCGGAGTGCAAGTGGAGAAAGGCTCGACTCGAATCTGACAGATTAATACATAGAGCACATTTGAAGATCTATGCTCTGGCAATATGTGTGGCAAAGAAGCGATTCTTTTCTGCCAGTATTGCATCTGCAAGCTCACATCTGGCAGAGGTGTTCAGGGTTGTGAAGTGGTTAGTACACACCCCTCCTTCCCTGAACCAGAATTTAGAACTATCAGTTACCCACTGTGATGTTTTTAATGAGTTCTTTGTGGACGAAATCTCTCATATTGGGCTGAGAGATCCCATAATTACTGCAGTGTTGGATACAGAGGTGTCCAGCAACTCCTATTATGTGGCTAGGCTGGATCAGTTCCAGTTTATTACTCCTGAGGAGGTGGATGAGCTGCTTGGAGCAATATGGCCTACCACCTGTTCTCTTGACACGGCTTATATTATTTAGCAGGGAGGTTGTAGTAGAGAGCCTGGTAGAGATTATAAATGCTTCTCTGAGGGAGGGCAGGATGCCTCCTTGCTTTAAAGGGGCAATTATTAGACCACTTCTAAAGAAGCCTATGTTGTATCCCTCAGAGTTAAGCAACTATAGGCCTGTGTCCAACCTTCCATGGCTGGGCAAGGTAATTGAGAGCGTGGTGGACTCTCAGCTCCAGGCAGTCTTGGAGGAAACTGATCATCTAGACAAATTTCAAACTGGTTTTCAGGCAGGCTATGGGGTGAAGACTGCTTTGGTCAGTCTGATAGATAATATCCAATCAGGAATTGGCAGAGGAAGTGTGATTGTTGGTCCTTTTGGACCTCTCAGTGGCTTTCGATATTATTGACCACAGTATCCTTCTGGAGCGTCTGAAGGGGTTGTGGGTGGGATGCACTGCTTTGCAGTGGTTCCACTCCTACCTCTAGGGCAGATTCCAGATGGTGTCCCTTGGAGACTGTCTCCAATGATTTTTAACATCTACATGAAACTGATGGTAAAGGATGTTATCATTATACTGACAACACCCAAATCTATTTCTCCATGTTAACATCATCGGGAGAAGGCACAACCTCCCTAAATGCCTGCCTGGAGGTGGTTATGGGCTAGATGAGGGATAACAAACTGCGACTGAATCCAGCTAAGACGGGGTACTTATCGGGAGATCATTGTGATCTACCCATTCTGGATGGGGTCACATTTCCCCAGAAGGAACAGGTGTGCTGTCTGGGAGTGCTCCTGCATCCACAACTTCCCTGGTATCCCAGGTTGAGGCAGTAGACAGAGGTGCTTTCTATCAGCTTCGGCTGATACAGCAGCTGCAGCTGTTTCTTGAGCTGAACAACCTCAAGATGGTGGTATATATGCTGGTAACCTCCAGACTTGATTACTGCAATGTGCTTTGTGTGGGGCTGCCTTTGTACGTAGTCCAGAAACTGCAATTGGTACAGAATGCGGCAGCCAGGTCAAGTCATCACAAAGAGACCATATTACCCCGATACTGAAAGAGCTAGGAACTGGTCCTGTGGTAGCAAGCATGACTTTTCCCCTTTGCTAAGCATGGTCCACCTTGCCAGCATATGAATGGGAGACTACATGTGTGGGCACTGTAAGATATTCCTTACAGTGATGGAGCCTCACTGGGAAGAGCATACGTTTCTTCCTAGATGGACCAATGGTCTGATTTAGTATATGGCAGCTTCCTATGTTCCTACACTAGCTACCAATAAGTTTCTGGGTGAAATACAAGGTGCTGGTTATAACCTATAAAGCCCTAAACAGCTTAGACCCTGGGTATTTAAGAGAATGTCTTCTTCGCTATTAGCTCCATTGCCCACTGAGATCACCCGGAGTAGTCTGTCTGCAGCTACTACCAGTTCATCTGGTGGATATGCGGAGGTGGGTCTTCTCTGTTGCTGCTCCAAGACTCTGGAATGCACTACTTGTTAAGAGCCTCTCCATCTCTGACAACTGTAAAAAAAATTTAAAGACCTACCTTATCACCCAAACATTTTAATTTAATTGTGGTTTTAAACTGTTGCAAGGCTTTTATGTCTGTTTTTTAAAACTTTTTATGCTGTTGTGAGTGCCCAGAGACGGAGGTTTGGGGCGGCATACAAGGTTGATAGATAGATGGACAGAAAGAGCTGTTCTCTAAGACCATTTCTCTGGTCAGCCTTGATTTGATTGTAATTTGGACCTCAAGCAAAAATGCCTCTTTGTGAGCTTCAATTTAGTATGATTGGGATTATTAAGCTTGTTAGTTTTATTAGTTAATATTGTGTTGGTTATTCAAGATTTCCTCTCTGTACCCCTAAAACCCCAAATAAACCTGATTTGACTTCAACTCTGTCAGTAATTTCCTAGACTGAAGCTTTACACAAATTTATTCTGTAACGGATGGCTAATGCTAGATTTGCCGATTCACCACACAAACGATAATCAGGGGTGAATCGCCAACACCCCAGAGCAGTCTCATTAACACTACCCTCTGTTTCCTGTCCTTCAACCAGAAGAACAAGGAGTCTTAACTTCAAATCCACTCCTTCCCTTTCACATGGTTCTAAGCAGCTATAGCTCATGTTACTCTAATCCCCAGTTTAGAAAAGCCTGCCATCTCGACAGTTCCAGTAGCTTTCACCAGAATAAAACCAGGAAAAGAGAAAGCCAGCATGGCATGATTAAATGGTGCCTGTGTTTGAACTTTTCTGACAAGCTTTCTTGGGCTTCCACATGGGAACCAATTAAGAGGTGCACACAAAGCATTTCCTGCTTGCAGTACCTAAGGCAGTCAATTAAGCAGCAGTCCATCAGGCATTGCAGCTGCAAATCGAAGAGTTCATAGAAAGGTTACCTTGTTATTTAGGGGAGCACAATCAATGTAACTTCCAATACTGGCCCTTTAAAGTTATGCAGCAGGGGGACAGAAGACAGAAGTATCAGGCTTCTTCCCCCAGAAAACTGTGGTGGTGGTGGTGGAAGAAGCTGAACGTGCTGATGTTCTCCTCCTGGACACAACTATTCAGCTTGCTGGGGAGTGGATTTACCTCGGGGATAGGATTAACCCTCCCCAGTGAAATGGCCTCAATTCAAACTGGACTCAACCAACTGGCTGCTTTTAAGACAAATGAAAGAGACACTAAGAGAGACACAGTCTCAGCTCTTCTGTGCCACATGTAGTTTGGCAGCAATCACGTGCTTTCTAAATAAACTGGACAGTCATGTTTGACCCAATTGCTTATAAAAGCAGGGCGAGGTTTACTTTTTATACTAAAAGAAGCACATGGCAGAAGGAAAACAAACCACGCCCTGATACCAGGATGCTCAGTTGCTGTGAGAGGTTTTCTCCCTACCCTAGTCATGCCTGGTATTGGAGGTGGGCTAAAGAAAAACTCCTCAAAAGCAGTGGAGCACAGCAGAGCAAAGCAGGCAGATTTCGCTCCTGTTCGCCATGTGTTCATTTTGATACAAAAAGACAACATCTGTTTTAAAGATGAAAAGGGCAAGCAAGTATTTAAGAAACATAGGGTCACCCTGAACACCTGGTTTGCATATCACAATTCTAAGTAAATGTATTCTAATAGGATTCTATGGAATTGCTGAAGATTTAAATGCAGAAATTCCAGCAGACGCTTGGGGGCAGCAAAGGGTAAGGGATGATTTATAAGATTAAGATGTTTGCTGAGATTTCTTGTCCGGTGGATTAACTGAATCCTGCAAGTTACATTCAGTCAAGTAAGCCTGTGCTGAAAAGCCAAAGTAAAATACACTTTTCACTGTGGTGAAAAGCCAAAGTAAAATACACTTCCAGCCACTGGAGAGTTAGGTGGATCTTGAATACAGATATTGGTCACCCCAGTCATAGAAGATGTAGGCCTAAAAATAATAATAATAACTAGCCGACCCCACACAGAGCATCTGTGTGCTCTTTGGGGACGGCAGTTGCCCCTTCCCTGCCACCTTCTGCCCCAGTCTCTCCTGTCCTCTCCCCAACCTTATGCCCAGGTCTGCACCGCTAGCACACTTTCCTTCCCCACCGGGCGCCCGCCCAGGCTCCTCTTGGGCACGGCTCCACTGCCCGCCTCCTCTCACCCCTGCCTCTTCCTGGCCGCCAAGCCGCTGCTCACCACAGCCAGCCCGGACCCACCGCCGCTGCCTCACCATGGCCGGCCCGGCTCGAGCTGCCTCTCCTCACCACCACTGCCGCCTCCCCCTCCTTGCCACCGCCCGCTTCTGCCCCCCCTTTCTCCCCCCTCCCAGCGACCAGGCCTGGACCTGCCTCCACCACTGCTTCTGCCCCCCACCACTTTCTTCCCCCACCCCAAGCGACGGGGCCTGTGCCTGCCTCTGCCGCCACATTTCCACCCACCAAACATCCCCGCACATCCCCAGTTGGCTTAGTGAAATAATTATATAGATAGATAATGGTGAATCTGATCCAATCCAACATAGAAATTGTCACGAAGGCCAATGTGACCCCCGCAAAACTGAAGTGTTGGATCCGGAATCCAATACTTCCTGAGATTCCTGTTGGACCCGAATTAATTGGCCACTAACCTAAGAGACAGCACACTGGCCATTTAACTGAGGTCCAACAGCAATGTTAGAACTTTCAGAATGAACTCATTCTGATAATATCCAACAAGGGAATGTGTGTCCAAACATGCCTATCGGACCAACATGACTGCACTGCCCTAGAACAGTGTTTCTTCCAGAAAGCTGTACTGGAGAGACAAAGAACTCCCTGTATTATGACAACCACCCCAGGCATCCTCCCAGAACTGGGAAGCAGGCCATCCATGTTCACTGGGTGGCCTTGGAAGCCAGCCTTGATAGTCTACCTGAGAAGGTTACTGAAGATAGAATTTGATTGTGTGTTTTAAACTACCTTGAGTCTTTCTAGATCCAATTAAGTATGTTTGTCCTTCCTTTGCTATGGGAACTAGACAAAGCATGAGCTACTGGCTAAAGAACAAATGTTTTATTGGTTGGGGGGGGAGTTGGGGGGGGGAGTATAAAAATTACAAAAACCAAACTCAAAACATGGCTAAATAAATACAGATCTCCTATATACATGAAAAAGACAATGGAGCTTGCACTCAAGCAGCTGGAAGCCACAGAAGAGGAGCCCAAGGAACTTAAGTCTCCAAATGGAAGTGAAATGGGAGCTAGGCAAGTAACGGGATCAGCCTCCAACAGTGGAGACAAAGTGGGTGTTTGAGAGAAGAGTCATGGAAGGAAATGATACATCCCTCAATTCTTCAGACTGACTCATTAAGCCAAATTTTGTTACAGCAGTGGATTAAATCACAGGCCAGCACCTGTGGGAGGACAATAGTTTAGAGAAGGAAAACAACAAGAAGGCGAATCCTCAGTCTGAGCAGACACTCTGCAATTCCCTCTTTCACACAGCTGCAATGCCTGAACATGTAAAGCTGGCCCAGCCAACGAGGTCATTGTAATTCTAGATCCTCTAAGAGGTAGCAGATACAGCCCAAAGGCCAAGCACCGCTGAGGAGGGGAGCAGCCTCCACCTTGTCCTCCCTCCCTTCATTCACTTTGTGCCTGGTATGCAACCGTAGCAGCAGCCTGGCTCTGAGATCCTTGCACCTTGCCATTCACCACCAGCAGGAGAGGGGTCTCCACTCGGATGCCAGAGAAAGAAAAACTCTGGAAAGAAAGGGGGGGGGGAGTCAGTCAAAACAGGACCATACCAAATCCTACTGACGAATCCATAAGAGTCCTGGAGTTTATCTGGCCATTTAAAGTTCTAAAAGTGTCATTAAAAATAAGGCCTTTTCCACATAATGCTTGCATGCCTTTTCTACCTAGAATAGTCTCCCTGCCAAATGACTGATCTACGAGCGAGTCACAGCTGCAACAGAAGAAAAAAGTCATAGGCCACAGCGCTGGATGAGCCTTGCACTACTTACCCCTGCTTTAAGATTCTCTGTACATTCAAGTTATTCTGTGTTGCCTATCACAACATTTACATTGTCTCCTCGTGCACTCCAATTATATTGGTGCACATACAGGGCCGGTGCTAGGGGTTATGGCACCCCACCCCCAGTATTAATGGCAAGATATACCCACCCCACCCCCCTGGGCTTTTGCATGTGCGTATGTACCCAAGGTTTTCTTTAATGTCCGCTCAACTCATTTTAGTTCCCTATGAGGGCCCACTCTGGATGTGCGTGCACATCAGGAAGGCCCCACTCTGAATGTGCGTGCACACTGCTTTGATACTGCCACCCAGAACAAAACTCATCTCAGCACACAGATGAAAAAAACTCAAGGGAATACTGTGGGAGAGAAAGGCAGCTTTAAAAAATCCCCATTAACTGATTTGCACAGTCTTATTTTGATGCAAGTCTCTTTAAAAAATCATTTATTCAGCAGCTTTAGGCCCTTATCGAATGGATTACTCAGCCTGCAAGATCCCAATGTTTAACATGCCCACTCCACTGGACCGCTGCCTGCCTCTGTCATGTCCTCCCCCCCCACATTCTTGTTGTGCCTGGCTGGATCCCTAGTTCCTCCTTCATCCTACTTTCCCCCCTTTCCTCTCCTCTATTCACCATTTCATACCTTGCTTCTCCCAGCCCTCACCCCATCCCCTTTCTCATGATCTCCCCCTTTTTGTCACTAGTTTTCTTAGTTCACATACATTGCCCTTGTTCTCTCTACTAGCTGCATGCTTGCTTTTTAAAATCCCAGTTTACTATCTTCATCCCCTTTTTGGTGAGAGTCAATCAGTAACCCACCCCACCCCTTTCCTTATCTCCCTCATCCCCCCCCCCATTTGATTTCTCATTTCACACATTGTACTTGTCCTCTTGCTTTTTTCTCATGCTTGCTTTTTAAAATCCCACTTTATTTTATCTTCATCTCCTTTTTGGTGAGAGTCAGCCAGCCAGCTGCCCCTTTCATTCTCATCTCTTCGGTGTTTTTCATTTGATTTCTCAGCACTGTTGCTTTTGTTTATGTTGGTTGGTTTTGTTTATGTTGTTTCTTTTGCCTGCCTTCCTTCCTCATTCCTCCCCTCTGTAGTAGTCAACAGTTAATGCATGCAGCACTCCAGTCAGAGCCAGGCAGTCAACCACTCGCCCTGCTGCCTGCCTCGTGTGTGTTTCTTTCAGCGGGGCTGGCTGCAGAGTCTTTCCTCTCATCACGCGAGAGACTGGAGAGATTCTGTGCACTGCACACAGCAGGCCCTGGCCAGGAGCAACCAGGCTGCCTGGGACTCAGGAGGCGGCAGGCAGGCAGCTGCCTGCCGTGGCTAGACCGAGTAGCTGCCCTCCCTGCCCCATGCCAAGAGAGATTGGTTGCTGCCTCAGTGGACACTGGCAGGGGACACTTTGACACCTGCGGTTCTTGCCTTGCAGCTTGGGGTGAGCACAAGGCGGTCTGCACTGTGGGCGCCCCTCAATGTTGGTGCCCCCCTGCGATGAGGTCCATGCTTACCGTGTTGTGCCAGCCCTGGGCACATAACCAAACTGGGAAGCAAAGGAGGGAAGGAGAGGCTAGACTGTACTCACCTTGCCTTGATGCTGAATGTGATGGTGCCGAAGGTGAGGCTCAGGAATGGCTACCGAGTCCCCAATTAGGACGCCCCAGCTTTGAGCCATGTTGTAAACAGTAACAGCAAAACAGGGGCCCTCGGGGGAGTCAGTCAGGCCAAAAGTGCTGTGAGGAGCAGGCAAGAGGACAAGAAGTGTTAGAAAAGATCAGTGAGGTTGGTGGATGGTCAATCAAGTGGGAAGTTCGTTATTTGCATACAATGCTCCATTCAAGGAGCTGGCCATGACCTATAAAGCTCTCACACAAACTGGACCCTACATATCCTTAACCTCAACCGAGAGTGCTCTATTATCAAACTTATCCAATCATTAAGGGCACAGAGAGACACTCTTGACAGTTTATCCTTGAGGGATCTGCCTTCTCCTGGAGGTGCACCAGAGCCATAGTCTGAATGCATTTCGCAATCAATATAAAATCTTTCTTGCAATTTAGTGGCCTCCTGAGGGTTAAGAAGGGGTGTTTGTGTGAATTTAAGTGGATGTTAATTTAAATTAAGAATATTTTAACTATGTTTAAATAAACATTGATACCTAACCCAAGCTTCCAGATCAGTGCAAGACCTAAGCCCTAACAAAGAGGAATACAGTTAAGCAAGCAAGAAAATAAGGAAACTGTCACCAAAAAAAAAAAAAAGATTCTAATGGATGGGCAGACACTCACAAGGGCACCTTCTCTTCTGTGGTGATGCTGAACAGCACCTTTCCCAGTACCACAGCACCTGTATTAACACCAGGCCGCAAGGCACTGAGAAGCCGATGTTCCAACTCCACCTTCTGACCCGAGGGGCCTTGGTAGTGTCCATCCCCACATGGGCCTAGATGGGTGGGGCGCAGGTTTCCTAGCATGCTTTGCAGCTTCTTGCCTTTCACCTTTCCCTGTGAGGGAGAAAGCAGAAGGGTTAATCACTGTGAAGGAGGGCAGTGGAAAGACAAGGAGACAAGTCTTGTCACCACCATACCTTGTTTTCAAGGAGGCTGGTGAGCCTCTCTAGGAAATCTAAGAGCTGCTGCTCCCGCTGACGTGGTTCTGGCCAAGCTGGATCAAGGGCTGCAGCCCGTGCAAAACCCTCCAGAGCTTCCATGTAGTTTTCTTCATACTTATAAAGCTGCCCCAAAAGAAAACAGAGCAGATGGAACAAAGAGCAAAGACTCCTGGGAAACAGAAGTCCTAGTATTTTAAATAAGGCAGGAAGAAAAGGAAGGAAAAAACAGGAAAAAACCTGAATACCTATTTCTAGTTAAGACTATGAAGCATAAAGCATTAGAGCTCTTGGATATTAGAAGGAGAGAACAGGTCAAATCATGGTTTGATTTAAGGACAGAGTACTCCCTGGCCGATCAAACACCGATTAGCCACTACCATACTGCACCACACTTCTTCCCATCAATACTCACTGTGGCTCGGTTGAGATGCAGGTCTGGATTACATGACGCATTGGGATCTACCTTCTCCTACAAAAGAAGGCCAAGAGAAGAACATGAGCACCCACACTTGCTTCCTCCATGCATGGAAGTTTCTAAGAGGCATTCTTTCTCCCCCAAGTACCTCTTCCAGGACACTTACTCACTTTAGCTTAGGGCTGTCCTATCTCAGGGCTGCGGGTAGGTCAACTGCAATTTTATGTAGGATAGAGGGATTACCATCCACCCCTAATTGAGAGGGGCTAGGATGTGTATTCATAAATGGCTCAACAGTAAGTCAGAACAGATCACTGACTTCTATTACCATCTTTATCCTGTTTGGTCTGGCATGCAAGATCATCCCCAGAAAAGTTACATTGGTAACTCGTTTCCACATACGCTGTTCCACCAGTTTACATGCACACAGAATGATTTCAAAAAGTTATTACATGGAGGAGCAAGTGTTTTTATTATTATTATTATTATTATTACATTTATATCCCGCTCTTCCTCCAAGGAGCCCAGAGCGGTGTACTACATACTTGAGTTTCTCTTTCACAACGACCCTGTGAAGTAGGTTAGGCTGAGAGAGAAGTGACTGGCCCAGAGTCACCCAGCTAGTTTCATGGCTGAATGGGAATTTGAACTCGGGTCTCCCTGGTCCTAGTCCAGCACTCTAACCACTACACCATGGATGAACTGCTATTATCCATACCAAGCTACTGTGGCCTTAATTTTTGTCTGCTGGACCTTTTCCCTTTGTTGGTGTGCAGGAGAGAAAGCAAGGCTGAAGTGTGTTCTGGGACGAGAAGAGAAGAGTGCCCTGGGGACACTTTCCTTCTTCTCCTCTGCACACCTGCCCATGTCTTTTGAGGCAGAATAACTATATGGACATGGTAAAAAATGCACCCTTTCAGTGCACTCTTTCTCTCGCTCCTGTGTAAATAATGTCACAAACTCCCCACACTCTTCTCAGGATTTGAACCTAGGGTCCCCACCATCCAAACCCAACACTACCTTAATGCCTGGCAATATAAAGTTATCCACAGAGGCCTAACATGGCCCACCAACCCCTCTTCCCCACACCATAGCCTGCTCTAGAGTCCCCTCGGGCACCTACTGCTTGAGCATAGGCACTCAGCGCCTGCTGCGAGATCTTGGGATTCTGCCCTGAATTGAAGAACAATGAGAGGTAGGCATTGCCCAGAACATCTGTGGAACACAGAGAACAGAGTTAGCAAGTTGCCTGCCAGTTCCCTTCTCTCTTATAGCCTACCCCTCCTTAAGATTTGTTAAAGAGAACACTGCAGACTCACACCAAGAGCGGCCATCACGCACGTCCATCTGGACGGCCAGCTTAGCCTGCTTCACACTGTCCATCACATTTTGCGCATGCTCATCGGCAGAATTTGTGCGCAACTGTCGTAGCACCATAGAGAGGTTCTGCAGGGAGGCCTTGTTCTTGCACTAAAGAGGAGGGAGAAAAGAAACATTCTCAGCTAAAATAAGGAGGCAGAACAAGACTTCCACATTAACTAAGACTTCACATCCCATCTCAGACATGACCCTATTCACTTCCTGAGGGTACTCCTTAGGACATACCCTTCAGCTGAAGGAAGCTTGCTTGATCGCTGTAACTGTGCAATTACATCAGAAAATCCAGAACGAGTTCCAAGCAACCCTTCAAACTAAAATCTTCCTCCCACTGAGAAGATCTGGGGAAGCTTACATGGCTGAGTGCACCAGAGAAGCAGGTATGGGCAGCAGAGATATCACCCTTTTTCCAGTAAACCTCTCCTAATTGATTCCAGGCCTCCACAAGTTCTGGGTCCAGCTTGACAGCTTTGGAAAGCAGCTCTTCAGCCTGGGCATTATAATCTGGAGAAACATTCAAGACCTTTCCCTTCAGCATCAGCATATGAGCTCGTCCCTTGGAAAGGCCTGGAAAAATAGAAAGCGTTACAGGTCTATGAAATGCACTTGTCATTGTGCAGGAAGTTCAGTTTCTGAGATGACACAATCAGTGTTCCCTCAAACAGGGATTTGCAGATGTTGTTGACTAAAACTCCCAGAATCTCCCACTGGAACATAGGAAGCTGCCATACACTGAGTCAGACTATTGGTCTATCTGCTCAGTATTATCTTCAGAGACTGGCAGCGGCTTCTCCAAGGTTGCAGGCAGGAATCTCTCTCAGCCCTGTCTTGGAGAAGCCAGAGAGGGAACTTGAAACCATCTGCTCTTCCCAGAGCGGCTTCATCCCCTGAGGGGAATATCTTCCAGTGCTCACACATCAAGTCTCCCTTTCATATGCAACCAGGGCGGACCCTGCTTAGCTATGGGGACAAGTCATGCTTGCTACGACAAGACCAGCTCTCCTCTCCTCTCCTCTCCTCTCACTGCAATGGCTTTTGCTTGGGGATTATGAGAGTTGTAGTCAACAACATCTGGGAATCCTTGTTAGAGGGAACACTGGACCCAATAACAAGAGCAAGATTTGTTTACAAAGTGCAGAAAAGTGTGAACTGCAGCAGATGGTTTAAAAGAAAGCTATAGAACAATTTTAGGTAGCATGAGAGAGCAAAGAATACTGGAGGGTATACAGGATGAAGAAATGTTTTCTGGGAATTACCTTCAGTAGCTTCCATCTGTTGCAGAGTCCGTTCCATCTCCTTCTGTACATCCTGCTGCTTTTTGCCAGCATCCTCCACCTTGTGGCTCTCAAAATAATGGTCCCGGAAATGGTACAATTGGTCAACCAGCTCCTATCAAGAAGTTGCCAAACAGGGAATGTTACTATCAGAAATACACCATATACTGACACACCAATGCTCCATTCTCTTGGAAGGGAGCACACAACTCAGTGCATAAGTGTACTAGACATATCTACTGATATTGTGATTTTCATGGACAGTGATTGAGAGACACCAGAAGTGTAGAACCGGGCCATAACAAGGTACTTATTCCTCCGCTGTTTCCCCCATCCAGCTTCTGAGAGCCTAGTGCCAGTTATGGAAAGGAGCAGGCTTTCATCTAAGGCAGGACTGACCTCTTCAAACTGCTTTCATTAGCTAAACTCTAAATTTTGTGAAGTAATAAGGGGGAAAGTAGTTACTAAGCACTAAAGAAGAAATAAGTGCTTTTCTCTCACCACTGAGTAACCACAGCCTACTTTTAGGGAATAGGCCTTCCAACCTTAAGGGATGGCTTCTAAACTTCTGTGAACTCCAGCAATCTGCAAGGCTTTAATCATACTGCACATCACATAATATATCCTCGGGAATAGAACCTGGACAGTTCTATGTTCTGTGAAATCTAATTTTTCTTATAACCCCCAAGTAACATTGAAACTAGGGGAAACCTGAGAAGAAACAAGAAGGGGCTGAGTTTCAGCAATCAAACGGGGGGCGGAGATCTTTACTCTGCACAGGTTCTTCTAATCCTCCTCAGCGTTCCCGTAGCTCCCAAATCACAATCCTCCATTTATCTCCAAATCACTTCCCGCATTGCCCGATATATTGTAATCCTAGAGCATATTTTAAGGTTGTTTGAGGAGTAAATTAGATTAGGCGACACAGCTGATCACAAGCGTCTTTCTGCACCCCCGGGAACTGCTGTTCTGCTTCGCTGATTCCTTGGTTTCTCAATGTTTCTACGTTCTGTGCGTGTGAATCCTGGCACAAACTACACTTGCACAGAGCAAACAAAGAGCTCAATCGTGGGGTGGGCGAGTCTCTGCAGTTCGGAAAGCATACCAGCTTGGGTGGCAGCCAAAAATAAAAACGCAAGCGTGCGACGAAAACGAGAACGATCCTTTGCACTCCCTACCTGTAAGCTTTGTCGGACTTGTGGGCTATCTTCTTCTTCCTCAGCCATGATTGCTCTGGCCCTCCCTTTCCTGCCATTCTCTTACTTACAATTACAATACAGACCCCCCCCGAAAGACCTACAGGGACATCTAGAGGTCTGGAGGCCACATTACAATGCAAGAACTTCGGATAGCTGTTTCCTTCCTTGCACAAAGAGAAAGACACTCTAAGAAGTTGGTTCCCTTCACGGGGGAAAGATGCTCTGAAACTGAAATCTCAGAAGAACTTTACCCAGGATGCCAGAATTTTTGAAATCAAGCGCTGACGATCCTAAACCCAAGTTTAGGGAACAAATTGCTAGCCGTTAGGGAATAGTAAGAACATTCAGAGACCACCACATCACAGCTGAATGTATTAGAATAAATTATGATCTTGCAAATTGACACATCTTGGGCTACATTACACACCTAGACTGTTTTCACTCATCATGACACAAAGAGTCCAATCCTATGTAGAGTTAGGCAGACGTAAGCCCATTCTTAAAGCAGGCTGTATGAACCTAACACTGCATACCATCCAGCTGTAAAAACACCTTTGACACTCTGTATGTGATGTCACTTTCCCAACTACTAAATTAACAGCTTCTCATTCTTAATACAGACTATGTACCTTTCAGCCCATCTTCTATTAGCATTGGAGTTGTAATACAGAACCAGGTGATTCATGTGAATGCACAGTATCATAGAGACTGGAAAGGACCCAAAGGTTATCCAATTCAGGCTGCAGAGTGACCCAGGAGCACTCATAAATCAGACCTAATGAAAGTGAAATTCAATTTAAGTGAAATAACCTATATAATCTTCTTCTATATATTTATTTCTCTAAGCCAGGCCATGTGTGGGGATGTAGCAGAAAGGAGGCAATTGGCTGACAGTGGCTGGAGGAAAGGAGGCGATTGGCTGACAGCATGCAAGAGTTCAGAAAGCAAGAAGGCAGCAGCTGGAGAGAAGTGTGGGTGGCTGCTTCGGATGTGAAGCAGGGAGTGGGGGGAGAGAGTGAGCGAGCGATTTATGTGGAGGAGAGCAAGAGAGTTGTGGGGGTGAGAGCAAGCAAGAGAGTTATGGGGGGGAGAGCGAGTGAGAGAGTTGAGTGGGGGATGCCACAGGCTCAGTGCATGACCACACAGATGCTGTGTGGGGTCAGCTAGTTAATAATTAATTCTCCAAGACGGCCCATGTGTGGGGACGCGGCAGAAAGGACGTGAATGGCGGACAGAGGGGGAGAGAGTTCCAGAGCAGCAGGGAGTTTGGCAGGTGGCTGGAAAGCAGTTTGACAGTTGGCAGGCGGGTGGGGGGGGGTGCCGTGAAGTGGCAGGGAGCAGGGAGCTCAGAGGCTGGCAGGCGAGTGGGTGGCGGGCCCTGGCAGTGGCAGGGGGAAGCAAGGACTGAGAGACAGAGACAGAAAGACTGAGGAGAGAGAGAATCGCAGGAGAAAGAGAGCGGGAGAGGGCTGTGGGGAGAGAGAGAGCTGGGGGGGGCAGAGAGCGAGCAAGAGAGTTGTTAGGGGCAGAGAGCAAGCGAGAGAGTTGTGGGGGCAAAGAGTGAACGAGAGAGTTGGGGGCAGAGAGCAAGCGAGAGTTGGGGTGCAGAGAGTGAGCAAGAGAGTTAGGGGGAGAGAGTGAGAGAGTTGGAGGGAGCACAAGTGAGAGTTGTGGGTGAGAGCAAGTGAGAGAGTTGGTGAGGTGAGAGCGAGTGAGAGAGTTGTGGGGGGAGAGCGAGCGAGTTGTGGCCAGATCTGTAGGTTTGTGGTGAATGATCAAGATGATGTATGGATCCTTTGGGGCTTGTGTAGACTTCCTCCCCCTACCCCCAAATGCACTCTGGCCCAGTTGGTAGTGAGTCGGTGGTGAAATGAATATATAAGGAGAGGATGCTTATTTTGCAGGGGTTGGTACTAAGCTCATTAGGTCCAGGATCCAAAATTATGTAGCTGCACCTCTGGAATACAGTGGGATATACCACAGGAAAGATACAAAGACAAAATATAGAGCAAACATGTTTTCTACACACCTCTATCTACAAACAGCAAGAAACAAAACAAAAACAATCTTGAAAATATGTTTATAAACATAATTGTAAGAAAACATATCACTACAGCACAAGTTTGACGGTTTAAAATGATAAGCGGGAGAGGAAGCATTATATTATAGTTACAATACAAGTTATGTATTCCAGTGACAGTACAACAACCGGTAAAATGACAGTGTGGAACAATGTAATCCATAACACATTTCACTGATGTTCACCATCTTTTAGGATGTCAGTGATATTATGTGTCTGCATAGGGAAGGGTTATTGGGTTGCATAACTTGAATCCAGAAGATTCAAGTTATGCAACAATCTTAAAGGGAGACCAACAGTAACTGCTACCGACAACCAGAACACTTTGGGGAGGGAGGGAGGGAGAAATATTTGAAAAGGAATTGACTGTAGGTGGAATGGTGAGTCTTCTGGTCCTCGGTGAAGACTTCCTTGCTTTGAAGTTTGCTATGGCTGGGATTTGGGGGGAAATGTTTGAGCAATATGATGCTCCCTGGATTTCACCAAGATCTGTTCTGTGGGTTCTTTTGAAAACCCCAGGTCTCAAGCAGCACTTCTGCCCACTGCCCCAAGGTTTTATGCGTAAACTGGATTTTTCAAACATCCACAGTAAAGTGCCACCACAAGTTCCAGTTTACATTCTCTTAATTTTGTAGGCCCTGTTGCCTCCTGGGTGTTGTTCCAGATCATTGCCAGGAGAAGCAAAGGAAAAAAAGCTGTTGCCAGACTCGCCCATTGGGGGAGAGGTGGCAAAGAAGGGTCTGAAATTGAAGTCCCCTGCACCATGCCGACTCTGGATAGGTGTTACATCCCCAGAAAACCTGGCAGCATTACCTGGAACATGTGAGTGAAAGATATATTAGTTTGGACATGTTAATTTCCTAGAAATAAGACAATAATAACTACAATAGTATGCAAACCTCAAAAGCACGCAATATATGTACTTCAGAAGGGCCACACTAGATTTGATATGGGAGATACATGACCAGGATCTCCCATGTTTATTTTTAAAGTTAACCACAGCTGCAGTGGCAGGGTGCAATCAGATCGGGACTGTGGTTCTGGGAAGGGGAGGTGGTTTAAACCTTTCCCCCATGTCATTTCCCCAATTAAAATCCCATTTCCTAAGCTGCTATTTGTACTTCATATATGAAACTAATGAGCATGCTCTATGATCAAAGTCCAGGACTCTCAAGCTGCCGTTTCAACATTTTCAACACATATTTCCATTATTCCTTTCTTTTAAAATTAGATTTAGCTTCAAAATAATCTCAGAAAATCAACATCACTCATCATAATGCCGATTCAAACCCCACTTTTGAGCAGTCCCACAGAGTTCAGCTGGAAGACTTTGGGGAAATAGGATGTTGATTGCAGCCTGAGCCTACAAGCGATAGCAGGCATTACTTGTACCCTTAGCTAAGCAGGTTCCACCCCGGTTGCATATGAATGGGAGACTAGAAGTGTGAGCACTGTAAGATATTCCCCTTAAGAGATGGAGCCGCTCTGGGAAGAGCAGAAGCTTCCAAGTTCCCTCCCTGGCTTCTCCAAGATAGGGCTGAGAGAGACTCCTGCCTGTAACCTTGGAGAAGCCGCTGCCAGTCTGGGTAGACAATATTAAGCTAGATAGACCAATGGTCTGACTCAGTAGATGGCAGCTTCCTATGTTCCTAAGTAGTCTGAAACTGTATCTCAGAGGATTCATTCTATATTCTATGCTAAATCATTGTAAAACCGCTTAGAGAGCTCTGGCTATAAAGCGGTATATAAATGTAAGTGCTATTGCTATTGCTATATTCAGTACAGTGCAATGTGTGCAAGTGGAATGGGAGTCATTCAATAGATAAGAGATAATCAGAAAAGGTTAATGTTAATTACACGGCACTTACATGTTTAGCCCTACTATCTTGTTATGTTCAACACAGAGACAATCTATGTACAGATCTGCACACATGTACAGTTATTGACACACACAGTAGTTCACTTGCTATCAGTATGCTGCATTTGAGGGGGCCTATATCCAGGTTCACTTTCAAAAATAAGTAATATAGTCATTCACACAAGAACATGTACATAGGCACAGACACTTGAGTGTGTGTACAGTGCAATGGCTGAATAAGTCTAGTGGTGTGACTTTATTAAGACATAATTAGTGAATTGTGATAATCAAGATGTTTATTTGGCTGACTACAAAGTTCAGAAATTCTTATGCATTGCTAAGAGCAACTGGAAGTCTCAGAGAAGAAATGAATTAGTAGGAGTTGGAGACGTAATGTTTTCAACACAGCTGCACTTTTCTACACAAATAATCTTTCCCCATAACCAAGCACGTCTCTCGCATACTACCCTACATAGAAAAGTTCATTGCATTTCAGCATTATCTCTGCCACTGTATATAATAGTATATGTGAACTATCAAACTGACAAGCTATTGTCCATACCCAAAGGGAAACCAAAGACAGCAGGTTGAGGTATCATAGGAGGTTCCTGGGCTGCCTCCTGGCTGGCCACAGCAATGTTACGCAAGCGTAGGCTGTCATAGAGGCCCTGCAGTTTTTGGTACTGGCGGTTGCGCTCCATGAGTTTCTCTGAGAGTTCAGTGAATTTCTTTTTGTATTCCTCCAGTACTTTCTTCAGAGAGGAGACCTCACTCTTCATTGAAGTCATTTCCATATCTTTGCTCTGGAGCTGCTGCGTATAGACTTTCTCCATCTGCTTCAGATGGCCCTCTGCCTTGCTATAGGTATATTCTTGGTAAAGGTGTTCTTGGTGAACCTTCAAGGACCAGGAGAGAAAGTGAGAGGCACTAGAGTGTTATTTAACCACTGGAAAATCAGCCTCAAATCACATGTGATGCTCAATTGTGTTTTCTTTGCTTAACAAATTACAGTCATGGAGTCTGCAGTTCATAGCAAAAGACTAGTGGCAGGGAGGGATGGAGGTTCAACTTTTAAACCATTTTGCCTTTATTGGCTTTTCCACTAATATCCACCTCCAAGCTGGTATTCTGCCAGCAGGGCAAAACCAGAGGTGCACCTAGGTAATTTTGGAGGCTGGACCTAAAGGCCTTTGGAGGCCCCCCACCCCAGCTGCAAATTAAACATCATCATACTCCGCCAGGCGGCCACACCACCCTGGACAGACTAAAAAGGATTTGCGGGGGGACGGGCTGTGGAGGCCCTGGACTCTAAAGTCCAGGGTTAACAGCACCTCTGGCAAAACCAAGGCATGAGTATAGTGAAATTATCAGAAGCTCTGAAAATCTGCTCAGCTGTGAACACATTATAGTGTAGTTTACAAGAACAATCCAGCTTCTTAAACATAAGCCAGGAAACTTCAGTGGCCTTTTTTTTTTAAAGTATGATTGCAGTCCTCAGGTTAAAAATGTTACCCAACCACCAGCAGTTCTTCTTTTCACCGTCCCCTTCTCCTTGCTCTTACAGAAATATTCAAAGTGTTCAGGCATACTTTTTCATGGAGTTTTCCAAAACTGATGTCTTTGAAACTATAAAATCTGAGCATAAAGAAACATACATTGGATTTCCATGCCAAAAAGATAGCAAGGCATAGGTCTGGCTTTATTCTTGCTACAACATACAGCATTGGAATGTGTGTGGCAAGAATAAACATCACTTTGCACAATGTTCTAATTACAGAGTTGTTGTTATGTGGTCACTGAATATAGGATTTGTACCACCAGATTAGAGACTCCTAAATATAATGCCCTGAGGAGAAAGAATCACTGAGTAAATTATGGCTTTGTTCTTAAGATGATGACTTTGCTCTCTGACAAACTGTATTTAATTTCTGCCAGGTATTTGAGAAATTAAAATCAGTAATTCAAAGAAGTGTTACTGAATTTGTTGAGATGTTTATCCAACTTTACGATTTTTAGAACATGAATGCCTTCTTCCTACAGCAAAATGCCACTGTTGGAGACCCATTCAAGTTTACCTGATATGTCCAAAAGGCTAAAGCCCTGGAGCTGATATCCAGAATAATTTCTGGCCGCAATCCAGCCAGGACCATGGCCTTATATTCCTCAGAAGGACTGAGCTCTGTCCGAACAATGTCTAATTTGCCAGAGAGGGCACTACTGCAAGCAGGACAAACTGCTGGTGAACGGCTGAACTCGCCACTGCCGTGTTGGTCGCAAAAGATATGTGAGCAGGCTGTGACCCATGCGTAGCCTGAAAGTTTGACTCGGCACTTGCGGTAATTGCAAAGAAGCATATCCTCACATACAGACATTTTAATGGAGCCAGCAGCAACACGTGCCTCCTATGGGATAGGAATATAGCATTCAGCATATCAAACTCACAGAGATGGAAGAAATATTAATGCCAAGATGTTCAAATTGCTTTACAAACTGAAGCTGAGAACATTCTTCATTCATTACATTTATATCCCATCCATCCTTCCTTCAAAGAGCCCAGAGAAGCATACCACCCAAGCCAGAATCTTTTCCCATGGTTTGACTTCACAGAAGGAGTATCATCTTGTAATCAGAGTATGTAATTATAGCAGTTTGGGGTACATATTGAAGGGTTTTTGTGTGGAATATTTAGTGTCTTTTATTTAAAAAAAAAATTACTTCCCTTTTGTACCCACAATCAGGAGTGGTTAAACGAACAGTCAAGGGGATGGATTCTGCCCTACAAATTCCATGTATGGCCAGTCGTTGTGCTGTGCTGCTTTGGTTGCACTATTACACCTTAAATATTGTTTTACTTAGTCTAAAGATTTATCTCCTCTCTTGATAAAATGATCTCCAATGTGACTTTCAACCCATTCAATACAATACAACCCCCCCCCCCAAAAAAAATCCTGTGTGGTGCTTCTCTTTGTTCTGGCCACTCTAGAGCAGCTTTCCCTTCAGTTCTGCAGCCCTAGATATGTAGAAATGTAAGTGATGCAGCTTTCCCAGACATGGAGCTATGAGAAAAGGTGCGCTTCAGCTTCTCCCCCAGGAGCCGAAAAGAGTGGCAACTTTAGAAGACAGCCGTCATGGAACACTGGGCCTATCCCTCTTTCGGCTTAAAAAGAAAAGAAAATACGTCAAGAAATGACGCTGTGTTGCGCGCGCTCTCTCTCTCTCTCTCTATATATATATTCACATTTGTGCGCAGCTACGAGGCAATGCTGAAATTAATGCGTGCGCTTGTGAAGGCGTGTTTGTTTACGTTGGGGAACTCGCAATCCTCTCGAAACTCCTCCACCCCGCCCCTTCCGAAGTTCTGTTTAAGTGTTAAAAAGGCGGGAAAATGTGTAGACACCTCCCCCACCCCACTGAACGCTTCCCGCCCAGCCGTTGAGAACTCTCCCGCCCCCGCGGAACCGTTCACGCTCGCGCGTTTCCCATCAGCTTTTCAAACTTAGTTCTAAAGCTTCTCTCCTAACGCTCCATCGAACCGTTCAAACGATTGACTGCGAGCTCGGGAGGGGCGTAGCGTGTGTGTGTGCAACCCCCTCCGACTGATAGGAAACGTGGACTGCGCTCTCCCCTCGGTTACTTGCATCATCCGCCTGCAATGGGCTGTAATTCATTGACTGACTTGCCCCATTAATTTTCCTGGGACTACTCTTGAGTAATTAGCCTGCCTGCAGGTCAAGAACAGGCTGTTTTTGTGTATTAGGGTGGAGCAGCCCCCTGCAGTTTGTTACACACTATGCTTTTCCTGTGGCACTCACCAATAGTTTGAGAGGATAAAAGCATCATTTAATCATTTTTATTTAAAAAAAGATCCTTTTCTGCACCCTGGTTTTCAGGTCTGGAAGCACTGCAGCCCCCAAAAAAGCTGGCTCTGTATTGGTTTTTCCACAAAGTATTTAATTTATTCAAGCTGAATTTTGCATTATGAGGATACTAATGGAAGCAGCCAGACATCAAAGTACTGTATTAGTTTTCAAATTCAGTAAAATCCTCCTTTTAGCATGCAGCCTGCAGAGAAGTAGGGGAGCAGAAGAAAGGCTACAGCTAACACTGACAAAATCCTCAGATTTTATTCAAATTGGGTTCACCCCTGCTTGCTGGGACACATTAACCACCCTCACTACATTTAAGTGTGTTCTTCTGAAAAACCCAATTACTCTCAGCTGAAGTAAAAGGGAATTGATGAACACCCACTTGTATAAACTTGCAGCACCTATGAAGGAATACCTTGTCACAGTCAAGCATTTTTTTTTAAAGCTCTACTTCACCCAACACTGTCCTTAGAAAGAAATGGAATTTTAGGTAGTTTAAATGTGTTTACTACACAGACCTTCACTCTGCAGCTGCAATCTGCTAAACGACCAGTTTTAGCCAACAAAATCCAAGTGCCGAAGAACAAACTAGGACAGCCCTTGTGTAGGACTTAAACCATATTATCCTCTTCAGTGAACACATTTCCAGCAGCCATTTAGCTTTGAAAAACTGAGTACATGTTTTGAGTCCTGTCTTGCAACCAAACCATTTCACTTACTCATGGCCAGCTGGGATCTCTTCAAGAGGACCTGATAACTAAGTTACAATTATACTTTGTGTCTAGACTGATACCTGCAGGTGTCACTCTTGAAAGACTACAGCATTTTGAGAAGTTATATGTGAAGACAACCTGGGTTTCAAATGACCACTAATTTAAAACTGCAGTTTATTTGTATCCATATCCCACCCTTCCTCCAAAGAACTTAGGTCAATGTACATAGGATACCAGTTTTTGTCTTCAGTCACCTTCTAAGGTAGGTTAGGCTGAGAGAATGCTACTAATCCAAGGCGACCCTGTGATTTTTATATGAGCAAGATTTGAATTCCAGTCCCCTCACTCTTAGTCCACAATAGCACACTGGCTAGTTTAAAGTAGACAAGAGTGAGTTTCCATACATTTGATGTCCTGCCATTTTAATGGAAGGCCATTTTGAGGAGTGACAAGTCAGTTTAAATGAGTTTTCCAGCCAAGTTAATGTTGCAAGCTTGTTATGGAATAGAGATTTATTTTCCATAATAAAGATATGGGGAAGATATGGCATAATAATAAAGATATGGGGAAGATATGGCGTGGAGTAAGGCATCTAACACATATGTAAATCTACCTTCATCCCTCCTTTCCTGCAAACCACTTAACTGTTAGTTGGAGAGGAGTACCTGTTTGAAAACCCCAACTCATTAAGTTGTATGAACCTGTTAAATATAACACTAAGGTACAAAATGATTCAACAGGAAGTTTATTGCATGTAGACACAACCATGGGAATTTTTAATCCATCATCTTGTTTTGGAAAGTTATGGCACTGTCTTCTGTGTATTTTTTCAGCAGAAAAAGAAAAACAGTTCTCCCTTTTAAAGTCCATTTCCAGCATCCCTGTGGAAAAACATGATTTAGAAATTTAAATATGCATATTCAAGCTGCCTGTGAAGTTGTTCAGCAATTGCAATTCAAGTCCTGCAAGAACAACAATTTTGGCTCACATTCCAAAGTTTATGTACCAGCTAAAAGATCCCACCCCACACCTTGCAGAAGCCTCAAGCTTATTCTTGGAATGTGTGACCCCGCAAAATTCAGTAAAGTGCCACAGGATGGCCAAATCCATCCAGAAACACCCTGAGTGAAGAAAGGCCACCTTTAATATTTGATGACACAAAATCCCACTACCTAGGCTTGAGGCAGTGAGAGGAACGGTCATCAGGTACTACTACATCTAGCATACTTAGAACTTACCAAGCCCACTTCAACTTTCCACAGTCGTCCTGTTAGTTCACTTGAGAGATATTGGAACTGCCAAGCACTTACACTTTTCCTAAGAGAGTTTCAGGATAGGTGGGGTGTCAAGCCTGTTTTTATCTCTTCAGAATTCCCATCCCTATAAAACAAGTGGCAGATCTTCATTAGCTGATATGAAGGCTTCAAATTCAAGATTTTGCCATATATAAAAACTGGTTCCTGTTCCCCTCTGCTAGGGAGCTGGACTCTTCATGACAACCAAACCATCAAGAGTTCCTATAGGTAATCTCCATGGGCCAAATTAGACCCCACAGTGGATATTTTCAATCTTTGGCAACAGCTAAAGGCCACCTTAAGTGATGCAGTGGCAAAATGCTTGACTAACAAGCAGAAGGTTGCTGGTTTGAATCCCCACTCCAACAATATCGGGCAGCCGCAATATAGAAACAAGCTGAAAGGCATCAGCTCATACTGCACGGAAGGAGGCAATGGTAAACCCCTCCTGTATTCTACCAAGGAGAACCACAGGGCTCTGTGGGCGCCAGGAGTCAAAATCAACTCGACAGCACACTTTACCTTTATAGACCCAATCAACTCCCTTCTCTCTTCCAAAGTAAGCAAGATTGCTATAGAACATTTACTCTCAGCAGCCACTCAGCCAGAGCACACTAGCATGCTTTGGCAGAGCAACAGCTAGACAGGAACAGTCATGTATTCACTCCTTGACAGAGAAGTGAGGGTGAGGTCCCTAGAGGTGTGTGATATGTTCAAAGTTTAAGAGGTCCAGAGGCCTCCCCCCCCCCAAGTTTCCAAACCACTGTGAAAAAGAACCACCACCCTAGTACTTTGAGTTAACATGGCCTGTTTAACATAATTTCCCTCTATGAAATTGGTTAGAATGGCCTTGAAGTATGTACAAGGACACCAACAATTTGGGCGGGGGGAATCTAGGAAAGTAAAAACACATGGTATTGTGCAGAGGGGAGAGGGTCTGCTCAGGGCATGTGTATAATCAGGGTTAATCAGGTGAAACACGGACAGAACATGCAGCTCATCACAGCAGACTCAAGTTCTCCTAACACCGCCAACCAAGTCATCAGTCCAACCAAGGTGCAATAATGTATTCCTTTGAGAAGCTAAGGTCATACCTTTCCTCCACTATCAAGCTCCTCTACAAGATTGGAAATCCTAGGCATTTTTGGGATTTGTTCAGTCCATCTTGTAATACAGCTGCTCACTTAAGAACTCCACAGAAGATCTGGCATTCATTCTCCAAATCCATGATCTGTGAAAAAAGCCAACAATTGTTATAAATGAACATGAGTTTCCCATTCCAAGACCAGCAGATATGGTGGTTGTTGCCGCATTTTTTGTAATGTACAGATAAGAACCAGTGACCTAGAGCAGGGATTCTCAATGTTGGGTCCCCAGATGTTATTGGACTTCAGCTCCCATAATACCCAACCAAAGGCCACTGGGGCTGGAGATTATGGGAGCTGAAGTCCAATAACATCTGGGGATCAACTCCCATAATCTCCAGCCCCAGTGGCCTTTGGTTGGGGAGAATTTCATATACCAACAGAAGGAGCAGAAAGTTAAGTGGCTGAAGATGATGGGGTGTGCAATATTAACTCCACCTTCTTCTGCCAGAAACAGAGAGCCCTATTCAGACTATGTAGTCTGAGTGTAAACATGTCTGTACACTCATACATGTTTGTGCAAATGACTGGATCTGTGGTATTTTAAAAGTGAACCTGGCTACAGACCCATCAAATGCTTGGTGCAGACAGGATATGTATTAATAACTGAACCTGTGTACAGCATACATGGTTCCACGTATCCACGGCTGGGTAACTGACACCCAACCTCAGCATACTGGTGGGGGGAGGGATTAATTTTAACATATCCAGTGTCAGGGTGGCTGGAAATGACCTCAGAAGTAATTTCTGACCACCATTTTGGAGTAAGGAGCCATTTTGTGACTCAAAAGTGGGACTGGCTGTTTCCCCCCCTATTTTTCCAGCCTCCAGGAACCTAACCTCCACCCCCATAATGCCTTGTTATCCACAGTTCCATTGCAGCAGAGAATGGAACCCCCATGGATAACATGATTTACCTGTACACTCATTGTAGAAATGTTGAACATAATGTGAAGGTGCTGGGAATTCAGGTGGGCCACATCAGGCCCAGAAGACCTTTGGTGCACCTCACTTTAAAGGATTCATTAAACATAACTTGGGTACAATGGCACATAGCCAGATCTATTATTTAAGAGATTGTGAACATTTTAGTGTGACAAGAGCTGAAAAGGCAGTTATTCATTTTCAGGTGAACTTGCAATTCTTATTCAAAAGAGACCCTCCACATAGCATCAGGATAATAGAAATCCTGTTTAGTTAGCCCTTACCTAAAGGCATGTGGAACAGAAGTTTGACTGGTGCTTTCCATAGAAACACAGCATTGCTTTGATGCAGATGCTTCCAATAGTCCTCCATTTTCTCAGTCTGTGGAACACAAGGGGAAGAACACATTAACAGAGCGCACAAACAAAGCTCAATTGTCCATTTCATTAGCATCAAAAGCAAATTTAGACATCACAGTAGCAGAGAAATTCCAGGATAATACAAAAGGAGACTGAATAGAATGCCTGTTTGAGACTGCAGTTAGAGGGCTTTCCACCACATGGCCCAAGCAGCTTTTAAGCTCTTCTTTGACATTTAAAATAAATTAGTTTACATGATGTGGCTTGCAAATTATACACCAGTTTATAGCCACAAGATACTTCTAACACCACATGTATTAAAGAATCTTCACTGGAGAGCCAGTATCTAATCTAATTATTTTTGTTTTGAAATGGTAGTTTCTACCTTTTAGCAAAAGGTAAAGCGAGACTAATCTTTCCACCAAAGCTTTATTACATTACATTTCTAGCCACCTCTCCCAGGATCTTCCACATATTCACATTGAAGCCATTTTTAAAGACATGGTGCTTAAATTGGACCATGAAGTATAGTCACGTTTATTTGCAAGCAAAAAACCCCAATGAAAACAAGCGAGGCGTACATCCGAGCAACCACATTAAAATGCCGAAGATAGCAATTTGAGATTAAAATTCGAGCCATCTAATTGTGCCCTTGCTATTACAGCTCTCTCCAAGGATATAAAAGAACGGATGGCAAAAATTAACACAAGATTAATAATGGATTAAACCACGGACAGGAGCACGACTTACCGACAACCACATCCAAAGAAACGAGCCAAGAGAAAGAGGAAACGCCGGGTAGGCGGCCCAGGAAATACCAGCACAAGTCCTGCTATTGGCTGAAAAGACAAGCCAATCACTGCTGTGGCTCGAGTACGTTAATACGGGCGTTAACGTATTAGGAATAAGGGCAAGCTTGTTGCATTGCTCTCCAGGTTTAAACTACTGTGCCTTAGCTATATGTCGTTTATTAACGCTTGCATTTTGCGGCGAAGTGTCCTTTGCAAATTGTGGGATATATTTGTTTTCTCTTTCTAGTTCAGTTATTCCGCCTTTATTACCAATGTATGAATTCAATATAATGGGGTGTGGTAGAAAGACTCTTTTACGGTTTGGTTCTTATTCCGATGAACGGGACAAGCTGCTAAGCGCCTCTTAAATGCTTGGGGGAAATAAAATATTTGATCTGGCTATTCACAATTTCTCCAGATTGTGCTACCAGTTTTGGCTCAGCTGTGAGGAATCAGTCAGATAACTTTGTAGGAATGAAACTGCCTGTTGAATGCATTGCAGGTTATTTGCGAACTACCATTTGGATAGGTAGCGTTTTGGGGGAGCACCGCACCTTGTAAACATGCGTCAAACTGAATTGGATGTATTTCTTGGAACTGGTTGGGGAAGCTGTACCTGCTGAATTCCTGCTTGGATATAGTCCTCTCAAGCTGAAGGATCAAGCCAGAGTGGGGTAGTGTGGAGACTAATTTGTAAAGCCAGCTTAATATAGAAACCCTTCACAGTTTGTATGGTGTGGAAATTAAGATGCCCATCTTAACTTGCAGTTTCCATACTCTTTAGAGTGTTTGTGCATGCTGTTGCTATATTCAAAAAAGAGAGATGAGGGGTTTTTTGTATTTGGAGATGTAGTACTCATCAGCAGCAAAAGTGAGCATGAATTATTCCCTTTGCTAAGCAGGGTCTACCCTGGTATACATTTGGATGGGTGACTACATGTGAGCACTGTCTATAGTAAGATATTCCTTAGGGGATGGGGCCATACCTCAGTGGCAGAGCCTCTGCTTTGCATGCAGAAGATTCTAGTTTCACTCCCTAGCAACATCTCTAGGTAGGGCTGGGAAAGACTTGCCTGAAACTTTGGAGAGCTACTACAAATCAGTATAGACAATAACAATACTGTACTAGATAGACCAGTGGTTTGACTCTATATAAGGCAGCTTCAAAGCTTCCTGTGGTCCTATGCAATTCTATACACATGTGGACAAATGCATTGGTACCCCTCCATGAAAAAAGAACCCACAATTGTCTCTGAAATAACTTGAAACTGACAAATTTAATTGGCACCCATCATTGTTTATTCCACATTTTAACAAAAATCAGACTTTGCTTTAGAGTTTTGATGCAACAGAATATTTCAAATAATAACACAAATGAAAATGGCATGGACAAAAACGATGGGACCTTTAACCTAATATTTTGTTGCACAACCTTTAGAGGCAATCACTGCAAACAAGTGATTCCTGTAGCTCTCAATAAGACTTCTGCACCTGTCAACAGGTAGTTTGGCCCACTCTTCCTGAGCAAACTGCTCCAGCTGTGTCAGGTTTGAAGGGTACCTTCTCCAGACTGCATGTTTCAGTTCTTTCCATAGATGTTTGATAGGATTCAAATCAGGGCTTTGGTTGCCAGATGCAACCAAGCAGCCCCAAAACATAACTGAGCCTCTTCCATGTTTCACAGTAAGTATGGTGTAATCTAACTTTGAAAGCTTCATTTTTTCATCTGTGGACATAGAGCTGATGTGATGACTTGCTAAAAAGCTCCAGTTTCATCATTAAAAAGCCAGACTGGAATTTGCTAAAATGCATATTGACAAGCCACAATGTTTCTGGGAGAATGTCCTTTGGAGAAATGAGACACAACTGGAGCTTTTGGGCAAGTCATATCAGCTCTATGTCCACAGACAAAAAAATGAAGCTTTCGAAGAAAAGAACACCAAACCTACTGTGAAACACGGAGGAGGCTCAGTTATGTTTTGGGGCTGCTTCGCTGCGTCTGGCACGGAGTGCCTTGAGTCTGTGCAGGGAACAATGAAATCTCAAGACTACCCTACCCTTCAACAGAGGAGGACAGATTAGTAAATCAGAGGGCTAGAGGAATCAAGACATTGGTCATTCCTTCTCTCTGCTGCTCTGACACTATCCCTTTGATATGTAGATTGCTACTCTCAGGGACTGCCTGCCTGCCTCTCTCATCCCTAAAACACACGCTTGGCTCTCTTTGCACCATCTGTGCACAGAGATGCAGACAGCATCTGTTTGTATCCAGCTAGCTAGCTAGATTAGAGATCCTATCTCTCCACTTTACTATCTAGAACAGAGTTCTCCAATAAAGACTCCTCATATTGACTTGAAACTATGAACTAGCTCCAAGTTTCTTTTGCTCTCAGCAAACACGCATGCCTGGGCAGACTCCGCTGTGTTTTGCCTCTGTGCACTCTGCTGTAATAGAAGGGTATCTCTTACCAGAGAGAATTCCCAACACTAAATACTTCAAGGCAGAGTGTGCACACTGCAGAACTCCTGGCCTTTTTACTTTTCACGCTACCTTCAGGGCTGGCTCCCGCAAAGTGAACACATTGTAAGTATGAATAGGGGGAAATGCTTACGCTAATCTATATTGCAAAACTTTAATACATTTTATTCTTGGAATCTATACTTGTCAGTTGGGAATTCTGTGGCAACAAAGCCTGGTCATACATGCTTCCTTCCCACTCAAGGCAGCAGGGCTTGCTAGGGACCCAAGCTGGGGAATTGCCTGCACAGCTGTTTTGCCTTAACAATCCCAGCACAAGTGGTGCTCCATTAAGGGACTTGGAGCCTTTCTGCCATATGCTCACGGCAGCCAGCATACTAGAAAATGGTTCTCATATTGAAGTTAGGGGTTTTTTTTGCCAAAGTGGCCCTCGCTCGAAACACAGTGATGAAGATCACTGCTTTAATGTATCTCCATACAAGAACTTTGAGTAAAATGACACATTACATGTACAGGTGAAACTCGGAAAATTAGAATATCGTGCAAAAGTCCATTAATTTCAGTAATGCAAATTAAAAGGTGAAACTGATATATGAGATAGACACATTAGATGCAAAGTGAGATAAGTCAAGCCTTAATTTGTTATAATTGTGATGATCATGGCGAACAGCTCATGAAAACCCCAAATCCACAATCCTGGAAAATTAGAATATTACATGGAACCAATAAGACAAGGATTGTAGAATAGAACAATATCGGACCTCTGAAAAGTATAAGCATGCATATGTATTCAGTACTTGGTTTGGGCCCGTTTGCAGCAATTACTGCCTCAATGCGGCGTGGCATGGATGCTATCAGCCTGTGGCACTGACGAGGTGTTATGGAAGACCAGGATGCTTCAGTAGCGGCCTTCAGCTCTTCTGCATTGTTTGGTCTCATGTCTCTCATCCTTCTCTTGGCAATGCCCCATAGATTCTCTATGGGGTTCAGGTCAGGCGAGTTTGCTGGCCAATCAAGCACAGTACACTGTATACTTTTCAGAGGTCCGATATTGTTCTATTCTACAATCCTTGTCTTCTTGGTTCCATGTAATATTCTAATTTTCTGGGATTGTGGATTTGGGGTTTTCATGAGCTGTACGCCATGATCATCACAATTATAACAAATTAAGGCTTGACTTATCTCGCTTTGCATGTAATGCGTCTATCTCATATATCAGTTTCACCTTTTAATTTGCATTACTGAAATTAATGGACTTTTGCATGATATTCTAATTTTCCGAGTTTCACCTGTATTTCTATTATTCTTAAAATCTTTCCAAGCTGCTTTTACCCTACAAGGAAAAATATATGGATGCCTGTGTCTGTTCCATTGTGGGAACAGCTTGGAGTAGGGCAAGTGGATTTTGAGCAAACTGAGAGAAAAGGACACTTCAGACTACTGTCTCTGGGGTTGCATTTAGTCTATACACAGATATCAATTTCAAATGACAGTTATTGGCCTTCAAACATGTGACTCGAGAGTGCCGTAGTCTATGTGCAGAATGCTTTCCCCACACACAGTGCTCAGTAGTGGCATCTATTAATGAATCAAAAGCCTCCCATAGCCCCCCAGTTCCAACAGTTAATCCCCTTTTTGTTGAGTAACACAGCCACACCAAACATCTGGAATTAGCAATGACTTCCCTTTTAAAACGAAACACTGGAGAATCCGGGAGGGTGGCCGTCCAGTATCTTGGATGTGTATGTAGATTACAGGCAGTTCCATGGTGCTTTCTGGGAAGAAGCTAGGTGGGGAGTATTCAGGGACTAAGTATTTTTATTTGATTTTCCATTTTTAAGCCCATAAGTTTTCCAATCCGTGACTAATGGCAGTCAGGTAATGGGGGATTTAGATCTTGTCTGTGGTCTGGTGGGGGAAGCACTGGACACTTGTGTAGCTACCTTCTGAAGAAGAGGGGTGTGTGTGTGTGTGTATATGTGTATCTGGAGCTCCAGTGTAACATGTAGTTTGGTCTATCACACAGTTTGTCTATCCTGAGAAACCTTCATGAAAAAATGCATTTTAGGGAATTCCACTAGAATTGACTATATTTCAGTCAGGACATTTTTATGCGTAGGTGCCAGCTAGAAAATTAATTCACTTGCAACAAAAATTAAATAGAACACTTTGTTTTATTTCCAGTGACCAAAAGAAAAAGTGTTCATGAAAACCTGGGTTATGCAGAATATTGTGGCATTAACCAATTGGAAAATGAAATTCCACATTACATTTTTCATCTTTCTCCTTATGAATCCCAAAAGAAACTCCTCCTAGTTCTGACTACAACACCTTTTTAACCTCCAGTCCAAAGCAATGTTTGCTTCCTGTTATCTACCTTCTGCTCCCTCACAGCAGTCACTGAACTGCTGATCAGCAGAAAGTGATCAGGTACTCCGGATAGGCATGGTCATCAAAAAAGGTCACAAATATAGTTGGCTTCCTGGTATCATTAACCAAACTGTCATATCGGCCTCTTCCCCATGGCTTCTTTGGTGGCAACACCATATTTTCATTTCCGTGGGCATACTCCCCAATCAGGACCCGAGCCTGGAACATATAACGGTGCCCATTGGAATCTGGCTCAGCATAGTATGCAGACAGGCTAGCTTCACTTGAAAAATAAATGCCTTGACCATAGAAACCAGCTGCAAAGAAATAAGAGATGACATGATCACACATCTGCATGGATACATAAAAACAAGACCACAGAGAAAGCTGAATGTTTAAGGGATGAGATATGAGAAGAGTCTTCTATATGTCATGTACCTATAGCGGCTATATAGCCAAAACATTCTATAACTGTTACAGGAGTCTTTTGGAAATTTCTAGTTCTGAACATCCTCACCTTTCTTTTTAGAAGGCAAACAAACAAAATACCCACCAGATTTCCAGTCCTTATGAACCTATCCAGAGTGCCTTTTGCAAATCAGTGCAAATTGTCATGTTCATTTACAAGTGAAGGCTGATAAAAGAGAGTACTCAAACAAGCTGTCTCTGCTAGCTAGAAAGGCATTCATCCGGTGGCTTCAGTGTGTGCTGCAGCATTCAAAAGAAAATGGAAGCGGCACATTTTCATAAACAGCTTGGGCTATAATTTTGTCACTGCTCTGGGCATTTTAAATGGCCTGTCCTGCATTTGGTTAAAGTTTAGAATCTGAATGGCATTTTGCACAAGGTTTTTTCCTTACCCCTCTTCCTTTTTTCCACAGAGGACCACAGAGACAGTGGTCTGATGCTCTCTGTCTTTCAGCACCTGCCCCAGACAAGATGCTCTCACCCTCCTTTCTTCTACTAGTTCCTCTCTTCTTCTAGCAGCTCGTGAAAGCTCAAGCAGCATAGACAAGTACATGCATGACCTGATTTCTCCCTCGCTTTCCTCAACTACTTCCAAAAAATTGTATGCAAGGCTTTCATAGATCCTTTACAAACTAGAGATTTCTGGTTTCACTTGGTCCCAAATGTGTGGTACTGGATAGCTTTTGAGAGTGGGAAGGACCAGGAACAACCCGCCAGTCTCTTACTGTTCCTGCAGGCGCTCTTGAATCCAATCTCATGGATGGAACACCAGTGCTTTGGCTGTGTCCCATGATAGAGGATGCGCTCATTCTGAGGCACTGCTGAGTTCTTCTTCTCCATCCAGGTGCGTTTACAACAGTAGGATATCCACAGATACTGGTTCTGGATTCTTTCTACCTATGTAGGAATCACAGGAGTGTGAGTGGGCCATTAAATTTTAGTGACCATGTGTGCCTGAGATCAGAATAAAGTTCACCACCACCACCCCCAAAACCAAGAGCCCAATCCCTCACCAATCTCAAATGGTACAGTGCTGAACACATAGTTCATCCTGAAATCCTGTCTCTTTAGACTATCATCTGACCAAAGTTATAGATTATGGCTGAGATAACACAGTAATGTCAGCATAAGCAACTCCTCACCTCTAATTAGCAACTCTAATGCAAGCCATTACAGCCGCCTGGCGCCTGAGGGAGGAGAGTTGGTCTTGTGGTAGCAAAGCATGAATTGTCCCCTTTGCTAAGCTGGGTCCACCTTGTTTGCACTTGAATGGGAGACATATGTAAGCACTGTAAGATGCCCCCTTCCCTGGGCAGGGGGCTGCTCTGCAAAGAGCACCCTGCTTTGCTACCTGCTTGTTTCCAAGTTCCCTCCCTGGAAGCATCTCCAAGATAGGGCTGAGAGCGACTCCTGCTTGCAACCTTGAAGAGTGGCTGCCAGTCTGTGTAGACCATACTGAGCTAGACAGACCAATGGTCTGACTCGGTATAAGGCATCTTCCTATGTACAAAGAAATATTGCTGAGGGTCAAGCAGCCTTTAGCAAAGATACAAGCTGCGACAGAGGGGTGGTGCAGAGGGAGAGTCTGCGAACTGCACAGAGGACACCTTCTGCCAGCAGAGCTCCGCCTTTCGTTTCTGGGCTTTCCCTTCCCTCACTGCAGCCACCCTCAGCATAGCCCAGCTCATTGCAGAAGGTCCCTCGACCCTCAGCAACACCTCTTCAGTCAGTTTAGGGGCCTGCAGCAGCATCGAGAACTGTTTGCACTCTCTCTTCTTCTACTAGCATTGCTGAGTTTGTGAGCCAATGAGTTAATATGAAACTCATTGTCCTCCAATTAATATTGCTCCTATCCTATTCCTTAGAATGGGAAACATGTCAATTTTTCTATCCCTATATTACGTGACTTGGCTCTCACAGAATCTGGAGGAAATTGCTTAACTCTGAAGCTATTCTCACATGCGGCCTAACCCAGGCTAGGGACACCCAGCCTTAGGCTGTGCTTGAGAACCACCCGGATTGGGCCTGATCCCAGCAGGCCAGCACTGCCTAGCCTGGCTGCTAGCTGAGCTTAAGGGAGTGAGCACATCCTTATCCTGGGCTACCGGAGGATTGTGTGTTTGCTGGGGCTATGTTTAGCCCCAGCTGACACAGAGACGGGCACCTAGAGCTCCCGTCCCCTGGGCACTTTCCAGATTACACACTGTTCAGCAGTAAAATCCCAGCCGCCTTGGGATTCTTTTTTAATGAAAGGCAGGGTATAAATTTAACAATAAAATAAATAAAAAGCTTCAGCTGAAAATATAAATAGCTTGCGCAACCCTCCTACAATGGGAAAGTACAGTTATTTTTTTGTGATGCACATGCAACATTGTACGACTAAAACAGAAGTATAGCATCCGAAAGAAGACATCAGAAATGTGAACGGCACCTTGCTGACAGTGCAAGGACTACAATGTCAAAACACAGGCAGGACGGAAGCACACTTAATGGACAGTAGTGACACTGTTGTAGCATGTAATTTGGAAAGTGCTCTGGGGGAATCCCTCAGTGTGTGTTGTGTGGTGCATTGTGGGATCTCTGGAGGCTGGGACGCATTGTCCCAGTCTCCGGTGTTCCGTGCTGCAGGAACACAGCGTGGATCATCTGGGAGTGCGGTCCACAGTCCCAGTAATAGGCAGCAGTTGTCTGGGGGTAAAGGTGAGTATAAGCAGGATCCCAATGGCCCACCAGCCAGCCAGTTTGTATGAATGACCTCACAGCCTTTTTTGCTCACTGTGTACTGGTTCTCCGCTTGTGGCACACTATGGTCTGGATTTTATAAGCTGATATACAGAGCAGGCAGTCACATTGGTGGGCTACTTCTTTATACTGTGGGTTGAGCTAAGCCGTTATCAGTCCTCTCATATTAATCTGTATTGGTTTGAGGCTCAGAGCAGGCCTCCTTCTCAGTCTCCAAGTCAATCATGACTCACCTTGAGGACTTTGTAGCCAGTAGATGTCTGCTTGAACTTCTTGACAACGTCCCGATACTCCTCCGAGCTGGTCTCTAGTTCCACTTTCTTTACCAAAGACCCCTGCATGGCTTCCCAGTGTGGAACAATATTCTTGTCTACAACAAGAAAACATGGCTGACTATGAAAGCAAGCGTTGCATTTCACATGTAAGTGTACTTGCTGCTGTAAGTAATCTGAAAGTGTGTTCTAGTGGGGGGGAAAGTTGTTCTGCCCGTTTTCAGAATGTAGGAGGAAAGCTGACTAGAGTAGGCACCTATTGGCTAATGCCTGTATAATCACCAACATACCTCTATACCAGAGAAGTTTTACGAACATTTTTTAAGCTTTTCATGATTTTTTGCTTTAGTAAAGAGAAGAAAGGTGTGGCACAAGGAGCAAAAGGTGGAAAGAGAAGAAGACAAAAGCAATGGGCAAATCCCCACCAGTGCAGCACCAGAAGAAAACTGGGGACACAGAAAAGCAAAGTTCATTTCTGGGTGGGCAAGCTGTGTCCCACATATTAGATTTCTGAAACAGAAATGGGGAGCAGGTAGAGGGCAAGTACTTGTTCCAGGGGTCGCTTGCCCCATTTTCTCCCCTTGCTAAAGCCACCCTAGATACCCACTGAAATTTCTACAGAAAGTGGGGTTGAAAAGGAGGATATGTTGACAGGGGGCTTTTGAAGGGAATGGGGTACTTCCTCACCCCACAAACAGATCTCTCTCATTATCGTGAATGTCTTTCCATTCTCTGGCATGAAAGCTTCACCCTTGAGCAAGTTGACGCTTATCATCTGTCCTTTCCACAGTACCCATGTCCTCATTTGTTTTTCGCCATATGACCTCTCTAGGCAGCTATTTGTGGCCATGTCAAATGTGGACCAGCCAGCATCAGTTTTATAACGCCACTGGACACTTTCGTACAGAAGCTTGGAATCTATCCACGCAGCCTGGGCCTTCTGCATCTTAGCATTAACGGCTTTCTCTATCTTGGTGTAAATGGCTTCCAAGATGTTTTCAACGTCTTCTTGGGAACCACAAACCCAAACAACTTTCTCTCTCAAGCGACGGAGGGCAACCGGAAAACAATGTGATGTGTTTTCACAGAGTTCTTCAAGGATCTTGTTATTGAAGGTTGATATTTCTGCACTGCAGATGGTTTCATCACGGAACTTGGCAATGAAGTTAGCCACATCTTGCTTGAGTGAGGCTATATCACTCTCTCGACCCACTGCATGGATCACTGCCCAGTTGTCATCAGCCGATCCCTTGGAGAAATAAACAACATGCCAAAAAATGGCAGTTAGAGTCAGAAGAAGACTTACTGGGGAACCTTTGAGTGTTCATTTTATTTCACATTCAGTTTTATAGACTTTATTCAAAACTGCTCCCAATTCCCATCTGATCCAGGACCCCAAAACAAATTTGACAGAGTATTACAAGAGACCCAACCACCAATACTTCACCAAGTCAACCCATGCAGTTTATGCTATGTAACTACTTTATGCTACTACGAGTGGGGGCAAACAATGCTGCCCCATAATTGTCTCAGACAGTACACCACCACACTTAACTTGTTCTCTTTTTCTGCTCTCACTGGCAATTTTATCACAATGGCTGAGGCTCACCTGGATTTGCACCCTTGCAATGCAGTCCTGTTGTTGGGCCATTTCCTGCAGCAGACTTGCTCCAGTCCCAGAGAAGTATTCACCCAGAGCTGCTGTCTTCAGAGGCATTGAACAAAGCTCAAGGGAATCCAGGTCTACCCTGATGGCTGGTATGGCTTCCCTCACATATTTGCAAAGACCACACACTTGCAGGCATAAGACCTGACTGTCTGACTGAACTTGGATGTGCACATTAAGATTATGCCAGCCCATGATACGAAGGAGATTGTCCCCAGCTACAACAATTTCAGGTTTTGTGATGTTTACTTTTTCCTCCGTTGGAGAATTGTCCCTCAGGTACTCCTTAATACATTCCTCTACGTTAACGATATGGGGACTAATGCCAACCACAGTCACCTGGCTAGATACAACGTGATGAATGGCTGTTTGCTTATTGGACCGCAACATCTGCAGCAGTTCCTTCCATTCTTCACACTGGGTCGCCCACTGTAGCTCCTGAGCTATCTCCACTGTCTTCTCGCATACGTACCTCATGAGGATCTCTTCTGCTTCTTTCATTGTACCCAAGTCCAGGCCAGCTACGTGAACAACTTCAGAGATCTCCAGTGCAGCAAGGATTCCCTGCTCGAAGAAGTAGGAATTGTGGAAGAGCTTACCCCACTGTGCTTTGACAAACTGGGACTGGAGATCTGATAGAGGAACTGGCAGAACCTGGAAACCACGGAGCAGCAGCTCAAAGTGCCTCTGCGATTCTATCACCTTCCAACGGGGACCCTTGAATGTGACAGTTGCTGGATTTTCAGCAAGGATATCAGTGCTAACTAGAGGGTCAAATGGAAGTATCCCCTGAACCAAATACTCTTTTACAATAATGCATGGGAGTGTCTCATACTGAGCTTTGATTTCTATCCACCCAGCCTGGTATTCCTCGATCTTCTTATGAATGACTTCCAGAACATTCAGTACATCTTCTTGGAAGCCACAGATCTGGAGTTTATCATTCCTCGGATGCCAGAGGCCAATGGGGAATCGGTGCAATGTGTTTTTGCAGAGTTCATCGAGGATCTGGTCACTGAATGTTGTTATTGCTTCACTGCAGATGGAACATGCATGGAATTTGGCAAAGAGGCCAGCCACTGCTTGCTTCAGTGAGACTACGTAGTCCTCTCTGCCCAATGCATAGAACACCACCGGGTGGTCTTCTTTAGTAGATCCCTAGTGGGGAGGGGAACAAACATGCTGAAATCTGGTTAGAACCACTGGTGACATCTGTAGTATAGATGATATTCCATCCCTTATTCCAATTTATACAGAGAGAGAGAGAGAGAGAGAGAGAGACATCCATCCAAAACGTTTAAAATTTAAAATAGTCTACTGTATCACTCCACAGCAAATAGCAATAGCAATAGCAATAGCACTTACATTTATATACCGCTCTATAGCTGGAAGCTCTCTAAGCGGTTTACAATGATTTAGCATATTGCCCCCAACATTCTGGGTACTCATTTTACCGACCTCGGAAGGATGGAAGGCTGAGTCAACCTTGAGCTCCTGGTCAGGATCGAACTTGTAACCTTCTGGTTACAGGACGGCAGTTTTACCACTGCGCCACCAGGGGCTCATGTTTTACCACTGCGCCACCAGGGGCTCATCTCATAAAGAAAACACATTTTATAAGAGTTTGTGTGGATTCCCTAATGAAGTACCATACATATATTTATCCCTGCTTTACATTTTGCAGATAAAATTGCTCATATCTGTTCTGACTTGGATGCCAAGATTTTTGTGGCACCAGAACTGGATGTTGCTGATGCACCGACTGGTCTTGTTATATTGGATGGTTTTCAGACTGTGTTGCCTGAGGAGGTGGACAGGCTGCTTGGAATGTTGAGGCCTACCACATGGTGTCATCAACCCCTTGCCCTTCATGGTTGGTGAAGGCCTGTAGGGAGGAACTGGGTCTGTGGGTGAAGAGGGTGGTGAATGCCTATTTAGAGCAGGGGGTGGTCTCCCCTTGCCTGAAGAAGACAGTCATTAGGCCCCTCCTTAAAAAGCTCTCATTGGACCCAGATGACTTAAATAACTTTCGGCCAGTTTCAAATCTCCCCTTCTTGGGCAAGGTGTTGGAAAGTATTGTGGCATCTCAGCTCCAGGCAGCCCTGGATGAATCTGATTACTTAGATCCTTTCCAGTCTGGCTTCCAACCTGGATAAGGGATTGAAACTGCCTTGGTCACCCTGGTGAATGACCTACGCTGGGAAATAGACAGAGTGAGTGTGACTCTGCTGATCCTCCTGGACCTCTCAGCTGCTTTCAATACCATCGACCATGATATCCTTCTGGGACATCTCTCTGGGTTGAGACTCGGGGGCAGGGTTATATGGTAGCTCTGTTCCTACCTAGGGGGTCATACTCAGAAGGTGGTGCTGGGGGATGCCTACTCCACCCCTTGGTCTTTGGCCTATGGGGTGCCACAAGACTCTATTATGTCCCCCATGCTGTTTCACATTTACATGAAGCCCCTGGGAGAGGTTATCCGTAGGTGTGGGCTGTGGTGCCATCAATATGCTGATGACACCTGGCTCTACCTATCTTTTAAGTCAGCAGACACCCGAGAGGCAGTGGATGCTCTAAACCGGAGCTTGGATGCTGTTCTGGACTGGATGGGGGCAAACAAGCTGAAACTCAATCCAGATAAGACGGAAGTGCTCTGGGTTGGTAGAATTGATCCTCCGAGAAATGAGGTAAATCTGGTCTTGGAAGGGGTCATGCTCCCTCTGAAAGACAATGTCCGCAGCTTGGGGGTGCTTCTGGATCCAACAATGTCCTTGGAGATGCAGGTGGCAGCGGTGTGCAGAAGCACCTTTTACTAACTATGGCTGGTATACCAGCTGTGACCCTACTTGGAGAAGTTGGACCAGTCCTCAGTTACTCATGCATTGGTAACATCCAGATGAGACTACTGCAATGCACTCTACATGGGGCTGCCCTTGAGGACTGTTTGGAAACTTCAGCTGGTTCAGAATGCTGCCGCAAGGATGCTCATGGGTGCAAGTTGCTTCACGAGTATTACAACCATCCTGCATTGGCTTCATTGGCTACCAGTCCACTTCCAGGCTAGATTCTAGTATCTTGAATCTGGCATTGACCTTTAAAGCCCTACACGGCTTGTGGCCAGGGAACCTAACGGACTGCATTCACCCATATGAATCTGCCAGGGCCCTCCGCTCATCATCTCAGGCCCTGCTCATGACCCCGCCACTAACAGAGATCCGGTTGGTGGGGACTAGAGACAGAGCCTTTTTGATTGTGGCCCCTCGGCTTTGGAACGGCCTCCCTGAAGAGCTTCGCCATGCTTCCGCCCTCAGTGTTTTTAAAAAACATCTCAAAATGCACCTTTTTAAGGAGGCTTTTTAATGCTCCTTTTTTGTGGGTTATATCTGGTAGGTTCTTTAGCTTTTTATAATTTTCAGTTTTAATTTGAACCTAATAATGATTGTGGTTTTTAATCTGACAACTTTTGTTTGTTTAATTTAGTTAATTTTATTACTTTTATTGTATCTTGTGTCTATCTGATTGTTGTAAGCCGCCCTGAGCAGTAGTGCACTGGAGCGGGGCAGGGTATAAATATTTTAAATAAATAAAATAATAAATTTATTGCAGCATGAACTTTCATGGGCCATAGCCCACATAGATTCATGCAAAGCCTATGCACAGAAAATGTTTGTCACAATAAATATTAGTTTGTGATGCTACTAACAAGAAGATGTCTTGCTTTTCCTGCAATAGGCACTACCCCTCTCAAGTCTGAAAATGTTATATCAAAAATAATGTTGAGAGAGTGAGGGACTTGCTTAGGAGTTTTACACACACACACACACACACACACACACACACACACACACACACACAGACAGACAGTATATATTTGCACACAAACAAATAACCGAAGGAGAATACAGGGCATGTAACAATACAAGGCTATTAACACAATCAAAAACTGTGTTGTACTTAGCAAGGAAAGAGAAAAACTTAGGTAGAAGTTATTGTGTGGAGGCAAAGTGGGAGGAAAAGCTACTCAGGTTTTCCTCCTACCTTGCTTCCACAGAATCACTTTTACCCAGATTTCGCTCTTACCTTGCTTCCACACAACTGAAAATTGGGAGCACACACAGCTCCCAAAACTAGGTACATCACAGTTTTTGATTGTGTGAATGGCCTCTATGTTGTATTAGAAGCCGCAATAGGGAGGTGGAGTTTAGAGGAGGATCAGGAAGTAAAAGGGCGGAGTGAATAGTTCAGAAGATTTAGAGAAAGAGCATGCAGTAGCTGTAGGAGCTGCAGAAGCATCCTATAAAGAAGGAGAAAGAGTTTACTTAATCTTCAGTTGTTCCTTTGCATTATACCTCTTTGAAGTATAATGCAAGAGGACAACACTGCATGAAACATGGCACAAGCATCCCAAGCCGTCACCTATGGTAGCAGTATTTCACAGACACCAGTGAAGCAGTGACCAATCTGTCACATCACAGGATTTCTTGCAATACCACAAGTAGTTCTAATTTTAGACTGCATAGTGCAACATCTTGGGACAGCACATTGTTTGAAACCAGTCATAGTGAAACAGAACTGCAAAAGTCCTGACTCTTGCACATACCCTCCCCTTCCCTGCCCCCTGTGGCTGGCCTTCAGATCCACTGGATTATCTCCTGTTCCCTCCACATCCTAAGTTCTTAAAAGCCCATCCAACCAGCATTAACCAAGGAAATACATTTCTGGAGTTCTGGTTCTTAAGCTTACTATCCATGAGCCAAACACTCTTAAAAAATAAAATGAAACAAGTGAACAGAAACTGCTCAAACACCACCACACTCACCTGCCCTGAACAGCCATCATTACTGATGACTCTACTGCACCTGTCAGGAATCTCTCGAATCTGCAAGTTGGCAACACAGTGCCATCGTTGGACAATTCCCTTCAGCAGACCTGCTCCAACCCCAGAGAAGTATTCACCAAAAGCCTTCTTCTTCAGGGGCATTTTACAAAGCACCAGGGAATCCAAGTCAATCCTGATGGTTGGTATAGCTTTTTTCACGTCTTTTTGAAGACCACTGACTTGCAGGTATAAAACCTGCCCATCAGGCTGGAATTTGACACTCACATTAAGATGCTCCCAGTCCATTATACGGAGGAGATTCGACCCTGCGGCAGCCAGTTCTGGTCTGGCAAACTCAATCTTTTCCTCCACTGGAGAGTTGTCTCTCAAGTATTCCTTAATAGACTCCTCCACCTGAGTGACATGAGGACAGGTACCAACCACGGTCACCTGGTTGGATGCAGTGTGATGAAGGGCTATTTCCTCATGGGACTCCAGTCTCTGAAGCAGCTCCTTCCACTCATCACACTCCGTGGCCCATTTCAGTTCCTCAGCGATCTCCACTGTCCTCTCGCACACTCGTTCCATGATGAACTCTTCTACTTCTTTCATTTTACCCAAGTCTAGGCCAGACACCTGGACAACTTCAGAGATCTCCAGCAGAACAGGGATACCTTGCTCCAAGAAAAAGTAATTGTGGAAGAGCTTGCCCCACAAGGCTTTGACAAACTGGAACTGAAGATCTGAGAGAGGGACTGGCAGGGCCTGGAAGTCACTGAGGAGCTCCTTAAAGCGCCTCTCTGCTTCTTCCACCCTCTGACTGCGGCCCCAAAATTGGATCGTTGCTGGAGCTTTAGCAAGAATCTCAATGCTTACAAGAGGGTTGGATGAGAGCATCTCTTGAATCACAAAGTCTTTTACAATAGCACATCTAGGCAGTGGCTCATCAGCAGGGCACTCCCGGCTCACCAGCTGCCTCCGAGAGGCTCCTTGGGCAAGGCCATGAAGGAGTGACACCATTTCATCAGATAGGCCCACAAACCACATTTTGTCATCCATGTACATCCTGATGGATCTGAACTCCTTCAGGAGAGTCAGCTCCTCAAGCAGGGCATCTAGCATTTCTGTCCGGGTCTCACAATGCACTACATACTTGTTCCGCACAGACCAGAATGCTGCTTCCAAGTTGTGCAGCTCCATGGACTCTACTGTGGCCTGCACCATTAACATTCTCCAAGGGGGATATGTCTGGATGCCATAACCAACCTCCTTCAGTTGTGCTTCAAACTGGTGAAAGGCCACTGGGTCCTCATTTAGGTAGCGGAGGAAGAGCGGGTCCTCTAGATAACAGAAACCAAGGGGCTCTGGAAGAAAGATGGGTTTATTGACTATTAGGCCACACTGAAGACATGCACAAAAGTGTTTCCTCTTTTTGCTTGTGTATTCTTTATGAATTCCTAGGGGATGTTGGGCTTTAGGAGATGGGGAACAACACATGCTATTTGCAGGATACAGGTTCAGCCTCTAGCATCTCTCACAATACGACCCACAATAAATAGGATAGATACAGTGGCCAACAGATTGGAAGAGGTCAGTCTACATATCCATACCAAAGAAAGGAGACTTACAGATCGTGCAAACCATCGCACAATATCCTTAATTTCACATGCTAGCAAAATAATGCTGAGTATCATCCAACAGAGATTAGAGCCCTACGTAGAAAGGGAAATGCCGGATGTTCAAGCTGATTTCAGAAAAGGCCGAGGAACAAAAGACATAATTACTGATGCACAATGGATAATTGAGAAAGCCAAAGAATACCAGAAAGAAGTCAATATGTGCTTTATTGACTACAGAAAAGCCTTTGATTGCATTGACCATGTCAAGTTGTGGAACATCCTTAGGAAAATGGGCATCCCAGAACACCTTGTTCTCATGAGAAACCTATACACAGGACAGGATGGAAGCCACAGTTCAGATGGAACATGGTGAAACAGACTGGTTACAGATTGGCAAAGGAATAAGACAAGGCTGTATACTTTCTCCTTCTTTATTCAATTTATATGCTGAACATATACTGAGACAAGCTGGATTGGAAGAAGATGAGCATGATTTTAAAGTTGGAGGAAGAAACATCAATAACCTGCACTATGCTGATGAAACCATTCTGATAGCTGAGAATGTGGATGATCTGCAAGCTCTAGTAATGAAAGTCAAGGAGCACAGTGAAAAAATTGTACTATGACTAAATTTAAAGAAAACTAAACTGATGTCAACGGGCACAGCAACCAGCCTCAGAACTGATAATGAATTGAAGACATTGAAGTGGTGGATAGCTTCTGCCTTTTAGGATCAACCATCAACAGTAAAGGATCCAGCAGTCAAGAAATACGCTGCAGACTAGCACTTGGCAAGGTTGCAATGAAGGCCTTGGAAAGGATATTTAGATGCCGTGACATGTCTATACCTACAAAGATTAGAATAATTCAGACAATGATTTTCCCTATGACACTCTATGGATGTGAAAGCTGGACTTTGAAGAAGCAAGATACAAAAAGTGTTGATGCTTTTGAACTTTGGTGCTAAAGAAGACTTTTGAGGATACCATGGACAGCCAGGAAAAAAACAAATGGATCATAAAACAAATCAATCCAGAATTTTCACTGGAGGCACAAATGACCAGGCTCAAACTATCATACTTCAGACACATTATGCGAAAACTCAGCTCCCTTGAGAAGTCCATAATGCTAGGGAAAGTTGAAGGAAATAGAAGAAGAGGACAACCAGCAGCAAGGTGGATGGACTCGATTACAACTGCAATGTGAAATGCACCGCTGAGAGAAGTCAAAGGCCAAGTTGAAGACAGATCATCATCCTGGAGAGAATCTACGTGGTCACTAAGAGTCGACACTGACTTGACGGCACTTGATCAATCAATCAATCAGCCAACCTACCAACGAGCCATGCAGACTCAGTTTCCTCTGTCCTAAAATTGCAACTGACGGGGATTTGGAGCTGGTGTAAATTTCAGGGATTTGCATCTCTTCTTCTAGCCATCACAATCAAACTAGATGGTTCAACAGAAGGCAACTGTTACTGTTAACCCTCTATGAGAAATAGCCAAAGCTTCAAAGAGAACCAGAAAGCTGATCTGCAATCAAAAGACCTGCTCCCCACTCTCACAGCTCCCTCACTTTCTCAGCTATCAGTGCAACAGGTGTGCCTGAGCTTGCACCTAGTGGGTCAACTTGATAACAGTCACTGTGCATGTTAGAAGAGACAGACAAAAGCTTTTGAGGGCTCTACAGACATCAGGTGGGCAATGAGCCTGCTGCAGAAGCGCACTCACTGCATACCATCTTCTCTCCCAGAATGAACTCAGAGGAAACGGCTCAAAATTATTTCAGCCGAAGCCAGCTAGGCTTCTCTGCTCTTGTGTGGAAGGGATTTCAATGACCCCAATTAAAGCAGAGCAAGCATGGGTGAGAAGAACCAAGCCCATTAACAGTATCTTGAGGTAGACATTTAAGGTCCAAAAACTTGTAAAGCTTTCCTAGGGAAATTACATACTTAGAAAGCCTGTACCCCTGAGCTTTATTGTCTTTACAGTGTGAGAGCAGAACAAAGAAGGAAGGAAAAATAAAATGCAAACAGGTACGAAGAGGAGGGGGAGGCCTGAGAATATCAGCCTACCAATCAGAAGCCACAGCAGAGAGAGAGAGAGAGAGAGAGAGAACACACAAGAGTGGCGGTGAGGGGGAAGATGGCCCTTGCTAACCATCTCAATACTGCTGGAGCTGTATCTCCCACATCTACTCCTTCCCAGAGCAGTTTTTCAACATGTTTAAAAAATTGAATTCTTTGTTTCTTAAAAGAGGAGGCAAATGTACATGTGGTGCTTTAAAAGGTTCTTTTTTAAAAGGTAAATTGATTAGAACCATGGGTGAGAAGCAAGCCAAGAACTGAAGTAGCACTCACAGCAAAGGCAAGCAGTGACTGTGTTCATTCCAGGGAGGGTAAAAGCCACTGCAAGCCCTGTTTATAAAAGGTCCATCTGTACACATCCGAATGCATCTGCAAGCTGACTGAGTGGGGCACTGCTTTCCATGGTCTACAGTCCCACTCTCTCCTCTGGTCAAACAGGCACTGTGTGTTTCTGAAGCAATACAAAACCCTGTTTGCTAAAGGTTGAAGTGGGATGAGTGTCCATACCATGAGCAGCAAGTTCTCTTTCAAATGGTCTCCAACTCTATGTGTGGGAGGAGGGGGGAAAAACGGATTCACCGTCTCCAACCCTAGTTAACCTTTGAGTCTTCACACCAGTGCACATTCAGAGCCCAAATCATTCTTGCATCTCTCTCAAAATACAAGCAAATGTAATGGATGAACTGGTAAATGGTGCAGCTCCCTGACAGCAAGCTGAACGAAAGTCAGGACAAGCCTCAGAAATTGTACTAAAAATATATTAAGGGCTTCAATGGAGGATAAACAATTCTCAGTAGAGCAGTATGCACCTTCTTCTCCCAATGTTTATTACTACAATTACTTATTTCAACGTTAAGCAAAGTAAGATGTATTTTTTAAAAACCTCTATTTTTATCACTGTTTTGAGGTTCCACCTCTCCCTTTCCAACTTCCTGCATATTGTATAAAAACCTGGATATTTTTGTATCACTCCACACCCACACAAAACATCATTTCACCAGAGGGGATAGTACATCATGGAAAGCAATCTCACCTCCTCAGTCATCTTTCAGCTCTCTTAGAAGGTATGCAGTGCTTCACTGCCTGTACATTCTGTTGCTGCCTTCTTTTTGTCTGCCCTGACAAACCTGCTTTGGAATTCCATATTTTACAGTCCTGTAATTGGAAATGGAGCAGGGTGTGCGTGCGCACGCACACACACACCTTCTTTTTGGATATTTATCGGGAAATAAAATCTGCATTTGACCCACTGCACACAAACTGCCAAATGGCAGCCACTATACAGTGCAATTTCAGATGGCTCTCATGGGATGGCCCTGACCTGCAAGCAGGGGCGTAGCCACCGTTGGGCAACTGGGTTCAAAGGACCTGGGCCACCGCACCTCAGGGGCCGTGCCTCGTGGCCCCAACATGCCCCCCCCCCCACATCTGACTTCAGATGTGGGGGGGGGGGGTGCCGGTTTAGCTCCCGAGTGGGGCCCCGTTCGGGAGTTAAGTGGCCGGTGCTACATTGGCAGCGTGGCCAGGAGCAGCTCCTCCCTGCTTTAAAGGGAAGCCCCGTTCGGGAGTTGGATGGCCAGCACTGCGTTCACAGCGCGGCCAGAAGTGGCTCTCCCTGTCTTCAAGGCAGAGAAGAGCCGCTGCTGGCTGCATTGTGAATGCAGCGCCGGTGTGGATCTAACTCCCGAAAGGGGGTCGCGCAGCCCCGTTTGGGAGCCAGACCACACACCCCGCGTCTGATGTCAGCTGCGAGGCATGGCTAATCCCATCAGGTGTAGGGGGCGGGGCGAGCAGGGCTGCGGCGGTGGCAGCCGAACGTGGGCTGCCCGTGACCTGGCTCCACGACTGCCCGCAAGTCTCCCACACCGACACAAATGTATTAAGAGCAAGCTGCCCCTGAGAAGGCTGGCAAGTAGAGGGAGCGAGGCCACAGTCCAGGGGTGTAGCACTTGCTTTGCATGCAGAAGGCCTCAGGTCCAGTCCCCAGCATCTCTCCAGGTATGGCCTGAAACCTTGGAGAGCCACTGCCAGTCTGTGCAGACGGTACAGGTGGCCCTTGTCCCCTGCGGTCCTGGCACCCGCTGTTTCATATATGCACAAACAGGTCACAGAGACTCGGTTTCTTTATCCACAATACAAACTTAAGGCTAAAGTTTGCCTGTTCACAGTTGCTGAGTGGACAGAAATGACTTCCAGTGTCACTTCGGGCCGCCATTTTGCAACATGGAGCCATTTGAGGCTCTGTTTTAGGGGTGTGCACGGAACTGCCACACTGTGGTCTGGCACTGAGGTGGGGGGTAGCTTTAAGAGTGGCGGGAGGATTTACTTACCCCTCCCGCCGCTTTGCGCGTGCACATCAGTGACGTGAAGCGCGCGCACAATGTGTGCGTGCGCAAAGCATTACTGGGAGTTTTTGCAGAGCAGCGGCGGGGAAGGGGTGGCAGGGAGGTATCCTGCTGCCCCAGTTACTCTAGCAATTACGGTGCCAAGCGGGAAAGCGGCGGGAGGGGTAAGTAAACCCTCCCGCCACTCTTAAAGCTACCCCCCACCCCCAATCCGAACCACCCAGGTCCGGACCGGTCCGGAGGCCTTTTCAATGGCCTCCAGACCGGTCTGGGCCCATCCCTACTTTGTTTGTTTAAACAAACCTTTGTTGGGGGTGAATATTCACCAGATATTTGGCTGGTTTGCGGGAGCATTCCTGGAGCCCTGGAGAGCAAGGTTCTGTTCATTTGTACTCTTATTTCTCCCCCCTTCTCACTTCTTTGGCTTTTCTGGGGTGTGTGTAGGAACCTAATCCCTAGATTCTCATAGAAGTAAGGTTCCTTTATTCACGGTTTCCATACTTGCGGTTATAGGTGAGAATTGAACCCCCATGAATAACAAGGGCCAGCTGTACCGAGCTAGATAGACCAATGGTCTAAGTATAAAACAGATTCCTGCAACCTATAAGATACCAATAAGAGCATGTCCTGCTCTATTGTTCAGGCAGGGATTATCAGGAGGACTTACCTCTATCAGTAGTGATGGAATCGCTGACGCCCACCTAGAAGACAAACACACACTTCAGGTTTTCATGTTAAAAATCAGCATATTCTGGAGTTCTTCTTGGTCTTTCTCATCTACCTTTAAACAGCAGCCTGACAAAAACAGAATTAAGCAGGTGGATAAGTGGTGGGAAAAGCTTCTGCCTGCTTAACTGCTGCATGTCAGGCTGCTGATAGAGGAGAAAAAGGTGGGAACCCTACCTTGATTTCAAGGCTGAGAACAGAACTGGGGGATACTGGCTCCATCCCATTCCAGGATACTGTTGCCATCTAGCATTAGTGGTCTAAATTACAGGGCTGTCATAAACCATCATCTCTCTGCCAACCCTCACCCCTGAACCTGCAAAATGGGTTGTTTTGCACATTGTAAACAGTGGGCATTATATTTCACTGTACATCTTTAGAAAGGCACATACCGTAGGTGTTTCTACTAGTTTATATTGCCACTATTTGAGTTGGCTCCAGGAATCCCAATCCCAATCTTCTTTTCTACCTCACAAAACCTCACTCTCTCCCCCCCCCACCCCAAATTAGTGAAGCATTTCTAAACTTTTCAACTATATACCTTTCCCCGAGTTTGATTCAGAACCCCAGAGTAGTGGTTCCCACTCTTCTGTTCTAACCATTTGAACTTACTACCCTTCCCTATGTCAACGCGACAACATGGGAGCAGACTCCTGCACCTTTTTCTAGGAGAAATTGCAAGAGGCACAACTTCTCTTTCTTGTAGCACTGTAATGACATGGCAATCTGTGACTGCCAGTATTCCTTCTCCTGCCTAACTTTTAAAACTCCAGAGTTGTTCTCTATTGCATATCCTTCCTTGGCCTCAGAGACCATGTGCACACATGCAATCTTCCTACAAAATTGCTCCATTCCCACAGTGGTTACCGGGTAAAAGAGAGTCTCTTCTGGCAGGGGGACAATTTGCACCAGCTTCATCCAGGTGTTTGGAACCTCTTTTAGAAAGCAGTCAATTGCCTTCAATATGACCAGCAGGTACTCCTGCTTCAAAGCCAGATCCGGGTCTGCTGGTTGTATGAAAGGGAATGAAATGGACTCTAGGAAGGACCCACAGAAGATGCTGAGGCAGCTCCAAACCATTTCCCAAATAGCCTGCTGGGAAAGAGAATGTGGGACGTTACTGTGAGGAAGCCAGAGTCAAGGCAAGGGCCTTAAAGAAATGCAGGAATAACATCTTTGCCATACTAAAGAAGCAAAAAAGCAAGTGATGCACTGGAAAGGTTCAGAGGGCGGCAGTGCAGATGATCAAAGGTCTAGAACAGAGTTCTTCACTGCAAGGCCTGGGAGCCTGTGATGGCTCCAACGAACCCTAAGTGTCACTCCCCGATTGTTTACTAGGCATGTACAAAATTTCAGCTGAAGCCAATACTCCACATAGTGTTGGAAGTTAAAGGACTTTGCGCTGCCTCTTTGCCTCAGACAGTGGAGGACAGATTAGTAAGTCAGAGGGCTAGAGAGTCAAGACAATGGTCATCCCTTCTCCACTGCTCTGATGCTATCCCTTTGAAATGTAGATTGCTACTCTTAGGGGGATTCAACTTCCTTCCTCTCTCTCTCTTCGCTACCTGGCATCCTACCTTGCAACATGGCAAGCCTCTCTCCCTGCACCATATGTGCAGAGAGGATGCAGAATCCATCTGCATCCAGCTAGATAGATAGATTAGAGATCCTAACTCCTCACTTTCCTATCTAGAATGGAGTTCCTTAATAAATGTCTTTTATATTGATTTGAAACTATGAATTGGCTCCAAGTTTCTTTTGCTCTCAGCAAACACGCATGCCTAACTAAACTACCACTGTGTTGTGCCTCTGTGCACTCTGCTATAATGAGAAAGGGATTCTCTCACCACAGAGAATTTCCAACACATAGCTCCCCTGGCTCCAACGAACCCTAAATGTCTCTCCCCGATTGTTTACTAGGCATGTACAAAATTTCAGCTGAAGCCAATACTCCACATAGCTCCCCTGGCACCGTATAGACCATGCCCACTGCACAATGCTGCACTTTCTCCAGTGTTGGTGCTGGGGCTCCTTCAAGGGTAACAGAATGCTCTCAAGCCCCAGGGCCATCTTGGAAGGTGCACATGGAGATCTGGACAGTGTAGTCCTTCTCAGTGTTGTCCCCATAGAGCTCTACAGGGAAAACACTGGGAAAGACTACGCTTCCCAGCAGTCTGTGCACACCTTCTAAAATGGCATTGGGGCTTGACAGGGCTCTGTGTCTTTTATTGATGCCACACCCCCAGCCTGGGGAAAGTACAGCTGGCACAGAGGTCAGAACAGTGGGGAATGGCTCTCACGCTGAACGGTTTTTGTCAACAGGAGCCCTGCTTGAAAAATAGTGAAGATCACTGGCCTAGAAGATCAACTTTTTATTTAGTCCAAATCAGAAAGGGAACAAATAATTGAAGGAAGTCTGTCACTCGGAGTATGTCTATGGGAGGGAGTAACGGGGTGGGGGGTGGAGAGAGAAAGAGAGAGAGAGAGATTGATTATGGGTCAAGCAATTGTCAACCCCCTCCCGTATCTACCTCATAGGCCTCTTTAAGCCTCAGCTGAGACCTTGCAAGCCGCACCATGTACAAGACTTTGCAATTAAGCTCTGGAAATGAAGAGGTCATTACTGGAAGAACCTCCCCTGGCTGCAGGTCCTTAGCATGTGGGGCAGCCTGCAGAGCTTTCTGCGTGATGGCAAGGACACTGGGGCTCCATTCCAGTCCGTCAGACGCCAGCACCAGCGGAAGTACTGCCACATCTGTCTGGAACAAACAGATCCCAGAAAGGCAACCGTCAGACTTTAAAGTACAGGAACACACATGCAGGAAGCACCACCAAGGCTCGGCCAGTTCAGACTGGGCCCAGAAGCTAACACGGCATGACGCATCTAGATGGACTGCACAGGAGAACAAGAACATTAGTCTTTTCAAGGAAGTCCATGGACACATTCAGCTGCAAATCATCAGCTATTGAGAAATCAAGGAAGGGGAGACTATGCCTGTGGGAACCAGTCCTTAGAATGCTTATAATGCACAAGCAGTGTTCCTTCTAACAGGATTCCAGATGCTGTTGACTACAACTCCCATAATCCCCAAGCAAAAGCCATTGCAGCTGGGGATTCTGGGAGCTATAGTCAACTGTTGGAAGTGAAGAACTCTGCGCTGGCTCATAACAGTGAAAGAGAGGGACAGACTAGTGAGTCAGAGGGCTAGAGAGGTCAAGACATTGGTCATCCCTTCTCTACTGCTCTGACATTATATCCCTTTGATATGTAGATTGCTACTCTCGGGGACACTGCCTGCCTGGCCACTTCCTCTTCCTCCTTTCCCTTCCCTTCCTTCTCCCTTGCAACATGCAAGCTCCTCTCTCCCTGCACCGTGTGTGCAGAGATGAATCCATCTGCATCCAGCTAGCTAGCTAGATTAGAGATCCTATCTCTCCACTTTACTATCTAGAATGGAGTTCACTAATAAAGACTCCTTATATTGATTTGAAACTATGAACTGGCTCCAAGTTATTTGGCTCTCAGCATACACGCATGCCTGGGCAGACTCCGCTGTGTTGTGCCTCTGTGCACTGTGCTATATTAGAAGGGTATCTCTTACCAGAGAGAATTCCCAACAATTCCAGATGTTGTTGACTACAACTCCCATAATCCCCAAGCAAAAGCCATTGCAGCTGGGGATTCTGGGAGCTATAGTCAACAACATCTGGGAATCTCTGTTAGAGGGAACACCGAGCACATGATTCTCTGTGATCTCATGCCTTGCCCTTGCTAACTGGGCAAAGAGACATCTTGTAAAATAGTCTACACATTTTGGCCATTGGTGCCATCTCAAGGGATGAATGTTCATAGTGGTTTTTGGCAAGATCTACCCTCCTAGAAATGGAAAATAGGTAATAGTATTGTTGCTCTTACAGCTTTATGTGTGTTATCACTCCTTCTTTATGCCTACCTGCAAATGTTTAGGGTAAAATTGCAATGATTTTTGCACAAAGGAAAGAGTTAGGGTAGCAATGGACAAACTGTTGTGCTCTCTCCATGGGCTAATCTTTGGAGGACACTCCTGCCAGTTTTCATTTCCATTCCTCTGACAACATCAGTACAGTTTTATAGCAGAGTTTGTGTTTTTAGATGCTTTTTACTGTGAAACCGCACTGCAGATTTGGCCACTGCAGGCCCAATGATCACAGCAGCTCTAACCAGCCTATGACTACCACTACTTTTTATACACCACGGCACTTTTCAACAAAAGTTCTCAAAGCACTTTACACAGAAAAATAAAGAATAAATAAAATGGTTTCCTATCCCCACAGTCTAAAAAGAAACACCGGCAACAGCCACAGGAGGAATGCTATACTGGAGCTGGATATGGCCAGTTGCTCTCCCCTGCTGAATATAAAGAGAACCACCACTTTAAAAAGGAGCCTCTTTGTTCAGCTATCAGGGGTATCATCCCCTTTTAAATTCCCTTTCTTCCTGCATCCCAGTCTCTCTTCCCATCCCCGCCCTTGCTCACACCACTATAGTAAGAGACTCACTTTCTTTCTTGGGCTGGAGTCAGTCACCACTTCAGTCCTGACACCCTCTAAAGACAGCAGGATGTTTCTCAGCCTCTCCCGGCCATCATTTCCTGGCGGCCAGTGCTTCCCACACTCCTTGCAGAACATTGCCACAGCTTCTCTGTCACTGAATACAAAACTAATGCTCTTTAGAGAAGAATCGGGGTGTTCCTTCTGGAAGGCTTCAATTCCAACAGCCATAGCCTCTGCCTGAGTTGTGGAGACAGCAAGGCCAGAATAGCAGGACATCACCAAAGACTGGAGACCTCTTTGAGATGCAGCCTCCAGAGCCAGTTTCACTGCACCGGCTGCAAGGTCTACTCTTGGTGGATGTGAAAGGGAAACGTCCAGATTAAAGTGGGGAGACCCTCGCTGGCTCAGTGCCCTTTGAACAAATACAGCATTTCCTTGGCCCAAGCCGATCCTCACGGCGCCGATCCTCATGGTTCCATCCACCCTGAATTTAGAAGGGTCACCTTCCCAAAGAAAGAGATTGTGTCCTTCGCAGAGGTGGAAGAATCCAGCTGCTCTGTGCTGCGTTTGTGGAAGGGCCACCTGGATGACTCCAACCAGTGATCCCACCAGGATAAGGAGCTTGCTAATGGATTCCTTGGCTCTCACAACCACCTGTGGCGAGCCAGAGAAAGAGAGGACTCCCGAGCCCTCTTGGAGTCCCCCAGAAACTTTCACTTCCCAATGGGATGGAGATAGGATCCCCACAAGCTGATTCCACAGGTTCTGCTCCACTGGGGTGATGAACAAAGTCTCCGTCACATCAGAGGGTTCCTTGGTGTGACTTGCACAACCTTGCCCACAGGGTGTGTCTGCAGAAGTGTCCTCCAGTTCGCTCTGAGGTGAGCAACTCGGCACTGGAGTTGATGCTTCCCCGATGGGATCCTCCTCCATTTCCCTCTCGCCCATGGCACCCAAACAGGGTAGGGGATGATTCGGAGCTGCCTCCTCTAAAGCAACCACCATGCCATGGCTGTAATGGGCATCCACAACTAACTTGGCCAGCAAAAACATCTTTTGGCTTCTTCAAGATCTGTGTAGCTGAGGAGAAGAGAATAACAAGTCAATAGCAATGGTGCAGGAATATTAAGGAACAGTTCCTGGGCCCTGGGTATTTAAGAGAACGTCTCTTCATCACGAACCCCACCGTCCATTAAGATAATCAGGAGAGGTCCATCTGCAGTTGCCACCGGCTCGTCTGGTGGCTACTCGGGGACAGGCCTTCTCCGCTGCTGCCCCAGAGCTTTGGAACGCGCTCCCTGATGAAATAAAAGCCTCCACATCTCTGGCAACTTTTAAAAAGTCTTTAAAGACGCACCTGTTCACCCAGGCTTTTAATTAAATATTGTTTTAACATTTTTTAAATGTTGTTTTAAAATTTTAAATTGTTGCAATGTTTTTACTATATCATTTATTTTGTTTTAACTACTTTCTGTTGTCATTTATTTTAACTAATGTTTTAACTTTTTGTTTGCTTGCTTGTTGTAAACTGCCCAGAGACATGAGTTTTGGGCGGTACAGAAATATGTTAGAATAAATAAATAAATCTATCTTTTGGTTCTCCCACACATGGGGCAAAGGATGTTTGCCTGTCCATTGGCCTATCAGGTGTGCTAATAATTAGCTGCTGGGTGGACCCGCCTATTACTTCCCCATGCTAAATAAGGCTAACCCGGTCTACATGCTCTATACCAGGCATCCCCAAACTGCGGCCCTCCAGATGTTGCTGAACTACAACTCCCAGCATCCCTAGACAAAAATTTTTGTGGCTGGGTATGCTGGGAGTTGTAGTTCAGCAACATCTGGAGGGCCGCAGTTTGAGGATGCCTGCTCTATACCTTCCCCTAGGACAGAGCAGAGGACTAGTAAAGATAAAACATGTGCCAACCTAGTGGAAGCACACCTGTTTAAACTCCCTAAGGCCTTCTGGGTGCTTTCCAAATTACACGCTACAACAGCATCACTACATGTCCGTTAAGTGTGCTTCTGTACTGCCTGTGTTTTGACATCACAGTCCCTGCGCTGTTCACTTTTCCAAAGCCTTCCTTCAGATTTTATCCTTGCGTTTTAGTCCTACTACGTTGCATGTGCATCGCCAAAAAAAAAAGTTATATTTTCCCGTTGTAGGAGGGTTGCGCAAGCTATTTAAGTTTTCAAAATGATCCCACAAAGCTGAAGCATGTTATTGCTGAACAGCATGTGTTTCTGGAAAGTTCCCTGGGGAGATGAGCAAAATCTCCATGGTTAGAAAGAGGGAACTGGGGACTAGAAATTCAACTAGTTTCCTTTCTACAGCCATGGACTGATCTCTACCATTTATTCACTTTACTCCACCCCATTTTTTAAGAAGTGAGATTTCCCTCTAGTTGCTCAGGGTAATGTACATGGTTTGCAACTCCACCCATCCTCACAACAATGCCATGGGGTTACCCCAGGGGTTTCCAGTGTTGGGTCCCCAGATGTTGGACTACAATGCCCATCATCCACAGCCACAATGGTGGTCGGCTATGGTCACCTTGAAGCCAAGGCCAGAGAGCGTCAGCCCGGCACTGTGCCCTGTGGTTTGCAGGATGGGCCCAATGGAGTTATCTGGGACACCAGAAGAACCACTCCCCACAAATAAAAGGCTGTGGCTGATGGGTGTTGTCATTCAACAACATCTGAGGACCCAAGGCTGGAAACCCTTGGGTTAGGCTGTTAGAAGAACACAGCCTTACTCTACATCTTAGACCTTGGCTTAAAAACAAAAACAAAACCCCACCCCTGTACCTTTAACTGCATCCTAACATATAGTAGGTGTCCACCGCCCCTGCCTGGATATGAACACAATCATTTCTGGAGGAGAAAAAGCTTTGCTGTTGAAACATCTGTATATGCCTTGCTGCTGTTAGACAAAGCAGGAATCAGAAAAATCAGTGGCTTGCAGCGGAACTTGGCAAGAAGTCTTTTACTGAGATGTAAACTTAGCAAGATATTCCCTTTTCAAGGGCTGCTACTTTCCCTCCCACCCACCTTCTTAGAGGTACCTGCCGTGAATCTCTCCCTCCAGCGCTCCTCTGGTGGTCCAGCCAGCAGCTGCTTGCTTACATCTCCAGAAAGAAAGGGAAGCTGCCACCTGAGAACAATTAAGCATTAGCCCAGGGTTTCCTTCCTGGGAAAGGCACTCTTTTGATCAACAGAGTTTCACTTTCACTTTCTGCTGGGAAAGTGTGTTTCTTGCCAGAAGAAGGCAAGCCCAGAGAAAGCCAGGCCGGCCCTGCACTTGGCGGACTTGGGATACCAGAAAAGGAACCCGATACAACCATTAAAAGGAAGCCTTCTTCCTTGCCTGCTGCCCGGACACATGCAGTGGCAAAGTGCACATTTCTCCAAACCCGTCAAGCTGCTGAACTCTGCAACTTGGACTCTGGCTGGCTCAACCACAACTCCCTGGGAAGCAAGGCTGGACATCTTGGCTTCTGTCATTCCCTATGGGCAATCACTTACTGAATGAAAAGAGGGTGAGGGGGCTACTTAAAATAATAATGATAAGAGAAGAAGAAGTAGAAGAAGAAGTTGTTACCCTCAAGCAAAGCTGGAGGCAATGGAATGCATTCCAAGGTGGGTCTCCGCCCCATAGGTCACCTATGCCTTGAACACAATGGCTGACAGAAATTCAGCCAGTGGAGTTTTTGGCATCACTGCGTCTCCATACAGGGAGAAGCTTCCTGTGTTGACCTTCTCCCCACCATGCCAGTGTTAAAAGCACAAGAGCCCTGCCAGAAGAAAATGTGGGGTGGGGCTGCAGCTCAGCAATCCAGCATCATCTGCTTTTCATGCAGAAGGCCCCAGGCCAGTCCCTGGCAACCTCTCCAGATAGAGCTGAGCTTGGGAAAGACTCCGGCCTGAAACCCTGGAGAGCTGCTGCTGCTGCCAATCCGAGTAGACAAAGGCAGGGCTGGATGGACCAAGGGTCTGACTCAGTATAAGGCAGCTTCCTGAATTCCTTTGTAAAAGTTGGCAACTTCTAGGTGAGTGAGTATGAGTGCTTTCTGTCCCATGGTCCTAGACCTCCATCACACCCCATTGTCTCCTTGTCTGTTTCCGCCCCCCTCCTCTTGAAACTCTGACACTAACAAACGATTCCCATTTTTGAGAAAAGGGGGAGCTATTTTGCAGCTGGCAGGTTAAGCAGATCATGACTTGGTTTTCAAAATAAATATTAATCACCCAGGCCAGGATTAGTTTTTATAAACCCAGAACTGGATTTACTTCTTCTGCTCTTAGCACTGAATCATAGACTTCCCTCATAAGGTTTACAGCAGAGCCACATCCAGGTTCATGAAAAGGGAGAGGATGAACCAAAGCTAAGGGCAGGGTAAAGTAAAGGTAAAGTGTGCCGTTGAGTCAGTGTCAACTCCTGGCGCCCACAGAGCCCCATGGTTGTCTTTGGAAGAATACAGGAGGGGTTTCCCATCGCCAGCTCCCGCGCAGTCAGAGATGATGCCTTTCAGCATCTTCCTATATCACTGCTGCCCGATTTAGGTACCAGCAGGGATTCGAACCAGCAACCTCTGGCTTGCTAATCAAGTCATTTCCCCGCTGCATACCTGAAGAAAAGAAAGCTAAAGACAGACTTCCTGGAGAGGTTTACCTTGTGCAGCCTGACTGTTGGGTCAGTGAAATAATATCCAAGTGTACACAAACCCAAGTGATTCTATGGGGAGGGAAGATGTACCTAGGTTCACAGCCAGACTTCCTCACCAGGTGGGACAGCCATGTTTCCCAGCAAAGCTCCAAAGAAATGAATGGAAAGTTGGTGGTCGCCTCGCATCCAGCAGAAACTTCAATGCCCTGCCTTCGGCTGCAACAGAAGGAAGATATTGGAAGATTCATTCCATACTCCAAACATTGCTGTTCATGTGGTGTTAAGGAAGTGGAGAGCCTTGGCCATGTTCTGCTGTACTGTAATTTCTACGGAGATCTGTGGGCTGCTGCTGCCCTAATCTCCCCTTTAACAAAGGACTTACTGAGCAGAGTTGATGAGCATATGTCTTGTTTCTATTGTCAGACTGCCAATTCAAAATTACATATAATGTAGCCAAGCTTTGTTCAGCTGCTATCCGTAATCGACAAGAAAGTCTGGAATAATGCTTCCGAGTAATTTGAGAACACTGTTAGTACAGTTGAAAAAGTAGTATTATTTGCTATCCACTACGGGTGTGGAGAAATGTGTGATGTTTCTGTTGTTTTTGTATATACAATATGGACTTGTCAACAACTGTGATTCATTCAGTCAGTCTGTCTGTCTGTCTATTTATCTACAGTGCTGAGAAAAGGTTTGTGAACCCCGCAAAGATGGTCTGTATGTTAGCACAATTCATGCAAGGAAGCCCTCAAATGTCACAGAGCTGAAACCGTTTTGCGTGGAAGAATGGGCCAAGATTCCTACAAGAGACTGGTCACCTGATTACCGGACACGTTTGGTTGCCGTTATTGCTGCTCAAGAAGATGCTACCAATTACTGAATGCAGGGTTCTCATACTTTTCCACGCAAGGATATTTGCTGTTGACTCTTTCTGTTGGGTGAATATTTGAGATATATCCTTTTTTGCCTGAGTTACTTATTCATTGGGGTTGCCTCTCTTAGAGACATAGGAAGCTGCCATATACTGAGTCAGACCCTTGGTCTATCTAGCTCAGTATTGTCTTCACAGACTGGCAGCAGCTTCTCCCAGGTTGCAGGCAGGAATCTCTCCCAGCCCACCGTAAATTTCTTCTGGAAAAGTTTGTATGGTTATGTGTAAAAAGACAAGTGTATCTCTTCTAAACAGCAATGGGACAAATTGTGGAAATGGACGTTGGATGTAAACCTCCCCCGCCCCCCGATTACCTAAAGTGCCTTGTAATCCCACCCCCGCCCCCCAATTTACAGTACTGCCTGCATATACTATATAAACCTGTGGGTTACCAAATCCTTGTTTGTAAATGTTTGTAGATATATGATGTAGAAACAACCACTTTATATATAATTGTGCTTTGGTAACGTACTGTATGCTTTGGTAGTTTGTTGGTTAAAAAAAAAAAAAATTGTCCTATTAAAAAAATGGTGTCCTATCTTAGAGAAGCCAGGAAGGGAACTTGGAACCATCTGCTCTTCCCAGAGCGGCTCCATCCCCTGAGGGGAATCTCTTCCAGTGCTCACACATCAAGTCTCCCATTCATATGCAACCAGGGCAGACCCTGCTTAGCTACCACAAGACCAGCTCTCCTCTTATCAGGGTTTAGCTTAGGATCTAGCCATGTTTTGACTAAGAATTGTGCTAATATACAGACCACCCTAGGCAGTTCACACACTTTTGCTCAGCACTGTATCTATCAACAGAAACTTCTTAATAATCTATGAGTTGGTCCAGATGTCAACCAGCTCTCTCAGATGCATGAGGGAGGAGATGCCTCCCCACCCCCCATCTCCCCCTGCAATCTTTTCACTGCCTCGCTGCACGTGAGCGGGCAGTTCTTCCAACCTGCCCTTCAATGAAATAGGAGTGATAGGCTTACACAGCAGTGGGATGTCTCCCCAGATGGGGGAAGACGTGTACCCGTGCCGCTGCTGCTGCGGTGCCATATGCTTAAACGGGCCCTGCATACATTGTATTATCTGTCATCATGGAAGTCGTGACTTCATATGTGTGTGGTGGGCCGGTACAAGAACCCAGAGATTCGAGTGTGGGTGATTATTGACACCATTTAGGAAATTCTGCATCCCCCCCCCCATCACCTAAAGATCCAGTGATATTTTCACTGCCTTTGTGGAGCGTGAAGATGCTCCTGCAAGGTTGCCAACTTTGACTGGAGCTATGCCTGGACTTACTTATTTATTTATGACACTCTTTTCACAACGTCAAGCCATTAACATCTGTGTCTGTGTTAGGTCAGTGTGGGGAAAGAGCAGGCAGGTTTATGTGGGATCAAGAGCCATAGGGAGATGAAGTACCTTTGGTGCAGCAGCTCTCTGGGAACCTGATGAAGCCCGTGGTTGGCTCATAGGGATGCTCTGCTTCCTTCAGCTCCACCTCATCAAAGGCTCCACCTGTGTGTATTTGTATAAATAAACCAGATATGACTGGCACCATCCATCTGCAGCAATCTCCCCCACCCCCACCCGCCAGGGGAAAGCCGAACCCAACATATGCTGCAAACCCTGGAACTTCTCACTGCTTGGAGAAACGGGGAAACTGAGGCAGCACAACACGAACTTCCCCGAGTCCCCTTATTTCATTTAAGCATCTGAGCATGCTCAGAGTAACCAAAGGGAAATCTCCCCCCCCACCCCACCCGGATCATTTGGGCATAAGAATAATACCAATCCTGGAAAAACTGCTGTAAGCTAAGGAGGATTCAGGCTGGGCAGGGATGAGCTGGATAGACCAGATGGAGCAGGCGTTGGGGGGGGGGGAGTCTGGAGCACTACTTGGAGGACACCAAGGGTGGCTCTAGAGGGGGGGCAAAGGGGGCAAGCGCCCCTCCCAGGCAAGTAGTTTGCCTCCCAGCTGCCCCCCATTTCCGTTTCAGAAGTAATATGTGGGACATAGTTTGCCCACCCATAAATGCACTTTGTCCCTTATTTGCTCCCTGTAAAATTCCCCCCCCCCCCCGATGCTGCCACTGTAGCCAGCACTGACATTATTTTTTTTAAGCGTCAGTGTTCCTCTTCGAAAAACAGGCTCTCCTTGAAACAGACGCTGTCGTGTCACACACACAAAACTGAGGTGGGGACTAATCAATGCCACGGGTGTGCCAGCGTAGCCAGCAGCCCCACCCGGGGTTGGATCCATTATGGAATAAGACTAACTGACACTACCTGTTGGCGACCTCACTCAGAATGTTTTCCTGAAAGAGGTAAGCGTATGAGTCACGTTTCACATGCTATTGTGTGCATAGGCATAGCTAGGACCACCACCCACCACCCCGTCTCTGCTTTTACAAGAGGAGACTAGATCTATTAGTGATTATGGCTACATGGAGCCTCCATGTTCAGAGGCAGTGTACCCCTGAATGTCAGTAGTTGGGGGGGAATGAAGAACAGGACAAGGTCCTTCATGCTTCCAGGCTTCCCCAACCTGCAGCCCTCCAGATGTTGCTGAACTACCACTCCCATCATCCCTAGCCACAATTTATTGTGGCTGGGTATGCTGGGAGTGGTAGTTCAGCAACATCTGGAGGGCCGCAGGTTGGGGAAGCCTGTCCTAGGCTTCCTGGAAGCATCTGGCTAGTCACTGTGGGCAACAGGAAGCTGTTGACAGCCTGGGCCTCGTTGGCCAGGTTCCAGCTATTGGGCAGCAATATTTCAGTCTGGTGGTTTCTGCTATGGAAACACAGCGAGGATGCAGCGTTGGGGAACTGGAATCCAACATTGCAATTAAACACTTTTTTTAAAAAGTCCTGACATTTCTATTCCTTTATGTTTGTAGTAACAGATGATAAGTCAGGAGGTTGAGTCAGGCTGTGCTGTTTGGGCAGTTTTACTATTGTACTGTAGCAAGGGTAGAACATCCTCATATGCCTGGCAATTATTTGGAAACAAACTACCCGTTGCCCAGGCAGGTAAAAGGGCAATGTTTTCATTCCATTTCTGTTCCAACTCTTTTGGAAGCTAAAGCAAAAAGAAGTGTATGGGCTGGAAATATTACACGCAGATATATATAATTTCCTAATTCTAGCAATTTCATTCATATATATATATATATATATATATATATATATATATATATATATATTCATTGTGCTTTTTGCTAGAAACGTCTGTCTGGAAGGGGTTTGCTGCCCACTTGAGTGAAGATTTTAGAAGGGTGCATAAAGAGTGAAGACTGCCCTTTTTATTTGGGTTTTTGGGGTCAATGAGCTGTCTTTTTTAAAAATTGCATTGTGTTATATTGTTTTATCTGGTTTATATGTTTGTTTTATTGAGTTTTATTGTTTTATCTTGTTGTTAACCACCCTGAGGTCTTAAGGTGAAAGGCAGAATATAAATAAAAGATGTCACAACAGTTGAGTAAAAGCTGAATAGACATGGAGAATAAGCACAGTTCCTCATGATTTGGCCCAAGATGAAAGTATGCTTTTTGTCTGAGACAGAAGTGTGTAAGGCCTGAATAAGGATTGGAAAATATGAGATACTCATCAGTGAGGAAAATCATAATAAAAATGCAGTCCTTAAAAACATATTTAAAACACCTGACTTGAAGACAACTCTGAATTTAAGACTATCCCATTAAAAAGTCATGGTTAAATATAAGTTAAACCTGCATATTCTTGAAAAGAACAGGACTGAATTTAAGACAACCTCCTGATTTCTAATATCAAAAAACTTGGAAGAAACCTAATATTGAATTCAGGAAAATACAGTTCTGATTCTGTACAATGAAAAATGTAGATGCTAGGGGAAATGTTGCAGCCAATATGAAAAAGCAAAATTACAGTTGCTGACATTCAGTACAACAGTATGTCTGTCTAGTAATGCTGTGTTTCTGCAAACTGTTACACAAGAGTAAGCCCATTATTTCCTGTGAGTTTACACTTGGTAACACAATTTGCACAAAGGCAACATTTCTAGGCTGACATACTACTGTACAGCATGTTAGCCGGTAAAAGCACAGGCACCAATTGATTAAAAACCAGGTCCACAAAATAGGTACCAATTCCCGACTTAAAAGCCAGCAGCAAGAGGGCCAAATAGGCCTCATGGGGCAAGGAGTTCCACAGACTGGGTGCCACTCCTGCAAAGACCCTGTCCATCATCCCCAGCAACTAGATTTCTGGAACAAGGTCTCCAATGATGAGCACAGCATGAGCAAGCATGTTCACGTGGGAGAAGGTAGTCCTTCAAATATCCAGCTCCCAAGCCACTTAGGGCTTTATAGGGAACTAGTAATTTTTAGCCCGTTAGATTAACGGGCGCTAGTAGATCGCCCCCACTATCGCCAGCGGGCCCAGTCCTTCCGCCGCGGCCCCCGCTGCCAGCGGGCCCAGTCTCCCTGGCGTGGGGGCCACCGCCATCGGGCCCAGTTTCCTTGCCGTGGCGGCCGCCGCCATCGGGGCCAGTTGCCCCGCCGTGGCCACCGCCACCTCGCCCACACTCCTGCCACGGCGGCCGCCGCCATCAGGGCCAGTCACCCCGGCGCAGCCGCCGCCACCACCTCGCCCGCACTCTCCTCCCTGCGTTGGCGGCAGCTTCTCCTCGGCCCGCCGCTTCTCCTTCTCCCGGCCCCAACATGGCCGCCGTGACTGGGTGGCCTTATCTTTCTCGGACGGCCAAGAAAGACACGGGCCGGAAAGGACACGGGATCACGCTCAAGGTGATTATTATAGAGGATGACCAGCCCCTAAAATTGCACTTGGGAACAAACTGGCAACCAACGTCACTCAGAAAGCACCACAGTCATATGCTGCAGAGTAATATGCAACATACACAATATCGGACCTTTGAGTTCTGTGGTAAATTAATTCTGAGTACTTTACAGTATCTGTAAATCATCAAATTGTCACTTGATGACTCAGTGCTCTCAATGAGTTCTCCAAATTAGAGGGTCCTGCTTGGAATAAGAACTTTTGAAGACATTCAGCTCAGAGCCCAAACTGCATGGTTCTGGAATGCAAGATGAAGAGTCTCTGGTGTGTTCCAGAATATATTAGGCCACCTCTACATTTTTTTTAAATTTGCTAGTTTCTTTTAAAGTAATTTGACCAAAAAAAAAAGTCCCTTTCCTTCTCCAGGGGCCCCTCTTCTCTGTCAAGATCAGTTCTGACCTGCTGCAGCCTCCAAACAGAAGAATCTGAAGCAGCTGCCGTCTGGTTGCTTGCCAACCTGGGGGATTCCTCGATGCCTTCAGACTCCGCTCAATGTTACAAACGACACCCCCCCCCCCCAAAAAAAAATTACATAGTGCTTTCTAAATCACCAAGCTGAGCTGGTCTTGGGGTCGTGAGCAAGATTTGTCCCCTTTGCTAAGCAGAGTGTGCCCTGCTTTTTGTCTGGATGGATTACTAATTGTGAGCATGGTCTGCTGTAAGATATTCCCCTTAGGGGATGGGGCCAAAGCTCAGTGGTCAAGCATCTGCTTGTGTGCAGAAGATCCCAGGTCCAGCAACCCCTGGCAGCATCTCCAGGTAGGGCTGGGAAAGACTCCTACCTGAAACTTTGGAAAGCTGCTGCCAGTCAGAGTAGACAACAATGAACTAGATGGACCAATGGCCTGACTCTGTACAAGGCAGCTTCCTATGTTTCTGGCTCTGTGAGTTTGGCAGTCATCAATTCCCTTTCCAAAGTTTCATTGTTTGAACAATGGCTCAAAAAAAGGGGGAGGGGGCGGGGGCAGGTTGAAAAATATTTAAATTGTTTTTTAAAAACAGTATTCTTCAGTTCTCCAAAATACCAAAACACATTAAAAGGCAAACACTAATTGAATACACAAAAATTGAATACTCCTACACTATACAATGTATATTGTAAATATCTGTAAGGCAGCAAAGAAAGAGCATGGCTATAAATAATCTTGAAAACTAGCATTTCAATAGTTAATAAAACTAACCCACTTCCTCACAAACTTGCATCCAGATACCAGATGCCTTTGGAGTTTGCAAAAATGGAACGGAGACTGCTGGAGTGATTGGGCTTATCCCTCATATTATTCTCCTTTCCAGAGCTGGCATCAGGGATGGGCATCAATGGGGCATATGCCAAAGGTCCACTAACGCCACTTCCGTGTCCATAACCTCCATGTGGTGGTGATGACGGAGTGCCTCTCTCGGGGGGATTGCTCCTTCCCCTCCAGTTTTCCAGAGAAGCCAAGAAAGTCCGCCTCTCCTGCCCGCCCTTTCCTCATTCCTCGATAACTCAAGCCATATGCCCTAGAAATGGGAGAAGACTGCAAAGGGGACAACCAGGAAGGTAGGCCCACATATGCTGACAGCACCATTGGGAATGGTCCTCAGGGGGGCCATGAGGGAGGGGGTCCTGCTGCTGGCTGGGAAATAGCCTGTTCTTTGCTTTCTCCTCCACCCTGATTTTCTGGCAAGCTGCTAGCTCCTGAACGGAGTGTGGAGAGTGTGTGATACATATTTCAGGGGAGCGAGAGAAAGGGCATGCCAAGAAAGTTTTGTTTTCCACCATGCCCATATAGTTCCTCTGCAGCAAAGACAGAGGAGAGGGCAGAGAGAAGAAGGGTCCATCTGCACTGCTTGTCCCAGGGCACTCTGACTTCAACCTTGCCACGCCCCTGATGACGGCTTCCAGATCAGATATTTAAAAAGTGCTGGGGTCCGAGATTGTCCAGGAAGTGTCAAAGTCCTAAGAGACATATAGGTCAAGACTTCATCCTAGAAATGGATACAAGCAGCCACACCCTTGCTACCTAGGCAGAGAGAGTAACAGAAAGTACAGAACAGAGTAACAGGACAGAGAGAGACAGAAAGACGAGAGAGAGAGAGAGAGAGAGAGAGAGCACAAGCACTAAACGTACATAAAACACAATACCTAAGTACAGCATAATTATATCTCATAGGAACACAGGAAGCTCCCTTATCCCAAGTCAAACCATTGGTCCTTCTAGCTCAGTATTGTCTATACAGGTGGGTAGCAGCATCTCCAAGGTTGCAGGCAAGAGTCTCTCTCTCAGTCCGATCTCAGAGATGCCAGGGAGGGAATCTGGGACTTTCTGCATGCAAGCAGGCAGGTGCTCTTCCCAGAGTGCCCCCATCCCCTAAGAAGAATCTCTTGCAGTGCTTGCACATTTAGTCTCCCATTCAAATGCAAACCAGGGTGGACCCTGCTTAGCAAAGGGGACAATCCATGCTTGCTACCACAAGGCCAACTCTCCTCAGCCTAATGTAAGACATTGGATGCAATCAGTCAAATACTACGCATGCCAGTCTGAGCTCCTTACAAGACAAAGGATGGGATACAAGTGTGAGGAATACAGACTGATCATGCAAGCCAGCCCATCCCTGGTTTATTTTTCTCCCCAGGTTGATTTCAAGCCAATTGCCTCTCCCAGGCAAGGAGTCCCATCAGAGCAATCATGCCACAGCTGGGCTTCTTCCTAACAACCTTCCTCCCATTTCTCTGCTTCCTCCCTGCAACGTCCCCTGGGCACTGCCAATCTTTCCCCGGATCTGTCTGTGATAAACATACAGGCTTTGTGCCAGGGCACAACTTGATTGGCGAGGGGGTGGACATCACCACGCTGGAGAGAAAGGTGGCCTATGTGGTGGACATCAGCCGGTGGCAGGGCAAAAATGGGACGTGCGTCATGTGCCAGAATCCACTGATGGGGGGCCAGCTGCAGAAACTCCCCCTGGATATCGCAGACTGGCGGGTGCACGGGATGTACCGCTGGAAAGAAAGCAGCTCCATGGAGTATTCTGATGTGAGTGTGGCCAATGATATGGCCACCGAGGTGAAGAATGACTGGAAAACAGAGCTGGGGTTGTCCCAGGAGCTGATGGGAGAGTTGGGCTTGCCCACGATCCAGGTGGCCTTTGCTGGCTCTCGATCCAAGGTAACCCTTCAGGCTCATAGGCTCTCTCGTCAGGACAGGTATAGCTTTCTGAGGCACGAGTTCTCCTGCGAGCACTATAGGTGAGTATCAACTCTGTCGACTGTGGCATCCCTAGAGCCCCACATGGAGAATCAGAGTTAGCAGAGAGTCTGAGGAGCGAGAACTGGCCTTGTTCTCTGCAATACACGGGGCATTGTAGAAACCTCCAGCGTTAGAAACGGATCCACATGTTTGCAGTGACATGAAAAATCAGGGATTCGTAGCATTCTGCGTGCAAAGGCAGTGCTCTGTTACTGAGCTACGGCCCCATTCCCCATTGATGTTCAAATTCATGGAGATACCAGGGGCAAGCCTATGTGTTTTTGTTTTTTGGTGTGTGTGTGTGGTTTTTTTTAAACCAGTCTGGAATGCCATAGAATTCAATGTAAGTCCCTGCATTGGTGTATCCTTAGATACTTGGATATCTCCAGAGTTACAAACTGGAGCAAAAGTAACACTGGTGTAACTCCACCACTGGCACAAGAGCCAAAAACGGGTAGAGATGGGGGAGGAGCAGACTTCCAGCAAATTCTATACTCCTTCCAGACCACAGCAGTGTTCCCTCTAAGAGGGATTCCCAGATGTTGTTGACTACGACTCCCAGCAGAATCTCCAGCTGCAATGGCTTTTGCTTGGGGATTCTGGGAGTTGTAGTCAACAACATCTGGGAATCCCTCTTAGAGGGAACACTGGACCACATGCTGCCTTATTTTGAGTCAGACCATTGGTCCATTTAACACTGTATTGCCTTTAAGAACATAAGAACAACACTGTTGGATCAGGCCCATCAAGTCCTGCATCTAGTTTCCCACAGTGGCCCCATCAGTTGCCTCTGGGAAGCCCACAAGCAAGAGGTGAGGGCATGCTCTCTCTCTTGCTGTTGCTCCCTTGCAACGGGTATTCAGAGGCATTCTGCCGGGAGGCCGCCTAAAGCCATCAAGTCTAGTAACTGCTGAATTTGTCCAAGCCCCCTTTAAAGTTCTGGATCACCTTCAGATATGAAAATGGTTAGGAGAAAAAAATGATGTGGCTTAACAGTATCATTTTTATGGTGCCTGGCTAGGATATGGCTTAGTGTAGCCCGGGGTGGCATACACTAAGATGAGTGGCATACATACACTCAAAGATGAGTGGCATACACATGTGCATGCGTGCGCGTGCGCACACACACACAGGCTACGCCAGGGTTTCTTAACCTTGGGCCCCCAGATGTTGTTGGACTACAACTCCCAGAATCCTCAGCTGCAATGGCTTTTGCTTGGGATTCTGGGAGCTGTAGTCCAACAACATCTGGGGGCCCAAGGTTAAGAAACCCTGGCGTAGCCTGTGTGTGTGTGCGCGCACACATGCACATGTGTATGCCACTCATCTTTGCCCCTAATCTTCTGCCTCTCTTATTCTCTTCCTGAGTAGGCTGAGGCTCCACAATCAGCCACAGCTCTCCTCTGACTTCTTTCAAGCTGTAGCCAGACTGCCAAGGAAGTTTGACCCTGAGGAGTACAGACGTTTCATCAGTATCTATGGCACCCACTACATCAGCCAAGTGCACCTGGGCGGGCGTGTGCGCCATCTCCTGGCCCTGCAGACTTGCAGAATGGCCCTGGAGGGAGCTAAAGTGGATGACGTCAAGAAATGCTTGACCTTGGATATCTCTCTAGGAGCCAAGGTGCTGTTCGGTTCCATCAGCTCCAAGTGCTTGGACCAATGGAGGGGCCAAGCGAAAGAACTCTTCTCTGTCAGCTACCACAAGCAGAGCATGGACGTGGTGGGAGGAGTGGTGGGAGGAGACAGCCTGGACACGGTGCGGTCTTCGGGTGCTGGGGAGGTCCACGGCGTCTCAGAATGGATGGCGAGTGTCAAAGCCAGGCCCGAGGTGATTGCTTATTCCCTCCAGCCGCTGCACACCTTGCTGACGCGAAGAGATGCAAAGAGGGTACCACTGAGGGAAGCTTTGAAAAACTATATCACACAGAGGGCCCTGAGGAGGGACTGCAGCCAACAGTGCCCCTATGGGGGATACTGGAACTCAGACGACTCCTGCACATGCATGTGCCAAGCTGACGCGGTCAACAACAACATGTGTTGTGCGTGGAAGCCGGGCAGGGCCCGCCTCAAATTTCACATAAAAAGAGGATTCAGCCTTTGGGGTGACCACTTCAGTGCCACCGATGCCTACATCAAAGTTTTCTTTCAGGGCCGGGAAATGCGGACCAGAGTCGTCAGGGGCAATAATGACCCCTGGTGGGGTGAAACACTGGACTTCGGGGCCATCACGCTATCTGGCTTTAACCTTTTTAAGGTGGAGATCTGGGACAGTGATGTCTGGAATGATGATAGGCTGGACTATTGCTATGGGAAGTTGGAGGCTGGACACCACGCCCGTAACTGCTATGCCGATTATGGACACATTGAGTATTCCTCCGAGGTGGAGTGTGGCCACGGCCTCGGTGGCCCCAGCTGCCATCACTATTCGCCTCTGCACATGCCAGTGTCTCGTTTCAATGACAGTAGCCCTTGGCACAGAGACTGGCACTGATGAGGTAACAGTGGCCTCATTAGCCATGGTCACTCAGTATGAGACCAAGTTGGGACCAGTGTTCCCTGTTGTTGACTACAGCTCCCATCATTCCCAGCTGCAATGGCCTTTGGTGCAAGGGATTATGGGAGTTCCAGTTGACAACATCTGGGAATCCCTGTTACAGGGAATGCTGGTCCCAACTTTGTTGGGACCAGGGCAAATGTTGCCAAGCTGGAGCATAGACAGTGTAATGTGGCAGATTAGCGGGGGGGGGGGGGAGGGGCTAGCGATTCTGCAGGTGAGGTTTGTCAGGACCAAGCAGTCATTTTTGTGGCCCTTGGGTATGCCTCCCTATCACAGGTCCCTTCTACCTTCTCTTCTTCCTGGGCCATGGCAGCTGCCTCAACGTGCTGACCTTTGACACTGGAAGTGGGGGGACAAGGAACAAAGCCACCTTTATCAGGTCAGCTCTGAAAGTGACTGGTTTTACAGAGCCTCCAGAACCTGCCACATACAGTAACCCACTAAATTCTCTTCCCAGAACCAGGATTGGGGTTGTTGTGAACCTACAAAGCTGCATTATACTGAGTCAGATCTGTGGTTCATCTATTCTAGCCCAATAATGGCCTGGGTCTCACAGTCATTTAAATCTAGGTTTAATGTGGGTTATTTGCATTAGCATGATTGTGTGAACACATGCTGAGGTGGTTGCTGGGACAAGATGAATCTGAGATTCCCACCTTGGTGTGGGTTCACACAATCATGTTAATGTTGGCAAATGGCAACCCACATTAAACCTAGATTTCAATGATTGTATGAACCAGGCCAACATTTACTTAGACTACTAGGTGTTCTCCAGCATTTCAGGCCAAGATCTTGCCCAGCCTTGCTACTTGCAATTCTTCCTGTATGCAACTATGATCCTATATGCAACTATGCTCAGGTGATACCCACAAATAATTATGCATATACGGGTGAGGTCACCAGCTTTTCTTTCTTTCTCAGACATAAATATCTAACTCCTGTGTCACTAGGATATACAGCATTTGATTATGCCTGTGCTGTTTGTAACAACTGAACCTCTCTTTCATTTATGCATCATATCCTATATTTAGAATATTGTTTTTTTTAAGAATATACTGCAAGGGGTGGGGGTGGGAATGTCTCAATATAATTGAACTTTGTTCTTGGTTTAAAACAAACACACAAAAGGATTATTCTATGCAGAATATAAACTCATAGAAGAATAACACAGTAATCTCTAGCTAAAATACACAGAACCCCCAACTCTATCTGAGCCCATGGAAGAAGTGGTGAGAATGAAGATCTTAGCAATGCTCAGGGATGATCCTTTCATGAGGCAAGTTGAGGTGTTTGCCTCAAGCAATGGATTATTGGGGCACTAATTGGGCAGCAGGATGCCCACTGTCACCTAAACTCCCTCCCTCGGCTGCCCCCCACAATCACTAGATCTATGTTTCTGGTAAACCATGGGGACTATGTTATTATTGGCACTATATTAATTAAGGTGTACAGAAAGTTTATTCAGGTCTAGAATAAACATACCTTACAAAGAATGGCTGTGTCTTTCTACTATTACCTGCCTGTAGAAATAAGGAGACAGCTCTCATGCTCTGTTCATCAACCAAGTTTGAATGGAGTGGGGTAACCGAGGGAAGCTTGGTAGCAAGCATGAGTTGTCCCCTTTACTAAGCAGGGTCTGGTAAGGTTTGCATTTGAATGGGACACCACATGTGTGAATTGCTGAGCAGCTGCATGCAGAAGGTTCCAAACAAGTTCCCTGGCTTCTCCAGATAGGAGAGACCTTGGAGAAGCCGCTGCCCAGTCTGCACAAACAACACTCAGTGGAGTATACCACTTACTTACTTCCCGCTTCTCATTCCCCCAGTGTCAAACGAGAGAGGTGCATTTTGTGCTGTAGAAGAAGACAGCTTCCTATGTGCCTAGGAAACGAAACTGTTGGGTGGAAAAAGGAAAGGGTGTACCCTCGAGTCAGCTCCTGGTTTTCTTGGTAGGATACTATTACTATTGGTAGGATACTATTGATACAGGGGTTTCCTATATTCTGGGAAACACACTAGCAGGGATTCGAACCAGCAACCTCCGGGCTGCTCCCCCGCCGCGCCCCGCCCCAAAACACAAACCCAGAAAATACTGGGTGGAGACTAGTCTGAATTGGGTTATGAAGCTGCCGGGGCTGGCTTCACCTCTGCCCATTGTACTCATAATTGCTGGCCGTGAGTCCTTCCCAAGCCCCACGCGGGCCACCGGGGCATTCACGGGGGGGAGCGCGGAGCCCCCCACCCGCTTCTCCTGCCCCCATCTAGAGCCTCGCGTGGGGCCCACATTGCTGGGAGCTCACCCACCTCTAGGAGGCGGCACCCTGCTAGGGTGGTGCTCGGCCCTTCTCTCAGACCTTCCCAGAGGCGCGGGGGGTGATGGGCACCCAGTGGGTGGCCTCTACGGAGAGCTTCCTCCCAGCTTGTCTACAACCGTTGCTCCGCGTTCTTTATAAGAGCAGCGCCCGCGGGTTGCCCCACAGGTCAGGGCGAGCAGCAGCTTGCGGCAGTTGCCCCTCTAGTCCGCTCCGCCACCCTTCCCCGCTCACCAGATCTTATTCGACAGCTGCCTGGCGCGGAATTTGGGCGGACAAGCCAGGAGAAAACACGAAACACGCGCGGCGACCATCATGCAACGCTGGTTATTTGCATCCCGCGAGCTGTCTATCCTTCCCGTTGCGAGCCCGTTTAGCCAACCAGGAGAGATGGGCCAGCGAGCGCCCGCCCATTCAGGCCCCGCCCCCCTCCTCTAGGGCCCCCCAGGGTTTCGGAGAGACGTAGGATGCAAATTCGGGCGTATGCAAATACAAGGGGAAAGGGTTGGCCCGTGGAACGTCGCCGGGAGCGCGCGCGCGGGGAACCGGGAAGAAGGCGGTGTGTTTACAGCTGGAGTCCCTAAGCAGCCGGCGGGACCCTGCAGGGCTCTCAGCTCGGTGGGTTGCAAGAGGGGGAAGCCTTCAGAGGAGCGTGCATGCTCCGCGCGGGGTGCAGAATAATAATGCTGCAAAGATTCTGCTCACAGAGTTAGGGTTCGAGAAGAGATCGGGCACGCTGGAGGGTGTAGATTAGCTTGCTTGCAGATGAATGGGGTATAGCCGGGGGTGTCCAGCCAGGCAGCGTCGCGGGAAGGGAGGTGTCTGTGGGGGGGGTGAGGAAACCTGCCTGCCCACTCAGGCAATCGGAGTCCCCTGGGCTTGGCATCGGAAGGAGCCATTTTAAATGCCAAGGCTCAGTCCTAGAGTAAAGAAATACTTTTTAATTGATTGGCCCTGTTGCGTTTTGATCGGCCTTTCTTCCAAGCACCTTCTGGTGGCATGGTGGGTGAGGCTGAGAAGTTGGTAAGTGGGGCAGATCACACCAGGGCCGAGCAGGGAGGCATTTGAACTCGTCCAAGTTCACCTCTCTATCTTTTATGCTGTATTGGAAAAAGGAATGCTTCTGAGCATGTGCTAAGTGTATTTCTGAAATTACTATTGGACAGCCACAGCCAGCCCCGCCTATTGATGGGTGGCGGGATCAGGTATAAAGAGCTTTTAGCAAACAAGGGGCATGGTCTATGGGTGGGTACCCCGCATTGGGCTACTGGATGGATGGGAATAAGGTCTTGCTTGGGGGATTAAATTTATTGCAGAGCTATGTGCTATGGTGTTTGCTTTAAAAGCCCCAATGTTTTTTAAGTCGCACCCTTTCATAATTTAAGGAAAAAATTGCAGGAGCAGCATCTATGGATGCTTGGAGCTCAAATGCACCCTGGAGGTGTTGGAGTGGGTTGGAATACGTATATGTGAAAGCCACAGAGAGTCTTAGGACATCTTGACAGGTGTAAAGTGGCAGGTTACCAGTACCCTCTCATGTAGATGCATGTGTTATCCTCTGAAAGTTGGTGAGCACTGGGATGAATTAACTCCTGCTAACTGAGCCTTTTAAAGTAGAGACTCTGTTACATTTAACAGGAGAAGATCAACTGTGCTTCAGCCCAGCCCAGCGTCCCCTACCATGGCTGCTGTGGGTGTCTTACCTTGTGGTGGTGCTTTTTAGACTGTGAGCCCCTTCAGGATAGCATACCGCTTTCTTGTTTTTGTCCCGTTTTTATTTAAAGCGCTTGGAACTATTTTGCTAGTGTATAAATAATGACATGTGTATTGCTGAGTCCACCATCATTCTAAGTGAGAAGTGCACACCCTGCTGTGTTCTACTCAGAAGCAAGTGGGTGCTGGCTGTGGGCTCCGTGCCTACTAAGCACAGCTTCATTGCTGTTCTGATGCTCGCTGCCGTTGGAAATTATGGGCGCAACATAGGAAACTGCCATATACTGAGTCAGACCATTGGTCTATCCAGCTCAGTATTGTCTTCACGGACTGGCAGCGGCTTCTCCAAGGTTTCAGGCAGGAATCTCTCTCAGCCCTATCCTGGAGAAGCCAGGGAGGGAACTTGAAACCTTCTGCTCTTCCCAGAGCGGCTTCATCCCCTGAGGGGAATATCTGACGCTGTGCTTAGTCGGCATGGAAGCACTCTGCCTATGCAACCAGCGCCCACTTGCTTTTGAGTAGAACTCCGCAGGCTGTGTGCACCTCGCTTAGAATGACAGTGGGCCGTGCAGTATGTAAGCTGATTATAATGACTAAAATTATCTGACCAAGTCGGTTCTTGTCCATGAAAGCTCCACCAAAAGTCTCTTTGTACTTCAGGTACCCCAAGATGTTCTTCATTCCCTTTGCAGCAATAGATTAGCGCTGCTATTTCCCTGGCACTTGTGTCTGTGTAACTGCAGAGTTTGTTGTGGACGGTGTCAATTGATCCAGCTTAATGAAGAGTACAAAAGTTGCTGTTTGAGTTATGGCTTTCCAGGTGACTCTCCAATGTTGTTTAGGTCTTTCCAAGGGACGGCACTCAGCCCTTTCCACGTGCCCTGGATGGGACGGAAGCGAAAAGCCCCCGAGGCCCAGAATGGGGAGCCCAGCTCCACGGGGGCCGAGCTGGAATTGCGCTGGGAGTGGGAGAGCAGTGAGGGTTGGCAGCAATTCCTGCCTGAGCAGAGTGAGGCCCTGAGCCAGGCGGCCAGGTAAGTCAGAGGGACCTTTGATCCCCGGGACAAGGCATGTCGTCGTTGGCCAGGCTTCTGTGATGTGGGTTCTGTGCTTTCTGCAGGGCAGGAAAGCTCACTGCCAGCATTGGGGAGTCCTCTGTTGACCTGCGCGAGATGGTGCAGCGGGATAAACAGACGGGGCAAGAAACGCATGTGGCTGCTGCTGTCCAGGATCGAGACTCCTGTGAGTGAGGTTTGGGATGGTAGGTCGTGCCCTTTTTGGAGGTGTAATCCTGGCGCATCGCACTTCTGTTGGGCCCCCACTAGCTCAGGGATTCCCAAGGAAGTGGTTGTTGTAGTGATTAGAGTGCTGGACTAGGAGCCGGGAGACCCGAGTTCAAATCCCCATTCAGCCATGGTACTAGCTGGGTGACTCTGGGCCAGTCACTTCTCTCTCAGCCCAACCTACTTCACAGGGTTGTTGTGAGGAGAAACCTAAGTATGTAGTACACCGCTATGGGCTCTTTGGAGGAAGAGCGGGATATAAATGTTAATAATAATAATAATAATTATTATTATTATTATTATTACATTTATAGTTTTGGCTTGTGGCTGTAACATTAAAGAACTTGAACTTACACTTATATCCTGCTCTTCCTCCAAGGAGCACAGAGTGGTGTACTACATACTTGAGTTTCTCCTCACAACAACCCTGTGAAGTAGGTTAGGTTGAGAGAGAAGTGACTGGCCCAGAGTCACCCAGCTAGTTTCATGGCTGAATGGGGAATTGGACTTGGGTCTCCCCGGTCCTAGTCCAGCACTCTAACCGCTACACCACACCAGCTCTCTTATTAAGCAGTTAAGAGCTCTTGTGAGCTAAAGGACCCAGCCACAGAGGAGGCTCTCTGCTAGTCTCTGCATGATTCATTGATCTGGTCTTGAGCTGGTTTACACATGCAGCAAAATGAGTTGGAAGAGTCCTGAGGTTATAGAATGGATTGTGGCCCTGGAGACTGCTGCTGTGGAGTCACATTTATGAGCATTGCCATGCTAACACAAGGAGCAGGCTAGGCATGAGGTTCTCGGACTGTGATTTGTAGAGCATCAGTCTGCGAGCACTATCCAGGTGCTCACAGAAAGGCTGCAGGACAGCTGAGAAATCAGCTTTATTTTATTTTATTTTTACTTTATTGCACTTCATTTTCTATTTTTTGTGAGTTATGAGCTGTGATTTAGCTTATTTAAAAATAAGCTAAATCTAAAATAAGCTAAAAGATTGACTTAAAACAAAGCATGGCCTCTATTGTGCATTGCCATGCGCAGTGCCAGGAAAGGGAACATGAGTACCTCTGAGGACACCCTGATTGCCCATTTCTCACCCTAGTTGAGCCCTGTGTAGAGATTAGCATCTTCTGCATTGCCACATTGCTACCAATATTCTTGTTTCCTCCCCTGCCCCTTACACTGCCCTGGGTGGGTGCAGATTTCATCTGGCTGTGGGAAGGCGATCAAAAAGGCGACTGGCTTCCGTACCCCGCGGACACCTGCCTGGCCTTGCAGGCAGCAAGGAATGGTAATAGAGAGCCCACGGTTGAAGTAACGGTCGGCCGGACACGTTACAAGTTGGATACGACTCGCATGGTGCAGATCAACAGCCGGACCGGATTTGAACGGCTGATGGAATGCAGGGAGTCAGGTACGAGGATACAGGTTTTTATACTTTTAGGGCATGTGGATGTTTAAGCTAAGTTCAGGGCCCAGCCTGTTGCGATCTGTAAATGACCGCAGAGATGTGGGTTTTCTGGAAAATTTTGAATTGGAAATTTTTCCCAAAAATGTTTTCAGGAAAATTTCCCATATGTATTTAATCGTTTCATAAACGGCATATTTCCCCCACCCCACCCTCTCAAAAAACCCTGTATTGTACAAAATTGCTGATGCCCTAAATAGATTGTGTTCTGATTTGGCATGTTATTTGACCTATATATTTACTAAAAACCAAAACCCTTCCATATTTCTCTCCTGTCTACAAATCAATAAAACATATATGTAGTCTCTCAAACACTTCCTAGGGGTAATTGCTTGAAAAAACATTAATTGCAATTTTGAAATTGTTAAGCTTGACTGATATGGCATTGACATCTGTTCATTGTTAGTGACGTATTTTGTGAAATAATGCCATTTTAGAAATTGAACATTTTCCACAGAAAAAAGTATGGAACAATTTTCTGGAATTTTTTACATTTTGAAAAGTGTTCCATAGATTCATGTGTTCTCCTCCCCTTTTGGAAGAAGAAGTTTGAATAGGTAGGATTAAGCTGTCTATGGATAAGAACGATTAATTAGTTGGCCCAGTTTATTTCTTTTATCATACTTCTATACTGATACAAACATCTCTAGGTGGAGTACATATTAAAACACATCAAATATTAAAGCTGTATAGAACAAAAATTCATAATACTGATAAAACCAAAAGCACAGATAAAAACACACTAAATTTAAAAAAAAAATCAGTTAAAAGCCTGGGAAAACAGGTATATCTTGAGGGTCTTCCTGAAAACAAATTAATCAAGAAGTCCAGAAATTAAGAACATAAGAAAACCTATCTAGATCATGCCAAAGGCCCATCCAGTCCAGCATCCTGCGTCACACAGTGACCAACCAGGTGCATCTGGGAAGCCCCCAAGTGGGGAAAAGAAGGCAACTGCTCCCTCCTATTGGTCTTCCTTAGCACCTGATGTTCAGGGGCATGTCCCCCGATCCAATAGCTAGTAGCCATTGATAGCCCTATTCTCCATGAATTTGTCCAGTTCCCCTTTAAAAGTGTCTGGATTGCTGGCCATCACCACACCTGCTTCTTTTATCTGTTCTGAATTTCACAGCATTTAGGTTCCACGGGTGATTCCATATTCTTATAGGACTGTGCGTGTGAGTGTGTGTGTGAGAGAGAGAGATCTCCCCATCAACTTCATCCACACCATGCATCTATAACGGAAAGCTGTTTTGGCCTCACTCATTCACTCACTTGCATGAAACTCCCAGACCAAACCGCAAAAGATAGAAGCATGCCATTTTTGCAGGTAGACCGCAGCCTTCACCCAGACTACCACAAAACCAAACCAAAAGCCTCCAAAAATTCATTAATGTCCCGGAAAATGTGGAAACAGTCTCCCGATTGAAAGCTTGGGGAATAAGATCTCATACAGCTAGGAAAGGCCTAGAGTCACGGAGGAATAAGTCGTTCAGTTTGCAAGCCCTTTTACTAGTAATTTTACAAGTTCAGTAGTGCCTTGTGAAGCCACTGAGCCCTCTCTCCCTCCTTCCCTGGATCGATCCTTCCCCCCCATCTCTTGAAAGGTCAAGCCCCAGGAGTCTTGGGAGTGACTCAGTAAGAGGATTGGAAAGAAGCAGGTTCTAGTGTGACAACCAGAAGACAGACCAAATGCTGTGCAGGGTGTGGGAAGAGGCACTAGGCAGTTACTGGGGTTGGAATGGAACAGCTTTAGAAAAGAGCCAGAAAAAGAGAAGCCAAGGAGGGTTCTGTGAGAGCCCGGCTTGCTTCCCATGCTGAAGGCCCTGGACGGTGCCAGGAGTTGTATCTGAAGTGCAGGAAACTCTGGCGGTGGTCCAGATCCAGCCGGCATCTTCCTGCTCTGCTCACAGCATAAGTGACCCAGGAGTCCACTTGCATTCTGCTCTTTGTTGCTCAGATGCTGCGGCGACGGAGGATGGAGGATCCCAGCTCAGCAGCAGCTCCTCTGCTGCCGAAGGCCCCGTGGCAGCAAAGAAGGCCCGGAACAGAGCGGGCACCCCAGCATCGCAGGGAGGAGGGGATGGCGCAGGTAAGGGCCAAGGAAATGGTAGGTCAGCCTGTGGCCGAAATCCCCAACCAGAGACCAATCCCCAGGGTCTCTGCAAGTGGCTGATGGCCGCCTCGAGGGAGAAGGACGGAAATACACATCCTCTTGTAGGATACCTGTTGTGGGTCTGTGCAACTTCGGTCTGGACTGTGCCACACACTTTCGTGGGTATAAGTATGAACAGTCTTTAAAATGTGCTTTAAAAAAAATCCAGGATTTTCAGGGTGCTATGTCCTGCTCACCAGAGCCAAAGTCCATTCTGGTGGGGTGAGATTTCAGAATCTACACAGCCATGCCTGTGTAGAGGAGAGCTTGTCTTGTGGTAGCAAGCATGACTTGTCCCATTAGCTAAGCAGAATCTTCCCTGGTTGCATTTGAATAGGAGACCACATGTGAGCACTGTAAGATATTCCCCTTCAAGGGATGCATCTAGGTTCCAAGTTCCCTCCCTGGCATCTCCAAGATAGATTCCTGAGAGAGATTCCTGCCTGCAACCTTGGAGAAGCCGCTGCCAGTCTGTGAAGACAATCCTGAGCTAGATAGACCAAGGGTCTGACTCAGTATATGGCAGCTTCCTATGTTCCTAACTCTGGAGTTCTCCAACTTGGGTCCCAGAATGTTTTTGAGCCACAGCTCCATCATCCCAGCCACAAGAGCCAAAGGCCATGATGGGAGTTGTAGCCCAACATCTGGACTACAAGACACCCTCTAACCCGTGTCCTGAGTCTAACTGAGACTCTAACCTGAGAAGCCCCTCTAACCCATGGCCTCGTGGCCATGGGTCTGCAGATGTGGTTGGACTACAACTCCCATCATCCCCACCCACATTGTGCTTAGGGATGATGGGAGCTCTAGTCCAACCACATCTGGGGACCTAAGATTGGGGACCCCAGCTCTCACCTGCCTCTTTATCTCCCTTTAGAGGCTGTGAAGACGTTGATCGTGAAGGGGAAAGCTCCTGTGGATCCAGAATGCACAGCCAAGCTGGGGAAAGTAAGGCACCACCTTGCATGAATGTGAAGAGTTTAAGAGGAATCATGCAGGAACGGGAGTCAGAACAAGAAGAGTCAGTCTAGCTCAGGCTGTCAGCAGTGGCCGGCCGGCTGCCTCCAGGATTTCAAACGGAGGGCACAATAGCTCTTCTTTGGCAAGCTTTACCTCGGAGGCCAGCAACTAGGAACCCCTACTGCTAACTGAACAAAGAGGCACTTTTCAAAGCAGGGATTCTCATACATTTATCAGGAGGAGAGCAACTGGCCCTATCCAACCCCAGCACAGCATCCCTCCAGTAGCTGTTGTTAGTGTTGACCTTTATATCTCTTCTTTAGATTGTGAGCCCTTTGGGGACAAGGAGCCATCTTATTTGTTTATTCTTTAGTTTTCTGTGTAAACAGCTTTGGAAACTTGGTTGAAAAGCAAAGTGATTGGTATATAAAAAGATCGTGGGCGAGCAGTGACTATAGTCATGGGACCTTTTGTGGGGTGGTTGAGGAGTTGGCTTGTCATCCAGTCCGTCCTTCCTTCCATCCTTCAAGTTGGTTGCTAACTAGGAAAGCTTGTCTTCTATGGATTTGGCAGTTCTAACCATATCACTGCACATGTCCCCCTAAAAACCCCTTGACCCATATGGTGAGTCTTTGCACTCAGAGCATCATTGGGTAATGGCTGCCCATGTAGCATCTGAAACCCAGAAGTAGCGTTGCAGGTGAACAGTGTTTGTGGCCGCTAGAGGCCTGGTGCTCTTGTACCTTTGTGCTGAAAATAACCTCTTTATTTCTCTCTCTCTTTCTCTTTCTTACCCCTTTTGTGTTCCTTCCCTCCATGTTCTGACCCACAACAGGCTCACATTTATTGCGACGGAGAAGACGTTTATGATGTGATGTTAAACCAGGTGAGTGGACGATACCCAGCTTTCATTGAGAGGGGACTCTGGGTGGTTAAAGCAGAGGACAGCCCTGGTATATTAGCATCTAGAGCAGGGCTACTCAACAGCAGCCTTCTGGCTATGTTTGGACTACAGCTCCCAGCATCCGCTACCAGTTGAGGAAGTTGAGGAACCATGAAGTAGAGTGTTGGATTTTGACTGGGAAGATCTAGGCTGAAATTTCTGGTAGTTTTGAAGTTATAAGGATGGGAGAGCCATATCCGCTTTCCTTGGTGCGGGAGCTGGTGGGCATGTACAAATATTAATAATATAAAGCTGCTTGGGCCTCACTAACTGACTGATTGACAAGAAACTCCTAGCCCAAACCACAAAAGATAGAAACCTACCTTTTGCAGGTGGGTTCCAGACTTCATCCACCAAAAAAAATCCAAACCTCCAGAAAAATTCATTACTTCCCTGGAAAAACCAGACCAACTCTCACATTAGAGGCAATGGGGAATGAGACCTCATTGAGCTACACAAAGACTACAGTCACAGATGCCATGGAGTCATACAGCCTAGAGGCTGGCTTGCAAACTGCAAGCCATTTGCTGTATCTGTCTATGATATATAAACCATTTTGGGCCTCACTGACCAACTGACATGAAACTTCCAGACTAAACCCCAAAAGATAGAAACATGCCATTTTCGCAGGTGGGTTCCAGACCTTGCCCAGACTACCAAGAAAAATCCAAAATCCATATCCCTCCAAAATATATTATTGTTCCAGAAAATGCAGAAAAACTCTCCCAATGGAAACCATGGGGAATGCGCGTTCATAGAGCTAGGAACATAATAACAGCCCTGTTGAATCAGGCCCAGGGTGTATCTAGTCCAGCATCCTGTTTCACACAGTGGCCCACCAGATGCCTCCAAGAAGCCCACAGGCACAGGGTAAGGGCTCGTCCTCTCTCATGTTGCTCCCCTGCAACTGGTATTTAGCAGCATCTTGCCTCTGAGGCTGGAGGTGGCTCAGAGCCACCAGACTATTAGCATATTCATAGACTTGCCCTCCATAACTTTGTCTAAGCCCCTTTTAAAGCCATCCAAACTAGTGGCCATCACCACTTCCTGTGGCAGAGAATTCCATAGGTTAATTATGTACTACCTTTTGTTGGTCCCAAATTTCCCGACCTTCAGTTTCATGGGATGACCCTTGGTTCTAGTGTTGTGAGAGAGGGTGAAACATTTCTTTCTGTCCACTCTTTCTACTCCATGCATAATTTTATACATCTCTAGCATGTCCCCCCACAGTCGCCTTTTTTCCAAACTAAAAAGCCCCAGGTATTGTAGCCTTGCCTCCTAAGGAAGCTGCTCCAGGCCCCTGATCATCTTGGTTGCCCTCTTCTGCACCTTTTCCAGTTCTATGATGTCCTCCTTAAAGATACGGTGATCAGAACTGTACACAGTGTTAGATTTGTATAAGGCCATTATAATATTAGCATTTTTATTACCAGTCCCCTTCCTAATGATCCCTGGCATGGAATTTGCCTTTTTCACAGCTGCTGTGCACTGAGCCAACACTCTCAACAAGCTCTCCACCACGAGCTGTGCCTCTAGGAAAAGCCTAGAGTCACAGAGAAATTAGATGTTCATGGGCATGCAAACTTCAATCCTTTTTACAAGTATGAAATAAAGACAGAGCCTTCTTCACCAAAAAATGATGGTCTACTGGCAGCCTGTAGAGCAGCAGAACAGCTGCATAATGGATTTTGTCCATTGTCTTGACACCTCCCATTTCCGAATGCATGGCTGCATCACATCATCTAACAGAGGACTCTTCTAGACACTGATATTTTCCAACATCAGCTCAAATCACCAAGGCAGGGGGAGGGTGGCAATCCGCACTAAGAATGTTATGTTATTTTCTTAGCACCATCTGCTGGCAGTCTACAACAATCTGTGAAAAACCATCTTTTCTCATACATATTTTGAAAAAAATATATATTTTCTCATATTTTGAAAAAAGACGGTTTCACTGATTGCTGCAGGAGGCACTACAAATATGATGTGACCTTCCTCTTCTTAGTGTGGGTTCCCCATTTCTTTTTCCGTGGGAATTTGAGCTAATTTTGGAATATATTAGCATCTGGAAAGGTCCATAGAAGATTCATTCAAGGGAATTGGAGAGTAATTTGCTAAGATCCTGCACCCACTGCAGATTCTCTTGAGTGGGGAATTAGGCCAGGTTGGTAGGTGAGATAACTGGAGAAAATAAGGGGCAAAGTACAATCTGTGTATATATTTTTAATCCTGCCTGTGTCTTCTTGGTTCCTCCCAGACAAACCTCCAGTTCAACAACAACAAATACTACATCATCCAGTTGTTGGAGGAGGATGACGCCAGGAGCTACAGCGTCTGGATGCGCTGGGGGCGGGGTGAGTCCCGGGTGGAGAATTGGAATCTGAGTCATTGCAAAGGCATGAGGAGGGGGTTTACCAAAGTGGTGGGGACTGGCTTTTAAAGCAAGCGGGTCTCCAACTTGCCTTGGTAGCCACAGCCTTTGACTTGAAAGTGAAGTTTTGCCAAAGTGAAAGTAAAGTTTTGCCAAATTATGTCGTAAGCCATTCATGTAAATAGCTTAAAAAAATAAGATGATACATTTGTGGAGGATGATTGGTCAGTGGCCATTAGGTACAATATCTGAAGATGGCACTGCCAAGTTGAGTGGCAGTAAAGTTCTGGTTAGCAAAGGGCGATTGTCCATAGACAAAGAACAGAAGAAAGACATTGCCTTAGGGCCCTGCTAGTGAACCGCATGGAATCCGACTGCCTGCTGTCAGAGGAGAAGTCCTAGGCTGGATGGTTCTTTGTTCTGACTTGGCAAGGAAGAGCAGATCTCATTCTTTTTAGTGTTTTCCCCAAGTTCAAACTTGTAGAAAATATGCCCTTCAGCAAGGACTCCTGGGTTGTCTCCCTAGATCTAAGAAGTGACTCTTTCTCCCCAACACCCTTCGCTCTATTCACACATGATGTTGAACACATGTACTGCCATCCGCACCATGCATACTAGGGGCCTGTACCCAGGTTCATTTTTAAAATAAAGCAAGTACAGTCATTTACATAAAATATGTATGAGTATACAGACATCTGTACTCTCATACAACACTATGAGGTCATTCACACAATCAAAATCTGTGTTCTACCCAGGTTTGGGAACTGTGTGTGCTCCCAGTTTTCGGTTTTGTGGAATCAAAGTAGGACGAGAAGAGTTTCCTCCTACCTTGCTAACACACAATCAATTCTACCCAGGTTTTCCTCCTACCTTGCTTCCACACAACCAAAAATTGGGAGCACACACAGCTCCCAAACCCAGGTAGAACACAATTTTTGATTGTGTGATTGACCTCTATGACTGAATAAGGTTCTTCTGGTGGTTTTTTCCTGCCCTTTCCCTTCTTTTATTATCATTTTCTTTCTGTCTCCTTCCTAGTGGGCAAGGCAGGTCAGCACTCACTTGTGAACTGTGCCGGAGACTTAGCTAAAGCCAAAGACCTCTTCACCAAAAAGTGAGTCAAGCTGAAACTCCTTGAGAACTCCCCATCCCATCCCATCCCTGTGCCTTGCCTCCCTCAAGGGGATCCGTCTCTTCCCTCTGCCTATCTTAGGTTCATGGATAAAACCAAGAATGAGTGGGCCAAGCGCAGCAGCTTCCAGAAGGTTCTGGGCAAATATGACCTCCTCCACATGGACTACGAAGCCAACGAAGATGTGGGTATTTTGGATTGGGGAGAAGGTTTAGGGCCTGAGAGTGCTCTTCCTCGTAAGCTCATCTTCTGCATCCCTGCTAGGGTGAAGAAGCAGCCGCTTCACAGAGGACAGCCTCCTGTCCTGAGCCAGTGTCACAGCTGGACTTGCGGGTGCAGGGCCTGGTGGAGCTGATCTGCAACATCCGCACCATGGAGGAGATGGTGATGGAGATGAAGTATGACACCAAGAAAGCACCTCTAGGTATGTGACCCTAGCCTCCTGTCTTAGGTGTTCATCTTAGTTTAGGGTGGGGGTTCTCAACCTCTCTGCACCTGCAGACCCTCCAGGTCCTCAGATTTTACCCATGGACCCCAACCCCATTTATATAATACAGGGGTTCCCAACCTTGGGTCTCCAGGTGTTGTTGGACTACAACTTCCATCATTTTCCTAAGTATCTTGAAAGTTTTCTCTTTAACTCAATTCAACATCTTTCCATCGGTGTGGTTGGAGGATAGATTTTTTTAAAATCAAGCTTATCATTTATATAAATGCCTGTGTGAATTAGGAGAAGTAGAAACCATAGGGCATATTTTACTTTATTGTGTGTTATAGTAACCCACATAGCAAATTGGTAACTCTTCTTTTGTCTGAATTACCGGGTAGGTCAGAGGAAACTTATGTGTTGTATCTTCTCTCCGACAAGAATGCATGCATAACTTTTAGTGTTGTGAAATTCTGTGCTGTAGCATATAAAACTCACCATGAAATTATAAAGACTCCCCTTACTGCAGTTTATTGAAATAAGCAAGTAAATTTAAGGATCATACAGGAATAATTTTGTTTACAAGGTGAATGTGTTATTTGTGCTAATTTAGACTGCTGCAGATGGCTTTATTGTGTTCTGCATGGCTTATTGTGATGCATACTGGTCACAGAAGGTAATAAAGGTTGGATGGTGGATTGCCATCATCCTCAGCCACAGTGACCCCCTGGCCTTCAGGTACGAGGCCATAGCTCAGAGGTAGAGCATCTGCTTTGCATGTAGACGGTCCTGGCTCAATCTTTGACATCTCCAGGGAGGGCCAGGAGGACTCCTGCTGAAACCTTGGAGAGCCCCTGCCAGTCAGGGTAGGCAATGCTGAGCTAGGTGGGTGTTCTTGGGGGCCTTACTGTCATGGCAGTAATATCTGTCATTGGCTCCGTTATTTTGGATAGCTTTCACCTTTTTCTCAGACTGTATATCATTCTGCTTCTTTCTTTTCTTTTTTGTGTAATTTTATATTATGGCTTTTAAGCAGTTTGGATACTCCCCCGGATGTTTTTGGTCATAAGAACAGCCCTGCTGGATCAGGCCCAAGGCCCATCTAGTCCAGCATCCTGTTTCACACAGTGGCCCACCAGATGCCCCTGAGAAGCCTACAGGCAGGAGTTGAGGGCATGCCCTCTCTCCTGCTGTTACTCCCCTGCAACTGGGACTCAGAGGCATCCTGCCTTTGAAGCTGGAGGTGGCCCGTAGCCCTCCAACTAATAGCCGATGATAGACCTCTCCTCCATGGTTATCCAAACCCCTCTTAAAGCCATCCAGGTTGTTGGAGGTCACCACATCTTGTGGCAGAGAATTCCACAAGTGGATTATGCGTTGTGTGAAAAAGTACTTCAGTTTGTTGGTCCTAGATTTCCTGGCAATCAATTTCATGGGATGACCCCTGGTTCTAGTGTGATGTGTGAGAGAGAATAATCTCTCTCTCTCCACTTTCTCCACACCATGCATGATTGCATAGAACTCCATCATGTCTCCCTGCAGTCATCTTTATTCTAAGCTAAAAAGCCCCAGGTGCTGCAGCCTTGCCTCATAAGGAAGGTGCTCTAGGCCCCTGTTCATCTTGGTTGCCCTGTTCTGCACCTTTTCCATTTCTACAATGTCCTTTTTTAGATGTGGTGACCAGAATTGTACACAGTACTCCAGGTGTGGCTGCACCATAGTTTTGTATAAGGGCATTATAATATTAGCCATTTTATTTTCAATTGATGTTTTGTTTTCGGGTCGCTGGCGATAGGTTGTGGCTGTTAAATATTAGAAGCTAATGCTGAGAAGTTGCTGCTGTTGTGGAATTTTATTGTGAAAGATGGAAAATAAGAAGGAAATTGCTAGGTGATTCTGTATAAAGCTTAGTTCTCACACAAGGTCTTTTCTGAACTTTGTTTTCAGGTGTACTCATTCATTTGGGGGGGGGAATGTGGGGTGGGGCAGAGAATGCTGAGCTTCAGAAAGATGTGCAGAATGTGGGATTTATTAAGAGACTGTAACTTTACGCCATCTAAAACCAGGGACCTCATTTCATCCCTGCCATAGGAAAGTTAACGGCGGAACAGATCCGGGCCGGATACCAGTCGCTGCAAAAGGTGGAGGCATGTCTGAAGAAAAAGCAGACTGGCCGTGCCTTGCTAGAGGCCTGCAATGAATTCTACACTCGGATACCCCACGATTTTGGGTTAGTGTGCTGGTCTGGGGACAGCCCCCACACCTGAGCTTCCAGTAGTTTGGGAGAAGGGGCCCCGTGACTTTCAGCCCATTTCTCAAGTTCCTCAGTAACCTTTTGGTCCTGTCTTGTTCCCTCCACATTCAGTACGTCTCAACCCACTTTCCAGGTCTGCAGTGGTAACAATGGAATACGCACTTTCCCCATTCCTGATTGCCCGGCATATCCTTTGTTTTGCAGGGACGACATCCTTTTCTAATTGAATCAATGTCATGTTTTTTGTGCAAAATCACACACACACTCTCTCTCGCAAGTAGATCTGTGTTTTCTCATAAGTCTCTGGTCTTCCTGTCTACCCACCCCTTTGCAGGCTGAGAACTCCCCCACTGATAAACACACTACAGGAGTTACAAGAGAAGACCCAGCTGCTGGAGGTGAGAAGGGCTCAGCGTGATGGCAGACCTGGGGGATCCTGAATATTTAGACAGAGTGCTAAATCACATGAAGAAATGGCTTCTCAGCCCTGTGAGAAATCAGTCCACCAGTTTTGCTAGCCCCCAACTGGAACAACAGGGGGCAGCAGGGCCTTACAGGCACATAGGAAGCTGCCATATACGGAGTCAGACCATTGGTCTATTTAGCTTAGTATTGTCTTCACAGACTGGCAGCGGCTTCTCCAAGGTTGCAGGCAGGAATCTCTCTCAGCCCTGTCTTGGAGAAGCCAGGGAGGGAACTTGGAACCTAGATGCTCTTCCCCGAGCGGCGGCTCCATCACCTGAGCGGGGTATCTCACAGTGACCACACTTCTAGTCTCCCATTCATATGCAACCAGGGCAGACCCTGCTTAGCTAAGGGGACAAGTCAGACTTGCTCCCACCAGACCAGCTTTCCTCTCAAAACACAGGTTCCACTGAGATCTGAACTCTGATCGCTGGATTCAGAGTCCAGAGTGCTAACAATTACACCACAGAACCCTGTGAACCTTGACCCTCATACAAGTGGCAAGGAAAGCATTATTTCCAGAGGCCTAAAATGTTTGGACCGGAGAGTGTGTGGAAGCAGGTGCCGTCTTAAGGGTAGCATTAATTCTCTAGAACTAGGTTCCCAACCTTGGGTCCCCGGGTGCTCTTGGACTACAACTCCCATCATTTCCAGCCACCATGAAGGCCATTGTGCCCGGAATGATGAAAGTTGTAGTCCAGCATTATCTGGGGGTCTGAGGTTGGGAGTCTTTGTTCTAAAGCAAGAAGTGCTGGGCTTCAAGTTTGTCCTTTTGCCCTAGAACCTCTTTCCAGCTGTGCAGAGACTATTTGTGAATTAAAGCCACGCCCACTCCCCATGTTGGGTTGCCGTCAAAAACCTAGGGAGAAGGAAGTGATCGTCTGGGAGGCGGGCCCAGGCTCCAGCAGCACTTTCTCCACTGTCAGTAATATGCTGGGTAGGATGGCGCCATCAGAGCCTGTGCCCGCCTTCCACATGATCACTTCCCCCTCGTCCGACCTCAGCTTTGGCTGACAACCAAATACCAGGGGAGTGCACACAGCTCTCGAAGCTGGGTCGAACTCTTATCCTACTCAGGTTATCATTGTGAGAGCAGCCCTATTCTGCATATCCTCAGAGGTACTCTTAATTACTGTCTCACATCTGAAAGGGTGCAATCCTGTAATTAAGAGCCCAGGCGCAAGTCCTGCTGTCACACACTCACGCTCCTGTCCCCACACTCTGTGGCCTTGCTTTTTGCTTTCATGTTAAGCCCTATGGCTGCATTTTGGACACCACTGGGGTGACTTTGCAGGAAGCGGGTCCAGCTCAACTGCAAGGAAATCTGTTCCACTGGGCTATGCATCTGTCTCTGCTGGCTGATGTGTGACGCTCCTTCCGGGCTTCCTTGTCCTTCCCAAGGCTCTTGGCGAGATCCGTATTGCCATCAAGCTGGTGCGGTCAGAGCAGCCGCACCTGGAGAACCCACTAGACCGGAGCTACCGTGGCCTGGGCTGTGAGCTTCAGCCCTTGGAGAGGGACAACCCCGACTTCCAGGTGGGTGTGGGGGGAAATGGGGAGGCCTTGCCCCTGCTTAGGAGGACCCCATTAGAAACGGCGCCCATGCTTGCTTCCAATTCTTCCCAGATATTGGAACGCTACCTGTTGTCCACACATGCCCCCACCCACAAGGACTACACGATGACCCTGATGGAGGCCTTTGTGCTCAACAAGGAGAACTCCGGGCCCGACTTGGCCTTCCGCTCTGACCTCCCCAATCGGTAAGTGGAAGGAACTGGGCAGATGGGATAGAAGATTTAAAAAGCGGGCTGCACTCCCAGTCTTTCTTCTCATGCTTTTTTACCTCTGCAGGATGCTGTTGTGGCATGGATCCCGCCTAGGCAACTGGGCAGGGATCCTGAGCCAGGGGCTGCGGGTGGCACCGCCAGAGGCGCCTGTTACTGGCTACATGGTGAGTCTCCCACTGGGAATTCCACTTTCCCTGTTGTGCCTGCCTCTTAAGCCTCTTGCTTACATTTCTTCTCTCTGTTCTTCATTTCTCAAGTTTGGGAAAGGGATCTATTTTGCCGACATGTCTTCCAAGAGCGCCAATTACTGCTTCACCACCCGCGAGAAAGACATCGGCCTGCTCTTGCTTTCAGAGGTGAGATCTGGATGCCTTTGACAACTGATCCCTGTTCCACACCAGACAGACACTGGTCAACATTCTAACAGTGACTGACAGAGAGGACAAGGGCACATTGGTGCAGGGAGAAGCTCCTAACAGCACTGGAGCACTGGGAAGTGGCAATATTTGGCACCCTCCCGTTTCCCAGGAAGCCCTCTGTGCCAGCTGGAAATATGTCCCCAAGCACTGCACAACCTTCAGGGACATTTTAGGGTGGCACATAAGACTTCCTGGAAAGAGGAGGCATCCAAAATTATCCTTTCCCTATTGCAGTTACAGTGCTGAGCAACAGTTTGTGAACCTCCTAGAATGGTCTGCATGTTCACATAATTCTCATTCAAAATATGATTTGATCCCTCAGCTAAACTCTGATAAGAGAGAAAAGCAACCCCATTTAATAAGCAACTCAAGAAAAAAGGTTATCTCGTGAATATTCACTCAACAGAGCCAACAACAAACATCCTTGTGTGAAAATGTGAGCCTTTCATTCAGTAGCTGCAACTAAATGTTTCCTGTAACTAGTGATCAGGCTCTCACATCAGCTAAGAGGAATCATGGCCAAACCGGTCTCAGCTCTGTGACATTTGAGGGCTTCCTTTCATGAACAGCTCGCTGCAGGTCACGCCGCTGAAGCTGAATTAAAAGGAACAAGGTCACAGGCCACGCACCTGTTCAGCTGCTCCACGCCGAATATTGAGTGACACATGTGCTCATGAGAATCAGCGCTCACGTTCTCCCCTCTTTGCAGGTGGCTCTGGGCGAAAGCAACGAGCTGCTGCAGGCAAACCCCGAGGCGGAGAAACTGCTGGCCAGCAAACATAGCACCAAAGGGCTCGGGAAGCTGGCTCCATCCCCGGCCAACAGAGCCACATTGTGAGTTTGGGGGGAAATGAGAGGAAAGTTGCTTGATTTGAGTAAGACCCTTTAAAGATGCATTTAAATGCTTCTAGTCCTCAAGGCAGTAAGGATGGGTTTGGAAGCCGGGTGGGTAATGCCTGAAAGTCTCAGAAACCACATTGGGGGCTGTGTAAAAGCTCCAATAGGTGGGGTCTTGCATTGAGCGCTAATGCTGCTGCTCTGTCTAGAAAGAACAGATTGCATGATCTAAATCAGAAGCTCTGGTAAGAACGAATCCCTGCTAACTGGGCAAAGAGGCACCTTTTTAAAGGGGTGATTCTCTTTATTGAGCTGGGGGAGAGCAACTGGCCCTCTCCATCCCCAGCACAGCATCCCTCCAGTGGCTGTGGCTAGTGCCTCTCATGTTTCTTTTTAGATTGTGAGCCTTTTGGGGACAGGGGACCATCTTATCTATTATTTCTCTAAACCACTTTGGAAATGTTGTTCAAAAGCAGTATACAAACATGTAGTAGTAGTAGTATTTTCTTTTCACTATAATCTTAATTGATAATTACCATCTTCACAAGTTGGCCAGCTGGCACAGGTCCAAATCAATCCAGGTATTGTCAAGTTTACAAGGACATAGAGACACTTGGAAAGCTCCCTTTCCTTACCGAAAGTAGGCTAAAAAGACATCAAGATGCAGGAGTGTGCATAGTTACATAGGAAGCTGCCATGTACTGAGTCAGACCCTTGGTCCATGTAGCTCAGTATTGTCGACACAGACTGGCAGCAGCTTCTCCAAGGTTGCAGGCAGGAGTCTCTCTCAGCCCTATCTTGGAGATGCTGCCAGGGAGGGAACTTGGAACCTAGATTCTCTTCCTCAAGCAGCAGCTCCATCCCCTGAGGGGAAGATCTTGCAGTGCTCACACATCTAGTTGATCCAGAATGCAGCACTTCTTGGTCTTTGTACCGCTCAGCAGCAGCATGTGCATGGCTCTGTGTAAGTTGTTATCCCTTTGTTTTTAGGCCTTTGAAATATGTTCATGCCATTGATCCACCCCCCACTCTTTTCCACCACAGCAGGTGATCCCAAACTTGGCTCCCCAGTTGTGGTCGGCCCACAACTCCCATGACCCCCAGCCATGACCTTCCAATTATGGTGGAAGTTGTAGTCCATCATCATCTGGGAACTCCTAAGGTTGGGAAATGTTGCACCGAGGGCAGAGAGGCTTTGTCTTTGGCAAGGCAGCACAGCTTCAGCCCTCCAGCTGTTGTGGGACTACAGCCTCCATCACCCTAGTCGCAGAAGACAATAGTTAGGAATTATGGGACTTGTCCAACATCAGCAGGAGGACTGAGGTCTGTGGCAAATATTCACTAGATCTCTTGCGATCAAAGGCCCCATTTTTGTCAAGTAAAAATGTGTATTTTTCTGTCACATGTATCTCAAGCAGGCCTGGGTGTTTTTGCTGGGGTGTAAATGAGGAACATAGGAAGCCACCTTACACTGAGTCAGACCATTGGCCCAGCATTGTGTACAGTGCAATGACTAGCAGCTGCTCTCCATGGTCTGAGATGAAACCTTTCCCCAGCTCTGCTTACCTGGAGAGGCCAGGAACTGAACCTGAGACTCGCTGCATGCAGAGCAGGTGCTCTGTGACTGAGCTAGAGTCCCTCCAGGTCAGGCCTGCTCAACTTGGGCACTCCAGCTCCCACAATCCCCCACCGCAGTAGCCAGGGATTATGGGAGTTGTAGGACAACATCAGCAGGAGGGCTGAAGTTGAGCAGGCCCGCTCCAGGCATACAATGGCTGTGTGTGACTCTTCTGACATGGGTGCCATTTGGTGACGTCTCTTTTCTTCACTGGCAGGCACGGGGCTATAGTTCCCATGGGTCCAGCTGTGGAAACTGGGGTAGTGAACCCCCAGGGCTACACCCTGAACTACAACGAGTTCATTGTCTACGACCCACGGCAGGTGCGCATGAAGTACCTCCTCAAGGTGCACTTCAATTTTACTCAGCTCTGGTAAGAGGCAACAGACAATTTCCTGACGGACATCAACTCCAAGCAGGGTTTCCTCTACCCACTCCAATGCTTCAAGTGCCTTCAACTTGAGACTATTAAGGACCCAACCCCTGGCAGACAGAGTCCAAGACTGCAACTCGTTTCTCTAACAGACTTGCCAATATGGAGACAGAATTGAACTGAACCCAAATGCAACTCAGAAAGTCCTTGCTACTTCCATCAAATGTGATCTATGCTACTGGCCTCTTAAGTGAATGGCAGATAAACCGGTTTCATCCTGCACAGGTAGTGGCTGAGCAGGGAGCCTAATGAAAGCTAATTGCCGGTTAAAGCTTTCCCTTGTACATGTTTTCTCCTGTTTATGTAAGGTATAATTATTCTGTTGGAAACAAAGCAAATGAACCACTCCACTTGATTTCCCAAAAGCTAATTTAACATTGACTGACAAGGTGAATTATATTGAATTTGCTGCTTGACAGTTAGCTACAGAATCTATTGTCTTTGGTGTGTGTGGATTTCTTCTTCTTCACTATTGGACTGGATGCACCCCCAGCCCATCCCAAAGTGATTAGTCCTGCAGCTTCTGTGCAGAGAGGAAAAAAGAGCCAAAAACATCAGGTGTGTTTTTTTAATCTAATTATTCCTCCAGAGTCCTGAAAGACTTAAACAGCTCAGCCTTCCTCATTGATGGGTTGTGAGGATAAGCAAAGGAAGGGATATAACTGACTGGAAGTCAGTCAGGGTGGGGTGGGGACCACGTACACAGAATCAAAACAGAAGTATTTTTCTTCAGAGGAAAACAGAAGATTAAGTTGTGACTAAAGCCTTCCTCTCTCTCTCTCGAATTACAAAAATTGATTTGATAAGGTCTGATCTCCAACCGGGCTCGGAATACGATCAATATCATTTTTATCTCATCCACATTTGAGTAGCAGGGCTTGAGAACGTTACTGTTACTAAGCAACTGTAGGCCCACAACAAGTCCACCAAGCAGTCATCCAAGAGTTGTTCTCCTTCTCCCCAGCTGTAATCTGCCAAGCGGACAGGCCCAAACTGTTGTTAACGAAACAGCTGCATTTGTGTTTCCATGACTGGCAAGGAGAGGCACCAGATACACCCGAGGAGAGAGGCTGGTGCTCACTTAGGGAAATGGCTCAAACGCTGATGGAGCCCCATTCCAGGAAGTAGATGTTGCCCAGCGTGTCACCCACAATGAAGAGGGGCAACGAATTAGACGTGGGGCAAGGCTGGAGCTGGGAAATGGGGGCACGGCAGCGGAACTGGCCCAGCTGTAATCGAGAGAGAAGCCGGGGGAGGAAATGAGAAAGAGAGCTGTCATTGCATTTTGTTCGTCAGGATGGAGCAGCATGGGATGGTGGGAGCTGCTGCCTGCAGGCTGAAGTGGTACCACCCAACACTGTTCCCTCTAACAGATTTCCAGGTGTTGTTCACTACAACCCCCAGCATCCCCAGCTGCAATGACCTTTGGCTGGGGATTATGGGAGTTGTATTCAAGAACATCTGGGAACACGGCCGTCCAGGGGCACAGGGGCACTTCCTCCACAAGAACTAGGCCACAGTGGTGAGACGTTCAACTTGGGATGGAGGAAGGAAGAAATGGCAAGGTTCTTGGTCAAGACAGGGCATGAGCAGGGAGATAAAGAAAAGGAGCCATCCTTTCCCACCCTCCAAGAGAGCACTCCCAGCCCCTAGACCAGGCTGTTGTGCCACAACTCCCATCATTCTCAGCCGCAGTGGACAGTAGTCGGAGATGATGGGAGCTGTATTCTCAACAGCTGCAGAAGGCCAAAGTTGTACAGCCCTGCACTAGCCAAATGTGACTCTTTGACCCAAGCCTGGACCTTGCAAGAACACCCAACAGCCACCTGGGTGGACAGCAGAGGTGGGTGGTGGGACTAGCTATGCAGGTTGCTGGACAGGAAGTCAGAAACCAACAGGAGGGAGCACTGTCATGTAAACCTGTTTGGATAACGTGGTTTGAAGTGCAGATGTTTGCTACATGTGCCATGTGGGCACTCCAGAAAGGCAACAAATGAAGTAAAACACACACACACCCTCGAGAGCACTGAAATAGGGGGCAAAGACAGCTCTCAGAGGCCTCGGGCTCCATCCCATGCAGTCACTCACCAGCTTCATTGTGTTGTGATCCCAGATCTTCACATCCTGGTCATGAGATGCCGTTACAAACCTGTCTCCAAGGACATGCAGCGCTGTGATTTTGTCACTGTGAATCTAAAGAAGTGCAGGCAGACACACACCAAGGTTAAAATTGCTGGGAAAGGTGACCAGGGGAGGCGGGAGAATATTGGATGGGTGTGCACCACCTCCTTTACCCCAGAGATTCACATGTTTGAAGTCCAAGCTCCTAGAGCAGGGTTGGGGAACCTTGGCCCTCTAGCTGTTTTTGAACTACAATTCCCATCATGCCCAGCCACAATGGCTGGGGATGGTGGGAGTTGTAGTTCAAAAACAGCTGGAGGGCCAAGGTTCCCCAACCCTGCTCTAGAGCATAAGGGCACATTCAGAAAGACACCCTAGACATTATGCATGGACAACGCAAAAGGGAATTTGGGCCAGTTTCATCATCTGAAATGCTGGACCTTACGTGCACATTGCAATGTAACATTTGTACAGTTGTGCAAGTGCGCTCTTGCACAAGCGCAAACATTTCAAAAATGCAGTTGTACGACAGTATGGACACTATTCCCAACAGCTGTACTGTCGTGGAACTCTTGTTTGCACAATTTTCGCACTTGTGCAGCTGCATAAGCGCACCTAACAATATGCAGTATGTCGGCCAATATATTTAAAAATAAAATAGAAGCAGCACACAAAACGGAGGCAAGGTTCTTGGTTCTAAATAGTAGGGATGTGTAAATTGATTCAGGTACAAATCTATTTGTACCCGAATCTAGCTGTTTCAGGTGATTTGGAGACAAAATAAATCACCCCTGTGGTCCGTTTGTTAAATTCAGGTACAAATCGAATCATGCACGATTCAAATTGATTTGAGATTGAGATTCCTCCAGTTAATTCCCCCAGATTCCCAGCCTTCATTAAAAAAAAAAAAAAAAAAAAGCTAAGCTCTAGCCCTTGTAGAAGTGGAGTTACGGAGCAAAATGTGTGGTCACTATTTTTCAAGTGTTTGGGATCTTTGGTGTATAATAACTTTTCCTCAATGAATTCCTATGAGGATTTATTACACACCTTCATTTCTTATATTCATTTTGACTCTTTGGACAGTGCCAACTACACACACACACACACACACGCAAGGTAGTGGGGTACTACTCAGTTTATGTTCTTGGAATTTTTTCAAGTATTTAGACTCTTTGGTGTCTAATAACCTTTCCTCATAATCCCTATGAGGATTCGTTACACACCAAAGAGTCTAAACACCTCAAAAATTATAAAAAATGCAAATATAAAAATGCAAAAATAAATGCAAACATAAAAATTCCTAAAATATAAACTGAGTACCCAGTGGGTTGGGGGGTAGTTGGCACAAGGGATGCCACTCAATCCCCATCCCCACCTGCAAAGCATTGGGGTCAAAATGAACAGAAGAAATGAAGGTGTGTAATGAAGACACCAAAGAATATGAACACTTTAAAAAATCCTAAAGAAATAAACTGAGTCCCCCTGGGGGGGGAGGGTAGTGGACACATGGCAGTTGACAATGTCCAATGACAGTCAAAATCAACAGAAGAAATGAAGGCGTGCAATGAATCCTCATAGGGATTCATTATGAGGAAAAGTTATACGCCAAAGAATCCAAAGACTTGAAAAATAGTGACCACACATTTTGCTCCATAACTCTACTTCTACAAAGGCTAGAGCTTAACTTTTTCCAAAAAGAAAGAAAGAAAGCTGGAGAGCCATGTTAGCGTTAGGATAGGACAACGTCAAATCCCCATTATTTCCTATGGTGGAAATATACAAAATATACATTATTTCCTATGGTGGAAATACACAAAATCAGTACAAACTAAAAAAATCAACCAAGTGCCCCGCTGCCTTGAAATTTGGGTGGTAGGTGGCACCAATGGGGTCCTACCACCACCTAAATTTGGTGATCCTAGGACCTTTATAAGTGGTCTGAATTGATCCAAATCAAATTAGGTGATTCGGGGGGATAGATTTGGACCAAAAAATAAATAAATCGGGTGATTCAATTTGGGCACAAATTGAATCAAAAAATCAATTTGTGCACATCCCTACCAGATAGCCTAGAGGTTTCTATATTAGGCAGTATAGAAATTCAATAAATAAAATAATAATAAAATAAACTGTAAAATGTAAGATTAAAAAAACACCCTTTGCATTTTTTGCTCCCAAACATGAAGACTCTGCCCTTCCCCTTCCAACCAGCAGATTTAATGAACTCTGAGGGAGACCCTCAGTGGGGACTGGGTCAGCCCCAAAACTCATGAAGGACTGAAGAGCCCAGCTCTTTCCACAGCTGGAAACGCCTGCCCGCGTTTCAACAGAGTGTTTTGCTCAAGAGCCCTTTACTCCACTGTGCAAAAACGGCGCAGACGGAGTTGCATGATTCCATTGTGCAGCTCCACAAAACGCATCACTGGAAAATGTCTCCCCACCCACCCTCCAGTGACTACCTACTACTACTACTACTACTACTACATTTATGTCCCGCTCTTCCTCCAAGGAGCCCAGAGTGGTATACTACATACTTGAGTTTCTCTTTTCACAACAACCCTGTGAAGTACGTTAGGCTGAGAGAGAAGCGACTGGCCTAGAGTCACCCAGCAAGTATCATGGCTGAATGGGGATTGGAACTCTGGTCTCCCCGGTCCTAGTCCAGCACTCTAACCACTACACCACGCTGGCTCTCTAGCCCCGAGGGAGCCTCCTTGGTTACAGATCCTTCCCCTCCCTGTGACTCACCTTCCTCCTCTGCCACGCATCAGTCTCCCACAGCTTCCGAGTCCAGAGGGCTCCTTCAGAGTCTCCACACAGCAGAGACTTCTCTGCCACAAAGGAAGGCCAATGTCAAATGGGGTTCCCCACACGTACCTCGCCCCAGTTCTCTCCCTCCTGCCTTCAGACCAGCCCCTGCACCATCTTCCATCTGCACTTGAACAACCTGTTTGTACCAGAGTCCCCTTGTGCAAGCGGGCCAGATCGTGCAGCTGAAGGTACACAAGGGACGGCCATTGGAAATAAGGGCTGTCTGTTGCACAACCCGGTTCGCACAAGAGGGCTCTTGTGCAAAGATGCCATTAAGATGCAGGCAGAAGTTTGCCCAGTCAGTCAGCCACTGCTGCTCCGTCAAGTGTCTACCAATCAACCACCTCCGGTTCCTCTTCCCACCTATGCCACGAACACTCTGTCTCAAGCAGAGGTGGGCTCTTTGGCGGAGGTTTTCAAACAGGCTGGACAGCCACCTGTCAGGGATACTATAACAGTTGGATGCTCTGCACATGGGTTAGACCAGAAGACGTCCAAGCTGTGTCCTCTCTAATTTTTTCCATCTGTGTGCAGAATGAGCTTTGTTCAGCGTGCGCATACATGCATTCAGTGGGGCCTTCCTGATTCAACCTGAGCGAGATCTAAAATTAACTGAGCGGACATTAAAACAAACTTGTGAGTGTGCGCATGTGTGCACGCCTTAGAAGGACACTGCCTCCAAGGTCCCTTCCAGTTCCAACATTCATAGGAACATAGGAAGCTGCCTTATACCGAGTCAGGCCACTGTCCATCTAGCTCAGTATTGTCTACACAGACTGGCAGCGGCTTCTCCCAAGTTGCAGGCAGGAGTCTCTCTCCGCTCTATCTTGGAGATGCTGCCAGGGAGGGAACTTGGAACCTTCTGCATGCAGATGTTCTTCCCAGAGCAGCCCCACCCCCCAAGGAGAATCTCTTACAATGCTCACATGTAGTCTCCAAGTAAAATGCAACCAGGGTGGACCCTGCTTAGGAACGGTAACAATTTGTGCTTGCTACCACAAGACCAGTTTTCCTGCCTTTCTATGGTTCTGTAAATACCATCCATTGTCCTATACAGCAGGGCTTCCTAAATTTGGGTCCCCAGATGTTGGGCTACAACTCCCAGAATCCATGGCCACTATAGTGATTGGAGGTGATAGAGTTGTAGTCCAGCATCTGGTGACCCATGTTTCAGAACTCCTACTGTCTAGGATTATTCATACATTATACCAACCTCTCATTTCCTCCCCTTGCATTCCTCAAAACTATTGTAGCTAATGGGAATCATTTCGCTTATTTATCTGCTAACATTTATCTTAAGTTTGCATGTTTTCATTTCCAGAGGCAGGCTGACCCATAGACTCCACTAGGCTTGTGTCTCAAGGACTAGAAACTTGCTTTCTAACATTCCAAACTTGAAGGCATAAGGGCAGAACTTTGCTTGAGCAAAAAACTCGGGAGTGCCCACTCCTGCCCTGGCCTTACCTTTGATCATTCGAGCAACAGTGACCCAGTCAGAGGGCCTTTTTGGTGTCCAGGCTATGTAACTAACATCCTGTGTCTTCTCCAGCTCCCCAGACTTGGTCACCTTCTAACAAATAAGCAGAAGAGGGGGGGGGGAACACAGACACTGCTCTGAGGAGGGACAGGCCGGTCAGATACCACAGGCCTTCCACAGCAGAGGATAGCAACTTCCTTCCCCCTTAGAGTTCAAGATGCTTTTGAGCTCTGAGGAGCAGCACTGCATCACATCCAGGTCAAGGTAGACACAGGATCTGCTTTGGCTGGACCAGGCTCATGACATGATCCCTGAAAGTCAGATGCAGAAACTGCAACGGAGGAGCTGGGAGAAAAGGCAAATCAGGGGTTGTCAAACCTATTGGACTACAACTCCCATATTCCCCAGCCACTCAAGCTTTGAGCCACGACAGTCACTCACCATCCTGGACAAGGTAGGGCGGTCTACATTGTCCCAGATGTGCAGGATGCCCTCCTCAGAGACAGCGATGTCAAAGCTCACGGATATCACGTAATCCTCTTTTCTGGATTCATTTCTGGGGACAGAAGACAACCATGTAGAAGACCAACGTGAGAGGCCATTCCCACAACCCCCAGGCACCCTTTCCCAACAAGGACCACTTCTCCCCTACTCACTTGGTGTGGAAACTCTCAGTGCCTGCCTGAAGCACCAGCAAACTTCCGTCACTTAGACCCATGACAACAGACCCGCAAGGCTTGGACACCCCTGTGCAGAGCACCAACGCCGTCTCCCCAGCTCGACGCAGAAGCTTCCTGTGTGTCAAGCTGAATGGCAGGAAGAGAGAGAGACAGGAGCTCAGCACTGGCAAGGCCAAGCAGGGGAGGGGGCCAAGTCTCAGGCCTCTGGAAAGCTGGGATCGGCGAGCCAAGCGATCTTCGCTTCCAGTCTTGCTGAACCCTCCCTTGGGTTGGCTGTGCAGAAGAATCGCCCTGGCTGGGTCAGAGGAAGGGACCATCTAGCAAAATGTCCTGTTTTCAACACCGGCTAACCAGATGCCTCTGCAAAGCCTGCACATGGGATGAAGGCAATGGCCTAGCCTAGCCATTTTCACCTGAATTCAGAAGGGTACAGGTATCACTTTAACTATCATGGACTAACCAATGTTGAGAGATATCTCTCTATTAAATTTGTTTAACTCAGGCGCCAGGGAGCCATGGGGCCTAGGCTAGGGTATTCAGAGGTGGAGTTCTAAATACGTTGCTTGTAAAGGGGATAAAGAGAAGGCTGTTCACTCTCTCCTCCACAAGGTCCACAAAGCCCATTAATTTTGTCAAGTGTCCATTGCATGGCTCCTACATTTTAGGCTGGCTTCTAGCTCCAAAGAAAATTTGTCAAGGCCTGGTCTAATCCATTTTTCAAAGCCACCTAAACTACTGGCCCTTGCCTGTTTTGTGGTAGTGAGTTCCACAAGTTATGCACTGTTGGGAGAAACACTTCTCGCTGACCTAAGCCTACCTCAAATTGTTCTGCAGCAAAAAGGTATGCCAAAAGATACTCGGAGAAACTCTCCTCTTTTGTTACGGCTTCTCCTGGGGCTGACCTCCCATATGCCAGGGCTGAGATGTGACACAAAATTTAAGCCCTAGAATGAAGGAAGCAGAATCTTCTCCCTATGAGACCCTGAATTGGTTTGTCTGGCCTTACCTGACCATTCGGTCATTCTCTCTGCTGACATTTATGTCCCAGAGGCTGATGCCATCAGATGCCACAAGGACTGTGAGTGGGGAGGTGAAAGCCAAGGCACGGATGCAGTGGGGGCCAACCTGGAACATGGGGAAAGTGACATCATGGAATAATAATTTAATCCCACAGTAAAAAAAAAGTATCCACGTGATGTATAATCTGTGTACAGCGCAGGGAGGTAAAGATCCGTAGTCTCCCATTCAAATGCAAGCCAGAGTGGACCCTGCTTAGCAAAGGGGACAATTCATGCTTGCTACCACAAGGCCAGATTTCCTCTCCCATTGAGCAGCTTTCAGGGGCCTATACCCAGGCCCACTTTAAAATGAATGCAGACACAGACACAGAGTGCAATGTCTGAATAGGACAATGATCTTCACTGCAAGGTCCAGGAGCCAGTGGCAGCTCCAAGTGTGGCTCCCTGGATCATTGTTAATTAACCTCAAACCAACAACAAAAACGACTTCCAGTAAGATAGCCATTTCCCATAGAAAGTTTTGGCCAGTCCACCTGCACTGCATGGAGGTGACCCTTCCCACGGCATCATGCTTCTCTTTCCCCAGGACGGGGGGGGGGGCTCCTTTGAGGGAAGCCGAGCCCCTCCAAGTGCTATCTGGGAAGGCATGCACACAAAGCACTGGGAAGTGTAGTCCTTTCCTTGGGCTTCCCGCATAGAACTCTCTGGAGAAAATGCTGGGGAGCACCCCCACCCCTCTCCCCAGCACAGGGGAAAGCAAAGCCTTCTTCAAAAGTGCAGTGGGAAATGACTCTCCCACTGAAGGCTTGTCATCAAGATGGGCCCCGCTTGGAAATATGGGAACAGGGCTTAAATCACACAGCCAAGGGGCACTTCGGATTATTCTCATCCCTGTTCTGGCCACTAGGGACACTCTACCCACTAAGCCAGGGATTCTCAGCCTTGAGTCCCCAGATGTTATTGGACTTCAGCTCCCATAATCCCCAGCCCCAATGGCCTTTGGTTGGGGATTATGGGAGTTGAAGTCCAACAACATCTGGGGACCCAAGGTTGAGAACCCATGCACTAAGCCCACTTCCCACTATTCATACACTGCAGGAACATACACTACTGTCACCATCACCCTGTGCACCAGTTACCGTTGCTGCCCCCACGGCCCTGGCTCCACGCCAGATCACCAGATCGCCACTTTCCCCACCCGACGCAGCAAACTCTCCATCTGGGGACCAGGCCAAAGCGGTGACGGCACCATGATGCGGTGGGTGGTCTTGGGTACTGCCTGCTGGGAAACACGGGAGATGCCGATCAGCAAAACCAATTAAGCAGAGCTTAAATCGATTTTGAAATCGATTTAGGATTTCAAAAAGGTATTGTATGGGTGAAGTGTGGGTTTTCTTGGATGGCCTGTTTTGGAAACATCTGGGGGAAATAGAACAATGGGTCAGAGTGTGTGGTCAACAGAACCCCCCACCCCCTGCTCTTTCAGTTCAACGTGCCTGGTGTATGCATTCCACAAGAATACCCAATACAAAAAACCCCAGTAGGAATGCTAAACAGACTAGTCATATGCCTGATGGCTGGTAACCGTAACTCAGGGTGGATGTACTAATAGAAGCCTCAAAAACTTGCAGAGGCAGGAAATGAAATGCTCCCCCTCCATCCCCTTCGCACATCATTAAAAAAAGATTTGGGGGGAAATGGGGGGGTGCCTGCTATAAGTGTATTCATTCGACCCACTTCCCAACAAATGTCTCCACAAAATGTTAGGCAATGGGCTGAAGCTCAGAGGTGGAGCATCTGCTTTGCATGCAGGAGGTCCAAGGTTCAATCCCCGGCATCTATCCTGACTGATAAGAGATGTAAACAAACTGATACACATTCCTATCGGGGATGCACATCCGGAAACAGGTGAATTAATGCATAGGCAAAGTAGGCACTTGCCTATAGTGGCAAATTTTGAGGGGCAGCAAATTCTGATGTCTGGGGGAGGGGCCAACAAAAAGTTCTTAGCCTTTTTTATTTATTACCCAGCCTTTTAAAAAGCACCGCTGTGCGGTGTGGGGTGAAGAATCAAGAGCGGCAGAGGTCGCAACAAAGCGTAAGGAGATCACTCCTTACCCCGACCCTCTGCCCTCCCAAATGACCATCCCATCCACCCCGGGGACAGCGGAGATGGTGACGGGAGCGTCTTCCCCCATCCCTCTGCCCTCCCAAATAACTGTTCTGGCCGGCTGTGGGCCATTTCGGAAATGGGAAGGGATGGTCATTTGGGCGAGTGGCAGGATGGGGGAAGGGGTCTCTGCCGCCACCACCATCCTCACTACCACTGCGGCCACCAACCAGTGGCCGCTCTTTATTTGGCATTCCATGCCACATAGTGCCGCTTTAAAAAAAGGAATTTTTAAAAAGACTAAATAACTTTCCCTCACCCCACCCCACTGCAACCCTGCTGAAGGGGAATCAGTCTCTGGCGGCAGAGGGGGCGGCAAAAAGCTTAATCTGCCCTTGGAGATGCACATCGCTATCAGGGACTCACACTGCACATCAGTGCTGCGGGGAAGGGAGTGGCAAGCAGGATCTTCTTAAAAAGAGGGAGGCAAAGGGAGGCAAAGAGAGAGAGAGAGAGAGAGAGAGACAGAGACAGACAGAGAGCGAGAGAGAGAGAGAGAGAGACAGACAGACAGGACAGACAGGACAGACAGGACAGACAGGACAGACAGGACAGACAGACGGAGAGAGAGAGAGAGAGACAGACAGAGACAGAAGTTCCTTACCTGATTTCCACCGCTGCATGCAGCGTCCAGCTTCAATGGTGCTGCCCCCAAGAACCTGCGTGCGGCGCTGGCATGCATATGGAAGCTGCATGTGGTGGCTTGCAGGTAAGGACCTGCTCTCTTCTTTTTTAAAGATACTGCTCCCCTCCCCTTTGGCACCAAAAATCCTTACTGCCTGAAACATTGGAAAGCTGCTGCCATTCAGAGTAGGCAATACTAAGCTAGATGCACCAAGGCTGTGACTTGGTAGAAGGCAGCTTGCCCTTTCTCTAGAAGCCAATCACCACAGAGCCAAGTTTAGTGGTACATCAGCAAATATTGCTGATGTTTCCAGAGGAAGAGAGGGAGCACCACTGCACAGGTCTGGGGTATGTTAAAAGCATCTTGGGGTAGCAGGACTAGACTGCTCTCTCTCAGCAGCCTTGGGGAGCTGCTGCCATTCGGGAAAGGCAGTTCTGGGCAAGATATTCCACCACCTGACCCAGAATAAAAGGCAGCTTTCTGCATTGCTATGATCCAAACCAAGCCATTTGCCTCAGTCCTAGAGATGGTCTACAGTCAGATGCCCCCCCTCCCCCCCGCCTTGCTATCAACCCCAGTCTCCACTTTTCAGTTCAATATACAGGCACAGAAGAGAATGGATCTTATAGGCAAGCGGCCCACTAACCCTTCTCCATGGGAACAGTCCACATCCGGGCCGTCTTGTCTTCAGAAATTGTCAGGAAAGAGGAGGATGCTGGAGAAGCAGCAGCCCCACAGATGGCAGCGCAGTGTCCAGAAAGGCTCTGGGGTTCCTCCACCTGTCAAAGGGAAAGAAAAGCATAACAGAGGGGCAGGGATGGGCTGCATCTGCCTCTCCATCCCGCAGATCTGGGAAGGAGGACAAAGCGGTTGTGCAATGTTGTCTTTTCTATTAAGCTCAGCTAGCACCACAAATGTCTCTTTGCAGGAGAAGGGTGTGGTGGGCAGGAGCCACACAGGTAATGATAACTACGTATTATCCAGCTGTTGGCAACAGGGTGCCCTGATGGCAGGCACTCTCAGACTTGGGCTCCCAGATGGTGTTGGACTACAACTCCTTGGCCATTGTGGCTGGGGATGATGGGAGTTGTAGTCCAACATCATCTGCAAACCGAAATTTGAGAACGCCTGCCTTATGGAGATGAAACCACCTCCACCCCTGCCGCAGCAAAATTTTCTCCAGAAAAACCTGGGTGCAAAGCTCTACAAACCCAGAGTCTTCTCAGAGGAGCCTCCCTCTCTTCCACCTTTTCTTGCAAAGTTTGCCACTGCCAAATTGTGTCCCAAATCCATCTCCCAAGGAGAGGCCATCACCCTCTGCCACCATCAAGCTGGACTTGGCTGGCATTCTGGTGGCTTTGAATGCAAGGGGCACATTCAAGGCAACACTTAGCCCTGCAAATTTCAATGGGAGATTTCAGCAGGTGCCTAAACACCCTTTCTACTATAGAATGGGAATGTGCTCAGCTTTGACTGAATCATGCTCCACAGTTGTTTTATTCTGTGAATGCAGGCTCTCTTATGCTATATGCTTAATTACAATGTATTCATTTATTCAGGAAAAATTAATTAATTTTTGGTTATATACAACCTAAATTGTATACAACATAAATTAATTAGTCTAATTTCTCCCCGAAAACCAACTTGGTAACTAAGTGGAAGGATATCTGCCAGTCCCCTTTTTTCCATTTCTTACCATCAGGGGTTTCCAGAGGTTCACTGTCCCATCAGAGCCAGCTGCAGCCAATATAAATGCTTTTCCTCCTGAAACTATATAAATAAGGTCAACTAAACATGTTTTCTATGAAGTGGATTTTCTGAGAAATAAATAAGGCACTTTACAAGAGCTCCCAATGCCTCTATCAAGTAAACAGAGCCCAAACTGTTAGAGCAACTCAGAGTACCTATAAGACCTTGACATGCTTGCAAGTTAAAAATTATCTGCTCAACAGCTCAGTTCTAAGGTCTTACAAGACCTTAGCTCACTTGCCAGCAGGCTACAGATGTATTCTACAGTTTGTTTATTAAATCTTTCTTATATGCCACCTCCTCCAAAGACTCTAGGCGGTGGACAACAATACCAATACCAATACTACTAATAATAGAATAAAGTAAAGGACAAACGCTTGACGAAACAGGTAGGTCTTAAGAAGGGCCTTAAATGCAGTTAGGGAGGGGGCTGAATGAATCTGTGGGGGAAGAGTGTTCCAAAGGCCACAGAAAAGACCCTCCTACAGGCCCAGGCAATCACATCAGGGCCAAGAGACTAAGGAGGGCCAGCTGAGAAGAGCTCACAGGACAGGATACAACCGGCCGAGAGAGGCGATCCTGGAGATATACAGGTGCTAAGCCCATAAGGGCTTTATAGGGGAGAACCAACACTTTGAATTGGACCCAGAAGTGAACAATCAACCAGTGCAGCGAGCATAACAGAGGTGTGACACTATCAAATCTACGGCCACCCATGAGGAGGCGGGCCGCTGCATTCTGGACTAGCTGAAGCTTCCGAATCGTTTTCAAAGGCAACCCTACGTAGAGCACATTTCAGTAATCCAAACGAGAGTGCCAAAGCATGCTGACATGAATATTAATAATATGAAACATCTGGATTCATGCAAATAATATAAGGGTGCCCCAGGTACTTTTGGATTAAATTGCATCACAGGCTCAAATATAGTAACACAAAAATCTCTCACGTGGGTCTCTGAAGCCTGCACAGTGGTTAGCCTGACCAGGATGAGCCAGAAACTGGGTTCTCTCCACTCCTTGCATGTCCCATGCCACCAGAGTCCCATCTCGGCCAACAGAGATCACAAGATCTTTCTGCCAGTGAACCAGAAAGAGCAGAGGTCAGGGAGATGGGCCAGGGGCATGCACATTTGTGACGATGAAGAACAAGACAAGAGCTGAATGCAGCAACGAACAAATCCCAATTTTCTCAGCTAACCAGGCAAAGAAGACCTTTTCAAGTGGTGACTCTCTTACATTTAGCAGAGGGAAAGCAACTATCCCTATTCAGCCCAGCATAGTGTCCCACCCAGCAGCTGTTGCTGGTATCTCCTGTGTTTCTTTCTAGATTGTGTTTTCCTTGAGGACAGGGAAGCATTCCCTCATTCTTTTTGCTATGTAAACTGCTTTGAGAACTTTGGTTGAAAAGTGAGATTTAAATCCTTTTGATAACATTTTGCGTTAGGATCTTTTGCATATATGTTTGCCTATCTTGCATAAAACATTTCCTGCTCTCCAGTCATCAGCTCCTACTGGAGTACCAGAAGGAGCTAAGGAACGGCACAGCACAAGGACTGGAGGTTGATTACCAGTTAGGCAAGAGAACAGAACTACTAGTGAGAATCTGGAAGATGTAGCAGTAGAGGTGGACAGACTGGCAAGGCCCTCAGATGTCATTTCAAGTATTCAGCTCAATATACAGTACATCTCAATATACAATAAGTCTTCTGTAGCTCTTCACCATTCTTAATTGAATCACCCGAGAAACCACCATAGAAGCAATCCTATGCATTTTCCAGAATCCAGTGTTTGCTATTGCAAAGAGCAGCGTTCTGGACTAATGAAAGACATGATCTACAAAAAGGAGTCTGTCTTGGATCAACATCCATCCCCTCACCTCACTTGCAACACCACAGATGGGACTCTGGTGACCCAGGAATTCCTGGAGGCGTTGTCCAGTTTTGGGATCCCAGAGACAAACAGTGCAGTCGTTGGAGCCAGAGAGCTGTGGGATAGAAACGGTAGGGGAGAAGCAAATTAGGGGCACGTGTGGGCACACAAATGTAGACTCTTCCTTTGGACACCAAAGCAGGTCCATGTTTAGAAAGTCACAAAGAAGCTGTGCACACCACCCATTCTCAGTTTCCCCTGGGGGGAACAAATCCCTTTTAGACTGAACTTTTGCACGGTCAGGGGACTAACTAATCACCAAGGAAGCAGAAATCCCAATGCCCAGTAGCACCTACAAAAAACGGGAACTGGTAACTGGGTTGCTGAAGAGTGTGGGTGCCAGGAAGCAGGTGTGTGGGGCATGATCCTGAACAGATGTACAGAACTTAACTATGGTCCACAACCTCTTTCCTTGGTAGGTCTCCCTCTGGTTGTTGTGCAGCAATACTGAGAAGAGCAACTTTGAGCTCACACAGAATGCATCTCCCTCACCACTGAGGGGTTCAAGACAGCAGCCACTCACTCAAAAAGGGCAGAAGCTGGGATTTCCAAGAAGGCTAAAGAGACTACGAGACCCCCACAGATGACAAGGTCCACCTTTAAGCCATTAACAGGGCTTGGGTTTGGCCCCTTGCCCGATTCTGGGGTTCCCATGCAGGGAGGCCCTGCATGACCCAGGCATCATGCAGTCATCTAGACTCACCAGCAGGGGACCAGCCCAGGCACAGCTTGAGATCCAGTCCTGGTGGCAGAAAGGCAGGGAGCGCCAGAGTGAGGGGGTCTTCTTGGATGGGTCCCTGACATCCCAGAGGAACAAGGCCTGGGAGTGGGAGCAAACACTTTTTTTTAGAACCAGAAACATTGAAGGCTGCCCCCCTGATGTTTCAGCTCAGAAGGCTCTTGCCCCATTCTTTCCCTCTCTGCCTCCATAGGGCAGTTAGAACACAAGAACATAAGAACAGCCCTGCTGGATCGGGCCCAAGGCCCCTCTAGTCCAGCATCCCACTTTACACAGTGGCCCAGCGGATGCCGCTGGAAGCCTCAGGCAGGAGTTGATTATATGCTCTCTCTCCTGCTGTTACTCTCCTGCAACTGGGACTCAGAGGCATCCTGGAGATTGCAAAGGATTCTGGGACACACCCTTCGGGCGCACAGTCCAGGCTTTTTGGGCCCCAGTGCTGCCCTGCTCTAGTCAGTGTGCATCTACACTCTCTTGCAGCTGCCTATTTGTAGGCGGGGCAGGGAGAGATCAGTTGTGCCAGAGACAAACTGAGCCAAACTATCACTACAGGACACAGAGGAACCTGGGGTGCCCCCCAAGCCCACTTTATGTGACAGCCTTACCCGATCTTTGCCCCCTGTGGCAAGGTAGGAGCCGTCAAGGCTGAAGGCACAGCAGGTCACCCCAGCAGTGTGACCCCGGAGGATAGCAAGTGGGGAGGCCTTGGAGTCCATAGCGGGGCCCGGTCTCAGTGTGTCCGTGAGCCACAGGCAGACAGTAAAATCCTCTGGAAGGGCAGGAAAGAGAGACAAATGAGGTTAAGAACGTCTGAAGAAAGAAGGCAGAAATAGCAGCTGATGGTAGCAAGCACCAGAGACTCATAACTGCGGGGTTCTCCAACTTGGGTCCCCACGTGCTGCTGGACGATTCCCAGTATCTAGGGAGGAGAGCTGGTCTTGTGGTGGCAAGCATGAATTGTCCACTTTGCGAACGAGGGTCCACCCTGGTTTGCATTTGAATGGGAGACTACATGTGTGAGCACTGTAAGATATTCCCCTCAGGGGATGGGGCCGCTCTGGGAAGAGCACCTACATGCTTGCAGGCAGAAGGTTCAAAATTCCCTCCCTGGCATCTCCAAGAGAGGGCGGAGAGAGACTCCTGCCTGCAGCCTTGGAGAAGCCACTGCCAGCCTGTGTAGACCATACTAATTACACAGATGGACCAATGGTCTGACTCCATATAAGGCAGCTTCCTATGTTCCTAGTATACCCAGTCACAACTGGCCATTGTAGGTGGTTATGATGGGAGCTGAAGTCCAGCCACATCTGGGGACCCAAGTTGGAGAATCCCTGACTTAAGGGTCTCACCTGAGACTCTCAGGTGCTTAATGTACCAGTCCTGCCTATATCTGCTTTTAACAGCCCTCTGGCAAACTATATTAGACAAGGTGAAGCCACACACCCCAAGCTAGAAGTCCTGTGCCTTCATCCCAAATATGTAGATATGGTGAAAGGTCGTACAATACTGAAAGGTACTCTGTGTGTACTCAGAGGCATTCTCCATGACTATTTCTTCACATACGCCAAGACCAAGGCTTGACCTCTTAAAAACAGACATCAGGCTGAGCTCCGGTGAAGCCTGGCTCAGGTGAACTGCAAGAGCTTACCTCTTGCAAGCTCACAAAATGAAAATACTTCAGGATGCTGCTCAGCCCTGAGCGTTGCCCCACGTGCCAGACTGCTTGACTGAGGCATCACTTTGTGATCGAAAGCTGACACAATGTTTACACCAGCAGATGGAGGAGGAAAGCCAGCTAGCCAGTTGCTGAGCAACCACCCGCAAGGCTGCCATTGCTCCTTGGGGTTTTGAGGAAGTGGCAACCCAGGTGGGATGCCAAAACTGCATCCAGCTGAAGCATTCAATGGGGAAGGGCTGGGGACCAGAACGGATGCTGCCTCTCCTTGGGCCAAATTTGACCCTGAAGTCATCCAGTTCCCAACCAATGACAAAACCAAGAATGATGTACACACTGCAGTTGTCCCCTTTGATGTACAAGAATGGTGTACACACTGCAATGATGCACACAGCTGACAATATCAACACAGTTCACAAAACCCACACTCCCAGACCTCTGAAAGAAATCACTGGGGCCTAAGAGGATGACAAACCCCTCCTTTCTCCATGTCTCTAACCCCCACATCTGTTCTTCCTGTGCGCTTCTCTCCATCCTTCTCCTCCCATGTCGTGGGACCAGGTATAAAAGAGAAAGCAGTTTCTACATGACAAGAAGGAATGCCTTCCTAGACCAGCCCAGGAAACTCACACACACCCCTTGTTTTGCTAACTCAGGAGTTTCCAGACTTGGGTCCCCAGTTGTTGTTGGACTACAACTCCCATCATCCCCAGCCACAATGGCCAATAACTAGCTCAGGTCCCCCAGCAGAGGCAGGACCTGGAAACCCTCCCTCCCCGTGACATTGCCAGGGCCATTTCAAGTCACCTGATGTTGACGCCAACAGATGCTTGGAAGCAGCAAGGCCCATCACAGCTCCATCATGGCCCTGTAGTTTGTGAAGGCAAGAGGGATGTGGATCCAGGGTGTTCCAGATGCACAGGGAGCCGTCGTTGCTGCCCCCAACTAAGAAGAGGTGGTCCAGCCAGGCAAGGCTGCAGATAGCCACCCCGCTAGCTGTGCAGTGGGTGGGGTCAGCATTCAAGCCTGCAAGAGAGACAGTATGGAAGACCATCTTGGAGCTTGGCGGGGGATATGCATATACACAGCCCTCCAGGAGAGGAGGCAGATTCATTTACTCTCCAACTGCAGCACGGGAACCCACTTTTAATTGTTTTTCAGTTATACCCATTTTTCTCTTCTGTGGGGTGAGCAGGAGGAGGAGAGGAGTGGGAGGCTTCTACCTTTTTAATCTTCATTAGAGAAGAGGGAATTTTCAAAAATGCAGCTAAACACGCATGGATGGAGGCGGTGGGGTGGACGAGACACGTTGCTTACCTAGAATAGGTGGACTTTTGATGAGCTTTTATCATTCATGACGTGGGGTTATGTGCCTGCGCAGTAGCCCCCATGGAAGGATTTTCAGACCAGCCCTCTGAGGTGGGCTGACCTGCCAAGCCCAGAGCAGAGGACTGGACTATCCACTGATCCCAACTGGATCAGTTCCATTTTGATCAGCTCCCATCCCAATTGGATCAAAGTGCCATTCTGAGGCCAGTTTTTCCAGCAAAACAGGACTCAAAATGGCACTTGAATCATCCAAATTGAGGGTGATTCTCTTAATGATGTGGTTCGAGGTGATTTGATGTGATTCGAGGGCAATTCATTGAGACAGCCAGCTCTTATCGACAAATTAATTTGATGGTTCTGCGGTTTGATTCAACCTCAAATCAAATAGCAGAATTTGATTTATGCACATTCCTAGTAAGCAGAGATCGTGTTTGTCCAAAGTGGGAAGTGTTTCGCAGCACTAAGAACACCTCTTCAACTTTTTAAAGCATCACAAGACAAAGAGTAAAGATAAAGCTAATCATAGTCGAAAAAATCAAGAATTCAGACCGTGAATATTTTCCTTTCAGGAACCAAGCACAGCTGAGGAGTGAATCTCGAGGGAAGCCCACACAGTGGTGAAGGAACTGAGCAAGAGGGTGCTCTGCTGCTGAAGATACTGAGTGCATTTGGCGCAGAAAGGGTGGAGTGCAGAGCATCCTGAGGACCTTGAAGATCCTTCTGCGAGGGCTACTGCGCAGGCGCACAACCCCACATTGTGAAGGATACCGGATCACCACAAAGGACTATGTGTTTCCCACTCTGGTATCCCACGCTTCCTCCAAGGAGCTCAGAGTGGCATACCTGGACTGGGTTTAACCCAGTTTATCTTCACAACAACCTTGGAGGATAGGTTAAGTTGAGAGATAGTGACTGGCTCAGGGTCATCACCCTGAAAGGGGAAAAAAAAAAAACACCTATCAAAATATCTTGCACTATGCCACTATTAAGAGAAAAAAAACTCTGTCCTCCTTTCTATATAGGCTTCCTTGTGCTGTCCTCTTAAAAAGGATCCCAAAAAGTCCAAACTACCAAAACTGAAAAATAAGCAATAGTGGTGCTGGTGCAATCCACCTCAGGTCAGGCTGCAGCCCACTTGTGGTTCCCAACCTCCCAGTGGGAGACCAGCGACTTACGCCAAGGGTGACTGTAGACCCAGACATCATCCGAATGGTGCCCCACAGCAAGCCGACTGCCATCAGGACTGGGGGCAAGACACAGAGCTGGGGAAAGAGCCTCTGACCGCAAGGTGCTCCAGAGCTGTCCCAGGTGGCCTGACCAGAGCTGGACCTGTAACGCAGGACATGTGGAATTGATTAGACCAGCTGCAAAGGCTGCTAGCACTAGCAAAGAAACACAGAGAAGGAGACCTCTGCAGCAGACTGGAATATTTTACACGATCTAAACTGACAAAAGGGAAAAAATCTAAAGGTATTCATAGGGTGCAGGACGTCCTTTAGCGTAACTCTTGAGAAGTACTGTTGAGTAAGAGTCTAGATATTGGCCATTTTATTTATACGCACATGGGAGACGAACTAGCCTATACCCCTTGCCACATGATTTCCCACCCCCATACAAAATTTTACAATGATAGGACAAATCTTGATTGTATGATCAATATAATATTCAGACCCTATAACTAAACTTAAAGGCCAAGTTGAAGAAAGATCATCCTGGAGAGAATCTATGTGGTCGCCAAGGGTCGACACCAACTTGATAGCACTTAATCAATCAATCAATCACTAAACTGGAGGGGGGGGCAGAAGACCAGTTAAACTAGAGAGCTTCTCCTAGGGCTCCTTAATCCAGATTTTGACCCATGTCCTTTCAACCCAGCCTGTAGCCTCTTAGGGCCAACCTTCTCCAGATACCCAGACCCATTCCTCTCTGCCATGTTCAGAAGATTCCTCGTATCCAGATGCTTAATCCAGAGGTTCTCAAACTTGGGTCCTCACAAACTATTGTGGCAGGGGATGATGAGACCTTTAAGGAGGGGCACTGTCCCTTAGGGCCACATTTGTGGAGTTCCTGCTGTTGGGATGCCAGCTCTCTTGCAAGCCCATGACTCTCTTGCAAGCCCAGCCATTATCAGCAAATGAGTGCTTACTGAACCCGTCTTGCAATTCCTCTGCTCACATCTGTACCATGAGTGAAAGCCCACATCTGGCCAACCCCGTGGGTCAAGATTTCTCAAAGCAATAGTGTCAAAGTACCGACGCAAACTCAACAGGGACAATGGACGGTTTCCATTACTTCTCCCCAACCCGAGCTCTGGGCTCCTTATACTTCTCTCAACATCCCACCAGTCCTCAAGGTTGCTCAACACTGCACAAAATGCACACCTTGCAGTCTTCTCCTGCTGTGAGGAGTTTCCCCCCTGGAAGGAACAGAGTGGCAGAGATGCAGCCCGAGTGAGCTGAGAACGTGCCCAAGTTCACAGCCTCGCACCACGACCAGAGATGAACTGATCCTGCCAAGGACCCAGCTGCCAAAATGTTCCCAGCAGAGGAGAAGGAAATGGAGTGGATGGAGGCATCATGGTCCTTCAGCACCTGTAGGGGGGAGACTCAAGTCAAAAACACTATTCAGCTCTATAGATGTTGCTCAAGCTCAGTCTGTTTCTATTGCTCTGGTTTCCATTGACCCCACATCCCTGTCACCACCCAACACTTCTTTGAACCCCCCTATTCCTCACCGAGGTCACGCTCATGTCATTCACATCCAAGATGGTGACAGTCCTGTCCCACCCTCCTGTAGCCACCAAATGGCCCTTCGGGTGAAACGTCACACAGTTCAAAGGGCAGGAACAGTCCCGTTCGTGTGTCAAATGACCATGAGTGGACTCCCAGAGCTGAAAGGAAAATTAGAGACATGGGTTATTACTACTGCTAGGCTCTCCCCTCCCACAAAAGAAAGCATGTCACTAGTAGCAGACAACAAGTTCAGGTGGACCTGGACTGGCTCTCTGCTACTAGCAACCTTTTTGGCAACCAGATGATCACTGAGTCTTTTAGAACAGCACTGACCATATGCACACATATTTTCCTTAACTGCTTCAAACTTTTACTTGTAGCCTGCTGATATGAAGAGACATTTTGTTTACATTGCTCTGTGACTTTGGTGTCAGCATGGGTCTCATTTGTGGCTGGGAGGAGGAGGAGGAAGAGAGGTCTTCACTCACCAACCTTGCCAGAGACCCAAATCCAAAGCAGGCATTTTTGCAACATTTTGAAGTACTATGCTCCCAGCTTGAGGAAAGCTCTTTCTATTCTGGTAGGCCATATAACTAAACTGGTAAACTGAACTGGCAAACTGGTTTAACATTCCGGCTTGCTATTTTCCCCTTATCCACTCCACATCCAGATGGTGTACTTCCTTGCGCACTTTCACAGCACCATCTGCTGGCCACTTACTGCCAATCCATCATGAAAATATAATCTTTTCAGCCTCCCTTAGAAGTATCAGTTCTCATCATGAATTGGCAGCAAATGGCCAGCAGATGGCACTGCAAAACTGCACAACAGGGAAGTATGTGATCTGGATTGTGAATGGTTAAGTGAAAAGTTCTGTTGCCAAGTGGAGTTTCTCTCTTTCTGGAAGCACCCATAATCAGAGGGGAGCTGGGAATGAAGCAATGCAAGAAGAAATTTCTTTACCCACGGGGCACTATAGCTGAAACATCGTTAACATAATCCCTTATGACCCCTTCTAGACAAGAGTATTTAGGTATTTCCCCACCCCCCTGCCCACATTCCTTTTAAAAAGCCATTCAAAATCAGTTTTCAGAAGCACAAACTGCAGAAGGAGCTTTTCAAATTTCTGTGTTTGCAACCACCTGAAATCTGTAATAAAACCCTCTCTCAAGTTAGAAAGAAGCACAGCAGGGAGAAAGAGCTGGTACCTTGAGGTAGCTATCCAATGAGACAGTTGCTAGCAATTTGCGATCCGAGTTGGTGCAGCAATCTGTGATTTGGGCCTTATGAGCATCGGTGCCCATGAGTCTGAAAATGAAGAGCAGAACCAGATGATCAGAGGCTGCATCTGGACAGCAGTGTCCACAGAGGCTGATTTCATGCCGTGGCATTCTACTGGAAGTCATAACAACTTGAGCAAGGAATTTTACCCACAGTCACCACTTTGGATTTTGCCCCCTATGCCACCATTTGGACTAATGACAACTGGCACAGTGCCTCCAAGTGTGTTATCTGTGCCAGGGACACCAAATCTGGATGCCTGGCAACCTCTGAAGCCTACAGTTCCATGAAATGCATCAACAACATCCCCCACCTACCCAGTTTATAAGCTATTCTGAGCTCCCCACTTTCCCTTGGGTGAGGAAAGTGGCTGACATCGAGCCTAAGTTACTTCTGAGGGTCCTATGGAAATAAAGTAGTCATTTAGAGCAGGGTTTCTCAACGTGTGGGTCCCCAGATGTTATTGGACTTCAGCTCCCATAATCCCCAGCCCCAGTGGCCTTTGGTTGGGAATTATGGGAGTTGAAGTCCAATTACATCTGGGGACCCACACGTTGAGAATCTCTGATTTAGAGTAACTCCTCAATAGTACCACTGAATAACTCTGGATGTCAGCCCAGAGGCAGCCCTTCCATGAGGTGGTCGCCCCAGGCAGCAGCTTATGGGGGCACCGGTAAGGTGGAACAGAGGAAGCTGCCTTATAGCTAGTCACACCATGGGTCCATCTGGCTTGGTATTGTCTATCCCAGGGGTGGGCAAACGTGGCCCTCCAGCTTGGTTGAATTTAAAAAAACCCATCATCCCTAGCTATGGTTTATTGTGGCTGGGAATGATGGGTATTGCATTCCAGATATTGCTGAGCTACCAAAGGTCGGGAACCCCTGGTCTACACTGACGCTTCAGGGTTTCAGGCAGGAGTCTCTCCCAGCCCTACCTGGAGAGGACGGGGATTGAACCGGCGACTGTCTGCATGCAAAGCAGGTGCTCGACTAGTGAGCTACGGCTGCATCCCCTAAGGGGAATCTCTTACAGCGCTCACGTGTAGTCACCCATCCAAATGCACACCAGGGTGGACCCTGCTTTACAAAGGGGGCCATTCCTTCTCCCTACCGCAAGACCAGCTCTCCTGCTTTTATAAGAGGGGGGAGGGAAGAAGGGTGGGGTGGCGTTTGGAACCACAGAGAGGCCTCGAGCTGTCACCGAGCCAGTCTCGACTTTGCCTCTACGCTCCGTTCTATGAACCTGATTCTCACCTGCATCCCTCCCTCAGGCTCCAAAGCTCCAAGCGCCCATTGAAGGCTCCAAGGCAGACTGTCGTCTCGGACAAGAACTCGCAGGCCGAGACCCCGTCACAGGCACTCAGCAGAGACTTCAGCTCCTAGAATTGGGGGGGGGGGAGAGAGAGAGAGAGAGAGAGAGAGAGAGAGAGAGACGGGGGCATTTAGGACATGAGAGAGTTGTCTCAATGGAGGTGGCTAAATGTTTGCCCCTCTAACAGCAGCCTTCTGGGCTGCACAGCTCGAGTGGGGAACTGCCAAGCGACCGAGACCCAGCCAAGCTTTTTACCTGTCCAGTCTCCATATCCATGAGGTGCAGGGTGCCTTCGGCGGTGCCCACGACTGCCAGGCTTCCGGAAGGGGCAACTGAGGCACAGGAAGGTTTGGCTGGCAAGGTCAGAACGCGGCTGTTGAGCATTAAAGGATGGAGGGGGGCGGGTGGGGGGGAGAAGAGTCAGTGAGTTGTAAATGTTGATGTTCCTTTTTAGATTGGGAGCCCTTTGGAGACAGGGATCCATCCTATTTATTTATTATTTCTCTGTGTAAACCTCCCTGAGCCATTTTTGGAAGGGTGGCATAGAAATCGAGTAATAAATAAATAAATAAGGCAAGGGGGCAGCAGGGCTGGTGGGGTGCAGGGCCTGGAACAAATCAGCCAGTGCAAAGGCCCATCCCAGTTAATTTTGATGGGGGCTAAAAGAGTGGGGTCCCGGGTGGTCGCCCTGATGGCCCTGCCCTAAGAACAGCCCCGGGGAGAGAGAAAGGGGGTCTCCAGAGTGCAAGTTCCACAGAGTTACCTCTTGGTCTCCTGGGCTTTCTGTGGTTTGTTAACCCATTTCAGAAAAGATCTTCCATTTCCACTCAGCACAGCCTCCGCTTGTACACAGAGGGCTGAGGAGTCTGGCTCATTCACGGCCTGCTGCAGCAGCAGCCCAGGATTCAGGGAAAGCAGCTCCATGTTCTTCTGCAGGAAGTCACGGAAGGAGTCTACAGTGTCGTCATGCTCTGAGCCAGAGGAGATGTCTGTGGAGATGGAGAACGGAGGTCAAAGGGAGATGGACTGGATGCACTGAAGCGGATTGAACTTGAAGCCAAAGGGGCACTTCCGTTCCAAACTCTTCCAGCCAACTGCAGAATCCACTCCGACATCCAGGCTGCCATCTCCCACCTTGGCTGGAAGAGATTAGCAGGGTCTCCAAAGCAAGTACCTCCAAAGGGCAATGGCACCTGACCAAGTACCATTCCCGCTACAGCCACTAGGGGCAGGTACACAGCTCACCATAGAGTGCATAGGCTTCGGAGAGACAGTGGAGGAGACGCTGATGGACGTGAGCGCTCACGACCCTCAGGTCCGTCAGGAAAGAAGCCAGGATGCTGAAGTGGCCACTCTGCACCTGTGACATGGGGGTTACAGTTCAAGGAAGCATGCCCAGAACAAGCACCTGGATCACTCATTTCATGCAACGTGGTCACAGGAAAGCTGCCTTCTAGTGAGTCAGACCCTTGGTCCACCTAGTTCAGTATTGTCTACACTGACTGGCAGCAGCTTCTCCAAGTTGTCAGGCAGGAGTTTCTCCCAGCCCTACCTGGAGATGCCTGGGATTGAACCTAGGACCTTCTGCATGCAAAGCAGAGCGACAGCCCCAGATCCATGCACAGATCTAGGCAGTGGACTTGGAATTCTAATTAAAGACTGCCTGAGTGAAATAAGATAGGGGACTCAATTTTTACTACATCAAGCTGACCCCTTCCATTGAACACACACACGCAAGCCACAGGCGTTGCATTGAAGAATGCAGCCCAAATCTATGCCTGCACTGACCCCCTCTAATCCCCAAGGCTTTCAGTTTTTCCCCTCTATGTAGTCATGAGGACTAGTCACATGGATTCTTTCCTTTAAAAAGGCAAGGACTCAAATCTCAGGATTCCAGCAGAAGTGACAGATTCTGCATGAGTACCTGTGTATGCCACAGCATGACAGCCATGCAGGTGCTCACCTCTCCAAGTACTCTGCACTAGTGTGCCAACACCCCCCCCCCGCCGTGTTAGTCTCTTACCAGGTGATAGGGAAGTGCTGTCAAGGCCTCTGCCTCACAGTTCCGGAAACTTCTGGAACCATCTGGGTCTGCCAGTTTCCACCAGTGAGCTATGGGAGAGAAAGCAACGAGGCAGATGCTTTGTTAGCGCCAACTACAGGCTATCTAATAGAACTGCAACGCCCCACAATGCTCACACTATGAGCTGCTTGGACAATTCAAGAGACAATTCAATCCACTGCTTTGACAGAGTCAAAAGACAGAGATGGATGAGGGAAAATACTGCACATTAGGATGGAGTGGCAGAGCTCAAGGAGGCACGGTATGGCCCAATCCCAACATGAGAGCTGGAGGTTACCTGCCAGGAGTGTGTGAGCTGTGTGGTCCAGGCCCGGCTTTTTCAGGTAGCGTCGTTCCACTGCCATCCTCAAGGGGGCGCCAGAGAGATGGAGCCGGGAGCCCAGGTGCTCCAGCGGGGAGCCGCAAGCCCCAAGCAGGCTGTGGAGAAATAGCAGATCAATCAATCCAGGGCTCCAAGTCAGCGCCAGAGCCGTAGCTCTCCACATTCCAAGCAGAGGTTGGTCGCCACAGACTCACCCATGACAAGACTGCCATCACTCAGCTTATTCACACAGCTGACTGAGGACTCCAAGAAAGAAAGAAAACTCCTTTCCCACCACACAGGGCTTTCAGGGTCCTTTGGCCCCAAGACAGGCAGAGGGGCAGCATGGAAGGAAGCTTGGGCCATTGCCAAGGGCAACGCTGTAGGTCAGTGGTCAAGGATCTGCTTTGCATGCAGAAGGTTCAAGTTTGGGCCCTGGCATCTCCAGGGAGGATTGGGAAGGACTCTTGCCTGAAACTTGGAAAGCTGTTGGCAGTCACTGTAGACCAGGGATTCTCAACGTTGGGTCCCCAGATGTTATTGGACTTCAACTCCCATAATCCCCAGCCCCAGTGGCCTTTGGTTGGGGATCATGGGAGTTGAAGTCCAATAACATCTGGGGACCCAACATTGAGAATCCCTGGTGTAGACAATAATGAAATAGATGGAACGATGGTCTGACTTCACCAAGCATTCCCTCCCCTTCAGAAACAGTTGGCACCAGGGCCGTAGGCACCATTGGGCGGCCAAGTTCAAACAACCCGGGCCGCTGCCCCTCACGCCCCTGCGTCTGATGTCAGATGTGGGGGGGCTGGTTTAGCTCCTGAGTGGGGCTGTGCAGCCCCATTCGGGAGTTAGATGGCCAGCGCTACGTCTGCAGCGCAGCCCTGAGAGGCTCTCCCTGCCTTTAAGAAAGGGAAGAGCTGCTCCTGGCTGCACGGCAAATGCAGCACTGGCCTGAATCTAACTCCCGAATGGAGCCACACGGCCCCATTCAGGAGCCACACGGCCCCATTCAGGAGCCACACGGCCCCATTCAGGAGCCACACGGCCCCATTCAGGAGCCACACCACTTCCCCCCATCTGATGTCAGACACGGGAGTGTGGCTAACCCCCGCGTCTGATGTCAGCCGTAGGGGGTGGGGTGAGCGGGGCTGCCGCTGGTCTGGCCCCGCGACTGGTTGGGACTGTACATGGGCAATGGCGAGGAGGAGGGGAGGGCGAGAACAGTACTCCGTCTGCAAGGGGGATCCACCTAGTCAACAGGGACCATCACAGAACCCAAATCTGGTTCACTCACCCCCTCAGGCTCCGCAGGAAGTCAAAGAAGGAGGCCATGGGATAGCAGCCAGCAGGCCTCCTGGAAATAATGGCTTGTTCCACGTTTATATCACCCCCGTTCAGTTCTCTCCACATAGCAAGGATGGCATAGAGATCTTGCTCCGTTAACCCTGCAGGGGGCAGAGCCGCAATCAGTTTCTAGAACACTACTCACCACTTCTGACCCCGAAGGAAAAAACGCACGAGGTGCTAGAACGCAGCTGCCTCTGGAGTGGAGCCAGCTTAGGTGAACAACAGCCCAGTGGAACATCCCTCTGGCCAACACCCACCTGGTGCCTGGCGACTCACCGTCTCTGCTGGCCCAGAGAGACACCAGAGCTACAGCCACCAGCTCCAACCCATGATCTTGCTCCAGGCAGCCCAACAAGTGCTGCAGCAATGACGGAAGCGACACGGGCAATTTCTGGATCCTTTCGGAAAGCTGGGGAAACAAAACCAAAAGAAGTTGAGAAACCAACTCCACCAGCACCTTGAGCAATGGAGCCGGGAAGGATGCTCCCTTTCCCGACCACTCTATACCCCAGAAATTCCCGAGCAGTTTCCTCACCTTCTCATACAGGGCAAAAAGTCGCAAGTCCTGGGTCAGCAGAGTCAGATACAAAGGTTGCCAGGAGCCGCGTTTCAGCAGCACGAGTCGCATCTGTGTGTGGCGGGTGCGGGGAGAGACAAGGCATGAATTTCCCCTTTGCGAAGCAGGGTCTGCCCCTATTTGCATTTGAATGGGAGACTACATGCATGAGCACTGTAAGATATTCCCCTTAGGGGATGGGGCCACTCTGGGAAGAGCATCTTCATGCTTGCATGCAGAAGGTTCTTCCAAGTTCCCTCCCTGGCAGCTCTCCAGATAGCGTTGAGAGAGATGTCTGCCTGTAGCCTTGGAGAAGATGCTGCCAGTCTGTGAGGACAATACTGAGCTAGATGGACCAGAGGTCTGACCCAGGAGAAGGCAGCCTCCTATGTTCCTATATAAGATCAAAAGAGTCCCCCAGGATTTTACCACTGTTCTAACTACTGGGCGCATTCCAGATTACACACTGCAACAGTATCATTGCACATCCACTAAGTATGCTTCCAAACTACCTGTGTTTTGACGTCACAGTGGCTGTGCTGACAGCAAAGTGCCATTCACATTTTCAATGCCTTTCTTCAGGTTTTATCTTTTTGTTTCAGTGCTACAATGTTGCATGTGCGTTGCATGAAAACAGCTGCATTTTCCCAGTTTAGGAGGGTTACAACGCTGTATCGGCAGCGTAAGTGGCATGGTGTGGACGGTTCATTCTGGCTGGCAGACGATTTGTAAGTAATGTCCCTCTCCACTTTTGAAATTAATTTTATAAAAAAATAAATCGCTGGTGCTCTTGCACGACGGTGCAATGCTTCAATTTTATTTTTATTTGCTTGTCGCTCTTCTCCCTGATGCAGATTCAACTTTAATTATATCTGTTTTGGCCAGCTCCATGTGGTGTCCCCGGCCCTCTCTGCTTTTGAAATTAAATTAGACTCTGACTTATACAGAGTCAGACCATCGGTCCATCTGGCTTGGTACTGTCTTCCACCCAGATTGGCTTCTCCAAGGTTGCAGGCAGGAGTCTATCTCATCCCTATCTTGGAGATGCTGCCTGCTGCATGGAGAGGTGAGGGGTTGAAACTTGCCAAGGAAGTAGTGAGTTCTGCTCTGCACACGGATCTCTTGGCAGGGATTCAGGCAAGATGCACACACACCTGCCCTAGAAGCACACTTGGCGTCCACCCGCTCACCCCACACATCACCATGCTTTGATGTGTGTTAAGCACTTCCCAAGCTAGGAAAGACAGAACAGTGCTCCCCCTGCTGGCAGCTTTGCGCAAAGCCAAGATTTTTTTTTTTTTAATGTCACATCATTGGTAAGGAGGTGGGCTGGAACAGGAGGAGGGAGTGGAGAATACTTTTCAAGAGGAATATGAACAGATCTGCCTGGAACGCACATTGTAGTGGACAGCAACATAAATGGCCACAATCCTACCATGAACCATTGAAGCTACCCTTTATTCACGGTTTCAAACTGATAAAGCAAGACGTCACATATTACACCATTTTCCACTGGCATAAAGCCTGCCATCTGGAAAGTGCCCTGGAGGATTTATCCAGAATCTAGGAGAACACCCCTCTCAAATCTACTGCTTTTCCTCCCCGGTTCCCATAGGACAGGCTCACTTTCCAAGAATCAGAAATGGATAAGCCAACAAGATCACTTCACAGCTGTCCTAGAATCTGTGCATGTCTTCCTTCAGCCAGAGCTACATACCAACAGCATTCAAGAGCCACAATAAGGTGTATTTTATTATGCACGCATGCATACATTTTACATCACTCACTTTGATTCACCATAAAAATGAACAGAGAGCTGCTTTATACCAAGTCAGACTATATCAGACTGGGTCTGTCTAGCTCAGTATTTTCTACTCTGACTAGCAGCAGCTCTCCAGGGTTTCAGCCAGGAGTGTTTCCCAAATATGTTAAATAAAACAAACGAACTGCTGTAAAATGCTTGTCCCTGACGGGATTGAATCGAAAACATAATTAAAGGGTGATGCGCAAAGCCACCAGCAGGGGGCGCAGTCTTTTCTAGTTTGCACAAAACTCCCTACAATGGGAAAATATAGCTATTTTTTAACAATGTTGTAGGACTGTAACACAGCAACAAAACCCGAAATAAGGCATCATAAATGTGAATGGCACCTTGCTGACAACACAGGGACTGTGGTGTCCATACACAGGCAATACAGAAGGACACTTAATGGACACGTAGTGACACTGTTGTCGTGTCCAATCAGGAAAGCGCCCTGGAGATACCAGGGATTGAACCTGGGATCTTCTGCGTGCAGAGCACCACTGAGCTATGGCCCCAGCCCCCTTGAGTATTAAACCCTCAAGCCTTGTCTATTAGAAGAACAGCTGCCCCCAGCCCATGTTCCTCCTAAAACTACACCAGCTGTTTTCAGTTCCATGAGGACTAGTAACTTAGAAGAGAAGCCAAGAAGCTCTGGATCTGCAGCTATACAACTGATGTTTAGTTCCATGCTTATGCAGAACAATCTTGGACACATGGAAAACACATGTCTGCCTAAAGTCTTCTAGACACCCTCTCAAAGTATGTATCTTTACTCCATCTCTGCCCTCCCTCCAAATCCTCCTTCTCCCTTTACCTGGTTATTGAAGGCTGATTCCTCCAACTTTTTACCATACAGAGCCAGGTCCTTACGGACCACAGCAACCCGGTCAGGGGGTGCCAGGGGACCGAGGGGAATGGCAATGACATCCTTCCGTCGCTTGAGGGACCCAAGGAGGGCTGAGTCCTCCGAAACACTCAAGACAAGACTGACACGCTAGAAAGAGAGAGACAGAGAGAAGCTGATGTAAGAAGGAGCCAACAGTCCTTCATCCAGCATCACCTACAGGTGGCAAGCAGAGTGTTATCTATCCCCAAGAACATGCAAGGAGATACCTAAAGTGTTACCTGGGGGAGTTGTTCAGGTAGCCAATCGGAGATCAGATGTCCACTGGCTGCATGGATGAGATCAGCACCATCTATCAAAACCACCAGAGACTGGTGTCGCTTCAGTGATTGGGCCACAGAAATAAGAAGGGATTCAAACTGGCTGACGAGTCCCCTGCAAACAATTTGAGTGAGTTATCCGAGTTCTCTCTCTCTCTCTCTCTCCCTCTCTCTCTCTCTCTCTCACACACACACACACACACACAGCACTGTCTCTGATCAGAAAGCTTCCCCCAATCCTGGACGACGCTACAAATGCAACATGCAAGTGCCAGGTGCAGACACAGAGAGGGGAAAAAAGGAACATCCATGAAATACATTGGGAAGACATACCCTTAATCTACATTTTGGTTGAGGAGACAATTTAGCATGCCTTCACCACATTCAATCCATTTTCAATCTCTCCCGCCACCCCTGCCCACACCCCCACTCCTTCCTGGGGTAAGCAAACAGGTTCTGCAAGCGTTAGTAGGATTAGTTTGAACCAGGGAAAAGCAAGCTATGCATCATGCCTATTGGCTAGTACTTGTGCCGTCACAAAATCAAATACCCATCCATCTCTGCAGCAGTTTTGTAATTGTTTTTAAATGTTTGTTTATACATTTATCATTCACCATACAAAAAATGATAATAATCACAGACCAAATACACTGCTAAAAAAAAAAGCAGCCATTATCCCACCTGATATATAAGGAGAGGGCAAGGCTGATCCATCATTTGAATGGCTGGAACATCCCATGCAAATTACAATGTCAAGCTCATGTTGCAGGTGAAGAACCCATACAGAGCTCAACAAAATGTTAAATTCATCTTCAGTCAGAGAGAAATTAATAATCTTCCCCCGTGCCTATTCCCTGATGCATATGCTTCATGGCTCACACCCCAGAAAGGCAGGTGGTTTTTAAAAAAAAATTTGCGGGGTGGGGGTGGGGAATCCTAGAACTTAAGAAAATCCTTGCTGGATCAGGTCTCTCTAGTCCAGCACCCTGTTTCCAACCACAGCCCACCAGATGTCTTGGGAAGCCACACAACCAGGAGGTGAAGGAATGCTCCCTCTCCTGCTGCTGCTTCCCTGCAACTGGTACTCCATGCCTCTGAACATGGAGGCAACCTATCCTGGAGGCATCCAAACACCCAGAGAGTCCTCAAGACGACAGATGTGCTAACCTGTAGCTTCTGGGTGGGGCTGGAGGCTCTTTCAGCTGTTTCCTCAGGAGGGCACAGAGATGAGCCAACATGACCTGGGCTTGGGCCTGATCGGGCCGGGCCCTGGTGAAGTGGGCCACGACGTGGTAACTGCGAGCGGAGTCACTGGGAGGCCGTCCCTTTGTCCTGAGCTCCTGGGCTAGGGCAGCCTGAGGTAAAGAGAAGGGAAAAGAATCTTCTTCAGATTGGGAGCCCTTTGGGGACAAGAAGTCGCTTTAACACCTGCTAACTTGGCAGAGAGGCACCTCTTAGCGTGGTGATTCTCTTTACTGAGCAGGGGGAAAGCAACTGGCCCGATCCACCCCCAGCACACTACCTCCAGCGACTGTTGCTGGTGTCTATCTTATGTTTCTTTTTAGCTTGTGAGCCCTTTGGGGACAGGGAGACATCTTGTTTGTTTCTCTGGGTAAACTGCCCTGAGCCATTTTTTGAATGGCGTTATAGAAATTGAATAAACAACAACAACAATAAACCAGATATAACTGTAGTGGAGAAGAAAGAAAAACAAGTTAAAATAATCGACAGCAATACCAGGGGATAGCAGAATAGAAGAAAAAGAAATAGAAAAAAATCACCAAATACACAGATCTACAAATTGAAATTGAAAGACTGTGGCAGAAAAAGACCAAAATAAACCCAAGTAGTAATTGGCCCCCTAGGTGCAATTCCAAAACAACTTGAAGAGCACCTCAACACCATAGGGGCCACAGAAATCACCATCAGCCAATTACAAAAAGCAGCTTTACCGGGAACAGCCTATATTCTGCGACGATATCTATGACAACATTGACAATAAAATTCAGCCATCCCAGATCCTTGGGAAGGACTCAATGTCTGGATAAAACAAACCAGTCAATAACACCTGTCTGACTGTGTGTGTAAATAAATAAATAAATAAATAAATAAATAAAAATAGTAAAAAAATATATTCTAGCCTTGGGGATGATGGGAGTTGTAGTCCAACACCACCTGGGTACCCAAGGCTAGAAACCCATTTTGCAAGGTACATCACTGCCAATATTTCAATATTGCGGGAAGAAGAGAGAGAACAACTGCAGAGCTTAAGGCCATCCATGCTAGAGGCTACGTTAGATCTGGGACTCCCCAGCTCGCACCCTTAGCCCCTTCTCAGAAAACAACAGGATTTATAGGGGGCAGGGATCACAGCTCCACAGCAGAGCATCTGCTTTGACTGAAGAAGGTCCCACGTCTAGGGCTGGGCCAGCCTCCTGCCTAAAATCTTGGAGAACTGCTGCCAGTCAAGGTAGACAACATGAGCTAGAGACGGACCAAGGCTCTGATCCGGTCTAAGGCAGCTTTCTCCGCTGCCTGCATCTTTTCCGTCCCAAACCCAGCTCTTCCCCCACTGCTCACCAAGAAGACCGTCTTGCCTTGCCCAGGCGGGCCGCTCACAAGGTAGAGCCTTCCCCCACACAGCTGGGCAGCCGTGGCACTCAGCAGCTTTCCCCGGGCACAGCATCTCCTCTGCTGCAGCTCCTGGAAAGATTCTTGCAAGGCCATTCCCTCCTGCTCCTCTGAGTTGCTGCTGAGTATGGTGCCGTCAGCCTGGATGGGAGGAGGAGAGATCTAGGAGCGGTGTTTCTAAAAGACACAGACAGCTTCGACTTGTAGAGCTTTACAACACTCTTTAGCTAAAACATTGTTTGCGTTCCCAAGGGCCAGAAAACAAGGGAACACCAACATTTTTTACTTTATGTTGATACCAGCAAAGTCCTGGGAATTTCTCCAGCCCCAATTTAACATGCTAAGGAGACATTCACTTCATGCAGGAGCATGAAGGGAGGAGAGCTGGTCTCTGGGTAGCAAGCATGAATGGTCACATATGCTAAGCAGGGCTCATCCTGGTTTGCATTTGAATGGGATACGACATGTGAGAGCAGGGTAAGATATTGGGCCTGCTCTGGGAAGAGCACCTGCACGCTTGCATGCAGAAGGTTCCAAGTTCCCTCGTCATCTCCAGATAGGGCTGAGAGAGACTCCTGCCTGCTACCTTGGAGAAGTCGCTGCCAGTCTGTGTAGACAATGGGCTGAGCTAGATGGACCACTCAGTATATGGCAGCTTCCTATGTTCCTGTTCCTTCGGTGCTCTCTGCACATACCTCTATGAACTGGTGACGGAGGCTCTCCCACACATCCTGCAGAACTTTGGCACCAAAATCCTGAAGGCCCTTGACGTACGGTCGGCCTTGGACTACTCCACCCCATTGGCACGTATATCTATTAAAAATATAGATAGATGGGGAAAGGGAAATAGTTAAGAAGATAATGACAGAGAGTCAAGGTGTCCCATCCTTCACCCACCAGCACCATGTCCCATCACCTGTCAAGTGAAGCCAGACCCTCATGTTTCCCTAAACGCTCCTTCAGGGCAGCCATGTGGTGCTCAGCCTCCTCCGATTCAGCTGCAAAATCAGCCTTCCATGTTTCCGGAACAGAGCTGCCAAAAGGGAACGTGCAGGAGACACCAGATTACAAAGATGGTCCGTATTCTGCACCAAAGGAAATCCAGGTTCTGAAGACTGCTCTTCCAGATTTAGAGTTCCACACCATTTGGTGGTGTGTTGGTTTTAAATCCAATGCTAGGGGACAGAGATGATTTGGGGGATGGAGTGAAGAGATCTGTGCAGAGACAGTGGCTTTAGGCATGCAGGGTCAGGCTACTGGTCCACCTAGGTCAGTACTGTCTGACCAGTGGCAGTCCTCCCACCCTTTCATGACCACAGTTGTGCATTACCAACAATCTGCAATTGCATCGCTCAAATGTAAAAATTTAATGTTGGATGCAGAACTCGGCACCCAGACCAACTTCAAGTTTCCCCCCCCTTTTTTAAAATTTAGAGTTTCTATCCTTGAAGACAACAGAGACAAGCTTCAAAAGTGTGGACAAATACCTAGCAAAACCTCAAATTAAGCATCTTTCCGACACCAGCTCCCGCTGCCCCCCACTTAAAAAACAAACAAGTTTCCTACCAAGTGACTTGGGAACTATAGTTCTGCACAGGAGCAGCCACCATTGCTTCTGCAGTGAAGCAAGGGGTCTCAAAAGCTCACCATACCCCTCTGGAAATATCCATAAAGAGGACTAGAAACGTGCCAGGTTTTACTTTACTCTACAGGAAAGTCATCTCTCTCTTCTTAGGATTTAGAATTTCCTAACTTTGAACCAGAATTTGGCACTTGAAGTAGACTTTAGAATAGGACAGCATTATTTAAAATAAAATGCTTTACTCAAGGAAGTCTGGTTCTCGGAGATAGAAGAAGGCCCTGGATCCTGCTGCGGGATCATTGCAACTGTTCAAAAACTGAACGGCCTCCAGCTCTGTGATGGAACGGCCCGCCGGGTAGGACTTCACCTGTAGAGAAACACAAGCTTATGTTCATGCCAACACATTTTAAAAGCTCCAAACGTGTAGAAGCTTTGCATGAGCAGTTGAAGATTATTCTCTCTCTTTTTCTGAATGCATGCCTTGCTAAATCCCGATTCTCCATTTGCCTTACCACATTAAATAGTAAGCCCCTTGGGGCAGAGATTTTATTATTATTATTATTTTGCTTAGGTTCCTCTGAGAAATAACTACCACTACGAACATTTATACACCACTTTTCAAAGCAGTTTACATAGAAACATAAATAAGAAACGTATCTACCGATGGCTATAATAATAATATGCATGATGTTCTCTCCAACAAGGAACATGTCACATGTAAACAATAATAATATTATTATTATTTAATAATAATAAATAAAATAAATGTAAACAATTACTTTTCATATTCTTATGCATATAAATAGGAAGCCCAATACACATGAGGGACTCCAGATCACAGCATTCCTTTTTAAGGGACAGGTGCTTCCATCTGACACCCTCTGGCCCCCAATGTCACAGAGTCCAACCAGAACCAGATTTCCCGCAGGGCCCTCACTCACCCATTCATACTGGGGTTCGTCTGGTAAGGAATACTCCTGGGGGACATGGCCATAGCGCTCTCCTAGAATCCCAATGAAGAGATGGCTCCGTGAGACTTCAGACAAGCAGAGCTCTAGCTGCCTAGAGAGAGAACCATTTCTGACATCAGAGCACGCTTGTGCCGAACTTTTAATTGCTTTATGTATGCACAACGCAAAGAGCAGGTGTCGTAATACAGAACCTAGAGATGTCCCCTGGCCTGAAACACAAAGTCTGTGGCATCCATGGACAAATACTCCCTTTGCTCCTCAGTTTCCTTCTTCACCGAGTCCACCCACCCACCCACCATGACCTCCCCACCCCATACTTGTTCCGCTGGGCCTCGTGTTCAGTGATCCCCCAGCGCAGGTCAATTTCCTCTATTGCCAGGCAGAAAGCGGCAGCCCGTGAGCGTAACTCGGGGAAGACAGAGCGGATAAGGAGGTCACGTTCACCATGCATGTCCCGGAAGGTAGAGGAGACAAACACCCTCACGGAGCGCCACCTGTGGAAAATAGGAACACATGAAGCTGCCATATACTGAGTCAGACCACTGGACTATCGAGCTCAGTATTGTCTTCACAGACAGGCAGCGGCTTCTCCAAGGTTGCAGGCGGGAATCTCTCTCAGCCCTATCTCGGAGATGCTGCCAGGGTGGGAACTGGGAACCTTCTGCTCTTCCCAGAGCAGCTCCATCCCGAGGGGAATCTCTTACAGTGCTCACACATCAAGTCTCCCATTCAAATGCAACCAGGGCAGACCTGCTTAGCTAAGGGGACAAGTCATGCTTGCTACCACAAGACCAGCTCTCCTCCCTAGTAAAGTTGCGCCGTCGAGTCTGTGTCAACTCCTGGTGACCACAGAGCCCTGAGGTTTTCTTTGGTAGAACACAGGAAGGGTTTACCTTTGCCATCTCCCCTGCAGTTTGAGATGATGCCTTTCAGCATCTTCCTAGATCGCTGTTGTCCAATATAGGTGTTTCCCATAGTCTTTGAAACAAGCAGCAGGGATTCAAACCAGCAACCTCTTGCTCCTTAGGCACGTTATTTCCCCGCTACACCATTAGGTGGCTTCTCCTCCCTAGACCACTTCCCTTATAGCATTGGAGACTGTCAGAACCCCAAAGCCCCACCCCAGATCACCCCCTTTCCATCCCCCCTACTTTCCCCTCACAATCACCTGCTCTTGGGGACAGCCATCAAGGGTACAGCCCCCGATTCCTCTTCAGCTGTTGCCACCCTCTGCTTTTTGGGCAGGCCATGGAGTTCGTCAATCTTCCCAATATGCTCCAGGAAACGGGAATCACCACATTTGGCCATGAACCTGTCAGAAACAAAGAATGGCTGCAGAGTTTATACCTTGGAACTCCACATTTTTGCCAGCTGTTTTTTTTTTAAAGTGGCCCCAGATTTCTGCCTTCTTTGCTAGCTCTACTCCTTCAGCTTTTTTCAGTTGCTAAAAGCCACCAGCAATCAAAGCTCATTTAAAAAACAACAACACACACACACAAAGAGACTCCCCTTTTAGCCAGTAGTACCCATTGAGGAAAATATCTTTTGCAATCCTATGAAACAGAAGAGAAAAAGGCATCCTTATAGTGACCATTCACCAATAAAGATAGTTAGCCAGTAGGTCCTCTTATAGCCGTCTCCATCAGCTTTCCTTCCCTGGTCCAGACACTAACCTGAGCACCTGTTCACTGAATCCACTCAACACCACCTCATTCCTGGAACTAAAATCATGCCACTCCCTGCAATTGGAAGAGATAGAAAGAAATTTAGGGGACACTCAGTTATGTGGTATTTCACCCCCATCTTGCTTTAACATAAACAACCGCTGTAACTCTGCTTGAGCCCTGAAGAACAGGCGGGACAGGAATCCAACTCATACTGAAAAACCTCCAACTTGACCACCCCTAGGACCAGACTGTGGCCTACTCACCTTGCATTGGCACAGACATTAACAAACAGGCAGCCAGGGGCCACATGGTGGCGATAGAGTGGCAGGTATGAGCCATCAAATGTGTTCTTGCGCTCACTGCTCAGCACGAGGATTGTGTCCACCTGGAGCAGGGAAGGGAAATAAAAGCGCTCAACAAGAACCTTCCAGAAGGTTCCAAAGGACCCTGCATAGGCCTACCATTCCTCTGCTCAAGTAAGAATGCATATCCTCGAGGTTACCCAACTAATCTTCAAGACAGTCTGTTCCCACATGGTTTGGGATAGGGCCGTAGCAAATTGGTAGAACATCTGCTTTGCATACAGGAGCTCGTGGTTTCACTCCCTGGCAGCATCTCCAGGTAGGACTGGGAGAGGCTCTTGCCTGAAACTTTGGAGAGCCGTTGCCAGTCAGCGTAGACAATACAGACCAATGGTATATCTTGGCAGAAGCCAGCTTCCTATGTGCCTATGGTTTTCTGCATTATATGGCATGCATTGGTAACCCACAATTCAAGTATTAATCAACTGCACTAACTAGATCAGGGGTTCTCAACCTTGGTTTTCCAGGAGTTGTTGGTCTGCAACTCCCATCATCATCATGCTTAATGCTGGGATATTCAGGACAGACAAAACCAAGTACTTCTTTACACAATCTGTAGTGAAGCTATGGAGCTCACTGCTGGGGATGTGGGTGATGGACACCAATCTGTGCTTCTAAAGGGGACTGGACAAATTCATCTCCCTCCAACCGCCGGAGAGTTTTCTCAGATACACCTGGCTGGTCACTGCGTGAGGCAAGAAACAGGACTGGATGGAACTTTGGCCTGATCTAGCAGGGCTTTTATTATGTCCTTATGATGATGCTAAGAGATCCTTGCCACTTGCCCCCAAGACTCACATGCTGGCGGCGAGCAAGGAGGCCCATGATGACACCGCTGACTTCTTTGTTGTTGTTGCAGCACGGTATCTCCTAGAGATGGGAGGAACATGAATGAAAGGTCGCTCTGAAATGCACAAGGGCCTTCTGCATCAGGAGGAAGCATGCACAGCTTCCTCATGCAAGAGGAGGTAGAGAAAGGCAAAGCACAGAGAAGCGATGCTGAATTTCTAAGAAGTCCTTGCCAGGAGAAGAAAGGGAGAGGCACCAAACCAAATGAGAAAGGAAGAGAAGCCACAGATGCCTCTGGGATAAGCTTCTTCCAATGCCTCTCAGGGGTGTGGAGAGGCTAAGCAAACTCTAATGCAAAGACCACTGAGAGACACTGGAACAAAAGCCCTTGATAGAGATCTTGCCCAAATGCGCCTGGTCGGTAATAAAGCTTATCCCAAAGACATACAATATTCCTCCTCCTCTCTCACGAAGGCCTCAGTGGAAATCCAAAACTGACTTGAAGGCTTGCCCCGCTTGGCCACCAGCTGTTTAAGGATGAGATGAGGTTGTTTGGGAGTCAGGAAAATCCAATCTGTGCATGCTCAGAGGCAAGTGTCTTCTTTCAGGAATTCTACAGAAAAACCACTACACTTTCTGACGACGAAGGGGGCAGAAGGTCATGCCTACCTTGAAAATCACACCAAGGCTGCACAACTTCGGCCACACAGCTGTTTGAACTACAACTCCCATCATCCCCAACCATTGTGGCCAATAGTCAGGGAAGATGGGAATTGGAGTCCAACATCAGCAGAAGGGACAAAGTTGTGCAGCTTCTATCCAACCCCAGCACAGCATCCCTCCAGTGGCTGTTGCTGGTATCTACCATATGTTTCTTTTTAGATTGTGAGCCCTTTGGGGACAGGGGACCATCTTATTTATTTTTCTATGTGAATCACTTTGAGAACTTTGGTTGAAGAGCGGTATATAAATATTTCTTGTAGTAGTAGTAGCAGCCCTGAGTTACACACTCCCACGGAGAAGCCCAATCCTGCCCTCCCCGCCACCCCAGCCACTTTTCACCCACCCAATTCCCAGGTCTCACCTGAGCTTGCAGGTTCCGCACATCTTCCAGCACGGAGCCCGTCATGGGGACAGGTCGTCCTGTAGGACAAGTCTCACTGGAGAGGAAGACCTCCGCTTGCTCAGAGGCAGCGTACACCATGGAGCTCAGCAACATGGCCATGTCCAGTTTCTGGAGGAGGAGGAAGAGGAGAAATCTCTCATTAAAAAAAAAAGAAAAAGATCTAGTTCCTTTGAGGGCCTCTCCTGCAGCTGGTCACCCCCATTTTCCCTGAATTTACAGAGGTCTAATTCTGAATGGCTAATTGTGGGGTACTCCAGTTTTGCTTGGGGAGGCAGGCAAAGCCAGCAATCCAGTACCCTGGGAATATGACCCACTGAATTCAATGGGAACTGGATCAATGTGAGGGGGGGGGGCTGCCCCCTTTTGCCCCTCCAATGGACATCCATGGGCCAAAGAGAGGTTTGAATAGGATATGCCTGGAAGATACAGAGCAAATTTTCAGAGGCTATAGAAAGGCCAAAAAGGATTTCCAGGGCACTTTCCAGATTAGACCCTAAAACGGGGTCATCTGTGAAATGTGCTTCCACACTTCCTGTGTTGTGACACCGCAGCCCGACACTAACTGCAGGGTGCCATTCATATGTGGGATGCTTTGTTTCGAATTCAATCACTACGATTTAGTGCTATGACGTAGTTTATCCGGCGTTAAAAGGGTGTCGTTTCCCTGGGTTGTTAGTTTTCACAAGTCTGCTCCCCCTGCAGATTTTACGTTTTGACTGCAATTTGCCAGGAGGAGACATTTCACCACTTTTAAGAGGATAATCTGGAAAACACCCAGTGGTCAGAATCTCAGTGCCCATCCCTTAACTAGCAAAAATGTGTGTAAAGGAGGTTAATTGCTTTATCCATGCACAATGCAAAAAAAAAACTTGCTTCTCTGGACACGAGATGTTTGGTTGTTTAACCTTCGGTCAAAATTGGGGTCAATTGTACCCCAGTGGAGAATTGGGGGGTCAATTTTTAAAAACTGTGTTCAGTGTTCCTGGACAGGATCTGGTGCCCTATCCACCACGCTCTCATAATATTTTCTAAAATGGAATCACGATACTACATGATGCATTGTGAAACACAGCACCGCGGCTTATGGAAACTGCGGGCCAATATAGGGTTCCCTAGCCTTGCGTCACCAGATGTTGGACTAACATTCTCATCAACCCCAGCCACAACATAGTTCAACAACGTCTGTGGACCCAAGGGTGGGAACCCCTAGGCTAGACCATGGTTTGTGCTGCTACCATGGCAGACCACCCCCCAAGAATGAAAGAATCTTGTGTCCCCCATAGGGAGGGGGCCCTATCCTAGTCAGAAGGGCCCCCAGGAGGTCACCTCGCCTAGGGTCCCCTAAAAACTGGACCAAGCCCCGATTCCCCATTTCTCTCTCTCTCTCTCCCCCCCAAATACATATCAGTGATACCAAGTGTGCAGTTGTACAGAGATGAAAGACCGAAAAAGATGAATGACTTGGACTCCTTGACACAGTAAATGAGGATTACATTTCTAATAAGAGGAAAGGAAGTTTTATTTATTTATTTATTTATTTATATTTTTATGCTGCTCTTCATCCAAGACCCCAGGGGGGTTAACAATATTAAAAATCGTAAAGTTTCAATAAAAAGAACCTGAAAACAAAACAAACAAAGCCACAGTCTAAGAAGAGGGTCAGGGGCAACTCATTGGCCAAAAACCTGGATAAAAAGGGCAGTTGTTAATTTCCTCCTAAAGGCTGGGAGAAAGGGAGCCATGTGGATCTCAGGTGCAAGTGAGTTCCACAGCCGGGGGGAAACCACTGAGAAGGCCCTGTCTTGTGTACTCAGCAAATGGGCCTCAGCAGGCATCTGCACTCAGAGCAGAACCTTCCCAACTGATCCAGTCAGGTGGGTAGATTCAGCTGGGAGCAGGAGGTCCCCAAGCATTTAGTTTTTTATTGAAAGATAAGTCATTTTAGTCTACTTTCCTTAAGGAAAGTAAGCTTATGAGATCACCCCACTCTGTGCATGCATGCACGCCCATATCAACTTCACAATGCCTGGACTGATTTGGAACATATTTGGTACAATTTTAGTGACAGGGACACCTCAACGACAACATTTGTGATGATGCCATTCACCCCATTCAAAATGGTGGATGCATAAACTTTGTCAGAGACCCATTTTCAGAGAAACATGGAAGAGGAGCTAATCTTGTGGTAGCAAGCATGAATCGTCCCCTTTGCTAAGCAGGGTCTGTCCTGGTTTGCATTTGAATGGGAGAGTACATGCATGAGCACTGCAAGCTATCCCCCAGCGGGGATGCAGCTGCTCTGGGAAGAGCATCTGCATGCAGAAGGCTCCAAGTTCCCTCCCTGGCAGCATCTCCAAGATAGGGCTGAGAGAGACTCCTGCCTGCAACCTTGGAGAAGCCACTGCCAACCTCTGTAGACAATACTGGGCTACATGGACCAATGGTCTGACTCTCTATACAGCAGCTTCCTATGCTCGAGGCGGAAGTGGGCTATCTTGTGAAGATGGTAATTATCTATCAAGATTATTGTGAAAGAAAAGAGGCCAATTAGTTCTTACTGGAACTTCTTGGCATTTTGATGAATTTGGTGAGGTTCTTTTTATATCAGCACAATAAAATAAGTGTGGGAAGAACCTTTGCATACCGTGAGGGGTCTGTTGCTCCGTTTGCTGCCATCTTCCTGCCCAAGATCAGGCCAGCACAGATCCTGGGCTTGCCGATAAGGCTCATTCATGGTTGGTGTGCAAGCGATCAGGATGAGGGTGCGGCCAGGAATGGGGGGCACATTGTGCCGGATGGCGATGCGGATCGCCGTCTCCAGCGCTTGGCGGTAACGCTGCAGGAGGTTGTGACTGTACAGCACGGGTCTGCAAACAGAAGACAGACAAAAATACAAATGCCTAATTGGCTCATGCTGTTTACGGCCACAAGAGGCCGTGATGCCCTGCGGTGGGCTTTATATATATATATATATATATATATATATATATATATATATATATATATACACACACACACACACACACACACACACACACACACACACACACAGATTTGAAGGAAAACTCCATTAAATGGGTATTAGCTGTGGTAGCTAAATGAAACCTCCATGTCCAGTAGCAATATACCTCAGGGTCTAGTGACTGAGGCAAACGGAGATGGGCAAAACCTCCAGCAAAGGGACTGCAGACTCTTCATCTGTGGAACAGCTCTTATAGACAGGAAATCATTCCTAAATGTCTAGCCTCAATCCCTAGAAGGTTCCAAGTTCCCTCCCTGGCATCTCCAGATAGGGCTGAGAGCGACAGCCTTGGAGGAACCTCTGCCAGCCTGTGCAGACCATACTGAGCTAGATGGACCACCGCTCTGACTCAGTAGAAGGCAGCTTCCTATGTTCCTAGATTGGATTCCTTGAATTTACAACAACCCATTGGTCTTAATCCTGCCATCAGGAGCAACAGAGAACAAGCCCACTCCTCCTTCCATGTGACAGCTCCTCAGAGGTTCGAAAACGGCTTTCATTTCCCCTTTCAGTCTCCCCTTCATCAGGGTAAGAAAAACCAGCGTCTTCAACTTCCTTCCTAAAATGCGGGCCCCAGAATTGGACACAGCATAGGAAGTGAAATCTAACCAGCGCAGAATATTTATTTATTTGTATAGACTGCCCGATTCCAGAGGCTCTAGGTCAGGGCTGCTCAACTCCGGCCCTCCTGCAGATGTTGGCCTACAGTTCCCATAATCCCTGGCTACTGGCCACTGTGGCTGGGGATTATGGGAGTTGTAGTCCAAGAACAGCTGGGGGGTCTAAGTTGAGCAGGCCTGCTCTAGGCCATTCACATAAATACAATAAGAGACAAAATAAAACAAACACTATTGAACACAACTGAAAACGTTCAAAAATTACTAGAAGCCAGGCTTTTAAAAAAATGCATCTTAAGGGCTCTTTTAAAGGCTGGTATGTGAGGCCACAAATGTCTGTAGTGAGCGCATTCCAAAGCCCAGGAGCTACTACAGAGAAGACACATTCCCAAATCACTGCCAGATGAGCTGGCAGCATCTGGATTTGGACCTCTCTCAATCACCTTAAGGTTCAGTGGGGATCATACAGAAGAACAGAGTGGAGTGATGACTTTTCATGATCTGGACACTTATGATTCTGTCCACGCAGCCTAAGATTGCATTAGTCATTTTAGCAGCTGCATCACACTGTTTGGCCCATGTTCAACTTCTTGTCCAGAAAGCAGATAGGTCTCTTTTGCATGTACTACGTATGAGTTTCCCAACACCATCTGATGGGCTGCTGTTGGAAACAGGATGCTGGACTAGAGGAACTGAAAATGGCCTTTGACCTAGAGCCTCCTTTGGCATTTTCTGTATTTTTACTGACCACAGCCTTAAAAAGGAAGCCACATCCCAGGGGCGCCATCACTACCTGGGCTTCAACAGTTTTTTCTTCTCACATTTCACCAACTGGAAAATAACTGGGACTTCCATGCAGCTGCGTAGCACCCGACGAGTCCAATCAGTCTCCGGACTGGACGATATAAATCGCTTCAGGATCTGTCGGATGATATTTGTGTTGCTAGGGCGGGGCTCCGCTGGTGGGAAGGGGAAAAAAGACGCACATTCAATCCAGCCAGCAACTCCACCACCCCTTCTTTGCAAAGCGAGTGCAGGGTTATTTTAAAATGGCCGCCGCGCATGGGCAAATGGCCTCTGCAAGGCTTGAGCCATGTCAGGCCTCACAGAAGCCATTTGCACATGCGCAGTGGTGGTGGTCAAAATGGCTGCCAGGCAAAAATACAGAGGCCCAAACAGGCTGAAATAAGCTCTAAAATGGGCCACGGCAGTGATTACCAAACCCGGCGGGGGGAGTGGGAACCTTCATGGACCCTACACCCACAGACTTTAGGAAGCCTCCTGAAGGGACTAGAGGTAAAAAAATTTTTTTTTTTAATTGTAAAAAAAATTTCGTGAACTGGCGGGGTGGGGGGTGGGGTTTGGTCCTGGTCTGGACAGAACCAGGCAGGGCGGGGGATTCGATTTGACCACAAATCCCTGAACCAGTTCGTACATCCCAAACTACCACCATGTGAAATTTTAAAGTTCTCTGCCCAGACATTTTGGAGTTATTTTTCCCATTGATCTCTGTGGGTGGGGGTCCAATTTAAGTGGGGATTTCTGACTGAAATTCCAACGGGATCCGACCATATAACATTAAAAATAGGTGCTAGTTCCCGTTCTGACAATTTTTATGTCAGACAGTATCATGTCAAATCCGATACAATATTTTTTCTGGTGCACAGGCCTACTATTCAGCCTAGCATAGCATCTAGTGTGATTGCTGCCGTCTCTTATTTACCTAGGCTTTTCAGCTATATTTCTAGCTCCAACTGATGGTTTTATCCCACTTTTACATTATCTTTACTGCACTTTTGCCATTTCATTGCGTGTTCCCCCATCCTTTACTATTGTAGTTTGAAACGGTTATGTAAACCATCGGGAGGAGGACAGCTGGTCTTGTGGTAGCAAGCATGAATTGTCCCATTTGCTAAGCAGGGTCCACCGTGGTTTGCATTTGAATAGGAGACTACATGTGAGCCCTGTAAGATATTCCCCTCCAAGGGATGATGTAGGCTTCACCTTTCTCTTTGAGATTCTTCTCCAGCTGCTCGATCACTTTGTAAGCCGAAAGAAATCGAAATGGGAGCTGCTTGCTGCGAATCACAGATTCCTGGGGGAGATGAAGAAATGCAGACAGGAACAAAATAATAATAATGAAAAGAGATGGGTTTGTTTCATTAACCACTTGCAGAACAGCCATCACTTCAGTGGGCTAGATTGTGCATGCATTGGGCGTGTGGAGCACAGCAGCAAACACACAAAGAAATGCTGAGCTACCTGCATGAGGGGCAGCGAGCTGGTCTGGTGGAGGAGAGCTGGACTTGTGATAGTGAGCATGAGTTGTCCCCTTTGCTAAGTAGGGTTCACCTTGGTTTACATTTGGATGGGAAACTACATGCGAGTGCGGTCCAATATTCCCCTTAGGGGATGGGGCCATCGCTCAGTGGTAGAGCATCTGAAGATCCCAGGTTCACACCCTGGCATCTCCAGGTAGGGCTGGGAGAGGGACTCCTGCCTGAAACCTTGGAGACCTGCTGCCAGTCAGTGGAGACAGCACTGAGCTAGATGGACCAATGGTTTGACTTGGAGTAAGTCAGCTTCCAATGTCAGGTCTTGGTCTGTGGAGGCCAGGGCCAGGATTGGCAGCCACAGCAACATTTCCCCAAAACAAAGCACTGTACTTTCTCCGGTTGAGTGGTTGGAATGACATCCATCCTCTTAAAGTGGAGAAAATAAGGGGAAACTCACAGAGCAATATCTGCCCCGGTGACCCCACTGTCCAGAACATTTCCCCTCCTTCTCATATTCCAGATTCCAGCCTGCGTCCTACAGCAGAGGTTCCTACAAGGCTGAGGGTCACCTTGGCTGGGGATGATGGGAACTGTAGTCCCACAACAACATCTGGAGACCCAAGTTTTGGAAAGCCCCGCCTGCCTGAGTGGAAGGAAGCGGGTCTGGTATTTCACTGGTATGGCAATAAAACATTCCCAAGAGCTGAAGCAGAAGCCTGCAGCCTCTCACAGAGAGCCACGAAGATGCTGCTGCAGGGCATTCAAGGGAATGAAGGCCAAGGAAGCTGGCATTCCAGATAAACTAACCCCGTTGCTCCTAGATAGGGAAGTAGCATTACAGCACCATTGCGGCTGAGGATTATTATTATTATTATTTCTTGTTTACACAGTCAGACAGGTGTTATTGACTGGTTTGTTTTATCCAGACATCGAGTCCTTCCCAAGGACCTGGGATGGCTGAATTTTATTGTTAATTGTTAAAGATATCATCGCAGAATATAGGCTGTTCCCAGTAAAGCTGCTTTTTGTAATTGGCTGATGGTGATTTCTGTGGCCCCTATGGTGTTGAGGTGCTCTTCAAGGTCTTTTGGAACTGCACCCAGGGCGCCAATTACCACTGGGATGATGATGATGATTTCGATTTCTATACCGCCCTTCCAAAAATGGCTCAGGGCAGTTTACACAGAGAAACAACAAATAAATAAGATGGCTCCCTGTCCCCAAAGGGCTCACATTCTAAAATGAAACATCAGACATACACCAGCAACAGTCACTGGAGGTACTGTGCTGGGGGTGGATAGAGCCAGTTACTCTCCCTCTGCTAAATAAAGAGAATCACCACAGTAAAAGGTGCCTCTTTGCCCAGTTAGCAGGATGATGGGAACTGTAGTCCAACATCATCTGGAGTCCCGAGGCTAGGAACCCATATCCTACTGGATTCAAGAGAAGCCATTCAGAACCAAATGTATGCAGCTTTCATTGGCCTGCATTCCATTTCTTGGTCACACAAGAGTGTGATGGAAACTTGGGAAGTGACTTTAATGCAGACGCTATCCACACGTTCAAGATGCTTCAAGAGCACCTAGGAGAAGAAAGCTGGTCTTGTGGTTGAGAGCATGAATTGTCCCCTTTGTTAAGCAGGGTCCTCCTTGGTTTGCCTTTGGATGGGAGACTACATGTGAGTATATGCAAGGTTCCACCCTGGTTTGCCTTAGGATGGGAGACTTCAAATGCCATATATATTCCCCTTAGGGGATGGGACCATAGCTCAGTGGTAGAGAACCTGCTTTGGATGCAGAAGGTCCCAGATTCAGTCCCTGGCAGCATCTCCAGGATAGGGCTGGGAGAGGCTCTTGCCTGAAGCCTTGGAGAAGCCCTTGACTCAGTAGAAGGCAGCTTCCTATGTGCCTATGGGCTGCTGCTTAGCCAGCTCTATCACAGATGCATCAAAAGAGGCAGGGGTCCTACCTTGTCCTCCAGACGCTTCAGCAGGCACTTGTGGTATCTTTCGCTCACCCCAGCCCGCAGGATGTTGCGCAGGTTACGCAGCATGGCCATGAACGGCAGCTTCCCGGCATCTGAAAGAAGAACAAGAGAATTTGCAAGGGTCTGCTCTGTAACATGGTCAACACTGTGCACCCTGCCCTGAAGCACTGCCAACTTAGAGAGATTTGCAAAAGCAATAATTACATTTTTCTTCATCTCAGCTATGGCATATCCAACCTTTATTTATTTATTTTATCAAGTTTGTACACCGCCCCAAACGTTCATCTCTGGGCGGCTAACAATAACATAAAACAAGTTAAACACATATACAAAAAACTAAAAACAATTTAACAATTTAAAAATAAACCAGAGATTAAAACCTAAAAATTTTAGGAAGCTGAGAAAGCTTGGGCAAAAAGATGGGTTTTCAGGTGTTTTTTGAAAATTGCCAGAGATGGGGAGGATCGTATCTCAGCAGGGAGCTGAGTCCGGTTACAGTCCTTGCCATTCCACATGCTGTCCTATATCAACAATTCATCACAAAAAGCACAAACAGATGAACACCACTGCAGCAAAAGTAGTAACGAACAACAGTCAAGGGAGACACAACTGAGATCTCAGCTGCAACAACAACAAAGGACGTATTCCATTCACACCAAGCCCAGACTTCCTCCAATAAAGTGTCTTCGTTGAGTATCTAACAAATTGTTTTAGTTAGAACTAATCTGCCTACTTTGCTTTCATTATCTCTACAACTGGACTAAATTTGGTTCAGATCGAGGTCCACAAGTTAGATCTCTTGCACCTCAAATATTCATGCATCCTCCATCTTGGATCGGGGTGGGTGACATCACTGAAAACTATACCATTGAGGTGTCCCTGTGTGTCACTCACTACAGCTGTACCAAATTTGGTTCAAATCTGTTACAGTCCACAAGTTAGCCCACTTGCGCCTCAAAATGTTCTTGTGTTCACCATCTTGAATCGGGGTGGATGACATCATCACAAACTATGCCTCAAACATTGGGGCATTGAGGTGTCCCTAAAACTGTACCAATTTAGTTCATATTGGTTCAGGCACTGCGAACTTGATGGGGGGTGGGGGGACACAAACAGACACATGGAATCCTGGGTGATCTCTTAAGCCTACCAGAAAGTAGGCTAAAAAACTAAAAGCAGCCAAATAAGCCCCCACCCTGCAAAAGAACATTCTGGAGCCTTGGCACTAGAACCAAACAGGCCCCAATCCTGCATGGCCACGTGCCCTATCTATGACAGCAAGGGGACATGAAGCAGACCGTAAGATGGAGGACCAGACCGACGGGGTAGATTTATATTTGGTTTTTGCTAGTATAGGGAAGGGTGAGGAGTCCCAGAGAAAGATAATTCTGTCCGAAGAGTCAGCTGCTAACTCAGGGATGCACAACACAAATGCCCCGGTGTGGGCCTGAACCAACCATCACTTGGTATATGTGGGCCAAGGTCAATTTTTACACTGCAATTACCAATATTAATGAAAGCAATCATTAGCTGCTTCCCCTGCCCCCATCAAGGAAACTACAACTTTAAGCAAGGATGGTGGCCGGAAAATAGGCCCGATCCCTGCTCCGTCTGTGGGGCCCCTGGAGTGCATTTCAGCCGCAATGCCAATCCTCTCCTCTCCCTAATTGCTGTTGCCTTCAGGCTGCAACCCTAGACATGCTTACTTGGGAGTAAGCCTTACTGGGCGCACTGTGGGAAATATTGCCAAGTATACATGCACAGAATGGTGCTGGGAAGCAGTCTCCAAAAGATAGCCCCACTCAGAGAAAAGGAAACTGACCGAGAGTGACCTCCTGCCTTTCTGGGGTGCTAAAAGGTCCATGTGGGCCGGATCCAGCCCCTGGACCTTTGCGTGTACCCCTACAGCTGAAACCTGCTCTGGGTTTTCTTGGTGTTCCCATACTTTTGTGGGCCTCACTTTCCTAAACCCCCTTCTCCTTCAATGGGCTTCTTGTCCATTAAAAAAAAAAAAAAAGACTTTTTCCACACGGCATTCTCCTTTTATAGGGAAGAGCACAGGTCTTGTGGTAGCAAGCATGAATTGTCCCCTTTGCTAAGCAGGGTCTGCCCCAGTTTACATTTGAATGGGAGACTACATGTGAGCACTGGAAGATATCCCCCTTAGGGATGGGGCTGCTCTAGGAAGAGCATCAGAGGGTTCCAAGTTCCCTCCCTGACAGGATCTCCAAGATAGGGCTGAGAAAGACTCCTGCCTGCAACCTTAGAGAAGCTGCTGCCAGTCTGTGTAGACAATGCTGAGCTAGATAGACCAAAGGTCTGATTCAGTATATGGCAGCTTCCTATGTTCCTGTGCCCAAATATGCTGTTGAGTGGTGGGGGAGAAAGGAAACATGCTCTGCCACCATTGCAACATTTGCTGGCAAAGGTCAGAGCGCATAGACTTCCTCCCTTCATTCCAAGTAAAAGACCTCCGGGAATGGTTTTCTGGATTTCCAGCAGATTCACTTTGGGGATTGGCACAGGACTTTGCAGTGTCAACCTACTGGCAGGTGGGGCCAAAAAAAAAAAAAAAAAAAAGACTTCCGCGTACCAATCAGCCCTTCCCACGCTGTGGCGTTGTTCCCGTGCTGGCTCAGCTCCCGATCCCAGGTGTGTGGTTTTGGCAGTTTCATGCGGGTGCCTGCGAGGCTCGAGTCCCAGGGCCCTGGAAGGCGACTTCGGGAGAAGGCATTCAGGTCCGAGGGATACCTGAAGGGAGCAGCAGAACAAGATGATAGGAATGTAGGAAGCTGCCTTAGCTCAGCATTATCTACACAGACTGGCAGCGGCTTCTCCAAGGTTGCAGGCAGGAGTCTCTCCCAGCCCTATCTTGGAGATGCTGCCAGGGAGGGAACTTGGAACCTTCTCCATGGAAAAATGCAGATGCTCTTCCCAGTGCAGCCCACCCCCTGAGGGGAATCTCTTACAGTGCTCACAGGTTGTCTCCCACTCAACTGCAAACCAGGGCGGACCTGCGTATCAAACGAGACAATTCATCCTTGCGACCACAAAGCCAGGTGTCCACGGACACAGGGCAGTGGCAGGCAGATTGTAGATCACGGTCCACAGGTGATCGACCTAGTGTACAGCTGCATAACTTTGGTCCTCCAACTGTTATTGGACTACAACTCCCATCATCCTCTGCCACCGTGGCTAATAGTCAGGGATTATGGGAACTGTAGTCCAACATCTGTAGGTGGGCCCAAGTTGTGCAGCCCTGACCTAAAGTCTGCAAGTGTGCTAGGAAACCAGTGTTTGTTTCCTGCAATACACAAACAAACCTATAATAGTTTGATACACCACCCAGTAATCACAGATTAGCCTTAACTCAGGGATTGTCAAAACTTGGGACCCCAGATGTTGTTCAGTTAGAAGTCCCATCATTTCCAGGCCATTGTGGCCAAGGATGATGGGAGTTATAGTTTGACAAAATCTCAAACTTTGATGGGGATCAAAGTTTGAGAACCCCGGCCTTAACTGCAAAAAAGACTCAAATATGTATTTCCATAAATATATTTGGCACTTCTTCCAAGGAGATCAGGAAGATGCAAGGTTCTCACCCACCCCCATTTAATTTACACAACAGCCCTGTGAGGTAGGATAGGTGGGGAGACAACAACAAGCCCAGCTTCACCCTATCAGCTTCATGTTCAAGTAGGGATTTAGAACAAAGGAAGCTGCTTTACACCACGTCAGACCATTGGTCCATCTAGCTCAGTATTGTTGACACTGACTGGCTGGGGCTCCCCAAAGTTTCAAGCAGGTGTCTTTATCTACCCTATCTGGAGATACAGCCAGGGATTGAACCTGGGACTTTCTACATGGAAAGCAAACGCTCTACCACTGAGCCACTGATTTGAACTTGGGTCCCCAAGTCCTAGAACACTAACCACTATACCATACTGCCTCCTAATGCCCTCTTGCTTTTCATTTGAAACGTATTCTTGGGTCACTGGAATTCTAGTTCCTTTTTTCTTTTCTTTTTTAATAAGGAAAACCAAGTAGTAATTGCAAAACTGAAGTTAGTGCATAACCCATATAGGCCAGCAAAGCAAAAGCACGCTTATTCGTACTGTGTGTGTGTGTGTGTGTGTAGGGGGGCTGTGATTTAAGAATGTGAGAGTACTGGAGCAGCTGCCCAGGGCTAGATAGCATTTCCACAGCAGTCTTCATTTAAAAACAAGCATTAAGTTGCTAGCCCTCATGGTGACAGAAAAAGTTCACAGACTGCCTGCTGAAGTCGCTGAAACTTCATGGGCTCTGCCATGTCGTGCATTTTCAGCTATATCCAGGCACTCTCACCTGCGCCCCAGAAGACTCATCACGTGCTGGGCTGGCTCACAGATATGAAGGCGCTGGATCAAAGTTTTCAAAGAGAAGAGATATGCAGGAGATTGGCTCTGTTTCAGCTGAGTGTCCTGTTGAAACTGTAAGGAAACATTTATTCATTCATTCATTCATTCATACTTACACACACACATACACACACCCCTATTATATTAATTCTCCTGGGTGTGCCTTGGAATGTGCGTCCCAGAGCCCAGCTGATTGGCTGGGTGGCGGATGCGCCTGATTGGCTGAGGCACATCCAGGAGGATTGGTTGCCACGGTGGCGGCCCGGCCATGGAGGCCAGAGGTGGCGGGCCCAGCCTGGCCGTGGAGGCAAGGCCCGGCGGGGGGGCGGGGGGAGAGAAAAGGTGGCTGGGCCCGGAAGCAGAGACTGGGGCAGGGGCGGGGAGGTAACCCGCCCACAGAGCGCACAGATGCTCTGTGCGGGGTCGGCTAGTACATACCTGTACATATTTTTATACTACCCAAAACACAAGTTCTCTGGGCAGTTTACAAGACAATAAAACAACCAATAAAAAGATTGAAACATTTCAACAATTAAAATTTAAAACCATATTTTGTCAAAAACATTGACAAAGATGACCAAGGAATCGCAACCCACTTGGCCCCTGAGTTCTATCAGCTCCTGTCTCCAAGCACTGGAGATCTCAGGAAACGCTTCATGTTTTTCTGACTTCAGTCTGTCCATTGGTGCAGAGAAGGGAACCCTGGCTCCCAGACCACATCTGCCTACATGTTTTGAGGTGATGCTTACTTTTTTTTGGAGAGCCTCAAGTTTTGGTGCAAGCAATCTATTCCGACCCAACGCATGCTTTTTCCAGTGTTCATGACGAGATCCTTTGGAGAACAGAGCCTACAGAGAACACAAAATTGTTACAGATTTTGGTCCCCCTAAGAGCTCCTATAAGCATTCCACACTTTACAGACACATAACAGATGAATATTACTGCCAAACACCCAAAGATATAAAGATTAGCAAGACAATTCGGTATATTTTTCCAGCTCTCAAAGTTCCCAGTTCCCACAATCAAGAGTTTTTGAGAACTTATTCCCATCTCTCACACAGGGTCCATTTTAGTCTACTTATTTCAGATAAATATATGAAATTCACACCACAACCACTTTGGCCTCATTGTCACCTGGTTCAAAATCCCCTCCCCACTCCAAACTTCCCTCATCCATACCCCCACTTCTGTCTGAGGATGCCATGCAAAGTTTTTCTCCAAATCAAAATATCAATTCTCTTTCCTTCACAGAACCCTCACTGTTTGAGAATATTCTACTGCAGAAAGCCCTCTGCCAAGTAGTTAGAATGTTTGTGAACATTCTGAGGCATCACCGCTCTGGGCTCCTTGGAGGAAGAGCGGGATATAAATGTAAATCATCATCATCATCATCACAGCAGCTCAGTCAAAATAGAATGCATGTGAAAATTCTGAGGCATCACAGCAGTTCCACCAATGTATATGGGTGGAGGTGTGGAGAGAAGAGCTTGAAGACAAGTGGCCTTTAGCTTATATATAAAGCTACACAAACAAGTCTTTAATAGAAATTCAAGAATCTCAAACCTACCTTCTCAGTCTTTGGTCTATGACGTTTTTTGCCACGGCTCTTGCGAGTGTTGTATTTGGCCAACTGATAAGCATCAAACTGCCGGAATTTGTCAGCCATTGCAGTGCGGAGGCAGGAAGGCATTGGGACCAAAGCTTTTCCATGCCTTCCTAGAACCTGCATACGAGTGAGGGGAAAAAAGTTGAGCCATCTGACCACTAGGGGGCAGCAGAAGAGGAGGAAAATCCCACTTGGATCACTACTGTAACTCCCTACTGCAGGATTCTGGGCAAAACCAGAGCCTGAGCAGACAGAAGGCAGCAAGTACATGCACATATTTGGAGAGGGGGTGATCTCCTACCTGGTAGAGTCTGGCCACTTCCATCCAATCTGAGGGAAGCTGCACAGTGTGGCAGAAATAGCGCCGCAGATGTGGGCGGCAGGGGAGGAGGCGGGAAGCCAGGGCCAGAAGAAAATTAGCTGTGCTGCGTATATTCAGTTCCTGGCGTGTGTACAGGGCAACCTAGGGTGGAGACAGCCAGCCAAAGAGCAGATGATTAAGAAGAGATGAAAGGAGAATCCAGGAGTCCTGGAAATGTTAACTGCGGCCGGCATCCAGCACAGCATTATGGACGATGGGGAGATCTGCAGAAGCGCGGCTTGCACAAGTGAAAAAAGGGGTCGTTCTGTGCAGCCCTGACACTGCCTGCAAAGGACACAGCAGCCCCCCTGTGCAGGGTTACGTGTCCATGACACTGCACTGTATGTCAACCGTTGCTAGCAATATGAGGATAGCAACACCCAAAAGATAACCTATCTTGAGGGATCTGGTTAGGGAGGCTTTTCCCAGAGGCTCTCATCAGGCATCTATAAAGCCACTTGCCAACCCACCAGTGACAACTGCCCGCAGCCATAGTCTTCTGGGTTTTTGTTTTTTTAAAGGCTCTAATATTATAATTATCTCTAATATTACAATACAGAACCTATGAAGGTGGCAGAAGCGAGAACTAGATGAGGCTGGGACCTCTCTCCAATGCTCTGTGCAAGTGCCCCCACTGGAAGGTCATGAGGAAGGGGGGGGGCTGATGAGAGTCAGGCCTCTTAGCAATTGGGGGCCTGTGCCCCCTGGGCCACCTCTCAACGATGTCCCCAACAGCTGGCACAATGCACAAGGAAGAGGAGAGGAGCAACCCAACTCTGCCAAACCCTACACACAACGCTGGATTCATCATTTGATGACAGTCAGCTATCCCAGTCTAGCCTCAAAAGCCCCAGTGCTGCAGAGGTTACACACAGACAAGGGAGAAAATCCATAATTTTGTCTTTAAAAATAAAATCAAAAACCGTCAGAGTTAGCAAAGTTTCATGCCCAATATCAGGGAGAGCCGGGTGTGCTCCTGGTCAGCGGTTGTGTAAACTCAAGGATCCAGGTAGGAGGAGAGGAGCGTGATCGTGTGGGAGGCAGGAGCTGGGTAGGATGGGCACACCGTGCCCAGATTCTGTCCCCAGCATTTCACCAACAGTGGGGGAAAAGCCGTCCTACCCAGCTCCCACCTCCCACGCCATCACATTCCCCTCCATGTGCACACAACTACTGATTGGGAGCATGTATGGCTCTCCTGCCCTGGCTGAGTGCATCTCCTATCCTGTGACGAACCCGTACCCTGCCTGTTACTCTGGGACACTGTTTGTGGGGGGGGGGAGCGGGTCTGTTCCCCAAACTAGAGAGCTTAATAACCTTATAACACTGAGGACCAATTTTACTGAGAATGATGTTCTTATCTCTTCTTCCCTGTATCAAGCTTTTGCTGCCGCCACCAAGCCCTTCTGGCTTAGGTATGTGACCTGACAACCCCTTAGTTGTGTAGCTGAGGGCTACGTAGGGAGAAGGTATAACACCCTGGACACGGAGTTAACTTTGTTTTATTATAGAGTCCAGTTTATTTATCTTCAAGCAGCTTCAAGGTTTTCCCTCTCTGCTAAAGCAGGGCTTTACACTCCTGATTCAACAGGACTGTTCTTATGTTTTTATTCCAGCACTAATCCTGTCCTGCCCAGTTCCTGGATTAGAATGGTTGTGTGAACCAAACCACTGCCTCACAAATCCCTTCTCTGCATGCAGGTCCTGAGCTTCCGACGTGATTGGTTAATGCAGTTTCTGTACTGCTTTCTCCAGAGGTGTTGATGGAGGTGCTGATGGCTATGCGAAGGAGGTGCTGATGGCTATGCAAATGGTCCATCTAATCCAGGCCTGCACAACATAAGGCCCAGGGGCCAGATCCACCCCGCAGGGATATTTTTGCTGGCCCCAGGGGTGGCCCAAAGTACTGTGGTGCCTGTGGTGAGGTACCAAATTCCACCTTGCCCCATGGACTTGGTGGGGGTCATCCCCCCCGCCAGGAGACGCCTCTTACGTTCTCGTGCTATGGGTAACTAATAATTGCTTTCATCAATGTTTTTAATAATTATTAATGTGCTGAAAATTTCTCTCGGCCCCTGCATACCAAGTCATGTTTGGTTCCGGCCCACCAGGGTATTTGACTTGTGCGACCCCTGATTTCTAATCCCTCAAATTAAAATGCCTCAAATCTGCTGTGAAGCAGATTCGCTCTTCAGATACCTCGAGGCATAGAGCCATGTGTGAAAAACCTCCTGGCTTCACTAAGCCTTCTCTCACTCTGGCTCTTTCCAGCCCTATCCAGCACCCTGAGCTTGCCGTTGGTCAGTTCAACTGCCACTCTCTGCTCCATTCTAAAGCCCCTCCCTCAAGAATCCCACCTGGAGGGCGGTTCCTTGGGCTTCAAAAGATGATTGACAGCGGCTGCCAACTATCACATACCCCGACCCAAGTTGTGAGAACAAGTCCCCTATATATCAAGATTTTTTGGCGAACCAATTCTCCTCTTCCACCCAGGGACAGCTTCAGAATAACACAGTCAGTTTTTATCAGTTATAATCAAAGATCACCACAAAAGAAGCATCAGAGAAGACAGCCAGGGGTGTAGCTATAATTGAGTGGATGGGTTCAAAGAACCTGCCCCCCCCCCAGTTTCTGAGGGCCACCCCAGCTCCACCCCTCCCTATTTTCTTCATTATCTTCCTCACTCTGAGGGGGCCGCCAGCGAGAGGAGCTAACACGAGCCCCTTTCCCCCTAGCTACGCCCCTGAAGACAGCACCTAGACATGAGACACAATATGGTGTGATGGCTGGAGAGATCCATGTCCAAAGCGTCATTCAGCCATGATGTTCACTGGGGGACCTCTGACTGTTTGGACCCGATGGCCATGGTCTGTTTGCAAGTTGACTATGACCTTCAGGCCAATGGGCTCATAATGCCTTGCCTCCACCCTCCTAGGGCCTGGGATGCAACCCCAAATCCCAGACTCCTAGTAACCCACTCGGCACCTTGAGGATGAATTCGGGGTCTCGCTCCGCTAGCTTTCCACACACGTCTTCCAGCGCCAGTTGCAGGTTGCCCGCCTGACTCTCAAACTTCGGCACTTCCACCAACGAACAACATGCCAGGCTCACCAACATCAACTGAGATATAATTAAATAAAATTTTAAAGAGACAGAAAGAGAAAGCCTTAGAAAAACATCCACAGCAGTTCTGGCCCTCCAAATTCTGTTAGTTCAATGGACACCAGCCCTGCCACAGGTACAGAGTAAGAGAAACCACAAGTCTAAGGTCCCAAGTTCTAGCTTCTTAACAATCCACCCTCAGAAGAGTTGGTCTAGACCAGGGTTTCTTAACCTTTGGTACCCCGATGTTGTTAGACTACAACTCCCATCGTCCTCGGCCATAAAGGGTATTTCTGGGGATGAGGGGAGTGATAGTCCAACAACATCTGGAGACCCAAGGTTAAGAAACCTTGATCTAAAAAGGCAAGATTCCTGACTGGAGTGCCAATGGTCCTGGGTTCATTTCCCAGACAAGTCTCTGCACCAGGGAAAGGGAGGAAGACACTGCTGGGCAGGAGCTGGAGCACCTGCTTTGCGTGCATAAGGCCCAAGGATCAATCCCTGGCATCTCCCGATTGGATGGGAAAATACCCCATCTGATATGTCTTGGACAGCTACTTCCAGCCAGTACAGACAGTACAGTGGGGAAGAACAGTTGCTCTTGTGGTAGCAAGTGTGAACTGTCCCCTTTACTAAGCAGGGTACATCCTGGTTTACATTTGGATGGGGGACTACATCTGAGAACTGCCTGCTGCAAGAGAATCCCCTTAGGAGATAATGCCATAGCTCAGTGGTAGAGCATCTGCTTGCATGCAGAAGGTCCCAGATCACCCCCTGGCATCTCCAAGTAGGGCTTGGAGGGACGCTGGGAGGGATGTAACCTTGAAGAGCTGCTGCCAGTCACTCTAGACCAGGGTTTCTCAACGTGTGGGTCCCCAGATGTTATTGGACTTCAACTCCCATAATCCCCAGCCCCAGTGGCCTTTGGTTGGGAATTATGGGAGTTGAAGTCCAATTACATCTGGGGACCCACACGTTGAGAAACCCTGCTCTAGACAATATTAAGCTAGATGGACCAATGGTGTGACTTCATATAAGGCAGCTTCCTGTGTTCCCAGTTCTAAACAAGATGGAGCAATGGCCCAAGTTAGTATAAAGGCAGCTTCTTATTTTTCTGGAGAGCAGAAAGATGGCAAGAGAAGGCACAGTAGTTAGAGAAGCAGATGAGGACACGGACGCAGGTTTTACACATTAGATGCAGAAAGGATGTGCCTAAAGGGAAGGAGCACTCCACGTGTGCAGAAAAAGTCCAGAGTACTGGATCCATTCAAGACAGTAAAGTAAGGGTGGGAAAATCTAAACACAGGATTCTGGCAGGTATGATTCTGCAATATGTTTTCCAGCCTTCCACAAGAGTCAATGCAGAAACAGCCTCGGACACCGGGTCCAGGTTTTGGGGAAAACAACATAGTAGCAGAGCAGACACTTTGCATGCAGAAGGTGCCCACATACAATCCCTAGCATTTCCAGGTAGGGTTGGGAAAGACCCTGCCCTGGGCCCTGCCTGGAACCCTGGATCAGAAGCCAGGAATCCACTGCACTGCTGAGTGGATGCAAGCAGAATATATGTCATGATTCCAAGGTAAAAGAGAAAGTAACACTAGCAGTACTTCGCATAAAGGTTCCTTCTCCCCAGGGTACAGAGGGTATCCTCTCAAATGGGTTGACATGCCCACTTGCTCTCAGCAGACAAGACCATATGCAAGTTCTGAGCAGTTCCATGGTGCCCCGGGTAAAAGACCCATCCAGTTCTGGGACTGTCTGGTGAAAGCTACAAAGAAGAAAGCCTCCAGAGACAAAGGCAGTAGCACCAATAAAGTACAAAGGCTGTAACACCAACAAATTTTGATTTAGTTTCTGAAAAGGAAAAAACCAAAACATTTTAACAGTGAAAAGGGAACTAACTATGAGCAAAGGCAGCCAGAGAGGGACAAACAGGAGACATTCCCCCAGAAAAGGGTGGTAGCCAGTGTTCCCTCTAACAGAGATTTCCAGATGTTGACTACAACTCCCATAACCCCCAAGCAAAAGCCATTGCAGCTGGGGATTCTGGGAGCTGTAGTCAACAACATCTGGGAATCCCTGTTAGAGGGAGCACTGTAGTCAATAAGCAAATGTGTTCTCATTTGTACAGATTCTTGTGAAGAAGCTTAGGGTCTGGTTGTTCAGAGGTGACGTGCAGAGGTCGAGGACTGGGTTTCCAAACTAGTGAGCTATCAAGGCTTCCCGGAGTTAGCTTGCACTCCAGTTGGACTACATTGTATCAGCACAACCAGTCCACTTCTATGTTTGCTATCCTACTGAGCTGTTCCACTGTGATGGACACTAAATGCTTCTCCACACAGAGCAAGTGTTTGTTGGCTTCCTCCATCAGCATCTGGGAATGCATGCCCACTTGGCATGTGATGTGGGCTTTGGTGGTCACGTTGTCCGTTTTTACTAAACCATGTCAACCTCTCAGTGTATCCACTGCTTAGTACTGGTGCTGGAGGTGTGGCTGGGCCCTCGCCCAAGGAAAGCTCCAAGGCATAGTTGGTTGGTGACCCATGCTCCTCTGGATTGGAAGAGGATCTCTGTGAGGGCTCAACCTCATCAGAGGAAGCCTTGGGTGAGGCATGCAGGAAGGGTGCGACTGGGTTGGTGAGATCTCCCTCAGAGGCCACAGTAGGAGTAGGCCCTGGACGGGGCAAAGCTGTGGCATTTCCCAAAGTTTTGGAAGGCCTGGCTAAAGTGAAGTTGTGGGATCTGCAGGGGACAAATTGGCCCTATCGCTGCATAATCCAGGTGGTCTTGTGTGCTCCCGGGGCTCACGTGGCTTGGGTGCCTCTTGTCAGAGCTGCTTGAGCTCCTCGCAACCTGAATTTTCCTCCGAGGGCAGGCCACCTGGTCTTTTACAGGCTACTTGGTTGGGGTCCCTCTTGCTTAAGCATCTCTCTGCCCTTTTCAGTATACTCCCCCAGGGCAAGCTCTTAGTCCTTGGATAACAAGGTGGAAGGCTTTGTGCACTGCATGGTGCATGGAATACAAAGAAAACTGAGTGGGGGCCAATAAAGAACATTTCTTGTGGGGGGACAAGAAAGGAATGAACCGGGGGGTGGAGGAGAGAGACACAACTAGGAACGAAGTAGTAAATTGAAGAAAAAGAGTATGAGGTAAGACCGGAGCCCTTCCAAGGCGCTGTGCATGGGAGCAAGACAGGACTGAAACCGAGAGGGTCTTGTCCCTGGGGCACCATGGGATTGCTCAGAATTTGCATGTGCTCCTGTCAGGAGCAAGTGGGTGCAACAACCCATTTGAAAGGATACCCTCCTACACTGGGGGAGCTTATGTATTAGATACAGCTTCCTGAGAATCTCAGTGTTGAATTGTTCCAACAAGTTTCTAGACCTTAGAGCTGCAGAGATAGGCTGAAAGCATGTGCACAGTGCCTACTGAAGTCACATGAACCAGAGCAGTGACTGAATAAGCAGTCTGAGGATTAGATGCAGATTTTAGTACCTCCTCTCCCATGGCCTAGCAGGTTCCAGTAGGGCCAGCTCCCTCTCTGCTACCTCCCCTAGCAGCTTCAGCCCAACCCTAGTCTGCTGCTCTTCCAGACTTCCAGCTCACACAACACTCAGCAGCTCGCTCTCTCACTCACTCGCACACACAGAACTCTTCTCCCACAGCCTTCCTCCTCCTGGCTATTGAACCCTCCCTTTTATCCAGTTCCATATGGATACAGTACATTAACCAATCAGGGAGTTTCTTCCCTCAGGCAGCCAGAACCTTCCGTCTCTTCCTGGAGATAACCAATCAAAACACTTTGTAGCTTTCCCTCCACAACTCTGCAGCAGACAACTTTTACCTCAGACTTGGCTGTTAGAACAAACTAAAGAAATACAAACCATAAAACATAATGGGAAGAAGGGATTCCTTCACACTTACCTTTAGCTCTCTCACATTCTGCTCTTCACACTCCATTGGCATTTCTTCCCCAAGGGGTTCTCTCTCTTCTGGCTGCTCCCCCATCAAATCCTCAGGCACTGTCAGGACATAATCTGGCATTGCACCAGAGGAGTCCTCATCTCCCTCCCACTGTGAAAAAAGAAAATTTCCTAATTTCCTAGAGCGCTCCATATTAACCATCCAGTCTAATGAGTTCTGGAGAACTCGGAAGCCACTTTGGTTCCCACCCCCCACCCCCACTCGGTCCTCATAAAGGTATTACTGTAGGGGAAAGAATGGCAGTTCAGTCCCCAAATAGCAGAGCAAAACTAGTTTGATGAGAAAGCAGCACAGCAAGAGGTCTTGAGACAGTTCTTTAGTACTAAAAAACTACAAGGATTTATTTAAGAAAAGGTTATAAATGAATG